>NC_060122.1:312429613-313054613 GCF_021461395.2 Schistocerca americana
AAAAATATGAATAGGCTTTATGCATTGGTAAGTTGGTCTGAGCATTGCATATAAAACATATTTAAGTAAATTCAGTATCTTCAATAGTGCAGAAATACTAGCTTGTTTCCCGGATCCTCCTATATAATAGGCTTTAGTCAACAACAAGAGTTGGCATGGTAAATGAGAAGGGTCTCAGCAGTAGAGACATGCAAGTGGACAGAGGGAAGGATAGCTTGGTACTCTGATGAGAAGTAAGAAATGAAATAGAAGATTCGAAGTGTTGGAGCAGAAGGAAAGATGACAGACCCCAAAGATTGGAATGCCTCTACCCAGGACCCCTACTGTTCCAGTACTTCACTGTGACGCCGGAGGGAGAAGTGTGTTCGGCATTCCCTACAGAACGTACTTGCCACAGCTTCACCTTCCTAGTCCCCGAAAATTAACGCCAACACTCCCTATTGACTGATCGACAAAGGTTAAACAATTATCATTCTGCAAGACAGAGTAATTGACATATTTAACACTGTGTTGGTTAACTCAAGTAACAAATGCTAGATACAACCAGCTGACTTACAAGCAGTCCCTCTAATATCTGGGTTTGATTAAACATAATTAATTACATAAACATGAAAATATTGAAACCTTTGACATAACTGATACATATACACAGAAAATCTAAACCGAGGTACAGAATTACTGTGTTCCTCTGATGTCTGTTGCAGATCAAACATAATTAGTACATAAACATGAAAATATAGAAATAAGGTACACAAATATCATATTGAATTACTGCATATCTCATGTCAGTAAATAAACAAAGTGAAATGCCTTTTGGGGCGGATCATCCAAGTGTAATAATGTTCACATTATGAGAAGTACGTTCTCATGCATCAATATATTTGCTAAACACCGTAAAGTCAAGTGTGAAATTGACAAAAATAAAGTATGTCACATATTCAAAATCAAGCAGGAGACAGGTCTGAGATATAAAATTTTATTTTCTGGATTCTCAGCCAAACACCATATATGTTCTCTTCTCAACTGACAATGCATATGAAGGTCCAAGGACTATTTCATGAAGTATTTGTAACAAAATATTTCAAGTGACAGCTCATATAAACAAACAGAAGTAAGTTTGAGAGTATCTTTACGATGAGTGATTACAGAGGATTAGGTTGCATGTGACAGTATATCATGGTGTAAAACAGGGTGTTACAAAAAGGTACGGCCAAACTTTCAGGAAACATTCCTCACACACAAAGAAAGAAAATATGTTATGTGGACATGTGTCTGGAAACGCTTACTTTCCATGTTAGAGCTCATTTTATTACTTCTCTTCAAATCACATTAATCATGGAGTGGAAACACACAGCAACAGAACGTACCAGCGTGACTTCAAACACTTTGTTACAGGAAATGTTCAAAATATCCTCCGTTAGCGAAGATACATGCATCCACCCTCCGTCGCATGGAATCCCTGATGCGCTGATGCAACCCTGGAGTATGTCGTATTGTATCACAGCCATCCACAATACGAGCGCCTTTGGTACCGGGGTTGCGTAGACAAGGGCTTTCAAATGCCCCCATAAATGAAAGTCAAGAGGGTTGAGGTCAGCAGAGCGTGGAGGCCATGGAATTGGTCCGCCTCTACCAATCCATCGGTCACCGAATCTGTTGTTGAGAAGCATACGAACACTTCGACTGAAATGTGCAGGAGCTCCATCGTGCATGAACCACATGTGTCGTACTTGTAAAGGCACATGTTCTAGCAGCACAGGTAGAGTATCCCGTATGAAATCATGATAACATGCTCCATTGAGCGTAGGTGGAAGAACACGGGGCCCATTCAAGACATCACCAACAATGCCTGCCCAAACGTTCACAGAAAATCTGTGTTGATGACGTGATTGCACAATTGCATGCGGATTCTTGTCAGCCGACACATGTTGATTGTGAAAATTTACAATTTGATCACGTTGGAATGAAGCCTCATCCGTAAAGAGAACATTTGCACTGATATGAAGACTGACACATTGTTGGGTGAACCATTCACAGAAGTGTACCCGTGGAGGACAAGCAGCTGCTGATAGTGCTTGCACACACTGTACATGGTACGGAAACAACTGGTTCTCCCGTAGCACTCTCCATACAGTGTCGTGGTCAATGTTACCTTGTACAGCAGCAACTTATCTGATGCTAACATTAGTGTTATCGTCAACTGCACGAAGAATTGCCTCATGCATTGCAGGTGTCCTCGTCGTTCTAGGTCTTCCCCAGTCGCGAGTCATAGGCTGTAATGTTCCGTGCTCCCTAAGATGCCGATCAATTGCTTCGAATGTCTTCCTGTCGGAACACATTCGTGCCACGGCTATTGCCCCGTGCTAATCCATACATCAAATGGGCATCTGCCAACTCTGCATTTGTAAACATTGCACTGACTGCAAAACCACGTTTGTGATGAACACTAACCTGTTGATGCTATGTACTGATGTGCTTGATGCTAGTACTGTAGAGCAATGAGTCGCATGTCAACACAAGCACTGAAGTCAACATTACCTTCTTTCAATTGGACCAAATGGCAGTGAATTGAGGAAGTACAGTACATACTGATCAAACTAAAATGAGCTCTAACATGGAAATTAAACGTTTCTGGACACATGTCCACATAACATCTTTTCTTTATTTGTGTGTGAGGAATGTTTCCTGAAAATTTGGCCGTACCTTTTTGTAACACCCTGTATATGTTAATACATTGCTAGCTCTAACTTTGTTCCTATAAGTTGTAAATCTAATTAAAGTATATATTTCTTTTGAAAGGAAAAGAGCATTGATAATGAGTGGTTACTGGAACCATGTTGAATGTGACAGTATATCATTGTACAAAATTTTATGTAGGAGTAGTGGCCAATCAACGTATACAATACATTCCTTAGTCAAATGAAGAAAATTTTGGCAGAAAACAGTGTGTTCCAATGTCATGTCCTAATCTACCTAACTGTCTATGACATTCATTTATTCATTTAAAAAAATTAACCCAGATTCCATTTTCTTGCTGGACAGGAATTAGTTTTCAGCTTTGCAGACATCAACTTTCATGGATAAATCATGTCAGTTTTCAACTGTTAAACTATATCAAGACATAATGACTGTACCACTTGCAGGACTAAAAGTCCTTACTTGTTTACAAGTCAAACTCAGACTTTAGACATGGACATTTCAGGTCAGGAAACCACAAGGACAGATACGGGGATTTGCCCATAATAGCTGTCAAAGACACCTTGTTCTCATAGCTTAAAAGTCATCATCCCAAATTTTTCAGCATCATCCTGTAATGACTGTGAGCCACCATGGCTACATCCAACTGTAGAATCAGATTTACATTAGTAAATTAAGTACCGTACCAGCAGATTACTTCCAGAACACATACTGGTCAGCAACCAGTTGACAGACTTTTTGTTGATCAACACCACATTAGACATAATGAAGCAACATCATATCAGACAGCAAATTACATTGGGCACAGATAAAGGTAAATTTCAACATAGGTTAAGGTAAAGGGTGAAGTATCACAGGTTACATTTGAACGGGTCAAACGTTAAGACAAAAAAATCGTTGGTTCAGCCATTCTAAAGGTATGATTTATACTTTTCCTTATCAGGTAAGGAATAATGCATGATCTAGCCTCCATTTGAAAATGGACGTCTGCAAGGACAACAGCTATACCATAAATACAAATTCTCATGAGCTTCAGACAAATAGCTAATCTTTGAAATACTATTTTACCATAGTTTCGCCTTTTGCTGCACATTACATAGCAATTGTTTATGAACATCAGAATAAAAATGATATAATAACATAAAATTGAACTTGTTTTCATTAACTACATCACATTAGTGAAAAGCATTGGCTTGCTGTAACATACAGCACCTAATCTACTTTCTTCATCTCAAATTTTCAGTTCAAGTATCCTGCATCACGAGTTGTATAGGTAAGCAGTTTGCCGATTTGAGCAGACATAATGGCAAAAATGATATACAGAACACCTTATATCTATATCAAACAGATAGCATAATATATACGGACACCAGACATGTAGCAAACATCATCCCTATCTTATAGTACAAAAAGGTAATAGAATTATTAAACAAGACTACCAATGGCTGACCATAATGTTCATTGAGGCAGCAGAAATGAAATGAGAAGAAAAACTGTATGAATCTCAAAACCTGGTAATCAGAAACATTTATGTCCCAATAACTGTCTTCAACATAAATTTCCATCTTCTTCATGCTCCATAGATGGTGCCATTCAAGTACTATAAGCATAATAAATTTCCTTCTGAGAAATGTTCCTTCCCCATGTACATAGTAGTTCCATTGAATAATATAGACAAGATCATGACATAGAATATTTTCATATCTCATAGTGAGTCAATATTGTATCTAGTGACTTTCACATAATTGGTAAAGTATCCGGACAAGCTAGCATGCCTATTCAGTTTTAATGTTTAGATCAGAACACATATAGGAGGCTAACCTAATTGTAATCACATCCAAGATGTAAAGTGATAGAACTTCACTATAACTGCAGAGACATCATAAGTAAACTTTACACCAGCGGTAAACATTTTCTCAACTTTTCACAAAATCATCAGCACAGTGAGAGCATAACATTATCAGCACATCTGTTTTCATTGTCACTAACTACTTTCACCACTTTATCACTAATCAAATTTTCTCTCACATTTTCATTAATACATTCAGACACAATATCACTGTCATCTACTGGCAAAGTTAAATTATCATGTTCTTTTCTACTTGCTTCAAAATCATCACTCAAGCTTGCATCAGAGTTTCCAGAATCATTCAGCATATAATCACCAACCTTAACTTCTACATACACCATTCCATCCAATTCTGTGAGCAACATAGTATCATCATCAAGATCATCAGAAACATTATCATCACACTTTGTATTCTCAGCACTAAATTCATTTCCATCTTCATACACTTCTTCAACAACCTCAACACTGTGACCATTCTGTTCTACCACATCCTCATTTTTCTGTCGATTGTCTACTGCAATTTCATCAATTACACTGTCATTCTCACTTTCATTGCCAAGTACATGATCATCCATTTCCAAACATACAACACCAGTATCAGCTTTTTCAGTCATTCCACAATCATTCAACATTTTCACTAATCCCTACTCATCAAATCTGTTTCAACACTATCAGTAGCTACTACTGCATTACTACTGTCAAAGAAATTTGTCAAAATGTCTTCTTCTAATTTAAATTCAGATTTTCTTCTACTCTTTTGTTCATCTTTGTTTCCAGATAAAAAAATTTCCCAAAATGCTCTATCAAACTTCATTCTGTTCACTTCAGGTTGTGTTCTGGGTACAAAATTTTGGTATGTCCTATTTGTTCTACCCCTTTCCCTTCTGAAATTACCACAATGTGCCTAATTACTTCTGAATCACTGTTCGCTTGGTATTCTCTCCTAAAATTTTCATTTCTAAAATCTCCCCTCCTATCCCTATGTTAAAAATGATTATTGAAAGCTCTGTTTCTACTTCTACTGTCATCTTGCCTGTCGTTATACCTTTCATTTCTTTCCCAGGCTAAGTCTAATTTGTCTACAAATCTTGAAAATTCCTCAATAGTGTCATCAGGCCCATAGGCCAGAGTCCACTGTACTCTATTTGGCAACTGTCTCTTGTGTGCATCTATTTGAACCATTTCATCAAGTGGTTTATCAAGATGTACTAAAGTTTGTAACTGTTTTTCACAAAAGGTTTTCATGCGACCACTACTCTGCTTGAAATTTGGGCCATTCAAAAATTCTGGCTTGTCTTTTCTGACCAAAATTTATTCATGAAAGCACGTTCTACCTCATTAAATGACATTTCAGATTTGATTGCTTGGTTCACCCATGGCAAACATGACATGATTGCTTGGTTCACCCATGACAAACATGACAAAGCTTCCCCATCTAAAAATCTTTTAAAAAATTTAATTTTCAAATTATCACTCATTTTACTGTCAAAATTATCTTTTATCTGGCACATGAAATCAACTGGATGTATATTCCCTTCCACTGAAAATGTTTTAACATTGACATTGTTCCACAATAGATTGTAATTACTGAAAGATTTCGTAACAATGGAATCTTCGATTTCTCTGAATTTTGATTTGAAGTTTGAAATTTGGCCTAAACAAGTACCTACATCTTCTTTTAGTTCTGCAAAACTGTCATTTGCAATTGTTGTGGGATTTTGTATACTATTCTCGGTTTTTGAAAATTTCTTTACAACCTCTTTACTAAATCCTTTTAATTGTTGCACTTCTGCAGTTACAAATTTTTCGAAACTATCCACAGAATCTAATCTCTCTTGAAATTTTTGGTGTTCCTGTTTTAAGGTAACAATTTCCCCTTCTATAATCGACACATTTTTGATACCGTATTTTCGTCTACCTTTTCCCATCATCTTTCTAAACTCTCCTTTGTCTCGTGAATTTGAGTTCTATGGTTGTTTAATTTTTAGTCGATTGAATCAAGAAAAGTTTTCTGTTTGTCAATTGATCTTTTTTGTTCAACAAATGATTTTTCCATTGACTTTTTTGGTTCCTCCATTGTTTTGTTCTTTCATTGATCTTTTTTGTTCTTCCATTAACTGAACTAACCTATCTAAGATAGATACATGTGATTCAAATCCATAAATGGGTGAACATACACTTCTGTGATCACTACCATTGCCGATTTTCTTGTCCCAATTAACAACATAATTTACTTCCTATCTTGATGAGTAAATACTTGTATTATTATCAGTAATATCTACGCTATTTTGCATGTTTCCATTAACCTCCCCATTATTGTCAACTTCCATATTGTTTTCCATACTGGAAATGCAGTTGAAATTTTCCACAAGTAAATTATTAAATAAATTTTATACTCACAGTTAGTTTTTCCATGTTGCGTTTTACATAAATATCATTAAGTTCTTCTTTGTAGAGTTGCTCATTTTCTTTGTTGTGCAGTCGCCAAAAAAAGAAATATCCACAATACTTCAACAAACAAATTTACTCTGAAACAAAATACAAGATTAGTTTACAGAATTACACTGTATCCCAGCTCCATACACCACATAAAACGTTTCTATGAATTAGTTTGACTTAAGGTCGTGTATTCATCGTTGTAGACGATCTGTCGCAGCTGTAGTCCTGGATTCTTAGACAGTTACTGTAACATTTAACTATTTGATTAAATGAATATTTAATCCTGTACTATGTTTCAAAGCATGGTTTAATTTAATCATGAAAAATCAAAGCATCTTTACAAAACTGAAATAAGTAGTAACATACTTTCTGGTAAAACCACCTCGTTTAGTGCCCTAGTGTTTAACACCAACCTCACAGGTCGATCTTTTTTAATTATCACAATTAAATGATTATTAAACATGCTGACAACTTTTTCAATGATCCCCCACTTAAACATATTTTTAAATAAAGTCCCTTGCAGCTTCTGTATGCTGTTCAGCAATTGGTACTGTTTGTTCACAAAAAGAAGAGCCAGGCCTCACTAGTTCTGAGTCATTAAAATTCGGTTCAATCATGTTTAGTGTCCGGTCGCTGCCAACCTCAGTGATGTAATACTGTACTGTGCGTAGCCATTGTAAAGTGACTGGTGAGCTTCGCTACGTTCCGTAGTGAAGTTTTACACTACATTATGAGTGATGAAGAGGTTCCTTTCCCATCGTGGGCAACGCCAAATACTCCATCCACTCCTCAGAGAAGAGCAAAGGGTAGCACACTATGGAGTCGAGAAAGAAAAATAATTACTAATGTTCAAATTTTTCAGTACAACATTGCTTTGAATCTGCCTTACCGTTTGTCTGAATTACTGCAGTCGTTTTGTTTGTATGGTGTGAAGGAATTTCTTGTCCTCCAATAGGTATATAAAATTGAGTCTAAAGCTGTAAATTAGTCGTATCTATGCAATTCGCTTTGTAGCATAGCGGTTATGGTGCTTGATTATATGTTGTTATAGCAAAGACAAATCTTGATATATAGTTAGTGTCAGGTGGTGAAATAGAATCAGTCTCCATGTATCTGTGTATATTTGTTATATGTCTACCTATATACTTGTATATATATATATATGTTCATATTAGGGGGGGGGGGGGGGGGGGGGGAGGAAAGAGGGAAAGTCAGAGAGAGAGAGAGAGAGAGTAACTGAGGAATAGGATGCGGTACCACTTGGAGAGTATGTGAATATAAATAAAAACAAAGAAGAAGAAAAAAGAAAGAGAAAAACAAAAAAAGAAAAAGAAAAAAAGGGAAAAAAAACCATTGCTGTACCGAAGGTGATGGGCACGAATCCTGTTACACTGCAATTTTTTTAATATTAATAGCAAGGACTGTTATAATCATTTTCACTCAATTCAGTTAAATGTGACTGCATAGTACTACACCAGGGCCATAGCCTACTACGCTGACTAACACTACTCTATAAGTGTTTAAAAAAAGTAGATTCTTCAGCTGGAAACGTCTCCTTGTTACTTCTAACTACACATTCTTACAGTCTGACTCTCTAACCCGTTTTTAAAATTCTCTTTTATTTAGGCCAAGATCTACTGGAAAAATCCAGTTGGATAATTTCAACAGGACTGTCGTAAAACAAACAATCGAAGATTTTTATATGGTACAGAAGATTGCTCCCAGTCTGAGAACACTTCGTCCTGTACTACAAGAAAAGATCAGCTGGACATGGGGTGTTACTTCACTGTGGAATATTTTGTTATCCATGGGATTCATGTGGCAAAAAGTACAAAATAAGCGGTCTTTATTGCTGGAGCGTGGAGACATTGTTGATTGACGGTCGCGTTTCATTGTGCAAATGAAACATCTGAGGGAAGCAGCCACAGAAATATTCTCTTTAGATGAAACGTGGATCGACAGCAATATGACAGTAGGTAAATGTTGGCAGAAGAGTGATATTGTCGAGAAAGTGTTGGATCAAGGAAGGGATTTGTCAGGGAAGCCGAACTAAAATTTTCAGCTAAATCAACTAAAGGTGACTACCATGGTCAGATGAATTCAGGAAATTTTGAAAGGTGGTTTTCAAGCATGGTGCTCCTGAAACTTCCTCCGAAGTCGGTAAATGTGATGGTCAACACTCCATACCATAACAGACAGGTTGAGAAAACACCCACACGGTATGACACCAAAGTGAGGATTTTGGAATGGCTTCAAAATAGGTGTGTCGCCTGTAATGAGAGCATGAGAAAGCAGGCTCTGTTTGCTTTAATACAAGAGCATAGACCTGCTAAAAAAAAAATATGTTATCGATGAAAGGGCGAAAGAGAAAGCCACATTGTTACATGCTTGCCTCTCTACAATTGTGATATGAGTGCGGTAGAACTGGCATGGGCGATATTAAAATGGTTGTTTATGGAGTGCAACATTTCGGGGAACATGTCAAAAGTTAACCTTTTTGCGACAGCAAGTGAATCCCTTTTGTCTGTAACTGCCGATGACTGGGAAGGGTACTGCAGGAAGGTCCAACAACTAGAAGAATAATACTGGAGGCGTGATGGTGTTGTTGGACTAGCAATAGACGATATCATTATTAACACTACTGAAATGGACAGTAGTGATGAACATGAAGCACACACAGAAGAGGAGTACAGTTAAAGTGATTCTGAGTGATGTATTTGAGGGTACAATACAGTGTAACAATTGTCAATAAATTTTCCAAATTTATTCCTTCTCTTTTTATTGTCACAATGTAAGTTTTTCTACTAGTTCTGTATAATGCCAAATTGTCCAAGAGAATTGTTACGAAATTAGTAGCAATGGGCAGTATCATTCAATATGAAACTTCCGATTTCACTTCATAACAGCCAACCATTGAAATTGCAATATTGGGTTTTACACATAAATAATTTAGTGTATCCTGCAATCTTTTTTACGTAACTGTCCGCTTTTACACAAGTATATGCGCAACATTAACAGTTGCTGCTGCAGCTAATAGATGGCATTGTGTATACCGCTTGGAGCACAACTTTTATGTGGACGCCAGAGTGTTTGCAGCACTGCGTAACATTAGCAAATGCTGTGTGCCGGTGGGCGGAGTTTACCTCCTCTATACCCTGCACCCCCTCTCAGAATTAACTCTTCTCTTTGTGCTACTTCTTTAACAGTCAAGTAACATTCATAGTATCTTACGAAACCTGGCTGATCTGAGAAAACATGTTTTCTATATATATAAAAGAAAGTCGTGTTAGTTAGGCTATTTATAACTCAAGAACGGCTATACCGATTTGGGTGAAAATTGGTGGAGAAGTAAAACTTTGAACAAAGCTGCAAAGGTTCAGTGACTGTGTCAGAATTATATTGTAACAAATAAGCCTTCAGTCACAAATATTAAGTCAAAATTGACCTGGTTTCGATGCTACTATGAGCGTCGTCTTCAGAATTAGACTAACTGTACTAAAACATTAGGTATATAGTACATTAATAAAATTAAAGTTTGTACTGACTCGAAACGATGCAGTACTTACAAGTCACATATTAAAATGGATCTCGGCTGGAAAGGCGACGTCATGAACACTTGTCAGATGGCGAGCCGCTAAGGGCTGCTCGTACTGTGGACAGGGGTTGCAACAAGACTGAGGTGCCCACTTTAGAAAGTGTGGGCAAGTAAACATGGTGTTGCTACGAGCGCTGTCTAGTAGCCACAGAAACAACTAGGCTACTGTACATTCGAAATTAGACACGTGAAATTGTGATGCAGCTGATTCAGGCATAACGTAAGCATTAATAATAACAGGATGAAGTTACATATTTATCTGCTTTAAATAGAGATACATTTTGTAACGTAAAAACGTTAATTATGACATATAAGAAAACAGCAAAGATGTGACAGGAAAACAACATTTCAGTATACTGCATGAGGAAATCTGAATCAAAGATCAACCAATGGCTTTATACAGTCAAAAAAGTTTTTATTTCGCATCTGCAGCTGTTCGTTGAGAATGAGGCCATAATGGCGAGTGAGATGTTTGAAAATCTCCAATTCCTCTAAGACATCTAACCTATGCCCCTTCTTTTCGGTATGCAGAATATTGTTATCGCCTATGGCTTTAGGCACGTGTCCAGTAATTAAGAGATGATCGGCAAAGGATGAATTTAGGGGACTGGTGCCATTCTTTCTCAAAAGATGTTCTTTATATCTGATGGCAAAAGCACGTCCGGTTTGCCCTATATAATAGGAGGAGCAGGTATCGCAGATGATCTTATAAACGCTAGAGCTTTCTGTAGGCGAGCGAGTGGATTTCAAATTATGAATGAAATTTCTCTTTAGATCATTATTAGTGGAGAATCCAACATTGCAGTTATATTTGTTGTGCTAAGCATGCACTGAATCTGATAGGAAATGGGTCCTATGAAAGGAATAGAGAAACGTTTTTTTGGGTTAATTTCAGTGCATGAGGTGTTGAGCATGGTGGTTCTTGCAGTTTCCTTTTTTAGGATGTTAGGCGTATATTCATTATTGACTGCTATGGTTTTAAGTAAATTGTTCTCCTCATTAAACTTTTCTGTTGAAAGTGGTATGGAGGTGGCTCGGTGGACAGCAGAGTTAAAAAGGCCATTTTTTGAAACTGCGGATGAAAAGAGGAGGCAGGCACGATTTGGTCAGTATTTGTCTCTTTTCGAAAAATATTGAAAGTGATGTTATTGTCTTCTATTGTAAGCATCAAGTCTAAATAATTTAATTGGCGGTTATCATTTTCGAGTTCAATTAGTGAAGGAAATTTTTTCATGGAGGTCAT
Organism: Schistocerca americana; assembly: GCF_021461395.2. Taxonomy (NCBI): domain Eukaryota; kingdom Metazoa; phylum Arthropoda; class Insecta; order Orthoptera; family Acrididae; genus Schistocerca; species Schistocerca americana. Next base: position 312,441,437 of record NC_060122.1, read on the forward strand.
TAAAAAGTTTAAATATATGATCAATTCTATCAGCGGGTCCGTTATAGATGACTAGAATATCATCAACGTACCTTGTGTAAGAAAGGATACCTAGTGAAGGGGCTGAGACACAGTTAAACAGCTTTTTTACCAAGGAATTGATAAAGATGTCGGCGAGGATGCCGGCTAAAGGGTTGCCCATAGCGAGCCCATCAGACTGCTGGTACAGTTGTCCGTTGAATTCAGAGTAGTTGTACTTGACAACGACATTAATGAGGTTCATAAAATCAGTAATCTGTTCATCTGATAGATCTTTTTTAAATTGACGTAAGTTTTCTTCCACAATGATGAGCGTCTCATGTACCGGGATATTGGTATAAAGATTTTTAATATCTAAGGAAAAAAGCTTGGTGTCTGAACTGAATACTAAGTTTTTAATATTTTGGGCCAAAATGTGGCTGTTAGGAAAGGAATAATTATTTTCGAAAATGAAGGATTTTTTAAAATTTTGTGTAGAAATCGGGCCAAATCGTGATATGCACTATTCATGCTATTGGAGATTGGACATATTGGATGATTAGGTTTATGAATTTTGAACTGGGACTGAAGTTTAGGGGGCTGAGGGTTCGTATTGATGAGTAGTTTCTTTTGGAAAGGTTTTATAAGAAATTTTGCGTTGTTAATGACTGACCTTACTTCTTTCTGTAATTTAGGAGTCGGATCATCATGCAGCTCCGATATGTTGTTTTCACTGAAGAAATTTTCAGTTTTAGAAATATACTCAGAAATATAAGCAATGACTAGACAACAACCTCTATTGGATTTGGTTATTAAAGCATTTGCTGTTTTAAGTTTATTATTAATGGAAGTTACTAAAATTCTGTCGTTATGCATAGCATTAGACAAAGTAGCTGCATTTTTCTCTAGCATGCAGGTTACATCATACGCAATTCTGGCTTGAGAAGCATTATCTATCTTATTATAATTGAGACCGATTTTTAAATCAACAAGCACATTTTCTCTTACATTTCTGTCTGACAGGTTAGGCCTGACATTGTATTTTAGTCCTTTTCCTAACAGGACGTAGAGGAATTGGAGATTTTCAAACATCTCACTCGTCATTATGGCCTCATTCTCAACAAACAGCTGCAGCTACGAAATAAAAACTTTTTTGACTGTATAAAGCCATTGCTTGATCTTTGATTCAGATTTCCTCATGCAGTTTACCGAAATGTTGTTTTCCTGTCACATCTTTGCTGTTTTCTTGTATGTCATAATTAACGTTTTTACATTACAAAATGTATCTCTATTTAAAGCAGATAAATATGTAACTTCATCCTGTTATTATTAATGCTTACGTTATGCCTGAATCAGCTGCATCACAATTTCACGTGTCTAATTTCGAATGTACAGTAGCCTAGTTGTTTCTGCGGCTACTAGACGGCGCTCGTAGCAACACCATGTGTCGGGGAATGAAGACTCCTACGCCATCTGTTGGTGTTCTGTAAAGTCTGTACATTGTGCTGCCCTCTGCAGTGGATATATTTTTCTACGATAACTGTAAAATGGACGTGTGAGAATAAAGGTGTGTGTGAGCAGAAGTTTTACTGTGTCCTTGATTTCACTAGTGTGTAGCAACATTTTGGTGCCGAAACCCGGGAGAACATGAAGAGATAGAGTGCTACTACACATTAAAGAGGACTCGACGCCGGCGGAGAAGGTTTTGAGCGACTTCAATCTCAAAATCCGGTCACGTCACGCCACGTTCAGCTCACACAGATAAGTTGCGGCATTGCTCTGAAACTGTAGCAAAGGACACTGCGGGGCGATTGATTTGTATGTGATGTTACTTGGTGCATGTTTGTTGGTGGCAGAGCAATAGAGGGCAGTTGGCGTATTATTTGCAAAGCACAAAGGGGACTTGCTGAAGTATTGGTAGACTGCAGCGCCATCTGTTAGCAACAGCGACCACTGCTAAAGGTCGCGGAAGTTGAAAACTGCACGGCCGCGCCATCTCTTGAGAACTACAAACATCACTAGGGGCTGCTAACGGTTCACACTCCAGGACAGCGCCATCCCTTAGCGATAGCATCCAACTGACGGGGTGTCTTGACCTTGAACGCACTCTCGCGACAGAAAGCAAAACCACCAACTCACCATGGCAGAAGCAGTAGCTACGAACTTGGGGAGGCTGCGCCGGAAGCGGACGACCTTGCGATCGAATGCGACGCGTTTCGTCAGCCAAATAAACGCCTTCGATGGTTCTACAGCTGTAGAAGAAGTAGAACACTTCCAGGAACGCCTACAAGAAACATTAGAAGAGTTGACCCGACTCAGCGATACAATACAGGACTTGCTGGATGACTCTGAATACGAAGCCGACACGGAAGCTTGTGAGGAATATACTGATAAATGCAAACGCGCCCTCCGAAAGGCGAAAGGCCTTCTAGGATGAGCGCGCTCAGGAGACAGAAACGTGACGTCAGCGGCTCAACAACACGCCTGTATGGACATAAAATTGCCTACTATCAAACTGCACGCATTCTCAGGGAATATAGAAGCTTGGCCTCGATTTTGGGAACAATTCACAGCTTCCATAGACGAGAATCCGATGGTGTCAACAATGAACAAGCATGTATTCCTCCGTGGTTACCTTGATGGGGAACCTAAGGACTTGGTCGATGGCATTGCTGTTACAGCTGATACATATGAGCAGACTAAGCAAATTTTGAAATCCAAATATGGGGATAAGAACAGAATTATCCAAAGTCACCTGGATTTCTTGGAGAATCTTAACACTTCGACTTCAGGCAGTCCAGAGGCTCTCAATTCCACCTACATTGAGTGCCATAAGCGCATCCAAGCACTACGAGCACTAGGAGAAAATGTCGATTCTTATGGGAGAGTGCTTGCACCCAAACTTCTTCGAGCCTTTCCTGAAGAAATTTGCAAAAATTGGCTTGTTCATGCCCGAAGACAAAAGATTGAAGAAGGGAACCTCACCCACCTTATGGAGTTCTTAACTGAAGAGGTGGAAGGAGTTATCAACATACGCAAAATTCGTGGAGATACTGTACCACACGAAAATTACGTACCAACAGCATCTGCCTTCCACGTAAAGGTTAAAACGAAGAGGGACAAGAAGAAACAACAGAATTCAGAGCCCTTCTGTGTGTATTGCGGCGAAAGAGGGCACTGGGGCCAAGACTGCCAAAAGATTGCAAGCTTGCAGGCAAGAATCGACGCCCTCAAGACAATGAACCGTTGCTTTCTATGCCTGAGACGTGGCCACAACAGAAATCAGTGTTTCAAACGGGGAAAGGCGTCCTGTGCGAAATGTAAGGGGGAGCATCACATTTCTATCTGCAGTAGCCATACCACAACAGTAAATAAAATTGAAACTATGACTTCTAACTTCACATACCTGCAGACTGCTCGTGTGAGTATCACAGGACCCACTGGTAAGAGCAAACAGACACGTGCCATCCTGGACACAGGGAGTCAATCGAGTTTCATTCACCATTCACTGATCGAATCTCTCCAACTAAGTGTCATTGGAAGCACTACTCTCGAGATAACTACTTTCGAATCCAGTTACAGTTCATCACTCTCACGGAAGAAGGTGCAGTTTAATATGATGGGGTGCTCCACTAAGCTCTACTGTGCCCACCATGGAATCACTTGGAAATTCATACCACCACGTGCGGCTTGGTGGGGAGGCTGGTGGGAACGCATGATAGGCTCAGTCAAGCGCTGCCTGAGGAAAGTTCTTGGTCGCACCCAGGTGGATGAAGAGAGCTTAAACACCACCTTGATCAGCATAGAAGCCGCAATAAACTCACGACCCATCACTCAAGGAGAGAGCGACACTGCATTGACGCCAGCTCACTTTCTGAATGGTGGGAAATTATTAACAATTCCATGTGGGCCAGAGCCAGCAACTAGAAAGGACCTTGCCAAGGAGTTCCGACTCAGACAAAAGGTCAATGACGACATCTGGCGCAGGTGGAAGACAGAATACCTCCTGCTGCTAAGACAATATCATGAGGTGAAGGGATACCCTTCGCAAAGGAAACCGAGAATTGGAGAGGTTGTTCTGCTCCAAGAAGACAGCAAACCACGGCACTTGTGGAAGAGGGCTGTGGTAGAAGAAGTGCGGCATGGCAGAGACAGTAAAATACGGTGCATCATCCTCCGCCAGCCAGATGGTATGAAGATCTGTCGACCGGTCCAGCTGGTCATCCCCCTCAAGATGGACCAGGGTGGGGAGGATGTCGGGGAATGAAGACTCCTACGCCATCTGTTGGTGTTCTGTAAAGTCTGTACATTGTGCTGCCCTCTGCAGTGGATATATTTTTCTACGATAACTGTAAAATGGACGTGTGAGAATAAAGGTGTGTGTGAGCAGAAGTTTTACTGTGTCCTTGATTTCACTAGTGTGTAGCAACACCATGTTTACTTGCCCACACTTTCTAAAGTGGGCACCTCAGTCTTGTTGCAACCCCTGTCCACAGTACGAGCAGCCCTTAGCGGCTCGCCATCTGACAAGTGTTCATGACGTCGCCTTTCCGGCCGAGATCTTTTTTAATATGTGACTTGTAAGTACTGCTTCGTTTCGAGTCAGTACAAACTTTAATTTTATTAATGTACTATATACTTAATGTTTTAGTACAGTTAGTCTAATTCTGAAGACGACGCTCATAGTAGGGTCGAAACCAGATCAATTTTGACTTAATATTTGTGACCGAGGGCCTATTTGTTACAATATAATTGTGGAGAGGTAGCTTAGAACCAGGAGACAGATATAGGATACTTTTTATCCTGTTTGACCGCTATAAAATGTGGTATAACAAGAACGTTAAGTGCCAGGAAGTCGTTTCTGAAAGTATTTGTATGGATTGTAGCCATGTATGGAATTGAAACATGGACGATAAATAGTTTGGACAAGAAGAGAATAGAAGCTTTCAAAATGTGATGCTACAGAAGAATGCTGAAGATTAGATGGGTAGATCACATAACTAATGAGGAGGTATTGAATAAAATTGGGGAGAAGACGAGTTTGTGGCACAACTTGACAAGAAGAAGAGACTGGTTGGTAGGACATGTTCTGAGGCATCAAGGGATCACAAATGTAGCATTGGAGGGCAGCATGGAGGGTAAAAATCGTAGAGGGAGACCAAGAGATGAATACACTAAGCAGATTCAGAAGGATGTAGGTTGCAGTAAGTACTGGGAGATGAAGCTTGCACAGGATAGAGTAGTTTGGGGAGCTGCATCAAACCAGTCTCAGGACTGAAGACAACAACAAAAACACATCTGGCATGGAATAACAAAACGCAAATTTCAGCTAAACGTCACTATAAAATGTGTTATAACAAAAACACATCTGACATGGAATAACAAAACTCAAATGACAGCTTAACGTCTATGGTTAAGTATCAGTATATATCATTAATTAAAAATTTAAAGAAATAATTTGTATTTTCTTTGAATCATCATTTACAATGCCGTGACCAAGACGATCGAATATTTCTCGACAAAGCCATAATGCAAGAAGGATACAAAACTTTGCGAATGAAAGGACTGAAGAAGAACAACAAATTGCCCATGAAGAGTGCCGCATTACCTTGGCTCGACTTCGTGCTTCTCAATCGCAAGAGCTAAGTGAGGCAGCCCATGAAACAGCTTGGTTGGCAATGTGAAATTGTAGAACGAACAACAGAGATCAACATGTAGACAATTTTTTATGCACAAGAAGAGATTTGTCAAGTGATGATTTGAATCACGCAGCGTTTAGATATGATTGCAGCACTGATTACTGCTTGCATCCTTGCGTTTGCATTGGGCCGATGGACATTGTTTGTGAGTATTGTGGTGCATTGGAGTTTTCCGGAGAAACGCACGGATTGTCTGCCTTAGTGGGAAAGTGAAATTGCCATTATTGACTCCGCCACCTGAACCATTGCATTCATTGCTTTGTGGCGAAACACCCGAATCATGTCATTTTCTTGCAAACACCCAAAAATACAATAGTTGTTTTCAAATGACCTCATTTGGATCCATCTTGCATTTGCCATGACCATTAACGAATCACAAGGCCAATCCTTGGAAGTTTGTGGTTTAAATCTGGAATATCCATGTTTTTCACATGGTCTATTATATGTTGCATGTTCACGGGTTGGAAGACCATCTGCATTGTTTGTTCTTGCACCTGATAATAAAACAAAAAATGTCATGTATCACAAGGTACTTAATTGAAGAGTGGAAGCTATGCACCAAAAAACATAAAAAATAAACGATCATTAAAATACTTAATTTTTTCATTTGTATTTCCTAATAAAAAATTGAACTTAACATCCAAAATCTGATTATTTATTGGCTTTAAGGCAGAACAGAGTTTGCCAAGTCAGCTAGTTTTAAATAAAACCCCTTTTAACTCTTTCTCTTGTTGTTCACCTTATTCATGAATATCTTCTTCTTTTTCCTCTATTTTAGTTTCTGCTTCCAGCATTTCCTCTGGATCCACCCCCATTTTTTCACTATATTCATTATACCCTTCCAAGTCTTTCTTTTTTCTACACTGTCTTATACGAATATTGTGACTTTCCTCATTTGTCAGTTTCTTTTTCCTAGAGAATGCTGTAGTAACTATTCTCCCTTTTATTTGTAGAATCACAGTATCTTCATTAAACTCCAACTTTCCATTGTACTTATTAGGACAGTCGACCCAGTCTACATGTCAATGCTCAAACCTGGAACTATCGGGTAATGCTTGTAACCTTTTCTGACTGACAGCACTAAGATCACTGCTACTGTTAGCTAAACACTGCGCTTTTTCGCCTTGTATCCTCAAACTAATTACAGGTTGCCCTGGTTTTTCTGCACTCTTATTGACTTCATCTTCCTCTAGTAAACCTTCCCTGTGTCTAGAGATGACACACATACTTGTAGGATTGCATGCACTATTCACCCTCTTACCATTTATCAGTCTGTCCACTAATGACGGATCAAAACACTTTTCTAAATCTGCTTCCTCTCTTCTCACAGTAATTAGTTTTTCACTAATTCTTCAAATTTCATACCCTCTCCACCCTAATCCAAATTCTCAGAAAATGACCGATCCCCAGTATAGTCATCACCTGCTTGCAGAATATCCATTGCTGCCCATAAATCTTCATTAGCTGCAGTATTACCTCCACCTTTTTTTTGACTAGTTCTTGCAGGCTCACTTTATCTGCGTTCTCTCCTTCATGACAAGATTGATCATCAGTTTGACTGTAGAAACTTTACTGTATATCAAATGCTTCATCATTTTTCTTTAAACCATCTATCAACTTCTGTGTACTGCAGTGTTTACTTCACTGTTTCCTATTAAGAAACTCTTCTACACCACTGTTAAACATGCATGTTCTAACTTAAATCATAACACTCCAGTGATATTTTCATGTAACTGTATACAGAGAGCATGGCTAGTGGCGTCAAATTACTGTTACCTGTCTACAAATGCTAGCCACTTCACAGACAGGTTCTACTTTTCCGTACTCTATAATCTTACCTCATTTCCAAATTGTAACCCCTCCTATTCTCCATCTTGTAATCTATTAACAGAGCCTTGTTATCTGTTAATTGATCTGTTTCCCATAGTATGGCACCACCTACCAGCTCCTCTCCATTACCATTACGGAACATGCCCTTTCTATTCATGTTATATCCTGGTGGGTTTCTACATTTCCTTAGGGCCTAAAGATCAAATTTGCTTCCTCCTCCTCTTGCAGTAGCTTTTACACCATGTCCAAGTAATTAATGACCTTACTAACATCACAGCTAAGAGCAATGTTGTTTTATTTTGCAGGTACATAGGCAACTTCCCATCTAAACCCATTATAATTTGTCGAGACTAATTTATTTGTCAGATGTGACACATTGGTAACCCACTTTAAAGTGAACCTTTTCACAGTTTCTTTTCTGGCATTAAACTTTTCTCCTGACTACAAACTATTCTACAACTCCACTTGCTTTTGTTTACTGCAATAGTCTTTGAAAAAAGCTTAAAGTTTTCTAATGTATGATATTGTTCAGTTGCAGTTACACCCTATGTTCTAGCTTCACCAAAAATTTTTGATGTAATGAAACCAATCTTTTGTTGATCAGTCCAAAAGCTGGGTAACACATTTTCAAAATTACTCTAGTATTCTTTTGATCCAGTAAGCTGTTTCTCAGATTTCTTCCATTCTCAAAATTTTGGTTCCATACTAGAGTATAATTTTTTGGATGATATTTTCAGTGTACTTATAGTACATTCCCTAGATGTTAGTTAATTTGTAGGCATTTTATCACAATTCACACTAGTGTCCCACTCTTTATTAGTCCCTACTCCCCTCCCCCGCTTTTTTCTAGGCCTGGCTCATTCAGTAGACACGCTTTGTACCTTGTGACAAGCATCTTTTGGGTGTACTCAATTACATTATGACAATTAACCAGTATGGTTTGACTCATAACATGGATAACTTCCTGAAAGCTGGGACTCTGCAGTTGTCCATTTATGTTACAGAAATAAAACCATTGTGAGTACTTACCATTGTTTTTTGTTGAATGCCAACACTGTGGTGGTGCATTTCTACAACTTCAAAAATTTCACACTGTGTTTGTATTCTTTGACAGATAAACCTGAAGATGCGTCTATACTGATGTGAAATTGGTAGTTATGAATAAAGCACCTTCATACAGCTATGTGGCTTTCAGAAACAGTTCATCATTCCTGACTTTTCAATTGTTCTAATTTTTAAGATAACCTATAGGGTACTACCCATTGACCTAGAATCATGAAATTTGACAAGAGGCAAGGTTTCACAGTAAAAGTAAAGGGAAAAACCTGAAAATTGTGAATTAGTAATTACAACATTGTAAAAAATTTGTTATCTGTCTGTCTGTCTGTCCATCCGTTTGTCCGTCCGTCTGTCTATTAAGGCCCCCTTTCCTTAGGGATGAGTACATGTATCAAGTTGAAACAAGTCACATATTAAGGTCTATGGGCCGTTGTGGGTATAAAAAAGTTAAGCTTCTAAGTCAATACAATCAAAAGATACAGCCATTTACGAGGGTGGTTTGAAAAGTTCTCGGAATCACCTCGAAGGGTCAGGGCTAGCGCAAAAAGTTGTTCGTGTGATATTCATTGGACTGTTGCCTGTAAACACGTGCCACATCAGTGCTCTTGGAAGAGAGCTGTGGCTATATTTTTGTTCCTGCATAGTGATTTGCGAAGATGGAAAGAAATCGAGGTTTGAGGAGTGATTAAGTACTTCATAAAGAAAGGTATGAAAGCAAAGGACATTCATGCCGATTTCCAGAATACATTAGGAGACTCTGCTTCTTCATATTCAGCTCTTGCCAAGTGGACAAATGGATTTAAATTTGGTCGGAAGAGCTTAGATCATAGTCCGCGCAGTGGTTGGCCAAAATGTGTCACTACTCCAGAAACCACTGCAAAAGTGCACAAAAAGGTCATGGAAGATCACTGTTTGAAAGTGCGTGAAATTGCTTACGCTTGCTAGATGTCATCTGAAAAGGTATATCACATTTTAACTGAAGAATTAGAAATGAAAAAATTATCTGCAAGATAGGTGCTGCTACTCTTGACACTGGATCAAAAACATGCTGTTGCTATGCCAAAATTACACGAACTAAGGTATGAATTGTTGCCACACCTGCCTTATTCTCCTGATATGGCTCTGTCAGACTTCCATCTCTTCCCAAAACTGAAATTTTCTTGGTGGACGAGGATTCACTTCAAACAAAGAATTGACAGCCGGAGTTGACAACTATTTTGCAGGCCTGGAGGAAACTCATGTTCGAGATGGGATCAAGGCATTGGAACATCGTTGGACCAAGTGCATTAATCTACAAGGAGACTATGTTGAAAAATAATGAAAGTTCCAATGAGGTAAGTAATTTTTTCCTATTCCACTCCGAGAACGTTTCAAACCACCCTCGTATGTCATATATTTTGATACTTGCAAACTCACTCATCAGAACCTATAGCGTACTTCCTGTTGACCCATAATCATGAAATTTATAAGTAGCAAGGTTTCACAGTACAAGTAAAGGGGAAAAAATCCTAAAAGTATTACTTTGTTATTATATCACATGGAAAAAAATGAAGAAAAAAAACATGTATTTTTGTATCCAACTGTCTTTCTGTCCATCCATCTGTGTGTCCATTTGTTAACCCCAACTTTTCACAGGGATGGGTAGATGTACCAAGTTAAAATGCTTGTCACATACTGACATCTATGGTCTCTTGATGGTGTAAAAATGTTAAGCTTCTAAGTCAATGTAATCAAAAGACACAGCCATTTATGTTACATATTTTGATACTCAGAAACCCACGCATTAAAACCTAGTGGGTACTTCCATTGACCTAGAAACACAGAATTCAGCAAGAAGCAATGCTTCACAGTACCAGTAATGAAAAAATAATTAGAAAATTGTTACTTTGTAATGATATCACACAAAAAAAATGTTTCTTTTGTCGTTTGTTATCAGACTTCAAACTTAATATTAGAAAAATCTCGAAAGCCATCTTGTCAGTATCAGTGTCAATAAATCATAGAGTTTCTCAATTCCTGGGATGGATGAACTGTCTACATACATAAAAAAATTTTGTATGGATCCGACAGAGCACGAGACCAAATATCTCACCTGGACAATTTTGTATGTAGCTTTAACTTCCAAACTCTAGAGAAGAGTGGTTGGATACCGCATGAGATTTTATATTGAGATGGGATTTTTCTCATTGAGCTTTCAGGGACAGGTCCAGGATGGAGACTTGGGGGGAGGGGGGGGGGGGGAGGTGAAAAATTTTGCAACGATCTGAAGCTGTTTTATGCTACTATTTAATTAAACTGTTAATGGTGCTTTTTGTTACCTACCGTTATCCCAATTTAGGACATTGAAGGCTGTTGGAAATATCAAAAAAAAGTACATAACTTTTAGTAATAAAATTTTTAATTTCAGGAATAAAGTTGTTCTTGAGAATTTGGATAAGAGAGTGTTGAATATAAACATCAGAAATTTCTCTTGGTTAAATTCTAGAAGATCAGCTATTGATAGATTCTCTTACAAGTCCATGTGGTGCATTCCTTTTTTACTTTTGGCAAATCTCTGAATTACATGGTCCATGTTAACACTAATATCTCTGTGAATGTTGAGTAAAACTAAGCCTGCCAGTCAGTCGTGGCCCATACTTGTCTTCATATAAGTCTTTAGCCTATGGAAAGAAGAAAATGACCTCTCAGCTGAAGAATTGGTAACTGATAATATCGCTAACAAATGAAGGAGATCACGTACAAGCTGGCAGGCAGTATTGGTTAATCCAGGGGATTGACCGTGGAAGGAGCGTTAATCATTGCTGTTTTTATAAAGAGACATTTATGGGATCCCAAGGTCACTGTTGTACAAGAATAATACAATTAACAAGAAACTCTGGGAAGAAGCAGCTACAGAGCCACAATATGATGGTGTAACAATAATATTTATGAATTTTAATTTGGACTTCACCCTGTATCTTCATATTTCAGAACTTGTTAAAGAAACTCAACAAAACAAGGACATGCATGATAATGTTCTCCAAATCCATGTGTTTCTTGTTAGACCACTTGTTTTAAAGCTAACACAAAGGCAGATTTAATTAAATGTGACAAACTAAATCATTTAACAGGAGTAGTGAAACAAAGGACCAAATCAGCAAAACCACAAACAGGCACCCAACTGTTTGCATGTGTTTCCTTGGCTGTGATGGGAGGACTCCAGCACTTCCCCACAGCGGCCTGTGCACAGAAATCAGAGGCATGCATGGCTTTGACAGTTGCATACTCCCCTTGCCTCTTTGTGCACCTAAAGCTCAAAGAATGCTGCACAGGTGTAAATGCACCCTTACTCACAGTATAAATGTTCTTTTATGCACAACAACTTGGCACTTTTCATGGGGATGCTCCAAAGCTAGCATAAGCAAGGTACTGCCGTCTAGTACATTGGTGCAATGGGGCGAGGAGAGAGATTAGGGCAACCCATGATGCCAGTTGACCTGGCCCGTGATGGTATTAAAATTTGTTTGATAAAATGTATGGAACATGAGGTGTATCTGCCCTACTGTTGGTGTTATTATGACTACATGCAGCCATTAAACCTGACGCTGGAGCTCCTGCAGCAGAATTCATGTATGGTGAGCCACTCAGATTCCTTTCAGAATTTTTCAAGCAAGCAACAACATTGCCACCTGTCATGAAATCCTTCATTTCTGCTTAGCAAGTCAATGGTCCAGCTCTAAATTTTGCCTATCACCGGCATCCCAACACATAGTCCTTTCATGTTGCATACAGACTCTAATCACCATTACAACACCGTACATGGGCCCCTTGTCCCATATTATCTCATATATAATTCATTTGGTGACACACACTCAGTCACTGTTGGTTACGAAGTTTTCTTGATGAAACTGACTCTGAATTCTTTGACCTGTCTTATTACACAGGAGTGAAGTGTCTTAGCTGAGGTAAAGGCCTGTTTCCTTTTTACAAGATCTGAAATGCAGTATATGTTTTTCTTATTGGAAAAAGAGAGCTGATCAACAGATGCCAGATCCTGCCTGGCTGTCAAATTATCATTTCTGGTTGACAATACGATTGACCTGAATGAACTAAACTTGAAACTTTAGGGAAAGGATAATCTCGTGCATGATCTTACAGAATTATCAAAGGATTTTGGAGGAAGTTATCATTGTTTGAAGCACAACTGGAAGGAGAAAACTTTTCTCATTTTCATTTCTAGGAGTTTTGAGCTACGATCCCCAAAGATGTCAACTCTGATTTTTTGAAAAATATTATTAGTGACTTGATGGTGTGCCAGTTGAACTACAGTTGGACTGCATTGATTTGCAAGCAAATGCATTATTGAAAGAGAAGCACAGAAAAGGAAAACGTGTTAAATTTTACCACTGCTTACCTAATGTTGGGTTTCCAAAACTGAAGAAATTTGCTGCTGGTATGGCATCAGTGTTTGGAACTTTTATCTGTGAGCAAACATTTAAAAAAATGAAGTATCTGAATTCAGCACATCAAATGAGAGTGACTGCTGGACATTTGAAACTAGTTCTCTTGATTGGATGTAGCAATACCAAACCAAACCTTGATAATATGAGGAAAGCCAAAGATCAGATTCAAAAATCTCGCTCATGTTTTTTGCTGCTTAGTGCACACCAGATCTGATATAACTATCTTTTTGCTAATGTTGCCTTCTTTGATAAGACCTTTTTGTTCTTGTTTTTTATGCATTGCATGCCTCTCACCCATAATTAACACTGAATGCTGAACTTGAGTTTTTCGTCTGTTTTTCACAGAGCTGTCATTCTGGCTTGCAAGCTTGGTAAAGAATGATGTGGTCCACGCTCATTATTATGTCAGTTATTCAGCCTCCTATGAAAAACGTTTGGTGATCTCTGGATTAGGGGAACGAGGTTGCCTTTTCCTCACAGGTCAAGCAACACACTGGAATCTATATTGCATTCTACACCACTCTTTGTTTGTCTCCAGCCAAAGTTGGCAACGATAACAGACAATCCATACTGGCACTGACATGACTGTACACCAAACAACTGTAGCACACATGCTCTTATTTCCCAAGCTGCAAAATCTGTCTGAGCAAAGATACCCATTATTATTGCTATGAGGCAAAATGCTAAAACCAACTGGAACTCCAGAGATATATCTTCCCAGCCAAAGATACTCATTAGGAAAAATCATTTTGATGTACTACAATGTTATATTACCTGGCATAGTGCTATTGACAGATGATGCTGTTGCGAGTGTGTATACTTGGAACAGGAATTTAATTTGCCCTCCTTGGCTGTGTTCACAGTGACACAGACAACAGTTGTCAAATGCTGTTGCCAGAGGTCACCCAATAACAATGGCTAATAACTATGCCACACTACATCCACTCTGCGTGGCCAGTTTTCGACAGGATCCATGAGGTTAGAATATTTTAAAATGTATTCCTTACATGATGTAGGTTTGATTTTAAGCTAGGGTGCAGTAGGTACTACAATGGCACTGGGCCTGGAGGTGAGTGGTGCACTGTGGCTACTGCTATTTAAAAGATGCCAGATGCATGTAAATTAGCTATACCTGTCTTGAAAAAAACGTGGTGAGTACTGTACTCTCCGTCCTCAATTGGGGTGAGTACTGTACACTCTGTCTCAATTATCGAACAGCCAGAATACTGTTCACTTGTACACTCTGTCTCAATTACTGAACAGCCAGAATACTGTTCACTCTAAGTTATTGGAATAAGAACACAATTTTTATGGATATATAACAGATGAATGGAGAAACATTCATGGTGACCTTGAAAAGCAAGATTACAAACACTCTCTTTTTCTATATTTATTTGAAGTTGTGCAGATATACAGGGTGTTTCACAATTCATGATACACACTTCTAGAGGTTGTAGAGGGGACTTAGTAGATCAAGTTTTGTATAGGACCCCATATCCGGAAACGTGATCCAATGATGATACAGAGTGTCAAAGTTATAGGTGCCGGTGCCTATAAATGTACATATACACATTTTGATACCTCTGGCAGCAGAATACCTGTACTGGTACTGTTGTTGCTGAGATTTTAGTGTAGGTAACTATCAAGAGGTGGTAGTGGACCAACATAAAAAAAAGTCTAGTAAACATGCTCCCTAAAATGCACACTTTAAGAACTGAATATTTGTTCGATAGAGGAGATGCATTTCACACTAGTGAAGACGATCAAGTGCTCATAGTTCCTCGGGCATGCATTTTAGAGCCCATGTTTACCAGACATTTTGCTTGTCTTGGCCCATGCTATTACCTATGGAAGCTGCATACCCTACATTCTTAGTAGCAACAGTACTGATACATGTATTCCACTGTCAGAGGTTTCAGTGTAATTTTCGCTTTTAACTTTTGACTCACTCTTTTCTGATCCAGGTATCTTTACCTCAGATTGATACATATATCTGTTTGCATCATCCTTGATAGTTTGCAACATTGTTACGGAATCACCCTGTATTTACATTTACTTTTACAGGCACTGGTGATGGTAACTTTGACGCCCTGTAGCGTCATTGGATGATGTTTCCAGATATGGGTTCCTATGTAGAAATTGATCTACTAAGTTCCCTGTACAACCTCTAGAAATGCGTAACTTGAATTGCGAAACACCTTGTATGTAACTTAACCTTCAGTGATTGTCATTCAGCATGAGTATGTAAGACAAGCATAAAGTTTAGAATAAAATACTCTGAACGTGTAAGGCACTCAAAAGTGGAAACACATGCAGCACATTTGCAAACCATTTCATATTACAGAATTACCACCATACTGCCATAAAAATGTCAAAAAGCGGTAATAATAATTTGTAGACACTTGGTGCGCACCAACCACTACCTAAAAAAGATCTACTACAATAACTATAAGCATAAGTATGTAGGTATGCTTGGCACAATAGTGAGCTTGATGTAAATGCCCTGGATGGTGTTGTATACCTTTATTACAGTCACAGTGACAAAAGCACAAAAGTAGAACGTTAACAGAAAAGGATGCTAAAACCCAGAAGAATATCAAAGACCAAAATTATAAAAGAGATGACATGCTTCCCAATTGATGTAATTTCACTTGTTACAGTCAACTGTTTGGTTGCCACACCTGGCACACACACACACACACACACACACACACACACACACACACACACACACACACACACACCCCTCTCCCCCTTTTCTTTTGAAAACCCGGAGCCCCAGGAATGTCGGGAACTGGTGTTTTACTACTCGCCCTGCGTGAGTTATCGACATTGGTAATTCGGGCTGCTGCAGCTGCTGGCATCTGCAGTTTGGGCTGGTGTTTTTACTGTTGGCAGTCAGCTGTGCATGGACCAGCAGAAGGATTTAGGTGCAATGAGGATGTGCGCTGGCAGTTGTTTGTCTTGTCCATTTGCAGGAGTGCTGGTTTAAGGTGCCTGGTGCACAATTGGAAATGGACCTGTATAAGTAAGTGGTGTAAGTGGAGGAAAGACTGAGCCTTTGCATAGCGCCACACATGGGAAGAGTTGAACAACTCTTTATGTATAAAAATGGGTTTACCCCTTGTGGCTTGGGTAGTGTCAGGCAGAGAAGGGCCATAGTGTCATGTACGTGACTCTCAAATCACCGGTGTTGCAGCGAGGTTTACCCGATAGCAGTTCTGCTGGTAGTTGCAACTTTTCACCATAAACTATTGAGCAGGAGTGTCTCCTGTGTCCTCCTTGATTGTTGATTGCATTCCTAGCAGAACCAGTGGTAGCACATGTCAGTGCCACTTACAGAGTGTGGTGGAGTTGTTCCTCCATTCAGTTGCTGGAAGAGTGATACCTTGTTGTATCGATGCAGTTGCACCCACAGAGATGAAGGAGTTCTGTTGAGCCTGGTGTGTGTCTTCCTACCCTGCATATTCGACACCTCTCGCACTATTGTACCCACTTGCAGCCATCTTTATTTGCTTCAGGCCACACCACTTTCCTCATCAACAATCACGCCATAGCTCTCACTCCTGTGTGTGAAAGGCCATGAAATTCCTGGAAAACTGCTCAGCGGAGATTTCTGGGAATGAACATCTTTCATATTGTGTGCGATGTCACACCATAATGCTAATTCTCCTACTGACATTTTTACCCGCTTGAGTCTCAGACTAGCACAGCCAAACTGTGAACTATCTCTGCTAATAGTTCTGTTGCAGTAGCTTGCACCTCACTCATGATGCTTGATGCCGGGCTGCTACACTCATTTGTTTATGACATGCTAGGCCTGAGGTCCCCAGTCGAATTAATGCTTTTCTGTGCATGTCGCCATTGCTTCTGCTCTTTCTGCAATCACTTGCAAAGGAACATTTTTGTCCATGACCAGAATGATTCTAATGTTTTTGTGGAATCTTTTAACCACAGCATGCATAATAATTGCTCTGGTGTTAAATCTTGCTCTGCTAGTGAACAAAGTTTGCATAGAAGTTGACATGGTGATTTGTTGCCTACACAGACATTGACCACTAACCTCTGCAGGTTGAGCACCAGAGAGATGGTGAAGTTTGTTATGGGACATTTTTTAATTACCCATAGCTATGGGAAGGCAGAACCTCTTTGCTAAGAATTGTTTGTGATTTATTTAGGTATGCCATGACACAATGGAACTGTATAGTGTCACTATTGATTTCTTGCTGGCAAATCATGCTTTCTACAAGTAAGAAACAAAGTTTGGGTCTGGACATCCAGAATTGGTAATTTCAAGTGTTGCTCTGTACTACCTTGTGTGTTGGCTGTAGTAGATTCTGTTACTGTTGTTATGGGGTGGTCAGTGGCTGCACCAGCACTGAAGTGTGGAGACAGCCTGTTCGCATAAACCTTCCGTTTTATCCCTCCGTTGTCTGGTGGTGTTGACATCTCTCATTCTAATCGGGGTCACTACTGTAGGAATACACGGTGGAATGGCAGGCTTCTTGCAAACACCCTTTTAGGTATGCCATGACGCAATGGAACTGCATGGTGTCCTATTGATTTCTTCCTGGCAAATCATGCTTTCTACAAGTAAGAAATAAAGTTCGGGTCTGGACATCCAGAATTGGTAATTTCAAGTGTTGCTCTGTCCTACCTTGTGTGTTGGCTGTAGTAGATTCTGTTACTGTTGTTCTCAGGTGGTCAGTGCCTGTACCATCACTGAAGTGTGGAGACAGCTTGTTGGCATCAACCTTCCGTTTTATCCCTCCGTTGTCTGGTGGTGTCGACATCTCTCATTCTAATCGGGGTCACTACTGTAGGAATACACGGTGGAATGGCAGGCTTCATGCAAACACCCTGGACAACATTGTACATCTTTAGGACAATCATAATTACATGAGCACAAAATCAGAATGTTAAGAGTAAAACCCAGAAGAACATCAAAGATCAAGAGTATAAAATAGATGTCACACTTCTCAGTTGAAGTCATTTGTTATCCTCGATTGTTCAGTGGGCACTAGTACACTGCCCTTCTCACATAAACAAATTATTTTTTTGAGGTTATAATTGATGCCTAAAATTTCTGATAAAGATTTTGCCTGCTGATGGTTTCCCATAAAGCAGTCCATAGATTCCGAACTGTATCCTGATCATGATATTTTTCATCCTCAGGATGCAACAAACTCACTCTTTCTTGGACTAAACTCCTCAACTTCTCACAGTCGATATTCCTTGTGTGAGAACATTGATTGATTTGACTGAAGAAAGCAAACTGACTTGAACTTCACCAACTGTCATTCAAAGTCTGTATGTTCAGACGAAGAGATTGGACCTGGTTTGACCATGCACATAATGAAGTACTGATTTGAAAAGATAGGCCATCTTCGGACAATGTCAGTCATTGGTAGAATCCACTGATACCATTGCCCTGACTGCAGCCTTAGGTTTCTGACTAATCACTCACACCAAAATTGCAACATGTTCGGAAATACACAGCCAAATATTTGTGACAAGCAAGGAATATCTGCCTAATCACAACCTTGGAATCTGCAACATATTTGAAAATATACAACTAAATATTTGTGATGAACAAGGAATATAAATGTCGTCGCCGCTCATTTCCCTGACAGCAATTTAAGCTGTAATCTTAGGTTCCTGCCTAACTGCACCCTCAGAAATTGAGACGTATTTGTAAAAAATGGCCAAATATTTGTGACAAGCAAGAGTAGAACATCACTACTGGTCATTTCGCCCGTTTGTTATTTTCTACTTGCAACATTTTGCCATCACATGTAATAAGTGTCACATTCCTAACCTTTTACGTTCACTTTCTGCTATGAAACTGCTGGACCTCTGTCATACCGTTCATAAATACCATCAGCTCTTTGTTTTACCTGCTGTTCTTTAACAGTTTGTGAGCTAACTTGCATCTTGTTCTGGCTGTGTCCTGGATGAATGCTGTGTGTGTGTGTGGGGGGGGGGGGGGTCTCCAGTTCAAGTCCTTCTCCCTGGTTCTGTTCGTTGTCTTAAGAGACTATGTCTTGATGTTTTTGTTGACTGGCTTCAAGCTATGACATGTCTGGGTTAATTGTTGTGTTAGTGATGATTAAACATTTTTTTGAAATTCCGTGTCCTTGTATTATCGTGGTGACTCAGTTGTCACTGTTGAAGTGGTCTCTGCATCATTCATGGCAGCAAGCATTCTGAATTACATTGAGATGTTTATATGAAAAGCTTTCTGCACCATATCTGTATGCTTCCTTATCTTGTAGTAAATTGTGAGAACAAGTTTTAGTTTTATGTAAATTTATGTAGCTACCAGTATAGACACCCATTTATATTACAACTAATCTGGCAGAAATTTGAGCTATTCTAGATTTTGGTTGCAAAAATTCTTGTATGGAATATTAGCTGTTTACTTGCAGCTTCATTCACACATTGATGGTTTTGTTATGATAAGTGATGAAGAGTAAGCAAGCCACCATACAATCAAGAACGTCAGCTACCATCACGTGTCTGCTGTTCAGTTAAGCATAGCTCATAATGTGTGCTCCGCTGCCCCTGTCCCGAGCTATCCCAATGCATCCCGCTGCATCAGCATGTGCAGCATCGCTGCCAAGTGGTGCGTGGGATGTGGGGAAGAGTGAGCATCTATGCATCACGCTATTGAAGTAGCTATACACTACATAATGTGTTCATTATGCAACAAACGGTGTGTAAGTGTGGATTAAACACATTGAAGATTGTATAAGCATTGTATTCATTACTTTGAATCATGTTACCTTACATCTATCAACCACTAAAAGCATTTCACAAATATGATAAAGATCAGAACTCAGAAAGTAAAGCGCTTTTTCAGAGAACAAATATTTTCCCCTAATTCAAATAATTCTGATCAGCCTGTGTTCCTCCTTAGGGTTCAAACTGTCATCACACCAAATTTCATCAAAATTGATTCAGCAGGTTAGGTGTGAAAACATAACAGTTACTTTTGCATTTATAGTATTAGGATCAATGAACAATTTGTCAAAAGGAACACAACTGTAGACAGGCCTAATTAAATATCATTCACCAACCCCCACCCCCCAGAGGATCATAACAAAACAGAAAACTTGGTATGTCTACAACTTAGAAATGTATCTGGGTACTATAAAAAGTAAGTTACTGTACACATTATTAAGGCTGCACTATACTTCAAAGTGACAAAGGTCCACATAAATCATGGCTGCACTATACTTCAAAATGACAAAGGAACATTACATTATTTTTAACATAGTCACCAAGTCTCTGTAAACAACAGTCAGAACATTCTACTAATTGTTCATTTTCTCAATGATACAAATCCATTTCTTGCTCATGGAGCTATTTGAGAACTGCTGTGGAACATCCTGTGATATATCGCTTACTATCAGACCAATAATGAAAATGAGATTATACTAGACATGGCCTTCACCTCAACAGGAAGGGGAAGGGTAAATTGGCTGGGGAAATAGCAGGAAAGTTAAAGGGGGGAGGCACTGTCATGAGTGGTAAAATACCAGTGGTTATAGGATTCAGAAAAGACCCTTTTTTAGGGTAGGGAGGACAGAAAGAAAACAAATTTTAAGAGAGGTTAGAACTGAGACAAACCTTCAGTTTGAGAAAGAAATCAAAAAACATAATTCCAGCTTATTACATCAACATAAACAGCCATTGGTTAAGAATTTTCAACTGTCAGCAGATATTTTAACTCCATCCAATTTTAAGTCAGTCAATGTGAAATGTCAGCTATCTTTATTGCATCAAAATATTCGAGGACTGAGAAATAAAATTAATGAATTAACTATCTGCATAGATGAATTAGAGTCTTCAAACCCAGCTGACATAATCTGCCTCTCTGAACATCATGTGACCACTGGTATAGAACTTTTAAGTGTTACAGGGTTTAGGTTAGCATCTCACTATTGTAGATCAGAAATGGAGAAAGGAGGAGTTGCCACATTCATCAGGAACTGTCATAAATTTAAGAACATAGACATTCATAAATTTTGCCTAGAACAGCATATGGAAGCATGTGCAACAGAATTAGATTTTCACAAAAAATATTTCATAATATTAAGTGTATATCGAGCACCTGCAGGTAACTTTAATCTGTTTGTAAACCACCTTGAAGCTGTACTGGCCCATTTAACAACCAAAAACAAAGAAATAGTGGTTGCTGGTGATTTCAATGTAGATTTCCTTAAAGACTCTCCCAATAAGAACCTATTTGAGTTAGTAACACTATCATTCAACTTAATTCCCACAGTAAAGTTCCCCACTAGGATAACCACTTGCTCACAAACAGCCATTGATAATATCTTTATAGAAAAGTCAAATGAACAAAATTATATTACAAAACCAATAGTCAATGGCCTCTCAGACCATGACATGCAGTTCCTTCTGTTAAATGTTAATACTGAACAGGATATAAAATCTGTTAAATCTGAGCTCAAGAGGGTAATCAGTAAGCCAAAAATTGATTATTTTAGGACACTCCTCAGAGACATTCACTGGACTGATGTTTACAGTGCTCATGGCATGAATGAAAAATATAACATTTTTGCTAATAAAGTGCTTACCTTATTTGAACACTGCTTTCCCCCAAAACTTACCAAGGTTAGAGCAAAGTCTACAAAGAAGCCATGGATTACTCGAGGAATAGGGGTATCTTGTAAAACAAAAAGAAAACTGTATCTGTCAATCCGAAACATTTCCAATGTTGATGCTATAGCACATTATAAGAAATACTGCAAAATATTAAAGACTGTAATACGGATGTCAAAGCAAATATATTACAAGGAAAAGATAGTCATATCAGATAACAAAATAAAGACAATATGGGATATAGTGAAGGAGGAGACCGGTAGAACCAGACATGAAGAGGAACAAATAGCATTAAGAGTAAATGATGCATTGGTGACAGATGTGTATAGTGTTGCAGAACTTTTTAACAAACATTTTATAACTGTTACTGAAAAGATGGGGTTGTCAGGTTCGGTAGATGCTGCTATGGATTACCTTAGACCAGACATTTCAAGTAACTTCCATAATATGAATTTGACCCTCACTACCCCAACAGAAATAATGTCCATCATAAAATCTTTAAAATCAAAAACATCTAGTGGGTATGATGAAATATCAACAAAGTTAATTAAAGAATGTGATTCTGAGCTAAGTAACATATTAAGCTATCTGTGTAACCAGTCGTTTATCAGTGGAATATTTCCCGAATGGCTGAAATATGCTGAAGTTAAGCCACTGTTTAAGAAGGGAGATAAAGAAATAGCATCAAATTTCCGTCCAATTTCACTGTTGCCAGCATTCTCAAAAATTTTCGAAAAAGTAATGTACAGTCGTCTTTATAACCATCTTATCTCAAATAACATACTGTCAAAGTCACAGTTTGGATTTCTAAAAGGTTCTGATATTGAGAAGGCTATCTACACTTACAGTGAAAATGTACTTAATTCATTAGACAAAAAATTGCAGGCAACTGGTATATTTTGTGATCTGTCAAAGGCATTTGACTGTGTAAATCACAATATCCTTTTAAGTAAACTAGAATATTATAGTGTAACAGGAAATGCTGCAAAATGGTTCAAATCTTATATCTCTGGCAGGAAACAAAGGGTGTTATTAGGAAAGAGACATGTATCAAGCTATCAGGCATCATCCAACTGGGAACTAATTACATGTGGGGTCCCACAAGGTTCCATTTTGGGGCCCTTACTTTTTCTTGTGTATATCAATGACCTTTCATCAGTAACATTACCAGATGCCAAGTTTGTTTTGTTTGCTGATGATACAAACATTGCAATAAATAGCAAATCAAGTGTAGTCTTAGAAAGATCAGCCAATAAAATATTTGTAGACATTAATCACTGGTTCCTAGCCAATTCTTTGTCACTAAACTTTGAAAAAACACACTACATGCAGTTCAGAACTTGTAAGGGGTGTCCCAAGAGTATATGTCTAACATATGATGACAAGAAGATAGAAGAAGTGGACGGTGTTAAATTCTTGGGATTACAGCTTGATAATAAATTCAACTGGGAGGAGCACACCACAGAACTGCTGAAGCGTCTTAACAAATCTCTGTTTGCAATGCGAATTTTGTCAGACATAGGGGATATAAAAATGAAAAAGCTGGCATACTATGCTTACTTTCATTCCATAATGTCATATGGGATTATTTTCTGGGGTAATTCATCAAGCCAAGCTAAAGTTTTCCGGGCACAAAAACGTGCAGTAAGAATTATATGTGGTGTGAACTCAAGAACATCCTGCAGAAGCCTGTTTAGGGAACTAGGGATACTAACTACAGCTTCCCAATATATTTATTCCTTAATGAAATTTGTCATTAAAAATATATCACTTTTTCAAACCAACAGCTCAATTCATGGAATCAATACTAGAAATAAGAATAATCTTCACAAGGATTTAAAGTCACTTAGTCTTGTACAAAAAGGTGTGCATTATTCAGGAACACACATTTTCAATAACTTGCCAGCAGCCATAAAAAGCTTAACAACCAATGAAATTCAGTTTAAGAGAAGCCTAAAGGATTTATTGGTGGCCAACTCCTTCTACTCCATTGATGAATTTCTGAGGAAAACCAACTGATTTGTATATAAGTACAACATAACTTCTGCACAATTTCAGTGCAGTAATGTGTTCACTGAAAATTTGTGTGTGTGTGTGTGTGTGTGTGTGTGTGTGTGTGTGTGTGTGTGTAAGTATAATCTAACTTCTGCACCATTTCAGTGCAGTAATGTGTTCATTGTAAGTAAGTATTACAGTAGTTGTATTACATGTTTCTTACCTTATAAATAAATATAAAACTTTTTTATTTTAAATTCAGTGCAATAGTATTTGTAAAATGACTCTTAGTGTTCATTAAAAAATGACGATCATTCCACTTGGGACCTGTGGAATGGTACATTAGCTTATTTGTTTTAGTTTAAATATTTGTCATGTATTGTTGTTTTTCTGACATGTTCCACATCCTGGAGGACCTCCTCACTACGGATCAATTGGAATGAAAGTAAATCTAATCTAATCTAAAAGTTCAAAATTTAAGTGGCAAACTTATTACAAATGTATGTCACATAATATTACAGTTGACACATATAACTTGGCAACGAAAATACTCATCCAATTACAGTATGTTGTTCCACAACGATTTGGGATGCCTGTCTGTTGTTCAGTGACTGATAAAGCCTTCTGCGTGAATTGGTTCTCTAATTAATGCAAATGGCATATTTGTAATGAAGTCAATACACTTCACTCCTTTCCACAAAAACTGCTTGAAATAAATATTGACAAAAACTATGAGAGCAAGATAAAATTATGTCGTGTGACGTGGGCCCTATTGAAACTTTTATGCATATATATTAACAACTATGGTTGCCTCTGCAGCTTCATCTTTCATAGTTTTAACAACTGGAAAAATAAGAGATCTACTGTTGGCTTCGTTAAGCACCAATAAGTAAATTACAATTACAAATTTTGATTTTTCATTATTTTAAGAATAATATTTGGTCACAGGTGCATTTATAAATTAGTATATTGTTTTCTTTATAGTGAAGTGCTGGTTCTATGTGAAATTTGATTTTTAAAAGTTGTATAGCAATACAAAAAATATTTGGTTAGTTATTTTATTAATTATAGTGTTCTTCTTGTCCTAACATTTACACAGTTTACTGTTCTGGAGTATAATTAAACTGTGTAGTTAGTTTTTAACTGGCCAATTTGAAATCAAAGAAAATGTGAATACGAGTGTTTTTTACAATGTAATTTGGAACCTGACTGTGTCATCTGAACATACTAGTGACTTTTACCATCACTGATGATTATATATTGCACAATATAGTTTAGAGAAACAAAACGTGTAATCTACATTTCAAAAATATTCACAGTCTGGTATCGAGTCGGCTACTACAGTGCTGTATCGCACAATTCATAATGTCAAATTTGATTTGCTCTATTACAAGCCTTGTCATTGAAAAATCAGTGATTGCAGAGAATCAGTTCCTCATTGCGTGGACACTCATCTGTGGTTGATGTCAACGGCCTTCCTTTCCGATCAGGGTCACCCACATGATTGTGGCCTTGGTCAGTGGTAACATTTCACTACAGCTGGAAGTGACATTACATTTGGACCATATACAACCAGAATTTAATGGTGAATCTGCAAGCAATATACAAGTTTTGCCCACAAGAACTGAACTATCCTGCACCCTTCACTTTTGGAATAGGTGTCCAGTTGCCATGCCATTTCACTTGTACAGTGTGATGCACCTGTTAACCATACCATGGATGAACTCTCTCTGCAGGAGACCCAGAACATGTCCTCTTTCCTAACAGTGTGCCACTCTTGTGCAATGGTATTAGTGTGGAATAACATAATGTGACTTACTTTTAGAAGCCCCTTGTGTATAAGGATGCCCAAAAGGGAGTCTGAACAATTTCCCTCTATCTGTTTCTCATTTTCAAGGCCACAGTATGCATGCATACATAGTGACACATATTATCACGATGGCCTAAGTGAATACATATATGCCAAAAAATTCTGTATTACATGTTCGGTGAACTACCCTGTAAATGCAATGGAATCCAGTTTGTGACTATGACTGTTCCTTCCTGATAAAGCTAAGTAAAGCAATAAACAACCATAAAATTGCTGTGAATGAATGTGTTTTGTTCAATATTGTCTCATGATCTAGCCTTGCCCTTCTTACAACATCCAGGTATCTATACACAAAGGAATTAAAGACGTTACATGCTTTGTATCAATAGGGCAAGTTGAAAATTTGTGTTGGACCCGGATTCAAACCTGGGTCTCCTGCTTACTAGGCAGATGTTATAAAGGCACATTTGCATGCCGAGCGTGAGTTTCCGCGGAAACGCGAAATACTAATTAAATAAATGATCAGTGACAAATAAATAAAGCCTATGGCACACAACTGCAGCGTTGTGTCGCTGATAAAACAAAAGCACAATTACGTTACTCTTATGTTTCATTAAGAAGGGAGAGCTCTGGTAGAAGTGGTGCGAGAAGCACGTATTTTATTTTATTGTCTGGCACACCGCCATATTTCATGGCACTCGATTCTGTAAAGAATTATATTTATAAAAGTAAGTAGGATTATGAACTGTAGGCTTATTCATTGAATATATCTGATTTAACTAACTGTGTAATTTTTTTATTCACAATAAGGATGGCAGCCAAAAACAGTTGCAGGATAGAATTTTTTTATTAAAATTCTTGACCAAGGTTTCGGTACATATGAATATACCTTCATCAGAAGTACATTTCCTGAATAGAAAGACACATTCATTAGAAAAGCCATATCAACGAAAGTGTTTTTTTTTTTTTTTTTTTTTTTTCCTTTATTGTAATTTTCAGCACCTCATACAAGGCGGGCTGGCAGCAGCTTAATACGCCGCTCTTCAGCCGTATGGGGTACAATAATATGAGATAGGAGACACAGAAAATACAAAAAATGGCGGGCAAAGAAAGTTACAAAAAAACAAAAAAACAAGAAGCCGTTCACGTTGGACGATAAAAACACTAACACTTGTTGACACTGCGCACAAAACACGGAGAACTGCGACGGCACATGTGAACAGTTGAGTTGTAACTGCACGAAACACAAAACGAAGCACACACACTAGACACTGACGGCGATGATCTCCGGCGCGCGAATGTTCACTATGCGTGTGCGAGTCCGGGGACCTGCCAAGAGAGGAGGAGGAGGAGGAAGGGGAGTGGGAGAGGGAGAGGAGAGAGCGGAGATGCCACGGGCAGGGGAGAAAGGGGGGAGGGAGGAAGGGGGAGGGGAAGCCCGGGGGAAGAGGGGGAATGGAGGGGACAGGGAGACGGAAAAAGAAGGGAAGAGAAGAGAAGGGAGGGAGGGTGCCAAAAGGAAAGGACACGGGAAGTGGGGGGCGGGGCAGGGTCAAAGTTGATAGGAGGGATAGATGGAGGGGACGAGGACATCATCAGGGAGAGGGAGCTGGCGGAAGCCACCTTGGGAGAGGGTATGGAGGGTGGAGAGATGGAGACCGGGTGGGACGTGAGAATACAGGCGCGGCAGCGGGCGGGGGTGGGAGAGGATCGGGGAAATGAGCGGGTGAGGAGGATCAAGTTTACGTGAGGTGTACAGGATACGTATCCTTTCAAGGAAAAGGTGGAGGTGGGGGAAGGGGATGAGATCATACAGGATCCGCGTGGGGGAGGGGAGACGGATGCGATAGGCAAGGCGGAGAGCATGGCGTTCAAGGATTTGGAGGGATTTATAGAAGGTAGGGGGGGCGGAGAGCCAGGCTGGATGGGCGTAACAAAGGATAGGGCGGATGAGGGATTTATAGGTGTGGAGGATTGTGGAGGGGTCCAGACCCCACGTGCGGCCGGAAAGGAGCTTGAGGAGACGGAGTCGGGAACGTGCCTTGGCTTGGATAGTCTGGAGATGGGGAGTCCAGGAGAGGCGACGGTCGAGGGTGACGCCAAGGTACTTAAGGGTGGGAGTGAGGGCGATAGGACGGCCACAGACGGTGAGATAGAAATCAAGGAGGCGGAAGGAAGGGGTGGTTTTGCCTACAATGATCGCCTGGGTTTTGGAGGGATTGACCTTGAGCAACCACTGGTTGCACCAAGCGGTGAACCGGTCAAGATGGGATTGGAGAAGGCGTTGGGAGCGTTGCAGGGTGGGGGCAAGGGCGAGGAAGGCGGTGTCATCGGCAAACTGGAGGAGGTGGACGGGGGGCGACGGCAGCGGCATGTCCGCCGTGTACAGAAGGTACAGAAGGGGGGAGAGGACGGAGCCTTGGGGCACACCGGCGGAGGGGAAAAAGGTGTAGGAATCGGTGTTATGGATGGTGACATAGGAAGGACGGCGGGAGAGAAAGGAACCGATCAGACGGACGTAGTTAATGGGAAGGGCAAAGGTTTGGAGCTTGAAGAGGAGACCAGAATGCCAGACGCGGTCATAAGCGCGTTCGAGGTCAAGTGAGAGGAAGATGGTGGAGCGACGGGAATTAAGCTGTTCGGAAAGGAGATGAGTGAGGTGAAGGAGAAGATCGTCGGAAGAGAAGGATGGCCGAAAGCCACACTGGGTGACGGGAAGGAGGCGGTGCTGGCGGAGATGCTGGTGGATGCGGCGGGTGAGGATAGATTCTAGGACCTTGCTGAAGACCAAGGTAAGGCTGATGGGACGGTAGGAGGAGACGGCGGACGGCGGTTTGCCAGGTTTAAGGAACATGAGGATACGGGAGGTTTTCCACAGGTCGGGGTAGTAACCGGTGGACAGGACTACATTGTAGAGCCTGGCCAGGGTGGAGAGGAAAGAGACAGGAGCTTCACGAAGGTGACGGTAGGTGGCACGATCGTGACCAGGAGCGGTGTTGCGTTTTGTGCGGAGGGTAGCAATGAGATCCTGTGTAGTGATAGGGGCATTGAGTTCCGTGTGTGTAATGTTGTCCAAGTACTGGAAGCCAGGAGCGAGGGGAGGGGAAGAGGTGTCAGTTCGATCGCGGATATCCGGGAAGAGGGAGTAATCGAACTGGGGATCATCGGGGACGGAAAATACATCGGAGAGGTAGGAGGCAAAGTGATTGGCCTTACTAAGGGAGTCAGGGAAAGGGTGATCATCATGGAGAAGAGGATAATAGGGGGAGGGTTTAGTTCCGGTAAGGCGACGGAAGGCCGACCAGCACTTGGACGAGTTGATTGGTAGGGTTGCATTTAAACGGGTGCATGTCTGTCGCCAGTCCCGGCGTTTCTTAGCCGCGAGCAAATTACGAACGTGTCGCTGGAGTTGCCAGTGGCGTCGTAGTGTGTCCGGGTCACGCGTGCGGAGGAAGGCACGGTAGAGACGACGGGATTCACGGAGGAGGAGAACGGCCTGTGGGGGTAAGGTAGGACGGTGGGGGTGGATGGCGACAGTAGGAACGTGGGCCTCCACGGCCTCAGACAAGGTCCGCTGGAGAAAGGAGGCGGCATGGGTGACATCGTCAGGGTGGTGGTAGGTGAGAGGGTGGCTATCGACCTGGGTGGAAAGGGTATCCCGGTAGGCATTCCAGTCGGCTCGGGAATAGTCGTGGACATACTTAGGGGGAGGGTCAGTACGAGGGTCGGGGCGAGGGCGACGACCGTCTGAAACGGTGAGGAGGACAGGGAGATGGTCGCTACCAATAGGCTCCAGGACATCCACCGTTATGCGGCCAAGGAGGTTGGGGGAGGAGAGGATAACATCAGGAGTGGAGTTGGATTCAGGACGGGTATGCCGGGGGATGGGGACGAGGTCACCTTGAAGGGTGGAGAGGAACCGATGCCATCGCCGTAACTGGGCAGCGGAACGACTATGGATGTTGAGGTCGGCGGCGATCACGTAGGAGGAAAAGGTACGATCGACGTGGGAGAGGAAGTCGAAGGGAATAGGAGCGTTGGGGCGGACATAGATGGTGGCGCAGGTAACAGTAAGGCCGGGGAAGAAGAGACTAAGGATCAGGTGTTCGGTGGGGTCGGGAAGGAGAGGTTGGAGCCGAACGGGGATCTGGCGGTGGTGACCAATGGCAACTCCGCCACGCGCAATCGGGAGGGGATTATCGGAGCGGTGGAGGAGGTAGGGCGAAGTGTGGACTGTGTGGTGGGGTTGCAGGAAGGTTTCATTGAGGAGGAAGGCATCCACGCGGTGGGTGGCAAGGGTGTGCAGGAACAGGTTTTTGTTGGCGGGAAGGGAGCGGATGTTGTTGAAAAGGATACGTTGCTGTCGCGCCATGACTGGGATTTAAACGAGGGTGTCAAGACGGGAGAAGGTGAAATGGGCCTGGTTGTTGGAGTAGGTGGCGTACATCTTGAGTTGGAAGATGGAACGGGCAGCAAGGGAGATCTGCTGGAGGGTGTGAGGGCGCTGAAAGGGATGAACATTCTGGAGGACGACGGTGAGGAACCTGATGATGTCCTCAGCGGTGGGTGGGGGACGAAGGGAATTGCCAGGAGGGGTGGGGGCGTCCAGAGGACGGACAGGTACGGTGAGTTCAGGAGTGGTTGGAGGGGGTCGGGCTTTACACTTTTGGGAGTAGGTGGGATGAGGGAGATTGCAGGTATTACAGGAGGGAAGGGATTGGAGGTTAGGGCACTGCCAGAGGAAGTGCGCCTGCCGACAATGCGGGCAGGTGGGGGCCTCGCGGCACTCAGCTGTGGGGTGCGCATTATAGCGCAGACACCTCTGGCAGCGCAGGGATTGAGGAGGGGAACGGGAAGGGTCGACCTTGTACCGCTGGTGAAAGAGGAGGGCACCCTCCTTCAGGAGACGGTCAATGGAGGGGGCGTCCTCAGAGAAAACCCGCATAAGGCGGGTGGGGCCGGCCGAGTTGAAAATGCGGCGGACCGCCCGCACCTCCAGCGTGGGATGGGCCTGGAGCTCCGCCAACACCTCCTCCTCCTCCGTGATCGACGGACTGAGCCGCGTGATCACGGCGGTGAGGGTCGGCGGGCGACGCGGGTGTTGGGGTTGGCGGGTAGGAGAGGGAGAAGGAGCAGGGGTAAGGGAGGCGTTGGGACCAAAACGGGTGATGGGGAGATGGGAGAGGATGTCAGTATGGAGGGTTGGGCTGGGGGAGGAGATGAGAACAGAATCTCGGCGAGGAGTGAGGAGGGAGGTGGGGGCACCAGGACAATGCTGGCGAAGGAAGAGGGTGAGGTTCCGGGCTTCAAGGAGAGAGGGATCAGGACGGGAGAGGAGGTAGCGGTAGGAGGAAGGGGGAGAGGAGGAGGATGAGGGGGCAGGGACAGGCGGGGAGACTTCCATGGCATCATGGGTGGGGGAAGGAGGACGAGGCGCAGCCTTTTTGGAAGCAGAGGAAGCAGGGGTGCCACCGGGGCGCTTGACGGCGGTGGAGGAGGTGTGGGGGATGGGAACAACGGGAATGTGGCGGGGAGGGGCAGGTCCCGGGGCCAGAGTCGGCGCCGGAGATGGTGACGGTGACGGTGACGGTGAAGGCGACGGCGACGATGATGATGACGGTGGCAGTGGCGGCGGTGATGGCGAAGGTGACGGGGAGAGCTGGGCGTGGGCAGTGGCCCGACGGGCCATCACCCGAGCTGGAGCTGCAGTGACAGGCTGGGGGAGTGGGGGGAAGGGATCAGAACGAGAGGAGCGGGAGGAAGAAGCGGGAGAGGGGGCGACAAAGATAGAGGGTGAAGGGAGAGTGAGGAGAGGTGGAATGGAAGGAGGGGGGTGGGACTGGGCACACCAAGTTATAGTGGTGGAGGCGGCGGAAGGGGAGGTATAGACAATGGCGGTGGTGGTAGTAGTGACAGTGGTGGTGGGGGTGGACATGACGGGAGAGAGAAACAAGAACGAACAGAACGAAGAGGAGAGGACAGAAACTGGGGACAGACAAAGACGAAGACGGATGAAGACGAAGACGGCCGTAGACCAGGGTCAGGACGGCGGCGGCGAGCCCCGGCAGGCGGCGACCAGGCGGGGGCGGCGAGCCCCGGCAGGCGGCGACCAGGCGGGGGCGGCTGCAAGGACCGGAAGGCGGCGACCAAGCGGCGGCGGCGGTGACGGCAAGCAGACGACACGGCAGGGATCTTCCACGTCGAAGGCGCACCCTGAGAGTAGCCCAGGCAGTGAAACTCTTCGATGAAGAAGAGAGGGAATCCAACCCTCTAATGATCGTCAACGAAAGTGAGAAACAGAAGCTTAAATAACGGTGAAATTGCTAAAGTAATACAGGCACACAATCTTTAGTACTTACTAAAATTACATCATGCACTGGAGAATAATGAAACAATTATGCCAAAAGGCGTCGTCAGTAATTAAAATATCATCTCCATTTGTACGACATGTGTAATGGGTACAGGATCAAAGCGAACAGTTTAACAATGTTACTTCGCCTATGAACTGTTGAGACACGAGTGTGAAGGCACTAAGGTAGATTGTTTCGCCGAGAGAGGGCACTTGCATATGCCAGACTCGCGCATATTACAATCCATAAATACATACATAAGCGCATCAAAATTATTAAAGGTTGTGTTAATTCAAACTTTGTCTTAATAAATAAAGCGTATCACGCCAATTAAAGACATTTATGTAAAATAGAAATATAGAACCAAATTTGCCTGTGTCCTAGTGTCAAACGGATAAAGCTTGTGCTTGGAACATCTAACGAGAGAGGGCACTACTGTAATGCGCGAGAGTCTCGCGTAACGTAGGCAGTGAAATACATACTAGCGAAACAACCAAAATGTTATAATAAAACGAAACCATCTGTCTGTATGAATAAAACATAGTAGTCATTTAACCACACATACACATTGAAATTCATAATTAACAAACATCACAATATGTAGATCCCAACAAGATAGGAAAAGCGCATTTCACCGGCATCAACAAGCAAGAAAATAACTCCTAGTCAGCCAGACTATATTACATTAAGGCAATGAGGGGTTTGAAACTGTCTAAAAAATTTTTGTTTCGAAGCTGCACCTGTTCATTAAGAACAAAACCATCTTTTAGAGACAGATGCTTGAAAATCTCTAATTCTTCGAGCAAGTCTAGTTTGTCACCTTTATCAGCTTCATGAAGCAGCTCTACGTCGTCTAGTTCTCTTGGCGTGTGCTGTAAGAGCCATAGATGTTCAGCAAAAGTGGAATTATATACGTTTTCCCCATTTTTACCTAACTTGTGTTCTTTATACCTAACTTTAATGGGTCTACCTGTCTGCCCTATGTAATAGTTTGGGCAGTCGTTACAAGTAATTTTGTATACACCGGACTTAGTGCTGAGTTCTTCTCGTGCTCCAATATTATGAATTACTCTACGTTTGAGGCTATTATTTACGGAAAAAGCAACTCTATAACCGTATTGTTTCTGTAAAAGTCTTTTAATCTTATATGAAACGTTCCCTAAAAATGGAATAGAAATAAAGTTATTACTCTCATAGTTCTTTGCCCTGTTATCTCCTAAAGTAGAAAATTTTACAGCTGGTTTTTTCTTAGCAATTTGGTCAATTAATTTAGGGTCGTATCCATTGTTAGTGGCTATTGATTTTAATAAAAATATTTCATTTTCAAAACAATTCTGTGCTAAAGGTGTGCTCACAGCGCGATGAACTGCAGAATGAAAAAAGGCGATCTTGTGAGTTTGAGGATGACAGGAATCTGCTGGAATAATATTATCAGAAAAAGTTTCTTTACGGAAAATGTCGAAGCTAATGGTGTTACCCGATAACTTAAGTTTCAAATCAAGAAAATTGAGTTCTCTCTCGTTATTTTGTATCTCTTTTGTAAATTTCATTTTCTCGTGGAAACTGTTGAAAACATGAAACAGTTGTTGTAGATCTTGGTCACAACCTTGAAATAGTATGAGTATATCATCAACATAACGAGCATAAAAAGAAATCTTATTGCCTAACGTAGGGTTGTTTTTGAAGAAATTTTCTTCTAGTGCATTCATAAAGATGTCAGCAAAGATGCCAGCTAACGGGCAACCCATGGCTAAGCCGAATGGTTGTTCATACATTTTACCATTAAACTGAAAGTAATTGTAATCTAGTACAACCTGCAGTAGTGACATAAGTTCCGACAACTGTAGCTCACTCAAAGTTTTATGTTGTCGAATGTTACCTTCAATAATCTTAAGAGTGATATCCACTGGAACATTGGTGTATAAACTTACGACGTCAAAAGAAACCAAACGAGAGGAAGAAGTGATCTCTATTGATTTTAGCTTGTTTATTACCTCAGCACTATTTTTAACAGAGTAATTGTTTTCAAAAACAAAGGCTTCTTTAATTTTAGTGTGTAAAAATCTCGCTAATTTGTGATGTGGGCTCTTTATTCCATTAACAATGGGACGAACTGGGTGTTGACTTTTATGTATCTTAAACTGACTTCTAAGCGTAGGTGCTCTAGGGTTCATGTTAATTAAGGTTTTCTTTTGAAACTCTTTCATAAGATGTTTACTTCTCCTTAACGTATCTCTAATTTGTTTTTGTAACGTAGGGGTATGATCCTGCTCAATTTCAAATATACCATTTTCTTCGAAAAAAGCCAAAGCCAATGGATACGACCCTAAATTAATTGACCAAATTGCTAAGAAAAAAAC
Source organism: Schistocerca americana (assembly GCF_021461395.2). Taxonomy (NCBI): domain Eukaryota; kingdom Metazoa; phylum Arthropoda; class Insecta; order Orthoptera; family Acrididae; genus Schistocerca; species Schistocerca americana. The sequence goes on from NC_060122.1 coordinate 312,475,607, forward strand.
AGCTGTAAAATTTTCTACTTTAGGAGATAACAGGGCAAAGAACTATGAGAGTAATAACTTTATTTCTATTCCATTTTTAGGGAACGTTTCATATAAGATTAAAAGACTTTTACAGAAACAATACGGTTATAGAGTTGCTTTTTCCGTAAATAATAGCCTCAAACGTAGAGTAATTCATAATATTGGAGCACGAGAAGAACTCAGCACTAAGTCCGGTGTATACAAAATTACTTGTAACGACTGCCCAAACTATTACATAGGGCAGACAGGTAGACCCATTAAAGTTAGGTATAAAGAACACAAGTTAGGTAAAAATGGGGAAAACGTATATAATTCCACTTTTGCTGAACATCTATGGCTCTTACAGCACACGCCAAGAGAACTAGACGACGTAGAGCTGCTTCATGAAGCTGATAAAGGTGACAAACTAGACTTGCTCGAAGAATTAGAGATTTTCAAGCATCTGTCTCTAAAAGATGGTTTTGTTCTTAATGAACAGGTGCAGCTTCGAAACAAAAATTTTTTAGACAGTTTCAAACCCCTCATTGCCTTAATGTAATATAGTCTGGCTGACTAGGAGTTATTTTCTTGCTTGTTGATGCCGGTGAAATGCGCTTTTCCTATCTTGTTGGGATCTACATATTGTGATGTTTGTTAATTATGAATTTCAATGTGTATGTGTGGTTAAATGACTACTATGTTTTATTCATACAGACAGATGGTTTCGTTTTATTATAACATTTTGGTTGTTTCGCTAGTATGTATTTCACTGCCTACGTTACGCGAGACTCTCGCGCATTACAGTAGTGCCCTCTCTCGTTAGATGTTCCAAGCACAAGCTTTATCCGTTTGACACTAGGACACAGGCAAATTTGGTTCTATATTTCTATTTTACATAAATGTCTTTAATTGGCGTGATACGCTTTATTTATTAAGACAAAGTTTGAATTAACACAACCTTTAATAATTTTGATGCGCTTATGTATGTATTTATGGATTGTAATATGCGCGAGTCTGGCATATGCAAGTGCCCTCTCTCGGCGAAACAATCTACCTTAGTGCCTTCACACTCGTGTCTCAACAGTTCATAGGCGAAGTAACATTGTTAAACTGTTCGCTTTGATCCTGTACCCATTACACATGTCGTACAAATGGAGATGATATTTTAATTACTGACGACGCCTTTTGGCATAATTGTTTCATTATTCTCCAGTGCATGATGTAATTTTAGTAAGTACTAAAGATTGTGTGCCTGTATTACTTTAGCAATTTCACCGTTATTTAAGCTTCTGTTTCTCACTTTCGTTGATATGGCTTTTCTAATGAATGTGTCTTTCTATTCAGGAAATGTACTTCTGATGAAGGTATATTTATATGTACCGAAACCTTGGTCAAGAATTTTAATAAAAAAATTCTATCCTGCAACTGTTTCTGGCTGCCATCCTTTATTGTGAAGAATTTTAACAGTTGCTGCTGCAGCCATGTTTAAAATCTTGTAATTTTTTTATGTTTAGTAGACAATGACCTCTGTACGATGTATTGGCATGGCTGGCAAATTATTGTAATATTGAGATTTAGATTATGAGTCCGCACCTACCGCAGCAGTCTTTGGAAACGATTTAATTACGAAGTCCGATTATTCAGTTTTATTTCACGGTCAACTACGAGTAACATTGCCTTTACGAAAAAGCCATTGTCAAGCGTCTGATACCGAATAATTAAACGTCCACGTTCCAGATAAGCAAATACAATTGCAATCACAATCACCATCATACAGATAGAATAATTAACATATTTAAAATAACAATATATATTTTATTTTATTTATTTTATATTGGCGACTGCGTGTCGGACTTGTTATTTTGTCATTTGTTACATTGTTCTCTTTGTTTCATGTAAAAAATCAACTTTCTGGACCTGGACGTCAATGTATGAGAGATAACAAAATCTGAAGATGTTTTCCAATTCTGAAATTTTGCCGGAAGACGCAATGAAACTTCCAGCAAAATAAGGCAAGACGCAGCATCTTTGCATTAGCAGGCTTGACCAGACGTATAATTCAGAGTATTAGCTTTTCAGTAAATTCTGTAGTGTTTCTTTTCCGCATAACAGTTTCAGTGATAAATTTCATTCTCAGTACCTTTCCCTAAACAATAACGTATGCAACAATACCAATACACGAGTGTACAATATGGCCGACTTCTGTACGATATCATGTAACATGGCCAGCAGCCATTACCAATAATCTCAAATTCAGTTTATATTTTTAAATTAACAGACAGCCATTGTTGCTACGAGCGATTCATGCTCAACTACATTTTATTTTAAAATCAGCGTCAAAAATTTTCTTGAAACATATATCACGTGTGGCATGGTAATAACTAGAAAACAATACGCAAAAATGGAACAGCAAGGACGTACTATTCAGACGCAATCCGACTCGGACGTGAGACAAGTGTTAGAAAATGACTTTACGACAGCAACCGGTAGTGACGATTCAAACATTGACGCAAGTGTTGACGAAAATTTTGACAATAGGCCGTCCACTACAAAAATTTCAAAATCTCAATCAGAGCCCATGTTAATGCATGACGTCACGTCTAATGACGCGGCGGGGGCAGAGACCTTGCAAACGGTAAACATTGCCGACATGTTACAAATGCTAATGAAACAAAACGCAGAAAATATGGCAACCATAAGGAAACAGAACGCCGAAAACATGGCAACCTTAAAGGCACAATTAGAGACACAAAATGAACAGTTAAAAAACACAAAATGACGAAATCAAATCTGATCTCATAGCAATCAAGATAGGTAATGACACTTTGTGTAAACGTGTGGAACTTATAGACGCCACACTGACCAAACAGATGACTGAACTCAGTACTAAATTTTCCCAGCTTAATACGAGACAAGAAAAGACTACAACTGACGTAGCACTTTTACAGACACAAGTAAAAAACCTTAATGTCACGTGTGAAGTTCTTACTGAACAAATTCAAACATATCCTTCAGTACATGACAACCTTGAAAAACGAATTACTGACGTACAGAATAAATTTGACAATGTTGAACAACACCTGACTGACATCTTACAATCAGATGCCACAGCTCATTTTCAAAATATTAATAAAGAATTTCATGATTGGGTTGAGAACAAAGACAAACATTTTGATAGGTGCTTACGTGAAAATTTACCAACAATTGTGCACGACTCCGTAGCGCAATACATTACTAATAACAAACAGCTGATCAGTGACGCAGTACAATCCGTCACTGCACCCATGAGACAATTCACCGATCAACTACAGTCTGAATGTAACGAAAATATCAGTCAAAATGTACAGTTCAGAAACCAATATACATTCGAGTATGATACACACATTCCGCACACGACAAATACACAAGAACAAAACACACCATGACTACAACACATATCACGATGTGGAAACACAAACACAAGCTATTATCATGGTAAACCACAGCAACATTATCGTAATTACTCGCCAGCTGAACATACCAGTAATTACAGTGGAATAAATCCATATCACAATGCGAAGGAAGATGAAAGCTTAATGAAACACAGGCAATTTCAGATTTTTATCCCAGAAAAACGAACCATTCATCCGGTGATTTTTCTTAAATCTTTTAGTAACGCATTTCCACGCACTTGGAGTGACCGGAAAAAGATTTCATATATTGTCGGTTACATCCAAGGCGATGCAGCTGTCTGGGCATACAGTCAAGCTGACGTATGTACCACGTACAGTGAGTTTGAGCGTGCTTTTCTGAACAAATTCTGGTCGCAATCCGTCCAGGAGCGACTCAGAAGACAAGTTTTAGAACCTGAAACTTTTAACAGTAAAAATGGTAACTTACGCAGATATTTTGAAAAATACTTGAACATGGGACATTTTTTAGACGAATCAGTCGCAACGCGTGATATACTCCGTGCGTTGAAGGCCAAATTGCCTTTCAACATTAAAGAAAAACTCCTACATATCCCGGATGACAATTCAGATTATTTTTTAACAGCTTTAGATTCGGTTGACATGTTACTTGAAGATCAGCGCTTCGCGCGGCAAAACAGCAGCCACAATGTTTACACTAGTGGTATGCAAAACATGCAGGCTTGCCAACACAATTCTGGCGCGCCCACAGTTGGATACGCGGTACAACAGAAACAGCAAACTCACATGCCGTCTCAGTACAGAAATCAAAATTAACACGCGTATTCCAATACAAACAATAGTTACAACAGTAATAACATTTCATGCGGCAATCCATACAAGAGGCACCGCGGTAATAACTACAACGGTAACAACGGATACAAAGGTAATAACAAAAACACAAACAGAAATAGAAATAATAATAACTACGAGCAAAGACAGCATCAAGCTTGGACTCGTAACGATCAGTACTTTCATTCAAACTCTGCTTTACCACAGCAGCCACCAGGTCAAAATTGGAGCATACCTTACGACCGACAGGTAAGTTATAATGCGCAACAGCAACAACAACCACAAAAGTTTGGAGATCATAATAGGCAATATCCGAATGTGAATATAATAGAAATGACACCTGATGCACAACCTCAATCTGTGTCAGTACCTAGTACAAATGCTAATCCAACAAACTAGAAACAGTCACTACTTTGCCCCAGGTCGTGGCTGAAGAATTCTTGGGGGGCGACTTCAATGTTAATCAGTTATTTGACACCACACTTGAACAACAGAATAATGATATGCCGAGTAATTCTAAACAAAAACTACCTGTTTTATTTATAAGATACAACCACAATAACAATATATCAGATGAACTTTTACAAGACAGTACACAATGTCGTTTAAACACAAATGAAATTGTTTTAGCATCTACTACTGGTGTAGTAGGTGGGATTCCAACTACTATTATCCTAGATACAGGTGCAGCTGTGAGCGTTTTGTCTTTTAATTTCTATAAAAAGATGTGTGAATTGGAACCAGTGCCTGAGTTTCCTGCCCAAAACTGTAAAATAACTACTGCACTAGGTAATAAGTCATGTAGGGTTACGAAGCAAGTTTTTGTAAACGTTAAAATAGGTAATGGAACCGTACAATGGCCATTCCTGGTTGTACAAAACCTTGTGACAAATTGCATATTAGGAATAGATATTATGAGCGAGAAGGACTGCATTATAGACTTCTCCAAAGGTAAATGTATTTTAAATGATAAAGGCAGTGTAATTATTATTGATTTGGACAGGAGAACTCTAAAGCATGACAAACACTGTACAGGGTACAAGGTTCAATTAGTACTTGACAAAGACATTCAAGACATGCAAACACACTCATCTGACACAGAGATAATGGACTTGAAAACATTGCTTGATCATAAGATAAGTGGAGCTACAGCTCTCAGTGTACATGAACGTATAAAACTACAGGAAGTGTTATCCAAATATTTACAAGTTTTTACCAAACGATTAGGTGTTATCAACACGTATGTGTACAAGATTGAAGTTAAGCCTCACAAGATCTTCTACCATAAGACATATAACGTACCGTTATCTCAACGACCTGCTGTGTGGCAAGAATTAAAACAAATGTTAGACTGGAAGGTCATTGAACCATCCACCTCACCTTATTGTAGTCCTCTACTTGTTGTCAAAAAATCAAATGGAAGCATTAGGTTAGTATTAGACGTACGAGCTATTAATGAAATAATTTTACCGGTTCACACAAAACCTGAAAATTTAGAAGAGCAATTACAGAAATTTCTAGATGCAAAATATTTTTCCACAATAGATCTCGCTAATTCGTTTTGGCAGGTGGGTATCACTCCTGATTCTCGGAAATATACTGCATTTATGTTCGGGGGGCGAACCTATCAGTTTTGTGTTCTACCCTTCGGACTGAATGTCAGCTCTGGGGTACTCATTACAGCCCTGGATACCGTGCTTGGCGACGATTTAGTTGAGACAGTCACACACTATGTAGATGATATACTGATAGCTACACAATCTTGGAATGAACACGTTGACACTCTTCAAGGAATTTTAGAAAAATTTGCACAAGCTGGAGTCACAGCCAACCTAAGAAAATCAAAATTTGGTTGCAGTGAGATAAAGTATTTAGGACATATCATTAATTCACAGGGCATACGTCCGGATCCCAGTAAATTAGATGCTATCAGAAACTTTCCTAGCCCTCGAACTAAAAAGCAGTTAAAATCATTCCTTGGGCTATGTTCATTTTTCAGACGTTTTTTGCCACAACCACTTTTGAACAGTAAACATCTGCTAAATCTACTCAGAAAGAATCAAGTTTGGATCTGGTCAGAACAGTGCCAGAATGACTTTAATACAATTAAACATGCTTTAGTGAATGCTAACATATTGAGCCATCCAGATTTCAATTTAGATTTTTGTATGACTTGTGACGCTTCACGTACTGGCTTGGGCTGTTGCTTATTTCAAGTTGTAAAGAATAAAGAGGAGGAACAGATAAGAATTATTGGGTTTGCAAGTCGTACTCTAACTGAATGTGAGCGTACATACTCCACTACTGAGTTAGAAACACTTTCCATAGTATGGGCATTCAAGAAATTCAATTATTATTTATTTGGAAAACATACAGTAATTTACACCAATCACCAGGCCCTGACATTTTTGTTAACTTGTAAACTTGTACATCCTAGACTATCACGATGGGCAGTTACACTTCAGAACTACTCTTTTGAAATTAAGTACATAAGAGGTAAGGACAACACCATTGCAGACACTTTGTCTAGACTTCCACAAGGTATGAATGATACCAACAGTGACTTAGAAAATATAAATGACTACAGGATTCTCTTAATGCAAGACAAGCAGTATCACCAATATTATATTGATATGTGCAGAAACATGGCTGAATTACAAAAATCTGATCCTCACTGGTATAAGATAATAACATTACTGGTAGAAAAACACAATCATCCTTTGACTAAGTATTACAAGTTACACAATGATGTGTTATTTTACCGCCGACATCCAAATGCTACTAACTGGTGTGTATGCATTCCCAAAGAGTCTGAACGTAATCTAATTTGGCACACACACTTAGTTTGGGGTCATTATGGGACGAAAAAGTGTTTGGCAAAGCTCAGCACATACTGTTATTTTAGCAATATGAGAAGAAAAATTTACAGGGAACTGAAAACATGTGTCATATGTCAAAAATCAAAACCTCAGAATTTATCCACAAAAACAGATTTACATTCTATTTTACCCAGTAAACCCCTGGAAATTCTGTGTACTGACATCAGTGGACCGCATCCAGCAAGCTCTGGAGGCGTCAAATATATCTTAGCTTTTTACGATATATTTTCTAAACATGTAAAACTTTATGCTTTAAAATCCGCCACTGCAAATGCTATAATACGAAGATTCTCAAGTGATTACCTGACGCACGTGGGAAAACCTAAAGCAATTCTATCAGATAATGCAGCATACTACTCTGGGTACAAATGGAGAAATTTCTTGAAGGACAATAACATCAAAAGTATATTTATTTCGAGGTTTAGTCCACAATGTAACGCGACTGAGAGACTTTTCCGAGAATTAAACCGTTACATGAGGACCTATATTTCATCAAAACATACTAATTGGGTGTCCTACCTAAGTCTTTTCGAAGACGTACACAATAACTTAAATATTTACGATACGAATTACACACCTAACGAGATCATGTTCAATTGCAAACAGAACGATCAGTGGATAGAACCATTACCTAAGTTACATCTTCTGGTAAACCTTGCGGAATGTAAGGTCGTGGTCCATGAAACTCTTCAGCTCCTGACGTTTCGTCCAATGCTTCGCTGGACATCTTCAGAGGGGTGTTTCTCCTCCGGTGAGTCTTGCCGACTGACGGGTCGGACGTCTGAGAGCGACTTATGTATCGTAGAAGGTGGGCGTGACCAGAGTTACACGTGATATGCAGAGATAACCTTTGTCAGAGATAAAACTTAACTATCGATCGTAACCTTGTCACGGATAAAACTGTCTAGCAATTCTGTAGTGCTACTGTCCAAATATCACTAAGTTTCATGGTCTCTTCTTTCCGATTAAAATTATCCCTATGTTTATATATTTCAATTGCTTCTCTACAAAGCCGTGGGTAATAGTTCGTCGTCGTAGATAAAATTTTTGTTTCGGAAAACTTCACTTGATGATTTCCTGGCTGAAAAGCGTGTTCTGCTACAGCCGATTTATCTGTTTTTCCTAATCGGCAAAGACTTCTGTGTTCTTTTAACCGTGTATTTACGCTTCTTTTTGTTGTTCCAACATAAACTTTACCACATGTACACGGAATTTTACATACGCCACTGGCTGATAGAGGAGCGCGTTTATCTTTTACAGACCGAAGAATATGACAAATTTTCTTCGTTGGTCTAAAAACAGGTCTAATATCATGTTTACTTAAAATCTTTCCAATCTGATCCGTTACTTTCTTTATAAAAGGGAGAGAGACTGTATTCTTCCATCGTTTTTCGGACTTGTCCTTAAGCTTTTTGTTGTTTGGGTGCAGAATTCTGCTTACTTCTTTCTTTGAGTAGCCATTTTTCTCAAAAGCGTGCTTCAGATGTTTTAACTCGTCGTCTAGATACTCCGGCGTGCAAATCCGTCTGGCTCTGTCAACGAGACTTGTAATCACACCTCTTTTTTGTTTTGGATGGTGGTTAGAGTTTTTATGTAAGTATCTGTCTGTGTGCGTTATTTTTCTAAAAATCTGTTGTTTCAAGCTTCCATCCGTCTGTCTCATAACTAAAACATCCAAAAACGGTATTTTGTTATCATTTTCTCTCTCCATGGTAAACTGGATTCTTGGATTTATATTATTAAGGTAATCAAAAAATTCGCCTAAGGCTTCTCTACCATGTGGCCAGACCACAAATGTATCGTCTACATACCGATACCAGCGGGATGGTTTCTTATCTGCTTTTTCCAAGGCTGACTGTTCGAATTTCTCCATGTAGAAATTAGCTACTGCAGGACCCAATGGGTCTACATGGAGAAATTCGAACAGTCAGCCTTGGAAAAAGCAGATAAGAAACCATCCCGCTGGTATCGGTATGTAGACGATACATTTGTGGTCTGGCCACATGGTAGAGAAGCCTTAGGCGAATTTTTTGATTACCTTAATAATATAAATCCAAGAATCCAGTTTACCATGGAGAGAGAAAATGATAACAAAATACCGTTTTTGGATGTTTTAGTTATGAGACAGACGGATGGAAGCTTGAAACAACAGATTTTTAGAAAAATAATGCACACAGACAGATACTTACATAAAAACTCTAACCACCATCCAAAACAAAAAAGAGGTGTGATTACAAGTCTCGTTGACAGAGCCAGACGGATTTGCACGCCGGAGTATCTAGACGACGAGTTAAAACATCTGAAGCACGCTTTTGAGAAAAATGGCTACTCAAAGAAAGAAGTAAGCAGAATTCTGCACCCAAACAACAAAAAGCTTAAGGACAAGTCCGAAAAACGATGGAAGAATACAGTCTCTCTCCCTTTTATAAAGAAAGTAACGGATCAGATTGGAAAGATTTTAAGTAAACATGATATTAGACCTGTTTTTAGACCAACGAAGAAAATTTGTCATATTCTTCGGTCTGTAAAAGATAAACGCGCTCCTCTATCAGCCAGTGGCGTATATAAAATTCCGTGTACATGTGGTAAAGTTTATGTTGGAACAACAAAAAGAAGCGTAAATACACGGTTAAAAGAACACAGAAGTCTTTGCCGATTAGGAAAAACAGATAAATCGGCTGTAGCAGAACACGCTTTTCAGCCAGGAAATCATCAAGTGAAGTTTTCCGAAACAAAAATTTTATCTACGACGACGAACTATTACCCACGGCTTTGTAGAGAAGCAATTGAAATATATAAACACAGGGATAATTTTAATCGGAAAGAAGAGACCATGAAACTTAGTGATATTTGGACAGTAGCACTACAGAATTGCTAGACAGTTTTATCCGTGACAAGGTTACGATCGATAGTTAAGTTTTATCTCTGACAAAGGTTATCTCTGCATATCACGTGTAACTCTGGTCACGCCCACCTTCTACGATACATAAGTCGCTCTCAGACGTCCGACCCGTCAGTCGGCAAGACTCACCGGAGGAGAAACACCCCTCTGAAGATGTCCAGCGAAGCATTGGACGAAACGTCAGGAGCTGAAGAGTTTCATGGACCACGACCTTACATCCCGCAAGGTTTACCAGAAGATATTTCATCCGGTCGTGAAAGCCTTCATACTATGATTACCTAAGTTGTCGGACAAGGAAATCACACCTGAACAGAAAATAAAAGAAGTATTGACTACATTGACACATCACGCACAAATACGAAACAAACATCACAGAAACATAATAAAAAGAAAACAAAAATTCGAGGTAGGAATGCTTGTACTACTTCGTACTCATCATAAATCTGTAGCACTCAAACGACGCAACGCTAAGTGGCGTCTGCTATATGAAGGACCTTATATAATTGTTAACATACCGCATCCTGGTGCGTATCTGTTACAACATCCTAGAACTAACAAAATTATTGGGCTATACGCACACCGAGATCTTAGAGCATTTCATGCTGAATAATGTCAAAGTCATACCCATCAAAATATTGCTAAGCAACTCGAAAAACTCTGTTGTTACAACACAGATAATAAGTAGTATAGAAATTTTCATTTCAGCGGTTCCAGTGACGCAGTTGAAGACAGAAGAACTCTTCTTTCAGCGCGCGCCTCCACCTGAAAGACGGAATATTAAAGTAAAATTTATGATTACGTAGCAGTGGATGACATATTAATTTTTCACGGAACATTTGTTACTGAAGGTACCACTGACTTGGTGTGACACCTGACGAACTGACAGAGGTCATCTGTGAAGCGATCTTTTACTTTGAGAAATAGATTAGACGCACATCTCTCAACACGAAAAGCATCTATCAGTAGTCAAGGCCACACAGACACTCTACACACACGCACAAAACGCGAAGAATCGAACATTTTCTCTCTCTTACTATTTTGAATATTTATTGAGTAGTGAAAACGCCTGGTCTTGCCTACTGATGTAATGAATGTTGTGTCTAACCTATCTTAATTTCAGATGACATCACAAAAAAAAAAAAAAAAAAAAACATCGATAATATCCCAGCAAAACCGCTAAAGAGGATGTAAATATCTGCAATTCATGTAATCAAATGTGACACAATGTAATAACCTATAGCGATGTAATGATGATGTAAACATGTTTATGTGCAACTATATTATGTTTATGCTAAGAAAATATGTGACGTGTGTATGTATAATTACTTATTTTTTTAACTGATGTATAGTGTAACTGTTACTATGTAAAAATTTGAACAAAACGAGTGCCAAAAAGACATTGCATAGTGAACCACTGTTCACGGACATTGACGAACATTACTAACTCTGCAACTACGCAGAAACCTATGTGAAAGAAACTGTTAATGCCATTCATTATGCATCGTATCTATGTAAACGCGATGAACGATTTCCTTGATTAATAACTACGAACATTTAGGTGAGCTATATTCAGCAAAAAACTGAAAATGTGAAGTGCATAATTCGTGCATCGTCTAGTGACATTACTACAGTACCCAACTTCAAGATGTTAACTGGATTAAATGGACACAAGGTGCCTGTCCAGAAAACAACACGACGGGTGGAAGAATTTTGGTTGGAACTTCAGGGAATGAAATGTTCTCGAAATGTGACGGACACTCTTACCTGGACTGTCCAAGGATCGACGCCAGCTATTTGCCGTCCGAGGTTCTGCAGCCAAGCTTCCACGGAATGTAAAAAACGAACTGCACGTGGACCAATTACTCGACGGGTCACGTCTGATCTGTAATAAGCAATGCTTTTAGTCACAACGAACTGCATCACTACGACTATAATGGAAATGGGAAATGGACACGCTTATGTATTAATCACGTTGTTATACAACGATGTTACAGTGATCAAAAAACTTTACCACGACGATACTAACCTGTAAAAAAATTATTGTGCAGCGGATGAATATGAACTGTAATAACGACACGATGTGTATAGGTCAACGCACCTGAAAAATACGGACATTTTTCTTTGAAGTATTTCAAAACAATACTATGTAACTAAGAACATTCAACAATCTAAGTTGTATTGTGTTATAACAAATATTGTAAATTTAAAACTAAGTTACCTGTCATAGAATGTAGTCTTCATATGTAATCTTGGTTGAATATTTTCTTTGTGCAACGACTGAAAAACGCGCGCACACGAACAATATGATCTGCAATACTGTGCCGCGTGATCTAACTGTACGATATAACGGCAGTGCCGCAGTTACACAGACGCTTCTGCGCATGCGCGCACTCTATCTGCCAACATAAGAACTTTTACGGCGCACCCGCGTCATTCAAATTTTGTATATAATGTGTACAATGTGTAATGTAAGTCATGTAAATAGTTGTAGATAACTTAGATTTTCTTATGCCTTTAGGTGAATTGCTCGCCTGCAGGTGTGTCCTTTCGCCTCGCAATTCAGGGGGCAATATAAAGGCACATTTGCATGCCGAGCGTGAGTTCCCGCGGAAACGCGAAATACTAATTAAATAAATGATCAGTGACAAATAAATAAAGCCTATGGCACACAACTGCAGCGCTGTGTCGCTGATAAAACAAAAGCACAATTACGTGACTCTTATGTTTCATTAAGAAGGGAGAGCTCTGGTAGAAGTGGTGCGAGAAGCACGTATTTTATTTTATTGTCTGGCACACCGCCATATTTCATGTTATAGAAGAATACTGCGAGTTGCAACCACACTAGGCACTCGATTCTGTAAAGAATTATATTTATAAAAGTAAGTAGGATTATGAACTGTAGGCTTATTCATTGAATATATCTGATTTAACTAACTGTGTAATTTTTTTATGTTTAGTAGACAATGACCTCTGTACGACGTATTGGCATGGCTGGCAAATTATTGTAATATTGAGATTTAGATTATGAGTCCGCACCTACCGCAGCAGTCTTTGGAAACGATTTAATTACGAAGTCCGATTATTCAGTTTTATTTCACGTTCAACTACGAGTAACATTGCCTTTACGAAAAAGCCATTGTCAAGTGTCTGATACCGAATAATTAAACGTCCACGTTCCAGATAAGCAAATACAATTGCAATCACAATCACCATCATACAGATAGAATAATTAATATCTAAATAACAATATATTTATTTAATTTATTTATTTTATAATGTGCTGACCGTTATGCCATTCAGACACAGTGGTCACCATAACCACGTGGATTACCGTAGAACACCTCCTGTCAGACCCAAATTCTCAGCTTCTATCACACACTGCTATTGTAGTGCCCCTGCTCAGTTTCCTCATTAGTTGAGGCATCTCGGTGATTGTTGTAAGAGTTCAAGCTTGGTGTGCATCTGCACTGAAGGAATAATTGGCTGCCATCACCTTAACTGTATATGTGGTGCCTGTAATTGTATATGTGATGTTCATTCTTTTGGACATGTCTGAAAGAACAGTCACCATTTTGATCCTGCAGCCACTATGGATCAAGACACAAGGGAATTAAAGGCTTTAGCTGCCAGTAGGCATTGATTTGTATCTCTGGGGCAAGTTGAAAATTCATGCTGGACCCTAATTCGAACTTGGGTCTCCTGCTTACTACGCAGTTGTACTACTCCATCTGGTAGTCCAGCCACTGTGACCAGAGATGGAGGTCCTGTGTGCATGAGTTGTGCTTATGGAAATATGTGTTGTGTGCTTTTACTCTGAAAGAAGGCCTTTTGGCTGAAAGCTTAGATGTATAGCACTAATTCCGTGTGTGTGTCTGTGACTCAACACCTCCTATATATGCTGAGTAGCAATCTATCCTCCTCATAATATGCTATTATTCTCTACTGCACTTTCAATTGTTTGTTCTGTTCTTCATAGCTTCTAGGTAATTCACAAAGGTTCTGATTGTCCACCGTATGAGACCAATTAAAGTTTTATCTTAGCACTAAAAGTTTAAATGCTAAATATTTCATTTTATTGTTCCTCCATCAATAGGAAGTGCAGGGATTGTCCCTTCTATTCAATTTATACAATTAAGAAATCTACTTTAGACCTTATTTTAAATATAGTAGGAACATGTGAGTGATTGGGTTAAATATGCAATGTATGTATAATACGTCTATTGTACTATACCTATGTGGGTTGTCAACTCTTTGAAGTGGTTATAAGGGATAATAATGTAAAACAGAAATGAAAATAAGAGATAAGTGCAAAAAATATGGGACCTAAAGATGACTACTTGTACAGAATAGTAAATGGTGAATAATTGTATTGTGTTGTTATTCTCTATAAAAAACTATAACACTACATTAACAACACAAATTACACAAATTCCTGCAAATACAAAAAAAGAAAAGAAAAAACACAGGAGAACAGAGGTTCAACACTTGACAGATTACACCTAAAGTGATTTAAAATGTGATCTTTTAATTACTGACGGCTTTCTGGTATTTGGAAATAGTCCATGCCTCTTTCTGCAAAAGTGTGTCCCTTTTCACAAAAGAGAGAAATTTCTTACAGCTGTTCAAAATTTACTTTTACCTGAAGTTTTGCTTTTATTAGATCTCTTGTTTTGTGTCACTCCATTTATTATTCATCAACAAGAAAATCTTTCTGTTCCTGCATGTGATGCAGGCACAATGAAATCAAATCCAACCACCTTAAAAAGATTAGGTAAATTGACATTTTGATTTTTCAAAGTAGTGAAAACATAAACCAATTTCTCAAATACGTGAATCACTGAGCACTTCCTTAGCTAGTTTAATGTTGCAATCATGCTATTGTAACAGCTTATGTTTTACATTATGATTCACAAATGCCAGTTCTCCTGTGGTTGCCCTGTATAATTCTCTTTGTGGTGTGCCACTGAAGAAGTTGGGTATCTTGCTTGCCTGCTTGACTTCCCTTTCCCTCCCTGCATGACCTACCGTCACATAAAAATAACTAATCCGTCACTGCAGCATTTACTAGATTATGAAGTGAATAACATAAAATAAATACTGACTTGCAGAAAGAACAATGTGCTTTATGATGATTATTGTTTCCATGTGCAATCCACAAGTATGTTTCCCCCCAATTAGTGTGACACATGTCGCCTTTTTATTTTCTTCATTGGGTAATTTTCTTCTCCAGTATACTCACCAGCATTGTTCATCTTTAACTCTTTATAAAATATTTCAGTGTCTCACTGGTACACTCTGTCCCCTCAGAATATGACTAAACAATTGACTGATAGTGAAAAGAGGAATACCTCATCACGCATCAAGACGAATCGGGCCGATTCAACACCGAGCCTAAATTCATCAATAGGAGTGTGGAGCAAAAAAGAAAAGAGAAAAAAGGAAAGGAAAGGAAGTGAGAAAGCAATCATCTAGTTTAAAACAATGAATGGCGGGAATTCTGAAAATATGGGATATATCTTGCAAAATGCAGTACTTGGGATTTTTGTCCAAATTAAGTGAAAATACAGGATTTCCAGGGATGTACAGGAAATGGAAACCCTACATGAAACTTCCTGGCTGATTAAAATTGTATGCTGGACTGAGACCAACTGAGCTACCCAAGCACAAATCATGACCTGTCCTCCCAGCTTTACTCTCATCAATAACTCATCTCCTACCTTCCATACTTCACAGCAATTCTCCCATAAAATTTGGGGAGACCAGCATTTCTGAAACTTGGGGAACAAGCATTCCTGGGAGAAGGAATATTGAGCAGATGAGGTATTGTCAGAAGTAAAGCTATGAGGAGTGGTCATGGTTGGTGTTTGGGTAGCTCAGTTGGTAGAGCACTTGCTCGACATAGGCAATGGCCTTGAGTTCAAGTCTCTGTCAAGCACACAGTTTGCAAGCAAATTTCATATCAATGCAGACTCCACTGCAGAGCGAAGAAAACATCCTGGAAACATCATCAGACTGTGGCTAAGCAATGGCTCCACAATATCATTTCTTACCAGAGTAATGCACACTCCGCTGCGGAGTGAAGAAACATCATCAGACTGTGGCTAAGCAATGTCTCCACAAAATCATTTCTTCCAGGAGTATAGTCCCACAAGTTTTGTGGCAGTATTTCTGTGAAGTTTGGAAGGTAGGAGATGACGTACTGACAGAAGTAAAGCTGTGAGGAAAGATCATGATTCATGCTTGGGTAGTTCAGTTTGCAGAGCACTTGCCCACAAAAGGCTAAGGTCCCAAGTTTAAGTCTTATTCCAGCACACAGTTTAAATCTGGCAGGAAGTTTCGTATCAGTGTTCACTCTGTTGTGGAGTGAAAATTTCATTCTGGAATTTCTCTCATGTTAAAGCTTTAGTGAAGTTATATGCTATCATTAAGATGACCGGCCAGGTTAGCCGAGAGCGCTAATGCGCTGCTTCCTAGACCCGCCAGATTAACGATAAGGGCCGGTGTGCCGGCCAGCCTGGATGTGGTTTTTAGGCGGTTTCGCACATCCCTCTAGGTGAATACCGGGCTGGTCCCCACGTCCCGCCTCAGTTACACAACTCCCAGACATTTGAAACACATCTGCACTGTTCCATAATTTACACTCATCGCAGACAGATGGGGTACTCTGATTCATTCCCGGGGGAGGGGGGGGGGGGGGTACTGGGTGGCGGCAGGAGGGGCATTCGGCCACCTCTTCAAATTAACACGCCAAATCCGATTTAACCACACCAACCCCGCGCACAATGCGGGACAAAGGCGCAAGCGATAGACAGACAGAATGCTATCATTAAGGTGCTTTATGCAACTGCTTGAAATTATAAACAATGTCATTAGATGTGAAGCACGAGGACAAATAGAGCAACAATGGTGGCAGAAAAATAAATAATTTTTATGAGGAAACCATCCTGACATCTGCCTTAAGTGATTTACAGAAAACATGGAAAACCATCTGGATTGCCAGAAGCAAATTTGAACACTACTCCTGAAGTCTTGTGCCAGCCATACAACATGCAGGATAAATATAGTACATCTAGGACAGAAAGGATGTATGCTACAAACAGCAATGAAGGATTGAAATGTGTTTACCCAACCTCGTATTTTAAAAATCAGTCTGCCTGTAAATGACATCATCAGCAGCAGGAAGTGTATCTAATATATATATAATCTTCCATCCTTAGTAAAATTAAAGCCACTTGCAGAAATAAATGTCATCCCATTTACAATACATACTTCATCAATTGTTAGGCTCAAAATAACCATAAATGGCTTTTTAGAATGCTACATAGAAGGCTTCAGTGCCAAACTAGCATCATACGTGTATAGATTTACCCAATTGGTATAATGCAATTAATCTCTCACTACCATGAAGAAAAACTGCAAATATTTTTACAACAGGCAGAAAATTTCTGACTTCACAGGTTCCTTGCCCAAAACATAGACTTTATTTGGGCTGAAAGCAATCCAGTGTGCATATGAGGGCAACAAGGTATGAAACAGGTAACTCTGGCCATGTATGTGTGTCTTACTAATTGACAAGCGTGATAACTGCTTTTGCAGTGACAAGGCATTCATAAAATGGCACATTTTCACACACTTAACACTGTAACTGTACGAGAATTAGTAAGAATTCTGCTGACTTGCGATATTAAGAATGTTATGAAAAAGGATATAGTGCTACTCACCATATAGATGACACACTGAGTTGCAGATGGCACGTACACACACACACACACACACACACACACACACACACACACACACACACACCTGTGGCTGCAAGCTCAGTGTGTAATAGTCTTTTTGTTGTGCCTGTCTGCAGCTTAATGCATCATTCTTAGGGTGAGTAACAATCTAGACTTTTCATAATATTGTTGAGAATTTTGTTGCCTATCTATGCTAATTTTTCAGACTGTTTATACAGTAAATATGAGAAATGACAATTTATTATTTACATTAGTAGTTCTTAAGCTAAGTCAAGATATTTCCAGGTGGTCTTAAAACTGGAAAATGAAACAAATATTAATCGGTACGCAGTTTATTTTGGTTTACAGCTACATCTTGTTTTACAGTAGACACTGCTGGGAGGTGCTTCCAGCCTCTGGCTGAACCTTAAAGAACATTGTTGTCCAACCAAATTTATCTGAAAAAGAAATAAATCATGTTATTTTTTAGATATTTTCAGAAGTGTATGCAATTTTTGCACACATACTGCAGTTTTCAGATGCTGGCCAAAGATTTCTTGCAAGACGTAATTAATGATCTCATAGTGATTTCAGAACACAAGAAACCATATCATAAAATGTACAGTAAACTGTTTGGCTTTTGATGTGACAATCTACTAACCAAATAAATAACTATGCCATCATAGTGTCTTTGAGAGTGTGTAGCTACTTTAGAAAGATTGCTGAAATGGAACACAAAGATTTTTCAAAGATTCAGTATTTAAATTAATAAGCTATAAAGTCTACATTTTTAGTATTTCTTTATCACACAGATGCTAATACTGTCAATTGTGTATGCCCAAAGTAGAGTTCCCAAATTGGTGCAGTAATGCCAGTTGCAAAGCTACTTAATCCACTTCAAAGGATAGGTCGTGTGACTAGGGCCTCCTGTCTGGTAGACCATTCGCCGTGTGCAAGTCTTTCGATTTGATGCCACTTTGGTGACTCGTGACTTGGGGATGAGATGATGATGATTAGGACAACACAACACCCAGTCCCTGGGTGGAGAAAATCTCTGACCAGGCCATTTCATGAATGTACTGTTCTATGGGCACCATGTACTTATATAACACTGAATATCTTAAAATAAAAAATGCATTAGACACCATTGAGAACTCTCATTCACATGTGACAAAATTGTAGCTAATAAATGTGTATCAAGAATTTTAGCCTCAAATGTAAATTCCAGTATTGTCTCCATCTCTCTGTGCTGCAGAAAAGGAGATTTTCATACCATTCCCATCACCATGTTTAGAAGAAATCAGCTATTTTTCAACAAAGGAAAGAAACTTATAGTTATCAGTTGAATGCAGTGATTTAGTATTGATTACGACAAATTGTGTCAAATATCATGAATTTTGTGGTACTACACTAAGTTCTGCTCTTTGGCTAAGAACTTAATATTGATTCTCAGTAACATATGTTTCTTAATACAATGTCAAAATTGCTACAATCTTTTGAAAACTTATTTTTTTATATATTTACTTTTTTCAATATATACTATAGTCTGCTTTACTTAAAAGAGACACTTCCAATCACTATTTAATAAATAACAATATTATGAAAAGAAAAGCTCCTACTCACCATATAGCTGAAATTCTGAGCCACACATGGGCACAACGAAAAGACTGTCACAAATAAAGCTTTCGGCCAGTAAGGCCTTTGTCAAAAATAAAAAAACACACACAAACACAGGTTATTGGTGTAATGGTTCAGGGATTCAGGACTGGAGCAGATTCGTTTGCCACAAAGACGTAAGCTGTAGGGAAGGGATCGTTTGATATGAAATGGGTGGCAGCTGTCATAATGGGGATACTGTTGCTTGTTGGTGGGTTTGATGTGGACGGATGTGTGAAGCTGGCCATTGGACAGATGGAGGTCAACGTTGAGGAAAGTGGCATGGGATTTTGAGTAGGACCAGGTGAATCTGATGGAACCAAAGGAGTTGAGGTTGGAGAGGAAATTCTGGAGTTCTTCTTCACTGTGAGTCCAGATCATGAAGATGTCATCAATAAATCTGTACCTAACTTTGGGTTGGCAGGCCTTGGTAACTAATTCTGAGCCACACATGGGCACAACGAAAAGACTGTCACAAATAAAGCTTTCGGCCAGTAAGGCCTTTGTCAAAAGTAAAAAAACACACACAAACACAGGTTATTGGTGTAATGGTTCAGGGATTCAGGACTGGAGCAGATTCCTCTAAGCGACCCATAAATAGTTTGGCATACGAGGGGGCCATCCTGGTACCCGTGGCTGTTCCCTTTAATTGTTGGTATGTCCGGCCTTCAAAAGTGGAGAAGTTGTGAGTTAGGATGAAGCTAGCTAAAGTAATGAGGAAAGAAATTTTAGGTAGGGTAGCAGTTATCGGCGTGAAAGGAAGTGCTCCATTGCAACACGGCCCTGGACATGCAGGATATTTGTGTACAAGGAAGTGGCATCAATAGTTACAAGGATGGTTTCTGGGGGTAACAGATTGGGTAAGGATTCCAGGCATTCGAGAAAGTGGTTGGTGTCTCTGATGAAGGATGGGAAACTGCATGTAATGGGTTGTAGGTGTTGATCTACGTAGGCAGAGATACGTTCTGTAGCGGCTTTGTAACCAGCTACAATGGGGCGGCCAGGATGTTTGGGTTTGTGAATTTTAGGAAGTAGGTAGAAGGTAAGGGTGCATGGTGTCGGTGGGGTCAGGAGGTTGATGGGAGTCAGGTGAAAGGTTTTGTAGGGTGCCTAAGGTTTTGAGGATTCCTTGAAGCTCTGCCTGGACATCAGGAATGGGATTACCTTGGCAAACTTTGTATGTAGTGTTGTCTGAAAGCTGACGCAGTCCCTCTGCCACATACTCCCGACGATCAAGTACCACGGTCGTGGAACCCTTGTCAACCGGAAGAATGACGATGGATCGGTCAGCCTTCAGATCACGGATAGCCTGGGCTTCAGCAGTGGTGATGTTGGGAATAGGATTAAGGTTTTTCAGGAAAGATTGAGAGGCAAGGGTGGAAGTGAGAAATTCCTGGAAGTTTGGAGAGGGTGATTTTTAGGAAGAGGAGTTGGGTCCCGCTGTGACGGAGGATGGAACTGTTCCAGGCAGGGTTCAATTTGGATAGTGTCTTGGAGAGTTGGATCATTAGGAGTAGGATTAGGAATATTTTGCTCCATGGCAAAGTCCCAGGTTGATCCAAACAGCTCTCATCAAAGATTTACTGTCCTACACTCATCCAGGCAAGGAATTGACACACCCATCGCACCATGAGGAGTTTCTGTTGGATGGGGAGCGGCGGTTCCCCTGCCTCAGCACACAGGCTGGGGCTGGGACTGGTACGGAAGGCACCAGTGGCCAGCCTGATACCCTCATGGTGCACTGCGTCACGAATCTTCAGATACGAAGGCCTCGCTGACCCATACACGGGGCATCCGTAGTCAAGACGCGATCGGACGAAAGCCCTATAAAACTGCAGCAGACACACCCGATATGCTCCCCAGGACCGATGGCTCAGACACTTCAAAATATTCAGTGCCTTCAGGGCCCGCACCTTGAGGTCTTTAAGGTGCGGCAACCATGACAACTTGGATTCAAAAGTGAGGCCCAGGAACCTCACAGTGTCACTAAAAGGAAGAATGGTGTCCCTCAGAGGCAATTCAGGGGAAGTAAAAAGATGGTGAGAACGATTAAAATGAACACACACACATTTGTCTGTAGAAAAGGTAAAACCCGTCTTCGCAGTCCATGCCTCTAATTGCTTTATCGTAAGCTGCAACTGACGACTAGCAGTAACAAGACTGGAGGAATAACAGAAAACAGCAAAATTGTCCACAAACAAGGAGCACTGGACAGGACTCCGAATAGTGGACGTGATACTGATAATGGCGACGGCAAAGAGGGTGACACTTGAAACGCTTCCCTGGGGAACACCATTCTCCTGCACGCACAAATCAGATAGCACATTACCAACCCGATATCAAAAGAGGCGGTGGGAAAGAAAGGACCGAATGAAGATGGGGAGATGGCCACGAAAGCCCCACTGATGGAGTTGATTGAGGATAAGGCGATGCCAAGTAGTGCCATATGCCTTATTAATGTCAAAGAATACACCTAAACAATGCTGGTTACGTAGGAAGGCCTGCTGGATGGCAGCCTCAAGCAGGGTCAAGTTGTCTATAGTTGAAGGACATCTCTGAAAGCCACACTGAGAGTGGCTAAGGAGCTGCCTGGTCTCGAGCAGCCAAACCAGGTGACGGTTGACCATGCGTTCCAACATCTTCCCGACACAGCTTGTCAAAGCAATACTCCGATAACTACTGGTATGCGTTCGGTCCTTCCCCAGTTTGAGGAGGGGAATCAAAATTGCCTCCCTCCATGAGTCGGGGAACGTGCTGGATAACCATATCATATTAAAACAGTTTAGGAGAACTTCCTTGGATGGCAGCAACAAGTGCTGCAGTATGCTGTACCGGATTTGATCATGACTGGGCGCAGTATCATGAGCCACAGACAGCACCGAATCCAGTTCCCACATTGTGAAGTGGCAGTTGTAGGGTTCAGAATTTGGAGACCGGAAGTCCAAGTGACCCCTCTCGATGGCAGTGTGGTAGTGGCAGAAATCTGGATCACAGTTAATAGTGGCGGTAGATTCCACAAAATGCATGGCCAGTGTCTGGGCAATGTCTCTCGGCGCTGTGAGGAGACATCCCTGATACAGCAGTGCCGTGACAGGTAATTGGCTGTGTTTCCCGGAAATCCTCCTGATGGCTTCCCATACTTTCGTAGAACTAGTGGAGCAGGAGATGGAGTTCAAGAACGATTGCCATGACCGTCGTTTGCTCTCTTTAATCACTCGCTGCGCGTTGGCCCTTGCCACCCGAAAAGCCACAAGGTTGTCAGCTGAGGGACGGCACTTGAAGCGGGGCAGAGCTGCACGGCAGGCTCAGATGGCTGAGCAGCACTCAGTGGTCCACCAAGGGACAGGATGCCTCTTGGGATGACCTGAGGACCGTGGGATCGACAATTCAGCAGCATGGGAGATCACGGCTGTAACATGGTCAACCCAGTCGAGGACACTGGCACGGTGTTCCAAAACAGCCAGATGGCTGAAAAGTGTCCAGTCAGCTCTGCAGAGATGCCACCTGGGCATACTGCCCCAATTTAATTCTTGCACCACTGCAAATATGAGTGTTGTGATTACTATATTAGTGTCAGTGATGTTGAGAAACAGCTGAAACTACTAAAACTGTACAAAGCTCCAGCACCCAATGGAATTCCTATCAGATTCTAAACTAAATTTGTGACTGAGTTAACTCCTTTTTTAACAATAATCTAGGCAGATTCCTCAAACAAAAAACTGTGCTCTCTAGTTGGAAGAAAACAGGCCTCATCCACCTATAAGAAGGGTAACAGAAGTGAGTCACTAAATTACTGTCGAATATCCTAAAATCAATTTGTTATAGAATCTTATGACATCCTCTGAGCTCAAATGTAATGAGATACTCAAACAGAATGACCTGCGTGCCAACCAGCAGTGATTCCACAAATAACCACATGAAAACCAACCTGCAATTTTCTCATGACACTGTGAAAGCTACGGATCAAGGAAATCAGGTGGATGCAGCATTTCTTCATTTCTGAAAAACATTTGACTCAGTATCACACCCATTCTTATTACTGAAAGTATAGCTATATGGGATATCAAGAGAAGTTTGTGAATGATTGAGGATTTCTTGGTAGGGAGGACACAGTACATTATCTTGGATGGAGTTTCATCGAGAGGTGTAGAAGTAACTTCAGTTATGCCCCAGGGAAGTGTGTTTGGACCCTTGTCCTTCAAATTGTATATTAATGACCTAGCAGACAATACTAATAGCAGCTTAACATATCCCTTTTGCAGATGATGCAGTTATTTATATTGAAATACTACTGGGATGAAAAAAGAAAACAAATATTCAGTTGGATTCCAACAAGATTTCAAAGTTGTGCAGAGATTGGTGACTTGCTTTAAATGGTGAGAAATGTAAAATTATGCACTTTCGGTGCAAGGCTGGGAGGATAATTGCAGCCTGTGAAGGCTACAGTGAGACCCTCAGTATATTTCAAGAAGGAACCACTTGTCACTGCAGATGTGACAACTACCAAAAAGCATTCTCCTCTTAACTCAGTACCATCCAGGACTGGAGCAACTAAATTACACTCTCTACCAGGTTTTCGACTACCTCTCGTTGTGACCGGAAATGAGAAATGTCCTGCCCACTATCCTTCCCAACCCTCCCACAGTGGCATTCCACCATCCACTGAATGTACAAAATGTACTCTTCCACCCTACACAGTCCCTGCTCCCAACACCTCACCTCACGGCTCATATCCCTGTAATAGACTTAGATGCAAAAACTGTCTCATATATCCTCCCACCATCACCTACTCCAGTACAGTCGGAAAAAAAACCCATCCCATCAAAGACAGGGCTACCTGTGAAACCAGTAATCTAATTTACAAGCTAAGCTGCAACTACTGTGCTGCATTCTATGTGGGCATGACAACCAACAAGCTGTCTGTTCACATGAATGGCCACTGACGAACTGTGGCCAAGAAACAAGTGGACGACCCTGTTGCTGAGCATGCTGCCCAACACAACATCTTTCATTTCTAAGACTGCTTCACAGCCTGCCCCATATGGATCCTTCCCACCAACACCAGTTTTCTGAATTGCACAGGTGGGAACTTCTCCCTGCAATATATCCTACATTCCCATAGCCCTCCTGGCCTCACCTTCATTAGTCACTGTCCTCAACCATCCAGCCCCTTCTCTGTTCCCACTGCAGCACTACCAGCCCTCATTTCACCAAAACACCCAGTCTTTTTACTTCTCTCGTTTCTCCCCCCCCCCCCCCCTACCTCTCCCCTGCCCCTGTGTCTAACTCCCTATTGCTGCACCTAGCTGCCCTACCCTCTCTTCACCTCATCCCTGTGCGCTCCCCAGCAGCACTTCACTGTCCCCCACCCCTACCCTACTATCCCTCCACCTCCATGACTTAACCTCCTCCTTACCCCCACCCAGCTGCCACTCCCATCATGCACTGCTGCTGCTTGTAGTGTGGCTTCAGCTGCCAGAGACTGCAAGTGTGTGTGTGTGTGTGTGTGTGTGTGTGTGTGTTGGAGCTTATTTGTGTGTCTTTTTGTTATGCCTGTCTGTGATTCAGCATCTCCACTATATGATGAGTGGCAACTTTCCTTTTCATAATATTGTTACATTCTATCCTGGGTTTTCCATTATTTGAAATACCTGATTGTAAGAGTTTGAAAGGAAACAAAATGAAACTATCGCACAGGCACAGTCAGAGGTGAAGCAGGTGGCAGACTTTGGTTCTCTAGTAGAATACTAGGAAAATGCAATCATTCTATAATGGAGATTGCTTATAAAACACTTGTGTGGCCCAAACTGGATTACTGCTCAAGCATATGGGGCCAATACCAGATAGGACTAACAGAGGAGACTGAATATATACTGAGAAGGGCGCAACACAAATGGTCATAGGTTTGTCTGACCCATGGGAGGGTGTCATAGAGATGCTTTAAAAGTCAAACTGGCAGATGCTTGAGGCTAGATGCAAAGTACCCTGAGAAAATCTACTTACAAACTTTCAAGAACTAGCTTTAAATAATGAATCTTGGAATGTACTACAACACCCATTACATCACTCTCACAGTAATTAGAAGACAATATCCGACCAGTTACAGCAGACACAGAGGCATTTAAACAATAATGTGCTCCATACGTGGATGGAACAGAAAGAATCCACAATAACTGGTACAATGGGGTGGAAGTGCCCTCTGCCATGCACTTCACAGTAGTTTGCAGAGTACAGAAGTAAATTAACCTTGATTTATTTAAGTGCTATGTTTGCTGTTCTGCTCTTTCCGGTCCATCTCAATGTCTGAGATCAGAGATAAGCAGAATGGACCATTTAAAAATATCAACTTGGTTGCTTTTGTCTGATGAGAAGAATAGATCAGAACGACTAAAGATCTACAAGTGCACCATGTAGAATGAATTTTACACTTCTAGTATTAACTGGAATAACCCTAGGTATTTGGCTGCACACCTATGTGCCTGGACATGCTGCTTGAAACATTGTAAAAGGAAAGAAAATGAAAAAAAGTTGATTGTATGGGGACCAAGAGAACTAAACGACAAAGTAATTGGCACCACATACACAAAACATATCTGGAACCCACAGTCTAGGGGTAGCATTTTTGATTAGTAATAAAAACGTCATTGGTCCCAGGTTCAAAACCTGCCACTACTTAAATTTTGATTAATAATCACCATTGGCATCTGAAGACTTCGAGCATTGGAAGTCACCATCATTCTGCCAATGGCCTTGTCAAAGTGGGTGGAGGAGCAGACAGAGGTTCAGGGCACTCTCTTGTCCTTGGCGTGGGAACTGCGCTTAAAGGCAGAAGAATCAGCAATGATCAACAGCATGAGGATGCAGAATGCAATGGAAACCACTGCATAACATCTATCCACATGGCATGTGGCCTGTAACTGAAAAAGTGCCATGATGATCTCTCCATTGGCAAAATGTTCTGGAATAGTCCTCATTTGCATCTCTGGGAGGTGACTGCCAAGGGAGAGGTGATCATGAGAAAAAGATTCAATAACCAATTAAAGGTTCTATGAGTCAGGGCCTGGAATGTCAGAAGCTTGAACATGGTAGGGAAGGTAGAAAGTCTGAAAAGGGAAATGCAAAGGCTCAAGCTCAATGTAGTAGGAGACAGTGAAGTGAAATGGAAAGAAGATAAGGATTTCTTGTCAGGTGAGTATAGGGTGATATCAACAGCAGCAGAAAATGGTAGAACGGGAGTAGGAAATAGGAAGGTAGGGCAGAGGGTGTGTTACTGTGAACAGTTCAGTGATAGGGTCTGTCTTACCAGAAGCGACAGCAAACCAGCGCCAACAATGATAGTTCAGGTATACATGCAGAGATCACAAGCTGAAGATGAGGAGATACAGAAAGTATATGAGGATATTGAAAATGTAATACAGTATGTAAAGCATAATCATGCCATATTGGATCTATGGAATATGTATCTCAAATAAATAAATAAAAACAAATAAAAGAAAATCTAAAAGTCATGGGGGACTGGAATGCAGTTGTAGGGAAGGAGTAGAAGAAAAGATTACAGAAGAATATGGGCATGGGACAAGGACTAAGAGAGGAGAAAGACTAATTGAGTTCTGTATTAAATTTCAACTAGTAACTGTAAATACTCTGTTCAGGAATCACAAGGGGAGGAGGTATACCTGGGAAAGGCCAGGTATGGGAAGATTCAGTTAAATTATATCATGGTCAGACAGAGATTCTGAAATCAGATATTGGATTTTAAGACTTACCCAGGAGCCGATATAGACTCAGATTACGATATAGCAGTGATGAAGAGTAGGCTGAAGTTTAAGAGATTAGTTGGGAAGTATCAACAAGCAAAGAAGTGGGATACTGAGGCACTAAGGAATGATGAGATGTGCTTCAAGTTCTCTAAGGCTATAGACATATCAGTAAGGAATAGCTCAGTAAGCAGTACAGTTGAAGAGGAATGGACATCTCTAAAAAGAGCAGTCACAGAAGTTGGAAAGAAAAATATAAGTACAAAGAAGCTAACTGTAAAGAAACCACAAGGAACAGAAGAAATATCTCAGCTGATCGATGAGAGAAGGAAGTAAAAACATGTTCAGTGAAATTTGGAATACAGAAATACAAATCACTGAGGAATAAAATAAACAGGAAGTGCAAGAAAGGTAAAACAAAGTGGCTGCATGAAAAATATGAAGAAATCGAAAAAGAAATGAATGTCAGAAGGACTGACTCAGCATACAGGAAAGGAAAAACAATCTTTAGTGAAGTTAGAAGCAAGGGTGGTAACATTAAGAGTGCAAAGGGAACTCTGCTGTTAAATGGATGGGTGGAAAGAGTACACTGGAGGCCTCTACGAGAGGGAACATTTATCTTATGTTATAGAAGACACAGTAGTCAATTTACAAAAGATGGGGGATCCAGTATTAGAATCAGAATTTAAGAGAGCTTTGGACTTATGAATACATAAGGCAGAAGGGATAGATACCATTCCATCAAGATTGGTAACATCATTGGGGGAAGTGGCAACAAACCGGCTATTCAAGTTGCTATGTAGAATGTAGAGTCTGGCAACATACAATATGACTTTTTGAAAAATACTATCCACACAATTATGAAGACTGCAAGAGCTGGCAAGTGTGATAATTATTGAACAATCGGCTTAACAACCCATGCATCCAAGTTGCTGACATAAATAATATACAAAAGAATGGAAAAGAAAATTGAAGATGTGTTCGATGGCGATCAGTTTGGATTTTGGAAAGGTAAAGGCACCAGAGAGTCAATTCTGACATTGTGGTTGATAATGGAAGCAAGACTAAAGAAAAATCAAGACATGTTCATAGGATGTGTCAACCTAGAAAAGGCGTTCAACAATGTAATTTGGTGCAAGATGTTCGAAATTCTGAGAAAAATAGGGGTAAGCTATAGGTAGAGATGGGTAATATACAATATCTACAAGAGCCAAGAGGGAATAATAAGAGTGGATGACCAATAACAAAGTGCTCAGATTAAAAGGGTGTAAGACAGGGATGTAGTCTTTTTCCCCTACTGTTCAATCTGTACATCGAAGAAGCAATGATGCAAATAAAAGAAAGGTTCAGGAATGGAATTAAAATTCAAGGTGAAAAATGTCAGTTATACGATTCACTGATGACATTGCTATCCTGAGTGAAGAAGAATTACATGATCTGCTGAATGGAATGAACAATCTAATGAGTGCAGAATATGGATTGAGAGTGAATTTAAGAAAGACGAAAGTAATGAGAAGTAGCAGAAATGAGGACTGCAAGAAACTTAACATCAGAATTGATGGTCATGAAGTAGATGAAGTTAAGGAATTCTACTACCTAGGCAGCAAAATAACCAATGACGGAGAGAGCAAGGAGGACATCAAAAGCAGTCTAGCACTGGCAAAAAGAGCATTCCTGGCCAAGAGAAATTTGCTTTAATCAAACATAGGTCTTAATTTGAGGAATAAATTTCTGAGAATGTATATTTGGAGCACAGCATTTAGGTCTTAATTTGAGGAATAAATTTCTGAGAATGTATATTTGGAGCACAGCATTGTATGGCAGTGAAACATGGATGATGGGAAAACAGGAACAGAAGATAATTGAAGCACTTGAGATGTGATGCTACAAATAAATGTTGAAAATTAGGTGGACAGATAAGGTAAGGAATGAGGAGGTTCTGTGCAGAATTGGAGAGAAAAGAAATATGTGGAACACACTTACAAGGAGAAGGGACAGGATGATAGAACGTCTGTTAAGACATCAGGGAATGACTTCCATGGTACTAGGGGGAGCTGTGGAGTGCAAAAACTGTAGAGGAAGGCACAGATTGGAATACATCAAGCAAGTTATTGAGGACATAGGTTGCAGTTGCTGCTCTGCGATGAAAAGATAGGCACAGGAGTGGAATTCATGGTGGGCTGCATAAAACCAGTCAGAAGACTGATCATTTAAAAAGAAGGAAAGATTAGACCATCAGGAAAGTCATTACTAAATGGTAGTGAACTCATGTAAGTATTTTACCACCTAGACTGGAAAATAAAAGGGCACAGATGTCCATAACATTGACAAATTTAAGAATTAAAAGCTGTTTTGGGAAATGTATGAAGAGGTTCCAAATCAGGCAGAAATTTAGATCAGAGGCAGATTTTGGAGGGGAGGGGAAGAACAAGAACACCTATGGTAAGAATCATACTCCTTGTCCCACCCATGTCCAACCCCCAGCTGACAAGAGATATGAATAAAACTACAGTATTATAAATATCACTGACGTAAACAAAGGGCAAAGTTGGGAAGAAATAGCAGAACACAAACATTACTGTGAGTTGTAAGCAACTACAGGAGATGCAAAAAGAGGAAAAAGCTGAGCTAGCATGTATTCCAGAGGTAGAGAGTGTCACTTGGACCTCACTTGTGACAAGAGGAAGACTGCCCACTACTCCCCCACCCTTCACTCCCAAGCCCAACTCCCCAGCAAGAGACATGAGACATGCATAAAGCAATGATCTAATGAGTAATATTCTTCAAAACAGATGATACACAAAAGTGTAACATACCTGATTAGAAATTCTTTGGTGGTCAGTGTGGATGACAGCACGATGAGCACGCTGGGTGCCTACATGGCATGCAGCAAGGTGAGCGAGGTCCGCAGCAGGGCCCACACCGTGGTGGACAACGGGGTCCACATGATGGTCTACAACAGGGTCTACAAGATGAACAACAGCACAGTCTGCCGGTAGGAGGACAGCATCTGTAAAAGTAGAGAATATAGAATCACTTACTGAGGATATACAGCAATTAGGGGGTGATGGAGGGGCTGGGGCACACAGGCAAGCAGGGCATACATGACAGCATACAGTAGGGTCTTCAGGCTGGGATCAGCATCATTCAAATGAATGTAAGCAGCAGCTGCAGAAGCAGAGAAAAAGTAAGTGACTGACTGAGTACAGACAGAGAAGTAGAAACAGCAAATAAATGAAAGGCAGGCTGTGTGGTGTGTGGCTGAGTATGGATAGAATATGCAGGGGAGTAGACAGAGCAGTGTACATGCTGTTGGATATGTGCTGCAGATGGGAAAGTAAGGGACACAGCAGGATCAGGAAATAGAGAGAATGGAAGTTCAGCTCAGGCTGAGCTTCGACACAGGAGCGTGGAGCATGTCCCTAGTCCAACACCTCCTGACTTGCCCTCACGTGAAGCCTGGTAGGAATAAGATGGGCACTGTATAAATGACAGTGGAAGGATGTGGGGGGGGGGGGGGGGGAGGGGGGGGAAGGGGCAAGGGTTAAAAGCAAAGTACTGTTTAAATTTAATACTGTGTGTCCAACTAATATGGAAACCTATCATTAGTGTGGTGCAGTATTCAGTCCAAGTATATCTATTGACTATGGCAGCAAAATATGAAAAATAATTATTGTTGTCAGTTGCAACAAGACTTGGGTCACATGATGCTGTATTCAAAGCAACCATCAGATAAGTATGTAATGGGATTACGGAGACAGTGTAGAATGATTCAGCAACCATACATTGTAGGAAATGGTAAGTTGTATCATCATCAGTAACTATCACACCAGCTTAGAGCCCACTCTCCTCAAAGGGCACATAAAATTATAATACCAACAACTACATGTTTATCATGAGAATGAAAATTTATTTTCTGGTTGACACATAATGTTGTATGAAACATCCTAATTAGGACTGCCTCCATGTACACATTGCAAAAACACAACTAATACCATACTTAGAAACAACCTAACAACTTTTTTCAAATATCTTTTACCTTGTTAACCTTCACAATGGAGCCTGAGTCTAACTAAACAAGGCCACTGGCTATGGGCCAGTTCAAGCTATTTCTAATCCCTAATAGTCTAGATGAATAATCACAATACATTCACAACAAAGACTAAAGCATTTTTGTAATATTATTATGCACCAGTATAAATAAAACAAGTTTGTTTCTTTATCTTTAAATTATTGAATATTTTTGCCATATTATAAAAGTTTTTGATAGAAAAGAGCAAGACTGCTATTTTGTAGGTATTATACAAAACTATAGAGAACTGTGAGTCTTTTAAGGCTTCTGTGTTGAACCAAATAGGGCACTACCTGGCAGAGTTATTTAAACCACTCTCAAATGAAATAAGCATTACTGCGATAAGAGTACATGATAAAATGAGTATGGCTCTGTGGAAAGATGAAATGAACTGCAGAGTCTATGTATACAATTTGTCGTGAGGTATCCTGAAATTCATTTACATTGTAATCTCCACAACAAAATAATTTCCTTCCTGGAGAAACCTTAGACAGTAATTCAAAAAATGTTATGCATACATCAAAAAAAGTTTTACATCACCCCCGTTCCCAGAATTCCTGAAGATAGATGTTGACTGTGGATATTGTATCAGAGACGCAGTACCTTGAACTTTTCAGAGATGTCACTAAACCCACCCAAAGATGTAAACAACCATGCATGAGCAGCGCCTGTTAGGCAGAGGAGGTCTGACAGCCAATCAGTTCCAGTCATTCCACCAGGAAGGAGGTACAGACTCGTGTTGTCTGCAGTTCAATCATGCCTAGACGGTCAATAGCACAGTTCGATTACATTCACAGTTACTTTTTGCCAGGAAGGGCTCTCAACAAGGGAAGTGTCCAGGCGTCTGAGTGAACCAAAACGATGTTGTTTGGACATGGAGCAGATACAGAGAGACAGGAACTGTCGTCGATGACATGCCTCACTCAGGCTGCCCAAGGACTACTACTGCAGTGGATAACCACTACCTATGGATTATCGCTCAGAGGAACCCTGACAGCAATGTCACCATGTTGAATAATGCTTTTCATGCAGCCACAGGACGTCATGTTATGACTCAAACTGTGCACAATAGGCTACATGATGCGCAACTTCACTCCCGACGTCCATGGCGAGGCCCATCTTTGCAACCACGATACCATGTGCAGTGCAGTACAGATGGGCCCAACAATATGCCATATGGACTGCTCAGGATTGGCATCACGTTCTCTTTACTGATGAGTGTTACATATGCCTTCAACCAGAGAATCGTCGGAGACATATTTGGAGGCTACCCGGTCAGGCTGAACGCCTTAGACACCTGTCCAGTGAGTGCAGCAAGGTGGAGGTTCCCTGCTGTTTTGGGTTGGAATTATGTGGGGCTGACATATGCCACTGGTGGTCATGGAAGGTGCCGTAATGGTTGTACGATACGTGAATGCCATTCTCCGACCGATAGTGCAACCATATTGGCGAGGCATTGCGTTCGTCTTCATGGACGACAATTCGCGTCCCACTCGTTCACATATTATGAATGACTTCCTTCAGGATAATGACATCTTGAGTGGCCAGCATGTTCTCCAGACATGAACCTTATCAAACATGCCTGGGGTAGATTGAAAAGGGCTGTTTTTGGACAACATGACCCACCAACCATACTGAGGGATCTATACCGAATCGCCATTGAGGAGTGGGACAATCTGGACCAACAGTGCCTTGATGAACTTGTGGATAGTATGCCATGATGAATACAGGCAAAAATAAATGAAAGAGGACTTGCTACTGGATATTAGAGGTACTGGTGTGTACAGCAATCTGGACCACCATCTCCGAAGGTCTCTCTGTATGGTGGTACAATATGCAATGTGTGGTTTTTATGAGCAATAAAAAGGGCAGAAATGATGTTTATGTTGATCTCTATTCCAGTTTTGTGTACAGGTTCTGGAACTCTTGGAGCCGAGGTGGTGCAAAACTTTCTTTGATGTGTGTACATCAGTACCATGTAGTTCTTGATATTGTAAGATACGGAAAGAATGATATACATGTCTACGAAAACTGTGCAGAAAACTTATTTAACTGGTATTGTCTCTCCTTACTTTATTCCAGTAGTTGCAAGAACAAAAGTTCTTCCTATTAGAATTGTAACATTCATAATAAGAAAACATTCTTGGGGCAAAATTTCCAGTCTCAACCTTTGACAGTTATGATGACATTGATGATGGTGTTGGACTTAGGTTGCTCCAGTGTGGTAATCAGTGCCCTTACTGCATATCAGTACATACATCTAATGGCTTGACAAATGTCTATTCTCAAAAGTGAAATTGATGCAATGATTCCTCTGCTTGTTCAATGGATGGGTGACTACTTGAATTAAAAACAGGGGCTGAACAATCTACTCAGAGGTCATTGCTTTCCTCTCCCCAATATTTTGGGTAGGAGAATTGACACTTTACATACTTTAAAATACCTGTTACACAGTTGCCACTGTCAGATAGAATGGGGAATAAGTCTCCAGCCAAGCAGAAGGCTGCCCTAATGTCAGTTTATGAAATGCATATTAAAATTGTTATAACTTCAAGTTGAACAAATATATTTCAAGGAAGATGCAATACACAGATCAAGTAAACAGAGTAAGACATGTGTACACTTTAACAGTCAAATCATAACTGAGTCCGAGTCTAGCGGCTGCGGGCTGGCTAGCCGCTTAGGTGGCGCTGCTGCTGCATGGCTGGCAGACAGCGCCGCATGTAGAGGACGCACGTAACCGCGTGGCGGCACTTTTAAAGATCGGCAAGTCACAACACTTTTCCCCCTTTGAAGTTTTTGTACAGGTCTTGATGGAGGTGGCCTGTAGATTGCTAACATCCATAGGTGTTGTTTGACTGGCCATCAATTCTCGTGGAGGAGGCTTCCCGTACAGATGGAAGTGTCCCCGATGATAACGGGTCGAGATGACAGGAGACATGGGGGCCAAATCTGCTGGGGCCCCATGCACCAATCTGCCCATTGCGGCAAGTCCGGTTGTTATGACAGGAGACATGGGCGATGTGTCCACGTCCATAGGAGGAGGCGGCGGCTAGAGTTGCTCCGACAGATGATCGTCATCTGGTTCCTGCATGGGCACGTCTCCTGGTGGCGTCAGTTCTTGTGCTGGCACCAATATGATGGTGAGAGGACTGTGTTGTGAGTAATGAGAGATTCCAGTATCCCAAGTGTCAGGTAGAGCCGAAGGTGGTGTAGCGGCATCCAGAACAGGCGTTGCCGGCACACGAGGCCAAAGCTGGTATGAATGACGCACTGCAACATCCATGTCCATCTGGATTTCATACAGGCTTTGGCCACGGTGTCATAAGATGCGGCCAGGACTCCATTTTGGCCACCTGCCATATCCCCGTATCCACACAAGGTCATCGGCGGTGAACTGGCCAAGCGAAGGCACCCACGGCCGTGAGGTGAGCCCACGCGGCCGTGAGGTGAGGCCACAGAAGATGAAGTAGCGCGAGGCTGTCACCCATGTCAGAGCTCAGCCAGGCTGTGGTCGCCCATGGGGGTGAAACGGCTGTCAGCCATGTCAGAGCTCAGCCAGGCTGTGGTCGCCCATGGGGGTGAAACGGTAAGAAGCCAGAAATTGGAGAAGCGCGTCATCAGCAGCAGAAGAAGTCAGCAGTTTCCTCATCTGAGCCTTAAATGTACGGACCAATTGTTCAGCCTCACCGTTTGACTGTGGATGGAACGGAGGGGCCGTGACATGCATGATGCCGTGATGGGCACAAAAATCCACAAAATCAGAAGAGGCAAATTGCGGACCATTATCAGTAACAAGAGTAGAGGGAAGGCCTTCCAAAGAGAAAATGCGAGCTAGAGCATTAGTGGTTGCTGCGGTGGTAGGCGATGTGCAACGGACAATGAAAGGAAAGTTAGAGTAGGTGTCAATAACGAGAAGCCAATAAGTACCTAAAAAAGGTCCTGCGAAGTCAGTATGAGTACACTCCCAGGGCTTCTCAGGCAAAGTCCACAGTGACAAAGATGACTTTGGGGCGGCGGCCTGTGATGCACAAGTGCTGCAGGCAGCGACCATGTGTGCGATTTCAGAGTCGATGCCGGGCCAGTACACATGACGGCGCGGCAGAGATTCTGTGTGAGAGACACCCCAGTGCCCTTGGTGAAGGAGGTGCAAGACTGAAGCATGCAAAGACGCAGGTACCACAACACACGGCGAAGCATTTTCGATGGAAAGGAGGATAACACCATCCCTAGCCGTGAGTCGGTAACGCAAAGCATACTAGTTCCCCAACGGATCAGAAGTCTTAGCGGATGGACGATCTGGCCAACCCTTCTGAATACAGCGTAAAACCCGGGAGAGGGTAGGGTCAGAACCAGTAGCAGCCACCAGCTGGTCCCCGGTGATGGGGAACCCATCCACAACCCGCTGCTCGGCAACATCCAGGTGGAAACACAAAAGTTCGTCCCTATCGAATGCCAGATCAGCACCCACGGGAAGGCGAAACAGTGCATCAGCATTCACATGTTGAGCTGTCAGTCGGAAATGAATCTCATAATTGGAACGAGACAAGTAAAGAGCCCAATGCTGGAAGTGGTGTGCAGCCTTGTCGGGAAGTGACGTTGATGGATGAAACAAGGAAACAAGTGGTTTGTGATCCATAACAAGATGAAATTGTTGTTGGATCCATAGAAAAAAACACCAAACTTATGAAGAGCATAAATAATGGCCAAAGCTTCTTTTTCAATTTGAGAATACTTTTGTTGGGCATCCGTAAGGGTTTTAGAGGCATAAGCAATGGGTTGTTCAGAACCGTCAGAAAAACGGTGCGCAAGGACTGCACCGACCCCGTATTGAGAGGCGTCCGTGGCAAGAACAAGTTGTTGGCCAGGTTGATAAGTAGCCAGGCACGGGGCCTGTTTCAGCATAGTCTTCAATTTCTGGAAAGCTGCATCGCATGACGCGGACCAGTGAAAAGGCACGTTTTTATGCAACAGGCGATGCAACGACTGAGCCACCAAAGCAGCAGATGGTAAAAACTTGTGATAGTATGCAATTTTCCCCAAGAAGGCCTGCAGTTCCTTAACAGATGTAGGGCAAGGAAGGGCATCGATCGCAGCGACAGTTTGCTGAAGCAGACAAATACCATCCCGAGAGAGTTGAAACCCCAAGTACGTGATAGGTGCCTGAAAAAATTTTGATTTCTGAAGATTACACTTAAGAACGGCAGTCTGTAAGACATGAAAAAGTGTGCTGAGATTTTGAAGATGTTCATCAGTGGTGGAGCCAGTGACAACAATGTCGTCCTGGTAATTTATTCACCCAGGGACAGTGAGCAATAATTGTTCCAAGAATCGCTGAAAGAGAGCAGGGGCGCTGGTAACCCCAAATGGCAATCATTGGTATTGATAGAGGCCGAAAGGCGTGTTAAGGACCAGAAACTGCCAGGAAGCAGCGTTGAGAGGAAGTTGATGATAAGCTTCTGACAGGTCAAGTTTAGAAAAATACTGCCCTCCAGCAAGTTTAGTGAACAATTCTTCAGGTTGAGGCATAGGGTACATGTCGATAAGGCATTAAGCATTTACAGTGGCTTTGAAATCGCCACAGAGATGAATATCACCATTTGGCTTAGCAATGACAACGACAGGAGAGGACCACTCACTGGAAGTGACAGGAAGCAAGACCCCTGAAGCAGTGAGACGATCCAACTCCCATTTGTCCTGATCACAAAGGGCCACAGGAATGGGCCGAGCCTGAAAAACTTAGGCCGAGGAGTGGGTTTAAGTGTGATATGAGCTTCAAAGTCATTTGCATGGCCTAACCCAGGAGAAAAAAGGGACGAAAACGTCATCGACAAGGAATCCAATTGAGGATAAGGAATAGCATCAGAGATGATATTGACAGTCATCTATGGAGAACCAAAACACGTGAAAGGCAACAAAACTAAAAAGATTCTCCACGTTACTATGGTCGACTACAAATATGGGAACAGTGTGAACGACAGGTTTGTAAGATACCTCAGCATCAAATTATCCCAAGAGAGAAATCTTCTGTTTATTGTAAGTCTGTAATTGCCTAGTGACAGGTGACAGGATTGGAGAACCCAAAAGATATGTCTGAGAATTGATGATAATGGCAGCAGAACCAGTATCCACCTGCAAGCAAACATCTCAACCAAGTATTTGGACAGTGAGGAATAACTTCTCTGAAAGGGAAGAAGTACAGTTGACAGACAACACAGAATCAGAATCAGTGTCATGTTCATGAACATCATGTATAAAGTCGGATTTCCAAACGGATGACACATGACCCTTTTCTTTGCATTTGTGACACACGGCCCAACGTTGTGGACAATCTCCTCATGAATGTTTCGTAAAACATGAAGGAAGTTGCCGTGGGTTTTGCTGCAGTTTCTTAGAGGCTTGTTTATGGCTAGGCCGAGGCTGTGCTTCCAAGTGTACTGGGGCCATGTCGGCCGGCGGGGACACACCACACGCTTCGTCAACATTGCACAGAGGTTGTATTTCCCCGACGTCACCCCATGCCTCTATTTTCGCTCCAGCGCGTGAGAAATTTCAAAAGACTGAGCGATGGATAGGACTTCATCTAGAGTCGGATTTGCCAACTGAAGGGCACGTCACCTAACTTCTTTGTCGGGCCTCGATTGGATAATAGCATCCCGTACCATGGAATCGGCGTAGGATTCTTTGTGAACTTCAGTAACAAATTGACACTTTCTACTGAGGCCGTGAAATTCAGCAGCCCAAGCGTGATAGGATTGATTTGGTTGTTTTTGACAATGATAAAAGGCAACACAAGAGGCTACCACATGCGTTTGCTTTTGAAAATAGATGGACAGATGTGAGCACATTTCAGCAAAGGACAAAGACGCAGGATCTTTCAAAGGAGCCAATTGCGACAACAACTGATACATTTGAGGTGAAATCCATGAAAGGAACAGAGACTTACATGTTTGTTTGTCCGCTACATGAAATGCCACGAAGTGCTGTTGAAGACGTTTTTTGTAATTAGACCAGTCTTCCGCCGTCTCATCATAAGGAGGAAAAGGAGGTAGAGATGATGACAAGAGACGCTCCGCATTTGATGCCATGACGAAATCACAAATCGCATTTGTGAGAAGTTGCTGTTCTATGAGACCTTGCAATAGTTGCCCTAAAGTAGCCATGGAAACATGGGGGTCAACGATGGAAAAGAAAAATCCCATCCTCATTGCCAATCGTTATAACTTCAAGTTGAACAAATATATTTCAAGGAAGACACAATACATGAAAGTCACAGATCAAGTAAGCAGAGTATGACATGTGTACACTTTAACAGTCAAATCATACTGAGTCCGAGTCTAGCGGCCGCTGGCTGGCTGGCCCCGTAGGTGGCGCTGCTGCTGCATGGCTGGCAGACAGCGCCACATGTAGAGAACATGCATAACTGTGCGGCGGCACTTTGAAAGATCGGCAAGTCACAACAAAAATAAACTGTATCAAAGGTGGAATTCCACAGGCTTCTCATATTGATATATCATACCACTGGAGGAGGAGACTATGGATCAATGGCATATTCTTAACCTGTTGAGCATCATTTCCTTCCACTGGTGTGGTTGGCATGAGGTTCACCATGGCTAGGTGATTGATTTGATTAACTGCAGCTCATTGTTCACTACTTCCAACCACTCATCTTCCCACTGATGCATAATATCCCTGTGACACAAGACCTACCTGTCCCAAAGTGTGATGATAGCATGCACTACTGAACACCGAAATCACATTCTGTCCAGGAACATGAAACATGGTGATGGGCAGTGTAATGCATGGCAGGATTCACATGGTGTACTACATGGGTTTCATTTGATTCAACAACAGTGGCTGCAGGTAAGTGGACAGCAGGCTCCTTGGACAAGAAGACAGAAGCTGCAAAAATTGCCAATGGGTGTTCAAGGGACATTTCCAATTTCCAAGGACCACTGCTTTATTGAATTGTAAAGTTCTTAATTTTTCTTGATGACAGTGCGCCCCCCCCCCCCCCCCTCCTGCGTCTCTCACTCTCTCTCTCTGTCTCCCTCTCTCAAAAATGTTATTCATAAACTCCTATTACTTTACTTCCACACACATGGCCAGTATCTTTAATAACCAGATATTCCATTGGAATGGTTTAGTACAGTGTCAGTTTTTTAATTTTCAAATCTTTATTTGCCCTGGGATGCAGAAAGAATGATACTTCCTCCCCATGTTGTTGTGCAATGTTAAGAATGTTATGAATGGATTATGGTCTTTGGTAAATGCAATTGCACTACAGGAACAAATCAGTAGAAAGTATCTGCTTGTATCTAGACATTACCAGGCTGGCAGCAAGCAAGATATAGGAACAAATCTCATTCAAACTATGTTCTGTTACATGCAATGTAGGTAAGGTACACACAGTCTTTGGCAGCATAGGATGAGATTTATGTATTTTAGAAAAGCTTCCAACCCACTATTTAAAAACTTAGGTATTATCAAATCTTATCTTCTCTATGTACATAAATTGAAATTTTCTGCTTGCTCCTGTCACTGAGTGTATGGGCTAATCTCAGGTATTTTGAGCCAATTTTGAGTAATAGATAGACTGATTCGTGAGGAAGGTTCATGTATATAATGTGTAAACATGGAAATTGGCAGAACTGTGAATAATTAAAGTCTGCTACCACTGTGTGAAAATGATGAAATTGCTGTCTGGTGGTACAGCTGTCATACCTTCAGACAACAGTGAAGCTCGACCAGAATCCAAGAATACGAATCCGGCCCGGTCAGAACATGGATTTTTCAGTGTCTTGTAACCTAGCGTTCACCTTTTGATGATGTGTACATTTCATCAGAACTGATACGGGCATTAGATTCCATGTTAAATTGTAGGTCTTATTTTCTGAAGACTGAATCAAAGTGGGGTTTGGTGGTCTAACAGTAAAGTGTGGGCTTGGTTAGCGTAATATCATAGAATCAAATCCTGGTCAGACAATGGATTTTTATCTCTGTTTTTCAACCTACCAATCACCTCTGAATGATGTGGAGTTTTGCCAGAAGCAAAATGCGTTTCAGATTTCACATTAAACTGTAGGTCACCTTTCGCGATTGGATAACTGGGTAGCCACTGAAGTGATATCTAATTGAAAGACTTCCACCAGAACAAGATCCACACAAAATTATTATTGGGCATGAGGCATGTTTTTTAAGTAAGTACTGTTTTGAAATAAAAATAAAACAATGTAGAATTTTCTTAGCAATTTTGTTTTTACTTAAAAGCCTGTAATTTAATATATTTTTCTACACAATTTCCATCTATATTAAGTCATTTATCATATTATACAACCAGCTTTGAATTCCAGCCTTGAAGAAAACTGCCACCTGAGCAGAACTTTTAATAATTTAAATGTTCTGTAACAATTGCATAAAGCACACTTCATAATACATAACGACATTCATCACGTAATGTCGAAATCATAAAGCATTTGTTCTCTCTCAGTTTTTTATCAACTTTCTCTACAAAATCGTCAATAATGACTGAAGGTCATACACTTCACTTCATTTCTAATCATGCACATTCCTACAGCCATCTTCAAAAGATCTCAGCCATTTCTGTACCATCCCATCACTCATAAATGTCAAGAAATGTGCTTTATGCAATTGTTACAGAGTGTTTAAATTATTAAATGCTCAGGCAGCAGATTTCCTTGAGGATGGTATTCAAAGGTGGTTTTATGATGCAACAAGTGCTCTAACCGTCTTAGGAATTATGTAGAAAAGTAGATTAAATCACAGGCTATCATGTAAAAATAAAATTACTACAAAAAGTCTACTTGTTTTACTTTTATATCAAAATGATACATACTTCAATGGATTTAACAAAAGCATTTGATCTAATAGACCATGAAATTCTCCTAAGAAAGTTAGAGTGGTATGGTGTAAGAGGTCTGCCACATGAGTGGCTGAAATCCTACATAGAAAATCGCTCTCAGATAACAGAGGTAAAACACATGGGAAAAAACGAACTCCAAGCTTATCAATCGAAACCTTCCACATTAACCCATGGTGTACCACAAGGCTCAATTTTAGGTCCCTTTCTCTTCCTAATTTTCATAAACGACTTCCCCCTACACGTTCAACACTCCGAACCAGTGCTATTTGCAGATGACACAAGCATATTCATTGAAGGTGAAAATGAAATGGCTCTAAGTTTAAATGCTAAAGTCACAAGTGAAAATGTCTCAGAGTGGTTTATGAGGAATAAATTACTGATAAACCCTCAAAAAACAGTCGTCTTACACTTCCATACACAACAAAATAAAAACCCACTAAAACCAAACATGTCAATGGAAAACCAAAGAATTAACAGTGTCAGTGAAGCAAAATTTCTTGGCATCTACTTACAAGACAATCTTAAATGGAATTCCCACATCACTTCATTAAATTCTAAACTATCCAAAATGACTTATGCGATGAGGATTATATGGAACAACACAAGTCCTGAAACAGTTAGAGCAGTGTATTACGCTTGCATACACTCCCTATTAAGATATGGCATCATATTCTGGGGAAATTCTCCTCATTGCATAACCACATTCCGGAAACAAAAAAAGATTGTGAGGGTAACGAAAAATGCCAACAGCCGAAAATCATGCAAACCATTCTTTAAAGAACTGGGGATTCTACCCCTACCATGTATCTATATACTAGAAGTTGTAATGTTCCTAAAAAAAAGCATGCTAAAAAATGGAAATGTATTTATTCAAAATAAATCTGTACATGAACACCATACAAGGGCAAATAGTGACATACACAGACATCATTGTTATACCACACTGTGCAAGAAAGGTGTATATCACTCAAGTTCACATTTGTTTAATAAGCTGCCAAGTAACCTAAAGGCCATAAACAAAATCCATAGCTTTAAAAAATCTGTAACATCATATCTCTTGGAAAACTGTTTTTACTCAGTAACACAGTATCTTGAAAAATAAGTTGGTTGTAACAATATAAAAATGTAATGTAACAATATAGCAATATAAAAATGTAACAATTTATAAATGTAATGTATACACCAATGTAACAGTATATTAATGTAATATCATTTTGTCCAACATCTAAGGTATGGTATATGTACCACAAAGATTCAGGACGTAAATAAATAAATAAATAAATAAAAAGCCTCATATATGCATTGTCCTTCTATAAATGTTATTAATTGCAGTCTTCTGTTGCTTTTTTCTGCCTATGTGAGGCAAATCACAGGAATTATTGTAGGTATTCTGATAACATTTTCAGAAATAGATATATTGATTCACGAGGAAGGTTTGTGTGCATAATTTATAAATACAGGGTTATTACAAATGATTGAAGCGATTTCACAACTATACAATAACTTTAAATGATTGAAGCGATTTCACAACTATACAATAACTTTATTATTTGAGATATTTTCACAATACTTTGCACACACATACAAAAACTCAAAAAGTTTTTTTACGCATTCACAAATGTTTGATATGTGCCCCTTTAGTGATTCGGCAGACATCAAGCCAATAATCAAGTTCCTCCCACACTCGGCGCAGCACGTCCCCATCAATGAGTTCGAAAGCATTGTTGATGCGAGCTCACAGTTCTGGCACGTTTCTTGGTAGAGGAGGTTTAAACACTGAATCTTTCACATAACCCCACAGAAAGAAATTGCATGGGGTTAAGTCGGGAGAGCGTGGACATGAATTGCTGATCATGATCTCCACCACGACTGATCCATCGGTTTTCCAATCTCCTGTTTAAGAAATGCCAGACTTCATGATGGAAGTGCGGTGGAGCACCATCCTGTTGAAAGATGAAGTCGGTGCTGTTGGTCTCCAGTTGTGGCATGAGCCAATTTTCCAGCATGTCCAGATACACATGTCCTGTAACGTTTTTTTCGCAGAAGAAAAAGGGGCCATAAACTTTAAACCGTGAGGTTGCGCAAAACGCGTTAACTTTTGGTGAATTGCGAATTTGCTGCACGAATGTGTGAGG
The DNA here is from genome assembly GCF_021461395.2 of Schistocerca americana. Classification (NCBI taxonomy): domain Eukaryota; kingdom Metazoa; phylum Arthropoda; class Insecta; order Orthoptera; family Acrididae; genus Schistocerca; species Schistocerca americana. The sequence goes on from NC_060122.1 coordinate 312,518,853, forward strand.
ATTCTCTACCACCCAGATTCGCACATTGCATCTGTTCACTTCACCATTAAGAAAAAATGTTGCTTCATCACTGAAAACAAGTTTCGCACTGAACACATCCTCTTCCATGAGCTGTTGCAACCGCGCTGAAAATTCAAAGCGTTTGACTTTGTCATCGGGTGTCAGGGCTTGTAGCAATTGTAAACGGTAAGGATTCTGCTTTAGCCTTTTCCGTAGGATTTTCCAAACAGTCGGCTGTGGTACGTTTAGCTCCCTGCTTGCTTTATTCGTCGACTTCGCGGGCTACGTGTGAAACTTGCCCTCACACGTTCAACCGTTTCTTCGCTCACTGCAGGCCGACCCGTTGATTTACCCTTACAGAGGCATCCAGAAGCGTTAAACTGCGCATACCATCGCCGAATGGAGTTAGCAGTTGGTGGATCTTTGTTGAACTTCATCCTGAAGTGTCGTTGCACTGTTATGACTGACTGATGTGAGTGCATTTCAAGCACGACATACGCTTTCTCGGCTCCTGTCGCCATTTTGTCTCACTGCACTCACGAACACTCTGGCGGCAGAAACCTGAAGCGCGGCTTCAGCCGAACAAAACTTTATGAGTTTTTCTATGTATCTGTAGTGTGTCGTGACCATATGTCAATGAATGGAGCTACAGTGAATTTATGAAATCGCTTCAATCATTTGTAATGGCCCTGTATTTTTGGCAAATTGACTGAACTGTAGTGTACTACAGTCCCCATCCTCATGTCTTACATCTTCATGTGAAGGCTACTCTCAGGAATTGCTATAGAGATTTTGATACTCACAGCAGACTGGCACAGCGGCACTTTCTGGGCACACCTTGCATTGGTAGCGGGTTGTGGTTGGGGAGTCCACTCATTCCTGCAGGCACTGCAGTACACCAATAAACGGTGCATGCTGCTTAAATTATTTGATTCAGGAGATTATATTCAGTTACCTAACATTGTTGTCTGAATTTTGATCATAACTCTACACAGTGTCCCATAAATAGGATTACCTCTATGCCAGATATGTCTCTGGCTGTAGATAGTTAGTGCTCCTGGGTGGGTCACTTGTGTTTTAAAATCTAGAGCTCTCTTAGAATTTTACAGAATACTTTGAGTAACATTTAACCTTAAATTGTTTGTACTAATTTTTAAAAAATGCAAGCAGTGCCAGTAGGGTGAGTATTTTTGTATGTACCAGTCATTGCCACTAGTGTACCAGTCATTGACAGTTACATGAACATATATTTAAATGATTCTAAATCACTCTACAGCAATTAGGATATGAAAATATGTGTTGAATTAGGGAACAATGCAAAAAGTACTACACCATTCTCCAAACAGAACTCACACAAGTGTAAAATCAAGTGGGATACACAATCCTCAGTGAAAAATAGGTCATTACATTTCTTATTCATTTATCCATGGCAGGAATGCATTTGCACATATTCCAAGAATGTGGGACCATACATCCAACAACTTGCAGATCATTCAATCCCTCATTATTCTTAGTGCACAGATAACTATTACACCAGGTTTTCTCTCATATGGAAATTAATGATAGCAGGAGCAAGCTTACCAGCTTTGCTGTTACAAGTACAGTCAGATTTTCTTTCTCACCATACCCAACACTGTGTAGAATTTTGTTATTCCCTTACAAGTGATCATCTGAATGGAAAACTCTACTTGTGTCATTTGCTATTTCCAAAATTTTTTTTTCTTTCAAATGCTGTTATATACCTGCAAAGCAGTTACAAATTTGTTGCTCAGTCACATTTTCACAGGACGTCATCAAGTTCTGTGTTGTTCTCTCACTTGGAATTGTAGATTTTTCCATAAATGATATTATACTGTATTTTACGGACTACAAGATGCTACAAGATGCACCTTAATTTGTAAGCTGTTTTTTTTTAAATAACATTTTTACCATTTTTATTATTAGATTGCTAAGCCAGACTTAAAGAAAGTTTAGTTTATAAAACAGAACTGATCTTTAAACTCCCTGAAAATCATCATCTTAGCTTTCTTCTTCTTCTTCCTCTTATATTGTCATTGTGTTAGCAAGCTTGTGAATCCCTGCAACTCACGTTTGTCACATCAGTGCACTGCTGCTGTTAGTTGAATCCAGTATTGCCAAATAGATATAGGCTTCCCACAGTATCAAATATAAGGCCTTTTTTAAGACTCATGGGAATTTTAAATCAAACACTGGACATTTTTATATTAATTTTGAGTATAGGATGAGACAATTTTTCGAACAAAAACATGCGTCTTATAATTCTCTTCAATTGATAGGCTAAATGGGTTTTGTCTTTTCATTTTACTTATTATTTACTGTACACAGCCCAGCAATATTTTTTTCATAATAGAATAGATCTCTTTTGCAGTTGACAAAAGATTCTAGACTAGAAAATTTTCTTCAGCCTCAGTCAGTATGGATGAAGGACTGAAATTACACCATTTGGGGCTTCTTGCACTTACTTAATAATACAGTGCCACCCTTTCTGCCTAGACAGCTTCTATAGCTTTGGTCATTTGTTAAGGCTTGTAATTTCTTTTGAGCCCTACACCTGGAACAAAATGCTCCAGTTATAGACAGCTGGTAATTTTCAAGTCATTGTCACCATGTAAATAACTGTAACCAAATATACCAAGCTTCGAAAGAAGCCCTTTCAGTGTCGCGGGCATGAATTTATTCGCACCACTTCATCTACTAGATGCAAAACCTGTTTTCATTGTACCCTCCTCCAATGGTCCCATAGATTAGTACCAACTATTATTCTTGCCTCATTCAGATCCATTACAATCCGTTAGGGCCTAACGTTACCAGTAGGACTAGCAACGTGCTTTGTGAATAATGTCCACACTTTGTTACTATTTGTATGTGTTAACACCATGGTCCCAGTAATTATGCCTTTCAACATTGAGTCTGGTAACTGATGTATTATTATTATTATTCTATCGATGGGACATCACATCTATTACAGTTAGGGAAACAGTGTAATTCAAAAGCGAACATTTCACGATTAGCAATGTCGGGATGTATCATGCAGAACAATATCCACCAGAGGGGTAATGCATGTTAGGTGGAACAGAGTGCAGGACTGATGGTGTGTTTACACTTTATGTGCTGTTCACCAGACAGGGACTAGTTGCGAGCGGAGTTATGCACCCGTGACAGACTCCAACGTACATGCAGACTCCAATGTACATGCATACATGTATCAAATTTTCTCACTGTAAACCTCTAAACCAGTGTGGCATACACAAATGATGAATATGTGGATATGCTTGTGGTCCTTGGTGCGTCTGATAACCAGGCTGGTGTTGCAGCTCACGAATATATCCTCGTTGATGCCATCCAGAAAAAAAAATGTGTTTAATCATCTGGAGCTGTGTCTTCGGGAGTCAGGTTCTCTCCTTCCATCATCACGTGACAGAGGTCATCCACGGACTCTCCATATTCCAGCTACTGAGAAAGCTGTTCTGGAGGTCATACACCAAGAGCCTCAGCGAAGTACATGTAGCATAACAAGGGAGCTGCATGTCTCGCAACACAAGGTCAGTAACGTTCTGCATGAGCATGGGCTGCACCCCTATCATTATGCTTTCATGCAACACCTGCATCCTGCAGATCGCCATCAGCGGATGCAGTTATTCTGTGAATGATTCCAACAACAACAGTAGCCAATGATGACTTCGTGATCAACGTAATGTGGTCAGATGAAGCAGCATTCCCTCATGAGGGTGTCTTCAACATGCACAATGCCCACCATTAATGTGAGGGTAACCTGCACATCACCCGCAACCATGAATATCAAGTTCACTTTGGTATAAAAATGGTTCAAATGGCTCTGAGCATTATGGGACTTAACTGCTGAGGTCATCAGTCCCCTAGAACTTAGAACTACTTAAACCTAACTAACCTTAGGACAACACACACATCAATGCCCGAGGCAGGATTCGAACCTGCGACCGTAGCGGTCGCGCAGCTCCAGACTGTAGCACCTAGAACTGCTTGGCCACTCCGGCCGGCCACTTTGGTGTATCGTGGATTTCTTCCTGTAGAGTCACCTGAAGGAGCACATGTACTCTACTCTGCCAATGAATGTGGAAGAATTGCTAGAGAATTGGTAGCTTATGTTCCTGCTGCTCTTGTTACTGTGGATGCAGCTTTGCTGCGAAGCATCAAGAGCTGTATGATATGGCAGGTTGCGCAATGTTTGGACATGCAGGGAGGTCACTTTGAGCATCTGATGTTCTGAGGACAATGTAATCTGTTTTGAAGATCATGCGGTCATTATTATTGTCACTGGTTGCTAATGTGTGACATCTGAGTGCTCATATTACATGTAGTATAAATGACAAATAGATGTTGTGTTATTGTACTGTGCTATCATCTTTAGCATCTCAAAATTGATATTGTTTTTATAGTTATTCTGTTCTATGACAGGTTATTTGTTTGAACTGTCTATTTCTTATTTATCTAACCATGTATTTGATTTGTTCAGCATTAAAAAATGTTGTAAATTTAGGATACATGTGACCTAAGAAACAGTGTATACTACAGTATGAAATGTCAGAATCAAATTCCACTCTTTGACGTTCTTTTTTGCCGGATGTACTCGTTGGACGAAATTTTGTGACAGACATTTTTTTATCGCTGACATGTGAGGAGATGCACTGTGAAGCCCAAGTGCACAAATTTTGCTTCACCCTGTGTATAATGTGCAGAGTATGGTGTAGGTTTTATAGATATCTCATTGTGAAGTCCACGTATGTAGTCTGAGAATAAAGCCTGGCTACCAAGTATGTTTCTTGATCAAGTGATGATGGTTCTGCTTATTTTATTAACTGTAGACCTCACTGCATTTCACTGCAGAAACAACTTGCACTTTTGTTTGGCTATGTTGGACCATGACAACGCTTTTTATGGTTGTCACTATGCACTTTCACGTCTACTGGTTATGTTGACCCATTCAGGAAGGCAAAGCTAGCTTCAAGCTGGTTAAACGAAAGCTATTTTTGTAATGTTTTGTCTAAACAAACAAGAAAAATAAATGCTCCATATATTGTACTTGACCTGACTCATAAAAGAAGTATGTGAAATCTTAGCATGATGTACAAAGATCCAACCAAGTGACTATTATCTCCAACTTAAAGGGATGTTTCCCAATGTAACATCTTCAGTGCATTAACTGTAAGTTGACCAATCTGTTCCTTACTTCTGAAATGGTAGAAGAAGGAAGGCACAGGCCAGTAGTCATTTTTTGTTTTTGTGGAGGCCAACATTTTCTAACTGACAGTACTATGTAAGGTACCCATTGTTATCTTCTGTGTTACTGTTTTGTACTTCACTTCACTATATGTCATACTGTTTCTTTTCCTTGTGATCCTCTTCTTTTTCAAGGCCTTATCCTGTATCATCACAAGGCCATTATGTTAATCTGGATTCGTTTATTCAGTGGTTGGATTTTGTCTGAGACTGGCACACCTCTCTGAATGCTGGATGCAGCATGCCAATATGCCTGTGGCTATCCAACAGGTTTCCTTTTTTGTGATAAGTTTACATAATTGTTACAGTTGGGATCTTTAAGATGTCAAGACATAAGAAAATTTCAGTTTTGATAATAAACAACAATTAAGTAATTTTTACCACTGTGCATGACAGTTTTGTGTAAGGAATTATGACTCACATTTTAAAATGCCTCTAAAACGATCTTGATAACTTCATTTCATCCAACAAACTGTGTAAAAAGTGCAAGGAAACAGTGAAAATGGTATTCTGTGCAGGAAGTACAACACTATGCTTCAAAAATTGATCCTTCTGTGAGAAAAATTAGACAATTTGTACTAGAAAGTGGCACTATACGAATCCAAAAACTGTGAAAATGTGAGAATAAATACTTGTAAATTGAAGGAGAACATGAAAAAATATTTCTGAATACAGAAAGCCACCAGCTAAAGAAATAAATAATAAATCTACCACAGATGTATAAAAACCCAGAACTTTCATGTGCATGTGCAAAATCTCATCATCAATCAAATTTTGAACTTGCAGACCAACAGGAAGACAGCTGGAGCGAGACAGAAAAGGTAGGTGGGGATTATAATGTGGAGTCCTTAAAGCCTACACAGAATTGCTTATACCACCAAAACAATCATGGAAAACCACAGACAAGTGAATTGCAACCTAGTAATAAAGTTACAGAATGTACTCAAAGTAAAAGTCCAATAGATGCAGTGAAAAGCTACCAGGAAAACACTGAGAAGAAAAATAAAATACTGGTTTGTGCTGACAGTCATGGAAGAGGAAATCCAGTTATGTTAAATGAAAGTGTGAATAACACATTTTCTGTTGTGGGTCTCACATGTATCCTGGTGCTTCTCTTAGTGTTATTGCAGAAAATATTGCTGAGTAGTCAGTGGGAATGGGTACTAAAGACTATTTGGTGCTTTCTGGGGGGACAAATGACATCTACTGTAACAATGGGACCATAGAAGTTGAGAACCTTAAAAAATCGCTTTGTGATTTGCACCAATTCAATGTAGTAGTACGTAATGTACACAAACAATATGATCTTCTAGTTTGTCCTTTGTAAACACAGAAATTACAAAATTTAATAATGACTTTGATAGGATATGTAGGGATCCAAAAATATAATACTTGTTGATATAAGTGGCCTACATATAGAGTGCCATACAAGACATGGCCTCCATTTCAATTATAGAAGCAAGAAACAGCCAGTGGAGTGTACAAAAAAAATCATGTATGTGTGGGATGTAATTTTATATTTTATTCTTCTGTCTACTCAAAGAGTGATTGACGCTCCAGGTTAATGAATTGCATTCTGGTAGGCATCGATAAAACATATGCAAATGTGCCCTCCAAAGCTGTGACTGTAGGATGTTGAATATTAAATGAAACAAAAATTAAAATGACTTTGATTTAATGCTATAAAGTGAATATTAAACTGTGGCGACATTAACATGATAACAGATAAATAAACAACTGAATGGCAACCTGTGGCAGCTTTAATATCCTTGGCATATCTAAAATATGGGTTGGGTGCAAAAGCTAATAATCATGCAAGAAATTTACTTATAATCGCGGAATGCCTAGTGATTGTCATAAGGTTAATTGAAGTAACTTGTACTATAGACAGGAAAAGCGTTCCACCTGTGGGTGAAGTTGAAAGCATACTGTTCCCTACTCACAAAATGGAGCTCTTCAACGTGAAGCCTGAACTAATCGAATTATGAGAAATTGACTCTAATTTCCCTGTATCTCGTCTTGCAGCTGCATTACAATCTCACCATATTATTGCAGGTGATGTTTCAAGTGGCTGCAGAATCAGTCATTGGTCGAACCAACAACCCTCACCAACAGCTAAGTCCCATTTAGTCCAAAATGTTTGTAAGTCCTCAGGAGGTTCTGTGGCAGCTCTCAGCATCAAAGTCAGATGGTGTAGGCTCTGGATTGATCTTTATCTCAGAACTCTCCCTTCTCATTTACAATCTAATTTCAAGTAAGAGGAACTCTGCTTCCCCTTCCCATTTCCAATCCAATTTGAAGTAAGAGTCTCTCTCTCTCTCTCTCTCTCTCTCTCTCTCTCTCTCTCTCTCTCTCTCTCTCTTTCTTCAGCCAAGTAGGTGCTCTGCTTCGTTACCATCCAGTGTCTATTTCCAACTCAGATTTTGTTCACATTAGCCAATAGCAAGTTTCACACCAAAGTCAAAGTGTTGCAGTGGACTCCCACAATTTCAAAGACCCAGGTCTGAGCATTCCCTATGCATCACTGATCTATTTGTCATTAATTTTCTTTGCTTTTCTGGGGAAACAGCCAGCTATCGACATCTCAAGAATAAAGGAGAGTTCCACGTAAATAGGGTGAGTTCTCACTCCATTTCATGGTAGTAAAACATTTTTGCCAGGTGTTTCTCTACAGGTGATGCTATCTGTGTTTCTATACAATGGCCCAACTTCCTGTGGTGCCTCTGGGTGGCAACAGGCTCTGTCTGGTGGCCAGTGACTGCTTGGACCATTCCCAGTGGCCTTTCCAGGAACTAGTTCCAGGGGTGAAACTCTCATACAGCTTCAGCCAGTGTGCATGCCTGTTCATCACCTTGCAGTGCTTCAGCCTTCAGCATTTTCCACTACTACATTTCATGCAGATGTGAATAAAAAGTAAAAGAACAACAAGCCTGCATTAATTATCATCTACTGAAAATCACTGTTATTGTGGTATATGAATTTTATTGATGTAAATTAAGTATTCTGATTAAATTATCGTCATATGTGTGAGACTGTTTCCTGTTACCACCTACATCAGTTATAACACTCAAGTATATTCTGATAATCTGGAAGTATACCAATTAACTCCCACTTATGAGAAAGACTTGATGTTCCCACAAAAACATCTCCAAAGTTGGTAAGGAAACATAACAGTGGTGTGCTTATGGTTAATGACCACTGGCTATTTACTGCAAACAAATATAAAACACAGTAGTATCGCTGTCTTTGTTAGCAAAAAATTGTAACTAAGTTATGAAATTATAAATGTAAATTTTCTGTGTACAGAAGCAAACTTTGAGGCTGCAGCAGTATGCAGTATTGTTACCATAACTAAAAATAATTGCCATGTCTCTATATTATCCTAAAAATTACAATGAAAATATGAAGGTAGATAGAAACAACAAAACTGATAAAACTTCTTCATAAGAATAAAAACTGTAAAGTCTGAATATGTTGTGAAATTAATATCGACATTAATTTACACGCCATTTGCATGTACATCAATACTCTGCAAACCACCGTGAGATGCTTGGCAGAGGGTATGGCTCATTGTACCAGTTATTAGGGTTTCTTTCTGTTCCGTTCATGTATGAATGGTTGACTGAATGCTTCTGTACAGCAGTAATTATTCTAATATTATCCTCATGACCCCCATGTGGGCAATATGTAGGGGGCTGTAGTATATCCATAGAGTAATCATTTAAATCCAGTTCCTGAAACTTTGTTAATAGTCTTTCTCAGGATAGTTTACATCTGTCTTCAAGAGTCTGCAAGTTCAGTTCCTTCAATATCTCTGTGACAGTCTCCCATGCATTAAACAAACCTCTGACCATTTGCACTGCCCTTTCTTGTATATGTCCCATATCCCCTGTTAGTCCTATCTGGTACAGGTCCCACACACTTGAGCAATATTCTAGACACATTCACACGAGTGATATGTAAGCAATCTCTTTTGTAGACCAATTGCACTTCCCCAGCATGCTACAAAAAAAAAAAAAAAAAGTCTACCACCTGATTTACCAATGATAGAACCTATGTGACCATTCCATTTCATATCCCTACAAAGTGTTACATCCAGGATTTGTATGAGCTGACCGATTTCAACTGTGACTCATTGAAATTATAGTTATAGAATTCTATGTTCTTTCTTTTCGTGAAGTGCACAGTTCTACATTTCTAAACACTTAGAGCAAGTCGCCAGTCTCTGCACCATGTTGAAATCTTATCAAGATCTGACTGAATATTTATCCAGCTTCTCTCAGATAGAACTTCATTATAGGTAGCTGCATCTGCAAAAAGCCTGATTTTGCTACTAATATTGTATGCAAGGTAATTAGTGAACAACATGAACAGCAGGGGTCACAACACATTTTCCTGGGGTACACCCGGAGGCACTTCTACATCTGACGATGACTCTCAATCCAAGATAATATGTTGTGTCCTCCCTAGCAAAAAGTCCTCAATACAGTCGAAGTACTGAGTCAAATGCTTTTTGGAAATCAAGAAACGCTGCATCTACCTGGTTACCTTGATCCATAGCTTTCAAAATGTCATGTGAGAAAAGTACGCATGATTTATGTTTTCAAAATCCATGGCGTAGAGGAGGTCATTCTGTTCAAGATACCTCATTAAGTTTGAGCTCAGAATATGTTCTAAGGTTCTACAACAAATTGATGTCAAGGATATTGGATAGTAGTTTTGCGGATCACTTCTACTATCCTTCTTGTAGACAGGTGTGATGTGTCGCTTCTTCCAAGAACTGGGCACTATTTATTTATTTATTTTTTTCAACGGATCTATGATAGATTATAGATAGGAGTTAACTCAGCTGCAAATTCAGTACAGAATCTGACAAGGATTCCATCGGGGCCTGGAACTTTGTTCAATTTTAACGATTTCAGCTATTTCTCAACACCAGTGGCACTAAAACTTATTTCATTCATCTTTTCGGTAGTATGAGGATTAAATTGGGGCATTTCTCCTGGGTTTTCCTTTGTAAAGGAACATTTGAAAATGGAGTTAACTATTTCAGCTTTTGCTTTGCTATCCTCAATTCCAGTTCCTGTCTTATTTGGCAGGGACTGAACACTAACTTTGGTGTCACTAATGGCCTAATTTCTTTGGCTTTTGTGATGTCATTTGATGATATTCTGCTACAGTAGTCACTGAAGGCATCACACATTGCTCTCTTGACAGCCAAACGTATTTCATTCTGCATCTCTCTATCTACAGCCCTACACTTTGTTTTGGATCTATTATGCAGTAATCACAATTTCTTTGGAAGTTTCTTTATAGCGACTTTATATCATGGAGGTTCCCACCCATTATGAACTGTTCTACAGGGTACATATCTATCAGTGCATGGTCAGATATTCTTTTACACTTGAGCCAGAGTTCCTCTATATGGCCCTGAGCTGTGCTGAAAGTTTTAAGTTCCGCACTGAGATGTGACACAACTGATTTTTTTATCTAGTTTAGTGAACATGTATGTCTTTCTGCTTGTTTAAGTTGTCCATTGTACTTTGGTAATCATTGTTGTCACAACCGCATCATGGCCACTGATATCAGTTTCAATGTGGACATCCTCAAATATGTCAGGTATCTTTGTTGCCATTAGACCCAATATATTTCCACCATGAGTGAAGTTCCTAACGATCTGTTCTGAATAGTTTTCAGAGGAGGCATCTAGTAAAGTTTCACAGGATGTCTTATCACTCCCACCAGTAACAAAACTCTTATATTCCCAGTTAATTGTTGGATGATTAAAGTCCCCACCAGTGATTACACTATAATTGGGGAACTGATGTACAAGTGTACAAGAGTACACCAAACATGCAAGACAGCATGGAAGAATATTAAAACAGAGGAAAATTGTCAAAAGAAAGCTGATGCTATTCTGAACCCACCAGATGTATTAACACATTTTTTTGCCAATCCCCTCTTGGCAACAACACAGAAGAAGATGTGAGTGAAGCTGCAACACTACTGTCAACTATAGGCAATAATACCAATGGTAGTTTTGGCTGGACTAATGTACACTTTGGCCATGATAAACTGATTCTTCAGGAATGGCAGAAGTCATGCGTTGCTCCTGCATTATGATTGGCAAGGGAGAGGTGAAGTGAGGGGAAGACACTGCAGACTCTTCCCCACATGCCGGCACTATTATCCGTGATTTGTGTTTTTATGAAAGCAGAGATGACAAAGAGAGAGATATTGGTAGCACTAGGAGACAAATGAGTATCTTTCAACTAGCGCCAATTTTCTCCACTTCTGGCAGTGCCAGCAAACAAGTCAATGATTCAGTACGCATACTCAACAACTCAAAAGCTGAAGATTATTGTGGTATTTTAGACTTTGTAATTAAACAAGTAATGAAAGAAATCTTACTGCCATTGGAACTATCATAAATAATATGTTGAATGAAAGTATCTACCAAAGGTCCGCAGCTCATGATCTCATGGTAGCGATCTCGCTTCCTGAGCACAGGGTCCCAGGTCCCGGGTTTGATTCCCGGCAAGGTCAGGGATTTTCACCTGTCTCAAGACGACTGGGTGTTGTTGTGTCGTCTTCATCATCATCATTCATCCTCATTACAGTCAAAGGAAGGCAATGGCAAACCACCTTGCCTAGTACAGCGGTGCGGGTCTCCCGCATTGTTCCCCTACACTCTGTCAAGGTGTATGGGACTTCATCATCATTATCATTATCATCGTCATCTACCAAAGGATGCTTGGAAATCTTTGTAATTAAACCCATTTGTAAAAAGGGCAACACAGTTTAACCAGATAATTACTGACCTGTCCCACTCATCCCCTGTAATGCATATAAGATAATCAAGTAATGTATGTGACAACAGCTTAGACATCATTTTGAATGCAATAGCTTACTCAGTTCTGCATAGCAGGGCTTCAGGTCTGGCCTCTCTGCCATTAAAGCAGTTGGAAGTATTACAGCAAAAGTCTATAATTGCCTTGAGAATAAGCCAGCTGGTTCTGAAACACTACTTGACCTGAGTAAAGCCTCAACACCATCTCCCATAACACACTAATCAAAAAGCTACACAACTATGTGATAAGGGCTGCAGTCCTACCTAAGTGACAGGAAACTGTGCAATCACACATCAGATTTTCTAAGGAGTGCATTGTGGATAATTTCTTGGACCATATATATTGCTAAAGGCAGCTCATATCTACTGTGTCATGAAACAGTACTCTATAAATATGATACTGCATTAATTTCACAAGATAGCAGTCTGAAGGATCTATAACTTAATGCAGCAATAGCAGCAGATTTATGCAACATATGGTTTAGGCAGATTTACTGGAGATGAGTGATACAAAAACTGAATTGACTTTTTGTTCTGAGACTGGACAATGAGTCAGTAAAACTTCTTTGTTTTCATATTGACCAAAGATTTACAAGGATATTCATACAAACAAACTATGCAGCACACTATTTAAGCTAGTATACCTGTTGCATAAATTGAATGGGGGTATCAGTAAAATGGTCTCATTTACGCCAAATTTGACTTCTTCCAATCACCTCTGGCCTATGGAAATATATTATGGGGATATTCAAGCATTGAAAAAATGTTTAAATGTTATCAAAATGCAGTTAGAAGAATCCTGCATTGAAAAATCCTGTAGAAGCCACTTTAAGGAACTTAATATTATGACAGCAGCAAATAAATATGTATTTCTAGTTAAATGGTATATACACCAAGGAAAATATAAATAAATTTAATCTTAGAAACTCAGATATCAGCATGACCTAAGAAGTGCACATACAACTGACATTCTATACACCGTTATGAAAAATCTGGACATCATGTTTTTCAACCAACTTCCCCAAAATGGCCGTACAGTGTGTTTGAATAAATGAAAAAGGAGGATAGGAAAATAGATTAAAAGTAAGGAATACTACACAGTGAAAGAATTTCAAGACAGTATAGTACATTTACTTTAATGATGATAAGGTATTTACAGTAAATAATATAGTATTGTACAATACATATTAGGCTATCAAAAGATCGATATGTAATGCAGATGTAATGTGTACAGTCTAGTTTGCTATTATAACGTATACAGTAACTGTATTAATTAATTCTTGTAAATATATTAATGTAGTGTATAAAGTCTAATTTATAAATATGAATTATTTACGTAATTATAGATGCATATAATTCTCGTAAATTAAATATATTAATGTAGTGTATAAAGTGAAATTGAAATAAATGCAAGAATTGTCGGAGGCAATAGAGCATACTTTAGCCTTCAGGATGTGCTGAAGAAAAGATCTCTGTCAAGAAGTTCTAAGATCAGATATGATTATGCCAGTGGTTATGTACAGTTGTGAAAGCCTCACCTTTGGAAGAACAGATGAAGAGAAACTACTTGTTTTTGAACGAAAAATCCTCCGAAAAATATATGGTCCTGTGATAATTCACAAACAGGGGAATGGAGAATTCGAAAAAAAACGAGAATTAAAGAGCTTTACGCACAGCCTGAAATTATAAAAAGAATAATAATAAGAAGGTTCACGTGGGCTGGACATGTAGCAAGGATGAATGAAGGGAGGATACCCCATGATGTGTTTCTGGGAGCTGTAGCTGGAAGGAGGTACCGGGGATGGCCGCAGACAAGATGGAAGGACAATATTGACAAGGACACTGGGGACATAGGGCTAGGAGTGGACGAGTGATGGCAGGAGGCTCGCAACCGGGAATGATGGAGGAGTGTGGAGCAGGCATATGGTCACTACGGTCCAAGCCTAGGATAAGAAAGTTAAGTAAGTGTATAAAGTCTAATTTATAAATATGAAGTATTTACATAATTATAGATATGCATGTGAACTTTGACAACTACATGGAAAACGCTCAACGGTGAATGAATCTATTGTATTCCGCGCTGCAGGAGGCAAACAGGGCTTGATTCACCCTCACTCGTTGTGGTGCATGTGAGGGCTGGACTTGCTTCTTCTACTCCCACCAACCCCCTCGGGTGATAGGCCAGCTTACAGTTTTAACATTGCTTGATCATCAAAAGCAATGTATGGCACATTGAAACTCTGCACAGTGAGTAACAAGATGTAAACGCAAGTGGTACCCAAGATATGGAAACTAACAAAATTTGTAAATCTAGTCTATGAGATAACACACTTTCGTAATGGGTTAGTGCTTACCAGTGAAGACTCGAACTGCCATCTATCATAACTACAGAACTATGTGTCGTACATTAATACAGGGCGATTCAAAAAGAATACCACAACTTTATGAATTTAAAACTCTGCAACGACAAAAGGCAGAGCTAAGCACTATCTGTCGGCGAATTAAGGGAGCTATAAAGTTTCATTTAGTTGTACATTTGTTCGCTTGAGGCGCTGTTGATTAGGCGCCAGCGTCAGTTGATGCTAAGATGGCGACCGCTCAACAGAAAGCTTTTTGTGTTATTGAGTACGGCAGAAGTGAATCGACGACAGTTGTTCAGCGTGCATTTGGAACGAAGTATGGTGTTAAACCTCCTGATAGGTGGTGTATTAAACGTTGGTATAAATAGTTTACAGAGAATGGGTGTTTGTGCAAGGGAAAAGTTCTGGACGGCCGAGAACGAGTGATGAAAATGTAGCACGCATCCAGCAAGCATTTGTTCGCAGCCCAGGAAAATCGACTCGCAGGGCTAGCAGAGAGCTGCAAATTCCACAATCAACTGTATGGAGAGTCCTACGAAAAACGTCAACTACCCAAGGCGATGGATCGGCCGCCAGGCAGCCCGTGACAGAGCACTTCATCACTGGCCTCCAAGAAGCCCTGATCTTACCCCCTGCGATTTTTTCTTATGGGGGTATGTTAAGGATATGGCGTTTCGGCCACCTCTCCCAGCCACCATTGATGATTTGAAACGAGAAATAGCAGCAGCTATCCAAACTGTTACGCCTGATATGCTACAGAGAGTGTGGAACAAGTTGGAGTATCGGGTTGATATTGCTCGAGTGTCTGGAGGGGGCCATATTGAACATCTCTGAACTTGTTTTTGAGTGAAAAAAAACCTTTTTAAATACTCTTTGTAATGATGTATAACAGAAGGTTATATTATGTTTCTTTCATTAAATACACATTTTTAAAGTTGTGGTATTCTTTTTGAATCACCCTGTATAACTTTGCAGCTACATTCAATGATGTACGTGGATACTGTCTGTAAAATGTTTTTCGACTAGAATTAGTAAACAAGTAATAAATTAAAACATCATCTTTGATGTTGCAGTTTTACTGTGCGAACAGCGAAAATGTAATACCAATAAGTGACAAACTTTTTTTCTTTTCATCATTTTACATGAGAAAGAGAAAAAGTTTCGTTACGGATTGAAAACACATGTAGGCCTAAGCCTTGTTGGGTCGCTGGGTTCAGATCCGGAATGAATGTTGTCTGGGTAATTTGAGGCTCATGAGTTATGTTACTTCTCTACTGAATTATTGTATTAAACCTTTAACGTAATATTACAGCTCTTAATGAACAGAATGGGCTATTAAGCCTACAGCGTAGATAAGATTACCTACAAACATCAACTGTAGTGTAGCAATACCTTTACAATCAATGCTTTCCAAACTAAACGTTGTTCTGTACCGACCAGAAATATTTCAGAATGTTACTATGTTGTGGTCATTGTATTGTTTGCCTATATTACAAATAAACTTTCAGCAAAGAACTAATGTCGCACATATGAAAGTACGTTTGCAAATGCGCAAACTGAAATCAAAGGACAAGGGTAAAAATATACTAATCTGCAGATTTTGCGTTTCATGCTGCTATTTGTATGCTAAAGGTTCGAGCGATGAATGATGGTACTAAATCACGAGTCACAGGTGATAGCCAATGAGACTCTCATTCTTAATTTCCTTTGCTTCGAAAATATACAAGCAAATGAACAGTCAGTTTGTTCTGATAGTAATATGAACTGATTTAACTAAGTTATTACGCAGCTTTACAGACCCCAGTTGCAGATATCCAAACCGTGTTCACAACCAGACCGTTTCTGGTTGGCTGAAAAGGTGCTAAACACATGTGGAAATTATTTCAGCGCCTTTTTGTAGCTCGAAGATACACGATGACGAATGTTATAAACGAGAGCAAAGGGTTCCTGAAAGTGAATGAATCATTGCTTGATGCTAATAACGTATCGTACCTTTCTATACTCTTGACCATCTTCGCGAACGCATCAATCAGTTGCCGTCGTCTGACGTACACCTCTTTATCGGGATCGGCATAAAAACCAAATTTTGTCATTTTGAATGTTTTGTGGGAAATTACAGATGAAAAAACTAAATTTTGGAAATACAGGTGGCCGAAAAGCTGTTGAAGTGGTTCGGTGTTACCGTAACTAAGACATTGACGTTTACTCTTAGAACTTTTTGTTCCTTTTTTCTTCACTAGGCGATCTGATACAAAAAACAAAGAGTTTACATAAATCTTCCTATTTAAATAAGTTATTTACACGTTCTTTACCCACATTGTTTCACTATTAAAGGCCACGTAGCCGGTATTTTTTTTACTGTGCAAATTTAGTCTTGCAACTGACGTCTGGGTGTTGAGAAATAAAATTAAAGCTATGAACAGCTCCCTTTGAGAAATACGATGTTCATAGTCGTCCTAGTACTTTTACCTCTTACTTACAGTGATCTAATAGCGTGTGGTGGTCTCTAGTCACTCATCACTTCTTTCACCTGTGAAAATGTCGAGTTACAATGTGGTTCGGGGTCTCATTAAACCGTGCTTCCAGTTGTAACTGACACAAGATCATACTCTGCTATGGAACAGGTGTAATCAAAATGAAGCATATTTTACGCTAATCAGTGTTTATTAATAAATATTCGATTATCAAGTTTTATTATTACAAATTACTCTTATGTAATCATATTAGGAAGCTAAGGAAAATAAAACGTAATATCATTGTGCATGAAACTCTGCAAATAATTTGTCATGCATATACATTACGTTTGCAGCACAGTGCGATAGTTTTGTTTTCACAAAGCGCACATCTTCTGATCTGACCACTGCGAATACTTTGTTGAGCTAAATGTTTTCTAATAGAAACAGATGCAATGGTCCTGGTTTGCTTCCTTTGCCCAGGCCGAGTTTCAGCATTGCCGTATTTCTGGAGCAAAGACCTTGCAATAGATCAGTGAAATTTCAATGTGTGTATGTTCATTCCTACTGATGTAGCAAGTAATGATGAATCGTTGACTGTGACGTCAACTAGCCAAATCAGAATGGGAATATACAACTTTTTACTTCTTATGGCAGTCTGGTAAACTCCAATATTAGTATCTAGTCTATCTAATTCAGCCATAAACCGGTTGTATTGATGTACAGTTTTGGCTGATGAATATGAACTTTGTGTTTAGTTAGCGGCTGAATATAGGCGTGAGTTTTGAATGGGATGTTTTCCATATTCATTAGGCAACAGTGTAATCATGCTGTTGTCATTCTTCCGCGCGGGATTAGCCGAGCGGTCTTAAAAGGCGCTGTAGTCATGGACTGTGCGGCTGGTCCCGGCGGAGGTTCGAGTCCTCCCTCGGGCATGGGTGTGTGTGTTTGTCCTTAGTATAATTTAGGTTACGTAGTGTCTAAGCTTAGGGACAGATGACCTTAGCAGTTAAGTCCCATAAGATTTCACACACATTTGAACATTTGTTGTCATTCTAATGCATGGCGCACGCATTATCGTTTGTGTCCAGCGTGTACTCATAAAGTCTTCTGTGTTTCTTTTTGTAAGACTTGATTTCCATTACTGGATATTTCTCTACTCTGTTTTGACGAACAGTTCCAGTAATTTTCACATTATTTCCTTGCAAAGTAGTTAGTAATCCTGCTGATGTAAAAAAAAATTGTCACGCCATACAGAAAACTGTTGGTCTGGATATTCATTCTTTATTGTATTTGTCAGTTTGGTAACAACATGTTCTGCAAGGACTGTATCTCGTGCTTCAGATTGTCCCCCATACAAGTCATTTTGCTAACAGTACCCTAACTTAGTTGCTGCAACGCATCCTGTGTTGAGTCCGAAATAGATTGGCTTTCCATGAATATTTTATTTACAGTCATTATGTCCATTACAGGGTATACTGATTCATCAGTACAAAAGTTTTTATCAGTGGGAGCATACATGAGAAATTTTTCGTTCATGACATCGAACAAAGGCCGACTTTAAGACATAAGTTTTTGTTATCGGTGACATGTAGGTAACTAAATCTCTCTTCAAACTGGTTACATCACATCGATTTGGCCACTAAAACGTTGTGGGTATTCTTATGGGTTTCCCACTACATGTGGCATCTATGTAAAGGCACATAGCTACTGAGAATCTGTGTACCTAGAAACCATTAGATTTCATCCCCCCAAAGACAGAAACTACTGTTATGTTTTTCAAAGACTTACATTACCAAGTGCCTTATAATGTGGTGTATGATGCCTTTGCTGAAAAATATCTGAAATAATTCAACTGGTTAACTTATTTTATTGGTGTAAACACTACTCGTGGAGGTGGTGGTGATCATTAGTCCTGCTGGGAAGCAAATTGCTCTTTATCCATTGCCAGGCCCTAATGTAGTGCTGTCTTCCATGTTGGAAAGAAGGACCAATAGAATCATTGTTAGCGGTGTCAGATCGCTCAGCTGAGCGAGATGTCTATCAGGACAGTGATGCCATCTCAGAGACCTGAATGAACTGATCCCGTAAGTAGCTGGAAGAGGTTTACAGATTTCTGAAGTATTAGTAGGGATAACCTCATTGATGGTTGTGTCGTCATCCTTTTCACATTGTAGTACTACCATTTTGGCGGGAGAGAGTAAATGATTTCGGTTCAACCTATTTACACTATCACAACTCTCTTCTCCATAATCACTATCTGATATTTTACCTCTGCAGGGGGGTTCACGTAATAGTCAATGCCCTGCACATCATCATATGCACCCTCCAGTAATTCGGCTGTTTCATCGGTAGTAAGTAAGTGACGTGACTTCAAAAAGAAAACAATAAGAACCTCTACATAATATATTCCTACAGGATGATTCCCTAGCCACATAAATATTTCAGATTATTTCAACCAGAAAAAAATTATAGTGATAATCTGTATTGATGTCTCTAAAGCACACATACGAGGGTAAGTCAATTATTATCAGCAGTTTAGTTACATTTTTGTTTATTTTGGTTGTACTGCCGTTTTAAGTTTATAAAGCACGTTTTATTTGTTGTTATATCTTTGCAATTTTCAAGCTAGTTTCGTTATTGCTGGCGTGCTGTTGATCATGGCTGCCTCGTTGTCTATTTGCACCAAAGAAGAGCAACGTTCAGTGATCCGTTTTTTGTAGTTAGAAGGCGTATCAGGGGCCGAAATTCGTCGAAGACTTTCGGTATAGTACGGGAACAGTGTTTTGCCACAACGGAGTGTTTACCAATGGATTGAAAAATTCCGAAATACACTCCTGGAAATGGAAAAAAGAACACATTGACACCGGTGTGTCAGACCCACCATACTTGCTCCGGACACTGCGAGAGGGCTGTACAAGCAATGATCACACGCACGGCACAGCGGACACACCAGGAACCGCGGTGTTGGCCGTCGAATGGCGCTAGCTGCGCAGCATTTGTGCACCGCCGCCGTCAGTGTCAGCCAGTTTGCCGTGGCATACGGAGCTCCATCGCAGTCTTTAACACTGGTAGCATGCCGCGACAGCGTGGACGTGAACCGTATGTGCAGTTGACGGACTTTGAGCGAGGGCGTATAGTGGGCATGCGGGAGGCCGGGTGGACGTACCGCCGAATTGCTCAACACGTGGGGCGTGAGGTCTCCACAGTACATCGATGTTGTCGCCAGTGGTCGGCGGAAGGTGCTCGTGCCCGTCGACCTGGGACCGGACCGCAGCGACGCACGGATGCACGCCAAGACCGTAGGATCCTACGCAGTGCCGTAGGGGACCGCACCGCCACTTCCCAGCAAATTAGGGACACTGTTGCTCCTGGGGTATCGGCGAGGACCATTCGCAACCGTCTCCATGAAGCTGGGCTACGGTCCCGCACACCGTTAGGCCGTCTTCCGCTCACGCCCCAATATCGTGCAGCCCGCCTCCAGTGGTGTCGCGACAGGCGTGAATGGAGGGACGAATGGAGACGTGTCGTCTTCAGCGATGAGAGTCGCTTCTGCCTTGGTGCCAATGATGGTCGTATGCGTGTTTGGCGCCGTGCAGGTGAGCGCCACAATAAGGACTGCATACGACCGAGGCACACAGGGCCAACACCCGGCATCATGGTGTGGGGAGCGATCTCCTACACTGGCCGTACACCACTGGTGATAGTCGAGGGGACACTGAATAGTGCACGGAACATCCAAACCGTCATCGAAGCCATCGTTCTACCATTCCTAGACCGGCAAGGGAACTTGCTGTTCCAACAGGACAATGCACATCCGCATGTATCCCGTGCCACCCAACGTGCTCTAGAAGGTGTAAGTCAACTACCCTGGCCAGCAAGATCTCCGGATCTGTCCCCCATTGAGCATGTTTGGGACTGGATGAAGCGTCGTCTCACGCGGTCTGCACGTCCAGCACGAACGCTGGTTCAACTGAGGCGCCAGGTGGAAATGGCATGGCAAGCCGTTCCACAGGACTACATCCAGCATCTCTACGATCGTCTCCATGGGAGAATAGCAGCCTGCATTGCTGCGAAAGGTGGATATACACTGTACTAGTGCCGACATTGTGCATGCTCTGTTGCCTGTGTCTATGTGCCTGTGGTTCTGTCAGTGTGATCATGTGATGTATCTGACCCCAGGAATGTGTCAATAAAGTTTCCCCTTCCTGGGACAATGAATTCACGGTGTTCTTATTTCAATTTCCAGGAGTGTAGTCGCACAAGTGTTACGCACGATGAAGGAGCCGGAAGCCGTTTACCGCCACAAATGAAGAAACCATTGAGCGTTCACTGAATTGATTCTCCTAGACAGACTATTAACTATTGACAAAGTGGCACATCGTCTGCAAATTAGTCACGGTTCTGCCTACGAAATCATCCACAACAGACTCGCGTTTCATAAAGTTTGTTCAAGATGGCTCCCAAAACAACTAACACAGTTGCATAAACAAACGCGCTTGGACATCTGCCAAAAACATTTGGATCGTCATGGTAACGAAGAGGGACAACTTCTAAGACAGGCTCAAATGGCTCTGAGCACTATGGGACTTCTGAGGTCATCCGGCCCCCAGAACTTAGAACTACTTAAACCTAACTAACCTAAGGACATCACACACATCCATGCCCGAGGTAGGATTCGAACCTGCGACCGTAGCGGTCGCGCGGTTCCAGACTGAAGCGCCTAGAACCGCTCGGCCACACCGGCCGGCTTCTAAGACAGGATCATTACTGGTGACGAAACATGGATCCATCATTACGAGCCGGGGAGTAAACGGCAGAGTATGGACTGGAAACATCCAAATTCGCAATGCAAGAAAAGGTTCGAGACCCAACCCTCCCCAGGAGAACTGATGCTCACGGTTTTTTGGGACGGACAGATCCAGTAGTGGAACATTATAGGGAAAGGGGCACAACAATAAACAGTGTACGTTACAGTGAGATGCCTACTGCCAGGCTAAAGCCTGCAATTTGTAGCAAACGCCGAGGATTTCTGTCAAAAGGTGTGTCGTTGCACGACAGTGCCCGTCCGCATACTGCTGGCAACACTGCTGAAATGCTCCAGAAACTCAAATTTGAAGTACTGGATCATCCTCCATATAGTCTCGATCTTGCCACTTCTGACTATCACTTGTCTGATCCACTCAAACAGGCATTAAAGGGTCGTCGATTTGCCTCGAACGAAGAAGTGAAAAAAGCGATGCATTCCTGGCTCGCAGCTCAACCAAGAACTTTCTTTTATGAGGGCATCATGAAGTTTGTACAACGATGGACCAAATGCGTTGAAACGCACGGAGACTATGTCGAAAAATGATGTTCTTGTACTTTTTTTATTTGATTACAATAAAATTCTGTAACTACTTTGTTTATAATAATTGACTTACCCTCGTATAATTTACGATAGCAAAATTTGACTGAGGAATAACATAATACACACGAAATACTTATATTTGTAGACAATCAGTTGCCAACTGTTTACAAAAATATACTTTTACAAATTTCCACTAAAAATTATTACTCGAAATTATTCATGTACCCAGTCAGCACAAGGATATTTAGCTCAGGCCTATTTCCGTCATGTGTCTGATGTAAGAAATTAGGCCCATACAGCTCTGATCCTTGTTTATTTTCTACTTCTGTTGCTATAGGGGCCCGATGAACGCTCAGTGCTACCAGCACTTGGACTTTGGTGCTACCCGACTGGCACATGTGTTGTGCGGGTCAGCCTGTGTGCAGGCGACCTTGTCATATCGCAGCAGGGTAGTGCCCTTCCCTGTGGACAGCATGAGTTAACATAGTTATTTCTTTTGGAACTGTGAATAAATTTTCAAGTTTAGTTAAACGCCGACTGAGCTTCTTTTGTGAGAGTATCCTCAGTTGACGGATGCTTCACCAGTCACTTGAACATAGTAAATGAAGTATGACCTGTTATATTCTTTAATAACAAAGCAAAGATATAAAAATACTCCACATTGTGCATTCAACGTAGGCTAGAACAGGACTTTCTCGTGTCCATCGGAAGTCGTAATTTAATATATTATTATTGTTATTATTATTTTTGATTGTTGCCGACTTACGTGGTGGGCCTTAATAAAAATGATACTTTATTCAATTTTGATTTACGATTAGATGCTTTTGTGAAGTTCTCCTTTTTAACAATATTAATCTTAAATTATTTGTTACGTTAATGAATGTTAAGATTTGCTGAATCTCAAAACATGAGCATATAAGCTGAACAATGTAATAAAACTTTTCATATTAATTTCCTCGGCTAGTCAGCTCACTTTAAAGCAAAAGATCTTCAGTTATTAATTACAATTGCGGCCCACACACGCGCGAGAGTATTTTCTTACCTCCGTTAATCATTGCCACGTAGTCGGAGTCCTGGCTCTGGCTGTCGGCTATGGTACTGAAAATAAGAATCTTAAAGCTACGTATTTTCTGCAACGTCGGGCGGCTGTGGAGAAAAATTAATATTATGTTAATAGCGGGCGAGTTTTCCGCTTCCGCTAATTTTTCATAAGTTAATATCGCCACGTAATGGCGTCGTTGGCTGCATCGGCCGCTGCGATTGTTGAACTGTAAATTACTTGAATGCAGGTTAATTCAAGGAAGGCGGACATGAAATCGGGATCACCTCTTACAAATTAAAAGTGCACAATAATATTAAATGAATATATTATATGCTTAACTCATACAAATATGCTTACATTTGCCAACACTCGCAAGATGTCCGTCTACCCACAATCAAGACAAGAGAGGAAGTGAAGACGACTAAAAAATTAAGAAAAGAGCGTATCTTGTCACCTCTTTGGATCATTTTGTCATAAATTATTTCTTTGCAATCGAAACTTACATAGAGAAATTATTATTTTACGGCTACATGATAAAAATATATTATTCAATTTTTCAATGTCTCTTCTTTATAAATACTGTTTTTTAAGTCTTTTCGCAATATAGCACTGGGGACGCTATAACTTCTTCTCAGTAAGTTGAGCAGAAACAGTCCTGTGTTTCTGGTACCGAGACGGTGCATAAAATCACTTCTTAAGTGAAATGAAGGCATCAGAGATATCAGAGAATGACGATGAACATTGCAGTCCTGTACAGAACACAAGTGAAAGGAAAAGAAAAGTGTTGGGGCCTTTTTCTGATTCTTATAAACGATTTAGGGTCATGAATCATGTTACAGGTGACGATTCCAAGTGCTTAAGATTGCGATGCTTGCAGAACTTTCCATTTATAGAAAAGAAAAGATTGCTGAAGGAATTCAATCAAATGGCTTCTTATGATACACAAAAGTCACCTGAGTGGAATTATTAGTGTAAATCCCGTGATGCAAAGAAGACCAAAGAGAAGTCCTGATGAAGCTGTATGTCATGATTTCATGACTTTTGCTATATGTACTATTAGGCCGTGGCCTGAGTGCAGTGGGATGTGCAGTGTTAAACGCTATTCCCCCCGCAGTACGCAACACAAATCTATTTGGCGATACGGGAGTTTTCTGGCAGTACGCGTTTTTGGAGGCGTATGCAGCTAGCAGCAACAGCATGTAGCAGGGCGTGTGCATGCAACGCAGACCAGTTTGTGTTTCACAAGCGAGTGGCGAGCCATGTCTTTTGAAGAAATTGTCACAATGGTACAAGAAAGACCAGAAATGTAGCAAAATTGTCATTCTCAATACGAAAATAGGATGATCGGAAGGAGGATATGGAGTGAAATAGCAATGAGGCATCATCTCGATGGCAACAAAATGTTATTATTGCGTCATTCTGTTCTGCCAAAATTAATTCGGGAATATGTCTCTCAAATTTCTTGCCACTAGTGATGTTAGATGCAGTTGTTTAAATAGCGTAATGTTGTTTTCGTTTAAATTGAAATTTTAAAACAAAAAACTTGACTCATACGTACGTCAAGGTAACTACAAGTTTTCCCTCTGGCAATATAGTTGAATGGAAATTAGTGCAGGGTACTCTCAAGCGTGTATCGATCTTTTTCAAACCATATTCAAATGACACAGACATTCTCTTGTATTTCTGAAGCTTATCAGGATCTAATCGTAAACTCTCACCTGATGTATTAAACTATGCAAGCAATTCTCTCTGTTTCAGTAGAGTACAAGGACCTTTCCCTACAATGAATAAATAGTCTTTCACAAATGTATGCTCTTCCAGTATCAAACCTGATAACAATGCATACGACTCATTAGTTTGCATGTATAAGAACTACTACACAACATTGTTCTTGCAATTTTAAAGAAACAATTTGTAAAAAATATTTGTAACTGCACTGTGTAGCTTGATAATGAACTATCGTTCCATTTATGCCTATAATAGTATTGGGATAACAGGGGTATGGCCCCGAAGTACCGTTACCGAAGATGGTGGCGATGACGTCATCCAAGATGGCGGCGATGACATAATCCAAAATGGCGGATTTTGCCGGGAAGTTTGAATTTTGGCGGGAAAGTGCAACGGCCCCCTCCCCCCAGAAAAATTGCGGGAAGTTCAAATTCCAACATGATAATGCGACACACCTGGGAAAATGGCAGGAAAAATGGACTTCTTTATTATGTAACCAATTTCAATCTTGTGAGTTCGCCACCGGGTCTGCACTCCAACTGACTTAGTTCATATCGTCGCCACCAGAGAGCGCTACCGTGACATGAGATCAAGACGCAAGTACCGTTATTCTAGATGGCTGCACCCAGTGTGTTCACCGCGAGCTCCATAGCCTAACTGACTTAGTTCATATCGTGCCCACCAGAGGGCGCTACCATGAAGTCTCGTGATGACACAAGATTGTCTGCTCTCTCTTGTGCGTTCGCGCTACAATCGGACACGCGCTATGCCATTGCCCACTGATCTGTGGGCGTCCGACCGCTTATGTCACACACCCGCAGCTGCCATCTCCATACACGCGCCGGACATAGTCTTCTGTAAATATGCTAACTAAAACAACACCCACATCGTGCATCTAACCTATCAATTACCTAAGTACTTAACCTCATTTCAATTTTAATCATATTCAATAATTCAATTTACAATTTCAATATTCCATGATCAAAAGAGAAGTTCCACATTTTCCCACTATCAGTGCAGTGTTCATTCATGACCTAGCGCACCTCCCCTCCCCACCCCTAGAATGCTGCACTCCTATTGGCCATGTGATTCCACTTCATGTAGATACGAATAGGTATTCACTATACTTTCAACTTCCTAGTTTCAACTACTTTTCAAGGTCCAGACCACCGCCTCTTCCTAGGAACCGCGCCGAGTTTGAATTCTGGCAGTAAAGAAAGGTCAATTGCGCTTGCACCACCAACCTAAGAAAATTGTTGCAAACGAAGCTCACTGCCACTAACCTAAGCCTCCAGGTTGCAACCTCTTAATAGGGGTTGCTGGTAAAAGGACTCAGCCCGCACTAGGCTGTTGGAGAGAGGCAGGAATGTACTTTATTTATGTGGGAGAAATTTATTTAGGGATGGAGTATATGTATCACACGACACACGCTCTGACGTGCCCAACAGTATACATACCTGCAAAGTACTCTAACATAGCTCATCTATAACGCTCTACACACACGCTTGCTAATTGTAAATCATCAAAAATATCTCATTTCACAACCTACAGACATGCGAACCACCTGTAAATAATGCAAAGCATCTACGTCCATATAGCCAAACAACTCATAAATTGTCAAAATAATAATCCATCCACTTGCAAATCGTCAACTGTCGAAATCATACACCAGACTTTATTTAAAGAATTGGAGGCAGCACCACCACCAAGTGTATTCGCCAATGAGTCCATAGCCCAACTGACTCAGTTCATATCTATGCCACTAGAGGACGCTGTAGTGACGTTAGGTGATGACGCAAGTACCGTAATCTTAGATGGCGCCACCTAGCGGGTTCACCACGAGCTCCAGAACCCAACTGTCTTAATACATTTCGTCCCCGTCAGAGGATGCTTCCGTGACAACAGCTGATGACACAAATACAGTTATCCATGATGGCGGCATACCGTGTGTTCTCCACAAGGTCTAATACTCAGTACCACCAGCAGAGGACGCTGTTGTCCTTTTCTTGACGTAAACCGAGATGGTGAGTGAAAATGGTGGGAAAACGACTCAGCCTGCTCTGGGCTGCTGGGGAGAGTAAGGATTGACTGCAATCTATTTATTTTGAAACAACGTATTTAACGATAGAGTATATCTATCACACTGATACAAAAGATCCACCCTGACGTGCCTAGGGCCATGTTGCACAGCCCACAGACACGCAGCCAACTCGTAACTTCAGTACACAATAGCAAACTGCTGCTAAATAATTCTTCACACTGATGTGTAGACACGCTCAGTACTCGAAAACTATCCAAATAGCGCATAGCACGGGCCTGCATCTACATCTACATCTACGCGATTACTCTGCTATTCACAATAAAGTGCCTGGCAGAGGGTTCAATGAACCACCTTCATGCTGTCTCTCTACCGTTCCACTCTCGAACGGCACGTGGGAAAAATGACCACTTAAATTTTTCTGCGCGAGCCCTGATTTCTCTTATTTTATCGTGATGGTCATTTCTCCCTATGTAGGTGGGTACCAACAGAATGGTTTTGCAATCGGAGGAGAAATAGGGCTCTGAACACTGGGGACTTAACATCTGTGGTCATCAGTCCCCTAGAACTTAGAACTTCTTAATTCTAACTAACCTAAGGACAGCACACACATCCATGCCCGAGGCAGGATTCGAACCTGCGACAGTAGCGGTAACGCGGTTCCAGACTGAAGCGCCTAGAACCGTACGATCACCCCGGCCGTCTATGTTTGTCATCGTGGCAGTTGTTCTTGATTGGAATTCTGGAATATCTACTTTTTCTTCTTTGGAGTTTCGGAAAACTGTGTTTAATAACTCTTCTTTAGTGGCGCTGTCATCAGTGACTTCACCGTTGTTATCGCGCAGTGAAGGTATTGATTGTGTCTTGACACTGGTGTGCTTTATGTATGACCAGAATCTCTTTGGGTTTTCTGCCAGATTTCGAGACAGAATTTCGTTGTGGAAATTATTAAAAGCATCTCACATTGGAGTGTGTGCTATATTTCGAACTTCTGTAAAACTTTTCCAATCTTGGCATTTTACGTTCTTTTAAATTTGGCATGCTTTTTTCGTTGCTTCTGCAACAAAGATCTGACCCGTTTTGTGTGCCGTGGGGGTTCAGTACTATCACTTATTAATTTATGTGGTATATATCTCTCAATTGCTATTGATACTATCTCTCTGAAAACATTCCAAAACTTTCCTACACTTACATGATGAGATCGGAAGGAGTGAAGACTGTCTTTTAAAAAGGCGTTAAGAGCATTTTTATCAGCTTTTTTTTTTAATAGATATACTTTGCGTTTCATTTTTTTATGGTTGTAGGTGTTACGTTATTTAGCCCAGCAGCAACTGCCTTGTGGTCGCTAATCCCTGTATTCGTCACACCACTCACTCTTTGTCCAGGATTATTTGTTGCTAAAAGGTCAAGTATGCTTTCGCAACCATTTATGTTTCGAGTGGGCTCATGAACTAATTGTTCAAAATAATTTTCTGAGTAAGCATACAGTACGATTTCGGATGATGTTTTATGCCTGCTGCCGGATTTAAACGTATAATTTTTCCAGCATATCGAGGGTAGATTGAAGTCACCACCGACTATAATTGTGTTGGCGGGGTACTTATTTGAAATGAAACTCAAGTTTTCTTTGAACTGTTCAGCAACTATGTCTTCTGAGTCAGGGGGTCGCTAAAACGATCCAGTTAACAGTTTAGTCCGATTGCCAGGTATAACCTCTACCCATACTATTTCACATGAACTATCTACTTCAATTTCGCTACAAGGCAAACTACCTCTGACAGTAATAAATACTCCACCACCAACTGTATTCAATTTATCCTTTCTGAACACTGTTAGGTCGTTTCAAAAAATTTCGGCTGAACTTATTTCCGGCTTTAGCCAGCTCTCTGTACCTACAACTACTTGAGCTTCAGTGCTTCTAATAGGGCTTGGAGCTCTGGTTCTTTCCCAACACAGCTACGACAATTTACAACTACAATACCACTCGTTTCTTCAATTACCTTAGTGTGTTTTACCTGCCCACTTTTAGATGGACGCCCCTTCTGTGGTTCCCTGAGACCCTCTAACCTAAAATACCGCCCAGTCCCTCCAACACAGCCCCTGCTACCCGTGTAGCATCTCCTGTGTGTAGTGGACTGCTGACTTACTAAGCGGAACCCAGAAACCCACCACCCGATGGCGCAAGTCAAGGAATCTGCAGCCTACATGGTCACAGAACCGCCTGAACCTCTGATTCAGGCCCTCCGCTCGGCTCTGCACCAAAGGACCACAGTCGGTTCTATCGACGATGCTGCAGATGGTGAGCTCCACCTTAATCTCAGAAGCAAGACTGGCAGTCTTTACAATTTCCGCAAGCCGACCGAAACCAGACAGAATCTGCTCCGATCCAAAGCGACACACGTCATTGGTACTGACTTGAGCCACCACCTGCAGTTCGCTGCACCCTGTACTCTACAGAGCCGCTCGAGAAATAATGCAGTCAACGAGCCGAAGCACAGTCCACCACCCCCTGTCCAGTAGAGTACACAGGAGGTAGCGATAAGTGGCGCATCTGTCAGATGTCAAACCACGCACAGGCCCTGCTCAGCTTCCGCAAACATGAAGTGGCGGCACCCCCATTCATACGTAAATACCTGAAAAATTCCTTTCCCCTAGACACCGATGATGACGCGATCGCATGTACAGTCGATGTGGCCGTCAGCTGTCAAAGCATTCACAGACCTCCGTTTAGGGCCGCGCGCCACAACACACGCGAAGGGAGGCAGCTGCATTTCGGGTCCCACGTGCTCCGTCACAGTTCCCAAGCTGGTGTCGTCGAACACCGGTGAAAGTTACATGTCTCAATACAGTCACCGTGTAAGAGGTCCGAGCAGATGTAATTTCGATGTATTGCTCATGCGCTGCCTACGATATGCAAGGTATAAGAGAATGTCTGACCAGAGAGCAGTGTTGACTGCAGTAGGAACTGTGTAGCTGTAGCAGTAAGTTGTGGCTGGTCTGCAGTCTGCTCTGGTCTGGTGTATCGTGTTGGCTGGGCCGGTCGCGGTGCAGCGATGCCGGAGCCTGAGTATTATTGTATAAGGTAAAAAGCAGCCTCACGCATATGTAGTAATGTTATCTCAACTTCCATGTAAATGTTTTAAAAATCTCGTAATAATAATCTTTCTCATAAAAAGTAACTTTTAACAACCATTCATTTCAATTTAAAGAATTTACTAATTTCTCCCATCCATGATCATCCCGATTGTTGCAAAAGAAAAATCAGTTGCTTCCTTTCATAAATGACAAACCTATCGGCCAGCATTGCACAGGGCTGTGCCAGAAAACATTATTTTAAGAGCAAGTATATATGCGTTATCCGGCGACTTCATTGAGGTAAGAATTTTTTCTCTTTTTTATTCAGAATGATCTTTCAGGGCCATGACGCATCACTGCTGAGGTCCAAAATTTACCAGGTTCAATTCACAGTCAATTTAATTGAGACAATTTAATTGAGAGGTTAGTTACTTTGTATTATTACCAGGTTACTGAATTTATTTTTTTTTGTTGGGACGTTACACTGAATGTGAACGAAATAATTATATTTTTTACTGTTGAGAGGTTTAGGAATTTTTGTTTTTGAGCTTAGATTAAATGTGAATGAATTTTGTGGGGAGGCCAAATGTGAACGAATTTTGTGTGGAGGTTAATGTGAATAACAAATTTTCTGGGGAGGTTACACTTAACGTGAATATTATTCATATTTTTTATTTTGTGGGGAGGTTACACTTGCGACAACCGGCCAGGATCGTATTTTCTTTGTGAATTTCTGAAAAGTAGTCATATATCTGCTCTTATTTACTTAAATGTAGTTTGCATCTGGCGCAACGCATTTACTAATTTGTCACTCTTTCTTTCACAAATCATCGGCAATTTATTGCTCTTTGTTGTAATTGTGTTTGTTCCATTTTTGCTTTGACTTTGTTTCATTTTGTGCTTAATTTTGATTTGTAAGAAAATGCCGCGAAAAACTGTTAACAGTACATCGCGATGTGCAATGAGTGAAATAGCCGACTCGAATAATTTGACAGATAATACTAGCGACGCTCAGTGTAATAATGATAATCCCCTAATTATAGATAATCAGTGCCTGCCGATCACTAGTATTGATTTTGATCCTAATGATGAGCAAACAAATGCAATTACGTCCAGAGTAAATGTAACAATTGATGACGCGGCACGTTCCGTTACAATGAACGCTGCCCAGCTTGGCGCACCCGATTTGCTAAATTTACGTAGTGAATAGATAAATTTTTCCCACGAAGATGAACAATATAGTCAGAATACGTCAGATTTATTTGATTCCGATGTAGTGGCCAACAGTGCACATCCGATTGGGAAATCTTTTTAAGAATCACAGAATGACCAAATGGTTATACAAAACGTGACACATACAGATACATCATCACACAGCACAGAAAATAGAGTCGCTACTTTTAGCATGGATCAAGTTATGGCAGTATTGCTACAACTTGATGAAGAACTCAAACAGCGGAATGAAATACTAGACAACCATTTCAAACAACTTAATGAAAAACTAGACAACAATTGCAAATAACTCAATGAAAAATACGACAACCATTTCAAACAACTTACTGAATCGTGCAAACAATTTAATGAAAGTTTCAAACAGTCGAATGAAAAACACAGCAACCTTAATGAACAGAACAAACAACTTAGTGAACAGATTACAGCCGTTACCGTGCAACGTCATGATACTAAAGAACAAAATGGCTCTGAGCACTAAGGGACTCAACTGCTGAGGTCATTAGTCCCCTAGAACTTAGAACTAGTTAAACCTCACTAACCTAAGGACATCACAAACATCCACGCCCGAGGCACGGCCACTTCGGCCGGCACTAAAGAACAATTACGTGGGGAAATTAAGGCTTGTGCTAGGAACAGTAGTGAAGAAATTAGATCTGTTGCACAAGAATTAAGTAGTACAAGTGTAGCCACACGTGTAGTATTTTGTGGGGAGGCTAAATGTGAAGGAATTTTGTGTGGAGGTTAATGTGAATAACAAATTTTGTGGGGAGGTTACACTTAACGTGAATATTATTCATATTATTTATTTTGTGGGGAGGGTACAACCGTTATACTGTCATAAAATTCCAAAGTGCGTTCACGCCAGTCTCATATTCGAGGCATCTCCAGGCGCCACTTGTCTTTACCATTGTAGGCACAATAGCACAGAGCGTGTTGACACACACGTTCAGCCACACGTACCCGCCCCAGCTTGACTGACACATCGCCATCTAAAACATTCCCAATGTTATTACGTCACATGGATTTTTGAAAAAAAAAAAACAGCCAAGTCCAGCTCTCCGTAATTTTACAGTGCCCCAAAATAGTTAATGTTCGCTTTCCTGTTGTCTCGGCTTGTATGTGCCAAAATTCCTGCCCTAACAGAACCTGTTTACCAAAATATCGCACAATTCAGTCTTCCTCCCGGACACAATGTGATAGCCTTCCTGCTCTCAACAGACGCAAATGTTCTCACCACTCCTATACCCCACCACAACCAATCGAGCATTTTCTTTCCAGGGTTTTCTGTCGTTATTTTGCAACTATTGCTAAATTGCACCGACAGTTCCCTCAATCTATACACCCTTAACCTGTCCTTTCTTTCTACAGACGCTACACTCAGTGGTAATATACTATTTTATACTGATCACCATTTCGCACCAACAACTAAACATCGCAAAGTTGTCTACATGTCATCAAACAGATGCGATACTCGCAAGAATATTGGATAGTCAAACCGATCTCCAACCAGGGAATATATCACTGAGTACTGTCTCGATCTAGTAAACATGTAATTCATATCCTCCACCATACCAAATCATCCCCTTTACATCAGCGAACCGAAGTCACTCTCTCACAACTGATGTGCAAGGACAGGCTCGTTTCCTTCCCGACACAAAGGCGTTACTGTTTCCACTTTCTTGCTCCCATTTCTACAGACATCTCCAGACTCGTCGATTAAAAGAACAACCATATTTTCGCTATAATATTATACTATTTTCCCTGTATTTCTCGATATCAAGCACACAGCAGTAGCCTCCCGATCACTAACACGATATAATGCACTAGATATAGACTGTAAATTATTTTTCCACAAACACGAAACTTTAGCGAGGTTCAGCGTGCTGTAAACCATAGACTAACTAGAAACAAATAGAGTACACTGATATTTACACTCTCGAATACCGAAGTCTGTGATGTAACAGATTCCAGATGATCAATATTGTTTACAAACCAAATACGGTCTTTCCTACGTCTAGAGAACAGGCAAACGTGTGTACAACACACCACAATCGATATTCTCTCAACTAAATAATGTCACCAATTGTACATAAGCAGTCGACCGAGCAATTTACATGGGAGAGAATAACACTACACCGCAAATGCACCTTCTTCTCAAAGCTACACCTGATCACGAAAACCGCCTAGCACATACTAAGTATTAGTTTGCTATTCGGTCGTCTATGAGATGGTAAAGTTAACTATGATAAATTCCCACACTCCGACAGGCCTCTGCATTCGGAAGACTGCTATCATTAACATGGGAACTCCAATCAATACCAGCACACACTTTGCATACACGAACACATTCTAGAAAACCCCTCATATATATGTTCTATCATTATACTTACAATTAAATTATACGATCGCAGTCTCAACTGAACAGTATTCAGCAATGAGCGAAATATTGGAAATACACTCTGTTGAATGCTGTGGCTCTGGAAATACTTGTACCTTCCTTAACACTAGACATACTCTTCCCATCTCTATCACAGTACTCCAAGTCAAATCCATACCCCCACTACAACAGCACATAGACATTTTGTTTACACAAACAGATATACTTTATAAACCTGATGCTCAAATGTGAACATATCACACACCCCACACTAATACTAAGTATAATATTACCTCCTCAATAACTGAATGCATATGACACCAAATAATACTGGCCGAAAATCATCAATGGGTGTGCATGTCTCTTATGTTCTTCCTGTGAGCCATACCACCCTGTCATAGACGTAATCGAGCAAACGTTAAAGAAAAAATCCCGATCCTAACAAATACTGCGTGTTACTCTCACAAGTGCTTGTTGTTCTACAGGTGCACCCAAGTATCCATGTTAAAACCTATAACCGCTTTACGAATCGAGGTGTGACATTACCTCTGATTGAGGTGGTGTTTTCCAGACAAATACCATGACGGTGATTGTAGAAATGCGTGTATTAAGAGCCAATGATGCAACCTTGTGATAAACGCAATGATTTTTTGAATTCATTCGGTTAAGGAACGTCATATGCAAGATCTATTTACGACTCCATCACACTGCACGCAACTGCATAATTCATTAGTTTTTGCTACACATTCTGTCTCAAGGCCATATCAGACATTCCGCGATATATCCGCTGTGTTATAGGCGATGACAGACAGTAGTTTTAGATGATGTGCTGATTGAGTTCCTAAGGATAAAAATATACACTAACGTCTCAGATCTCTAGCCTTACGCTGTATATTAGAAATTACATCCATTCAAACGCATACTTGCATAGGCTCACACCTACAAGTCAATCATATTTCACGCACTCTCATATCTCTAAACGAGTCACCTTCATCGAATCTGTCTGCTACAGTAAAATTACAATCTCCTTTTAATCACATCCTACACATCCTCCAGTCGCTCCCATTTCTACAGCTTTGCACAGGTGCTAGTTCCAATTTAAGTCGGAGAAAGACATATCCAGCACCCTCTGCAAATCGTGTAGAAACAGATCGAGCTGAGTTACTGCAACAGGACCGTGTTTCGAGCATTCGGTGGAAATGCGCGCAATGTGCTGCGTACCCAAACTGGATACAAGTACTACAGACACCCAACATGCTATCTTCGTTATTGTATACAAACCCCAACATAGAAAAATTACGAACTATAAAAGCTCATCCTATTTACAAGTCACTTCAGGCGTCGATGCAGGTGCGATGACATATAGATATGGTGGGCCTCCAGCGCAAAGAAAGACATTTCACAATACTTCCCCAGAATAGCGTAGCGTGCAGCCACCCAGGCATTCCTAATGGTTCACCAAGTCCGACACCTCAAACCGCAGCTGCCTATGTGGAGACAATCATATTAAATATACAAACACCGCATAGACTATTTTAAACTTTCATCACCTATACTCTAAGGAAATTATCGTATGAAATGCTCCCTCTGCTCCTGTTTCAAACACTGTTTTCTAACAGGCTTTTGTAGATTGCCAAACATTTAGTTTTCTGCCACGACTTCGAGGTCTGTGTCAGATTCTAAATTGACATTAAGACGCTCTGATCCACGATCTCTCACAGAAAACTAGACATCACACGATGTGAATCATATTCTTGCTCCAGGTAGCATGACACAGGATGATTTTTAAATAAAACACATTTACAACATAAGGAAACTAGAAGAGTTTGGCAGCGCTGTGGAGAGTTTCCAAAACCATCGTCTGAAAGTGATTCATGACCTCTACATTTGAACTCATATGTCTCCGTGACGGAATAGATGATGGCTCCGCCTTCCATTTCGAGTTATTTCTACTTTTTTGCACTCATGTGTATGCGATCGCTGTTTAGCTGCTAGCAACGCCCAGAAGTTGTCACCCATCCACAAAACTTCTTCCCTAACTCAAACAAGCGATATAACTCAATCAGTACATGGTAGGCAATGCACGGATGTGATGGAAAAGACACCGTTGATGTACTGTAATGTTAAGCAACAGACAGCGCGAAGAATTTGAGCCGGCCGGAGTGGCTGTGCGGTTCTAGGCGCTACAGTCTGAAGCCGAGCGACCGCTACGGTCGCAGGTTCGAATCCTGCCTCGGGCATGGAGGTGTGTGATGTTCTTAGGTTAGTTAGGTTTAATTAGTTCTAAGTTCTAGACGACTGATGACCTCAGAAGTTAAGTCGCATAGCGCTCAGAGCCATTTGAACCATTTTTTTTTTTTTTTTTTTGAAGACTTTGACACTAAGTTCAGCACCGGCCAATGATGTGACAGCATGTTTCCCCAATTTCAGTATCATAGCTAAACCATGCCCTCTCCAAGTTGCGAGTATCATTGCAAACATCGATAGATGACTGAGCAGTTCGTCCATTAACTCTTAATTCTCGAACACATAAATTATCAAAGTATACGAGACAGCGCTCTACATATTTCTATCACCTCGAGCATAGTGTTTAATTTACGATCTATCTCTCAGCGTAAGGGAGTCACAGAGCGTTCTCGCTCCCTTAGGGTAAAAGACCATCCTCACACTGTCATTGACCAACCAGCCCTGCAGCACAATTAGCGAATTAATCCGTAACCAACTCTAAGAAGACCTCTACACTCCACGTCTCGTGAATGAATTAAGCTTTCCGATTCCTAACCCGTCCAAGTGAACGAGATTTCTTGAGATGCGACCATGTCGAGGAGCTTAGCATCCCTTATCAATGTTTAGTAACAAATTCCGAAGGGCAGTCATATAATAGCAAACAGCTAAGAAGAACAACAAAGGATTGATTTTTATACGCAATGGAGCCCCAGACTGATGGAGCTCAACGCATTTTTACGTAAATCAACCAATCTATCAACTCTTTTAAAGTATTGTTCTAGAGTCTAGGATCCGCACCGGGAAGGTAATCCCAAGAGAGAGAACATAAACACACACACATCTACATCTACATCTACATTGATACTCCGCAAGCCACCCAACGGTGTGTGGCGGAGGGCACTTTACGTGCCACTGTCATTACCTCCCTTTCCTGTTCCAGTCGCGTATGGTTCGCGGGAAGAACGACTGTCTGAAAGCCTCCGTGCGCGCTCTAATCTCTCTAATTTTACATTCGTGATCTCCTCGGGAGGTATAAGTAGGGGGAAGCAATATATTCGATACCTCATCCAGAAACGCACCCTCTCGAAACCTGGCGAGCAAGCTACACCGCGATTCAGAGCGCCTCTCTTGCAGAGTCTGCCACTTGAGTTTATTAAACATCTCCGTAACGCTATCACGGTTACCAAATAACCCTGTGACGAAACGCGCCGCTCTTCTTTGGATCTTCTCTATCTCCTCCGTCAGACCGATCTGGTACGGATCCCACACTGATGAGCAATACTCAAGTATAGGTCGAACGAGTGTTTTGTAAGCCACCTCCTTTGTTGATGGACTACATTTTCTAAGCACTCTCCCAATGAATCTCAACCTGGTACCCGCCTTACCAACAATTAATTTTATATGATCATTCCACTCCAGATCGTTCCGCACGCATACTCCCAGATATTTTACAGAAGTAACTGCTACCAGTGTTTGTTCCGCTATCATATAATCATACAATAAAGGATCCTTCTTTCTATGTATTCGCAATACATTACATTTGTCTATGTTAAGGGTCAGTTGCCACTCCCTGCACCAAGTGCCTATCCGCTGCAGATCTTCCTGCATTTCGCTACAATTTTCAAATGCTGCAACTTCTCTGTATACTACAGCATCATCCGCGAAAAGCCACATGGAACTTCCGACACTATCTACTAAGTCATTTATATATATTGTGAAAAGCAATGGTCCCATAACACTCCCCTGTGGCACGCCAGAGGTTACTTTAACGTCTGTAGACGTCTCTCCATTGATAACAACATGCTGTGTTCTGTTTGCTAAAAACTCTTCAATCCAGCCACACAGCTGGTCTGATATTCCGTAGGCTCTTACTTTGTTTATCAGGCGACAGTGCGGAACTGTATCGAACGCCTTCCGGAAGTCAAGAAAAATAGCATCTACCTGGGAGCCTGTATCTAATATTTTCTGGGTCTCATGAACAAATAAGGCGAGTTGGGTCTCACACGGTCGCTGTTTCCGGAATCCATGTTGATTCCTACATAGTAGATTCTGGGTTTCCAGAAATGACATGATACCCGAGCAAAAAACATGTTCTAAAATTCTACAAGAGATCGACGTAAGAGATATAGGTCTATAGTTTTGCGCATCTGCTCGACGACCCTTCTTGAAGACTGGGACTATCTGTGCTCTTTTCCAATTATTTGGAACCCTCCGTTCCTCTAGAGACTTGCGGTACACTTCTGTTAGAAGGGGGGCAAGTTCTTTTGCGTACTCTGTGTAGAATCGAATTGGTATCCCGTCAGGTCCAGTGGACTTTCCTCTATTGAGTGATTCCAGTTGCTTTTCTATTCCTTGGACACTTATTTCGATGTCAGCCATTTTTTCGTTTGTGCGAGGATTTAGAGAAGGAACTGCAGTGCGGTCTTCCTCTGTGAAACAGCTTTGGAAAAAGGTGTTTAGTATTTCAGCTTTACGCGTGTCATCCTCTGTTTCAATGCCATCATCATCCCGTAGTGTCTGGATATGCTGTTTCGAGCCACTTACTGATTTAACGTAAGACCAGAACTTCCTAGGATTTTCTGTCAAGTCGGTACATAGAATTTTACTTTCGAATTCAACGAACGCTTCACGCATAGCCCTCCTTACGCTAACTTTGACATCGTTTAGCTTCTGTTTGTCTGAGAGGTTTTGGCTGCGTGTAAACTTGGAGTGGAGCTCTCTTTGCTTTCGCAGTAGTTTCCTAACTTTGTTGTTGTACCACGGTGGGTTTTTCCCGTCCCTCACAGTTTTACTCGGCACGTACCTGTCTAAAACGCATTTTACGATTGCCTTGAACTTTTTCCATAAACACTCAACATTGTCAGTGTCGGAACAGAAATTTTCGTTTTGATCTGTTAGGTAGTCTGAAATCTGCCTTCTATTACTCTTGCTAAACAGATAAACCTTCCTCCCTTTTTTTATATTCCTATTAACTTCCATATTCAGGGATGCTGCAACGGCCTTATGATCACTGATTCCTTGTTCTGTACATACAGAGTCGAAAAGTTCGGGTCTGTTTGTTATCAGTAGGTCCAAGATGTTATCTCCACGAGTCGGTTCTCTGTTTAATTGCTCGAGGTAATTTTCGGATAGTGCACTCAGTATAATGTCACTCGATGCTCTGTCCCTACCACCCGTCCTAAACATCTGAGTGTCCCAGTCTAAATCTGGTAAATTGAAATCTCCACCTAAGACTATAACATGCTGAGAAAATTTATGTGAAATGTATTCCAAATTTTCTCTCAGTTGTTCTGCCACTAATGCTGCTCAGTCGGGAGGTCGGTAAAAGGAGCCAATTATTAACCTAGTTCGGTTGTTTAGTGTAACCTCCACCCATAATAATTCACAGGAACTATCCACTTCTACTTCACCACAGGATAAACTACTACTAACAGCGACGAACACTCCACCACCGGTGGACTGCAACGTTCTTCACTTACTGGCTGTAATGTTAGATCGCATACGTTTCCGACCTATCAGACACTCATCCTTCTTCCCGTTCCTCTATGCTGGACTATCTTACCGAATTGTAAAACATTTGCGTTGCATGATACAAGCACAATATAGCTTTGCGGAGATGTATATTGTCCCCTGTCCACTGCTCACATCCGATCACGGTTCAGAAATTATACTATGCCTGCATCAGACCTATATATAAAATGGTAGTTAGTAGCGGGGGATACATCCTACAAGGAAACAGATAAACGCATGTAAAAATTGCAAGTCATTCCGTCACTAACTCTGTAAACAGCACATCATTCAGCCAAATATGTACACAGGGATTGTAGCGCGTCACAAGCTGTTACCACTAAGTTAGGTATGATACCTAAGTTAGGTAGGTCTCGATTTTACACACACAAGATACGACAGGGGCATTGCATAAAATCAAAATTCGTTTAGAGGAATGTTGTTCGGATCGGGATTTTTTCTTTAACATGTGCTCGATTACGACTATGATACAGTGGTATGACTCGGAGGAAGAACATAAGAGACATGCACACCCATCGTTGATTTTCGGTCAGTATTATTTGGCGTCATATGCATTCAGTTATTGAGGAGGTAATATTATACTTAGTATTAAAGCTGGGTGTGAGATATGTTCGCATTTGAGCATCAGGTTTATAAAGTATATCTGTTTGTGTAAAGAAAATGTCTATGTGCTGTTGTAGCGGGGGTGTGGATTTGACTTGGAGTACTGTGATAGCGAACGGAAGAGTATGTCTACTGGTAAGGAAGGTACAGGTATTTCCAGAGCCACAGCATACAACAGAGTGTATTTCCAATATTTCGCTCATTGCTGAATACTGTTCAGTTAAGACTGCGATCGTATAATTTAATTGTAAGTATAATGATAGAACATATATGTGACGGGTTTTCTAGAATGTGTTCGTGTATGCAAAGTGTGTGCCGGTATTGATTGGAGTTCCCATGTTAATGATAGCAGTCTTCCGAATGCAGAGGCCTGTCGGAGTGTTGGAATTTATCATATATCATAGTTAACTTTACCATCTCATAGACGACCGAATAGCGAACTAATACTTAGTATGTGCTAGGCGGTTTTCGTGATCAGGTGTAGCTTTGAGAAGATGGTGCATTTGCGGTGTAGTGTTATTCTCTCCCATGTAAATTGCTCGGTCGACTGCTTATGTACAATTGGTGACATTATTTAGTTGAGAGAATATCGATTGTGGTGTGTTGTACACACGTTTGCCTGTTCTCTAGACGTAGGAAAGACCGTATTTGGTTTGTAAACAATATTGGTCATCTGGAATCTGTTACATCACCGACTTCGGTATTCGAGAGTGTAAATATCAGTGTACTCTATTTGTTTCTAGTTAGTCTATGGTTTACAGCACGCTGCACCTCGCCAAAGTTTCGTGTTTGTGGAAAAATTATTTACAGTCTATATCTAGTGCATTATATCGTGTTAGTGATCGGGAGGCTACTGCTGTGTGCTTGATATCGAGAAATACAGGGAAAATAGTATAATATTATAGCGAAAATATGGTTGTTCTTTTAATCGACGAGTCTGGAGATGTCTGTAGAAATGGGAGCAAGAAAGTGGAAACAGTAACGCCTTTGTGTCGGGAAGGAAACGAGCCTGTCTTTGCACATCAGTTCTGAGAAAGTGATTTCGGTTCGATGATGTAAAGGGGATGATTTGGTATAGTGGAGGATATGAATTGTATGTTTACTAGATCGAGACAGTACTCAGTGATATATTCCCTGGTTGGAGATCGGTTTGACTATCCAATATTCTTGCGAGTATCGCATCTATTTGATGACATGTAGACAACTTTGTGATGTTTAGTTGTTGTTGCGAAATGGTGATCAGTATAAAATAGTTTATTACCGCTGAGTGTAGCGTCTGTAGAAAGAAAGGACAGGTTGGGGGTGTATAGATTGAGGGAACTGTCGGTGCAATTTAGCAATAGTTGCAAAATAACGACAGAAAGCCCCAGAAAGAAATTACTCGATTGATT
Source organism: Schistocerca americana (assembly GCF_021461395.2). Lineage (NCBI taxonomy): Eukaryota > Metazoa > Arthropoda > Insecta > Orthoptera > Acrididae > Schistocerca > Schistocerca americana. The sequence goes on from NC_060122.1 coordinate 312,560,384, forward strand.
GTGGTGGTATATAGGAGCGGTGAGAACATTTGTGTATGTTGAGAGCAGCAAAGCTATCACGTTTTGTCCGGGAGGAAGACTGGATTGTGTGATACTTTGGTAAACAGGTTCTGTTAGGGCAGGAATTTTGGCGCATACAAGCTGAGACAACAAGAAAGCGAGTGTTAACTATTTTGAGGCTCTATAAAATTACGGAGAGCTGGACTTGGCTGATATTTTTTTTTCACCAAGCCATGTGACGTAAGAATAACATTGAGAATGTTTTAGATGGCGATGTGTCAGTCAAGCTGGGGTGGGTACGTGTGGCTGAATGTGTGTGTCAACAAGCTCTGTGCTATTCTGCCTTCAATGGTAAAGACAAGTGGTGTCTGGAGATGCCTCGAATACGAGACTGGCGTGGGCTTTGGAATGCTATGACAGTATAACAGTGACTGTGTAGAAGCATGCAGCTTTCACTGGTGTTCGACGACGACAGCTCGGTAACTGTGACGGGTCACGTGGGACCCGAGCTGCGGCTGCCTCACTTCGCGGGTGTTATGGCGCGCTGCCCTAAAGGGTGGTCTGTGAGTGCTTTGACAGCCGACAGCCACGTCAACCGTACATGCGATCGCATCATCATTAGTGTCTAGCAAATAGGAATTTTTCAGGTGTTACGTATGAATGGGGGTGCCGCCACCTCATATTTGCAGAGGCTGAGCAGGACCTGTGCGCGGTTTGACATCTGACAGATGCATCACTTATCGCTACCTCCTGTGTACTCTGCTGGACAGGCGGTGGTGGACTGTGCTTGGGCTCGTTGATTGCATTATTTCACGAGGGGCCCTGTAGGCTCGTGCTATGCCCTATTTGGACGGTTTACGAGTACTGAACGTGTCTACACATCAGTGTGAAGAATCATTTAGGACCAGTTTGCTATTGTGTACTGAAATTACGAGTTTGTTGCGTATCTGTGGGCTGTTTCAACATGGCCCTAGGCACATCAGGGTGGATCTTTTGTATCAGTGTGATAGATATACTCTATCGTTAAATAAGTTGTTTCAAAATAAATAGAGTGCAGTCAATCCTTACTCTCCCCAGCAGCCCAGAGCAGGCTGAGTCGTTTTCCCGCTATTTTCCCTCACCATCTTGGTTTACTTCATGAAAATGTCGACAGCGTCCTCTGCTGGTGGTACTGAGTATTAGACCTCGTGCAGAATACACAGTTTGCCGCCATCTCGGATGATTGTACTTGCATCATCAGCTGGAGTCACAGAGGCGTCCTCTGGCGGCGACGATATGTACTAAGACAGTTGGGGTCTGGAGCTCGTGGTGAACCCGCTAGGTGGCGCCATCTTAGATTACGGTACTTGCCTCATTACCTAACGTCACTACAGCGTCCTCTAGTGGCATAGATATGAACTGAGTCAGTTGGGCTGTGGACTCATTGGCGAATACACTTGGTGGTAGTGCTGCCTGTAATTCTTTAAATAAAGGCTGGTGTATGATTTCGACAGTTGATGATTAGCAAGTGGAGTCTTTTAGATGTATTATTATTTGGACAATTTATGAGTTGTTTGGCTATCTGGAAGTAAATGCTTTGCAGTATTTACGAGTGGTTCGCATGTCTGTAGGTTGTGCAATGAGTTATTTTTGATGGTTTACAATTAGCAAGCGTGTGTGTAGAGCATTATAGATGAGTCATGTAGGAGTAGCTTTCAGGTATGCTGTGGGGCATGTCAGAGCATGTGTTCTGTGATATGTATACTCCATCCCCAAATAAATTGTTCCCAAATAAATAAAGTACATTCCTTCCTCTCTCCATCAGCCTAGTGCGGGCTGAGTCCTTTGCCAGCAACCCCTACTAAGGCGTTGCAACCTGGAGGCTTAGGTTAGTTTCAGTGAGCTTCGTTTGCAACAATTTTCTTAGGTGGGTGGTGAAAGCGCAAGTGACCTTTCTTTACTGCCAGAATTCAAACTCAGCAGTGGTTCCTAGAAAGAGGCGGTGGTCTGGACCTTGAAAAATAGTTGACACTAGGTAGTTGAAAGTATAGTGGACACTTTTTCATACCCATATGAAGTGGAATCACGTGGCCAATAGGAGTGCAGCATTCTAGTGGTGGTGGGGGGGATTCTAGGTCATGAATGAATACCGCGCTGATAGTGGGAAAATGTGGAACTTCTTATTTGATCATTGAAAATTGAAATTGTAAATTGACTTATTGAATGTAATTAAAATTGAAATGTGATTAAGTACTTAGATAACTGATAAGTTAGATGCACGACGTGGGTGTTGCTTTAGTTAGCATATTTACAGAAGACTATGTCCGGCACTTCTATGGAGGTGGCAGCCGCAGGTGTGTGACGTAAGCGGTCGGACGCCCACGGATCAGTGGCATAGCGCGTGTCCGGTTGTAGCGCGAGCGCACAAGAGAGAGCAGACGACCTTTTGGTATCACAAGACTTCATGGTAGCGCCCTCTGGTGGGCACGATATGAATTAAGTCAGTTAGGCTATGGAGCTCGCGGTGAACACACTGGATGCAGCCACCTTGAATAACGGTACTTGCGTCATGATCTGACATCACGGTGGCACTCTCTGGTGCGACGATATGAACTAAGTCAGTTGGAGTCCAGATCCAGTGGCGAACACACATGCTTGAAATTGGTTACATAATAAAGAAAAGTCCATTTTTCCTGCCATTTTCCTAGGTGTGTCGCATTATCATGTTGGAATTTGAACTTCCCTCCTTTTTTCTGGAGGAGGGGGCAGTGGCACTTTCCCGCCAAAATTCAATTTTCCCGCCAAAATCTGCCATCTTGGATGACGTCATCGCCACCATCTTCGATGATGTCGTCGCTGCCATCTTGGATAACGGTACTTTGGGGCCATACCCCTGTTGTCTCAATACTTATATTCATTAATTTTCTTCAATTTCTGTTTTGGTTTGGTGACAGAAGTAAAATTTAATGTATCATTGTGAGGAGTATACCGCATGAGTTACTCAAAAGTTGTCACTGATAATAGTTCTGATAAAAAGATAGTTTAAGAAGTCAAATGAAAGTAAATCGGCAATTCTGTTACAATTCCATGGGAAACCTGTAACCCAGTGTATCACTGACAGTGAACAACTGGGACTAAAACTTACCAGAGGATTTTATATTTACACTTAATTTATATTTGATATGTGAAAAAGTACAGGAAATAGCGTACCATCATTCTGTCCCTGTCCCTTTACAAGAGTGAGGGAGTGCATCTTCTTACTACAAATATCTTTTAATTTGTCAGTGATATTGATGTTGACGACTAGTTGGCAAGTCGTCAATGTGTTCACAGCTTCAGACATACAAAGGAATTTTTTTGGGTCAGTTCTAATGTGCAGCAAATTGCATCATTGTTCTATTAGCAAAAACAAATTTGATGCCTGTATATGTGTGGATAACCACGTTATGACAACATGATAGTCCTTACCTTATGAACTAATTGAGACTACTTATTAAGGTTATATTATAAATGTATGTAGTCTACCTTTAACATACTAAAAGATAATTATCTACCTTTAACACACTGAAAGGTAATTACATGTGGTGAAGAAGTTCATCCCTTCACTCTGAACAGATATAGGACGAAAACTATGGTACTTTATTTGCTGTGAATTATTTTCATGTAGCTCAGACGAAGAACAGAGAGAAATTCCTTTGGTAAGTTTCCGTTCCTGTCATTCGCTATTAAAAATACGATGGGTTATAGTGTTCTACCAAACCGCAACAGAGGTGACGATTTATTTTTGCCTGAATTGTTAACCATTTCTCATTTGAAGGAGCATAGTTTATTTTGAGTTATGGCTACATTTCTCTTGTTGACTGATTAATTTGTGCTTCTTTTGCTAAAACTGAGTATGAATTGACAAACTCACTTTGCGACAGCTATTGCGGCAGAATCCTGAAACGGGCTGTCGTGTTAATCATGCAAAAGGCACCAGAGAGGTCAATACCTTAAACCTCATTGTGCCAGTTTGCTGTAACATGAGAGAAGATATTTCACGTTTATTTTCATGCTAGCAAATTATCTTTCCACTAGCTATCAGTGACTTTTTAAAAATTGTAGTACTGGATTGAAAAAAAAATATATAAACTGTAGCTCTAGCCATATCGACGTAGATGAGAAAGTTCAATATGTTAACCATGTGGCAAAATACTCTCCTCGTTGTGTGCTAGTATTTGCCAAAATGTCGTTTAAATATCTCGTACAGCTTAGGAGATATGAGGTGTGATATGAATATTTCATTCTCGCACGTGTGCGGTCGGAAGTGAGCATGCCACATAAATTCCATCTTCTCGAGGCTGGAGACTCAAAGACGCATCCTGCCAAGTCTAAAGGAAACTTAAATAATTTAGCTAACTATAGTTCACTGCAACATGTGGTATAATAAGACCAAACGGAAAATCATAGTGATTCATATTTTTCCTTTGCAAAAGTTTTCGAGTTTCGTGCAGCTCCTTACTTAAATGCGAATATCACGATAAATATGACCATTAGCGAGATAATTGGCACTTCAACATGAATCTGACATATAAAGCTATGCACTAGGTAAAAATCTACTTTTCTTTAACAAACAGTTTCTGTAAATTGTGTGAGAAAGGCTGCAGAGCTAATGGAGTGCACGCAACGTTCTAGTTGTAATGGTACTGCAGAACGCTACTACACGCTGCTGACGGGTCACCACAATGTCTTTTTCATGCTACACATTACATTTTTTATTGAACTTGTGTACCCAGACGCGTTTTGCCTTATTCACAATGAATCTTCAGTGGGTGTACTGAAATATAAAACTTTTTTTTTTCGTTTGCATATGTAGGTTACCGTTTGCGCATTTAAAACAGTTCATACAAGTTTTTTGTAATAAAATGGAAAGCTACTTACAGATCAGCGTCTAATTCATTATCTGTGAGCCAGACAGCTATCTCTCATGTGGAAAACTGGTTGAAAGTTTAGTTTACCTTGTAGTCACTGTTTTCCAAATATAGCACTGTAACTGCCATTTTCTATGTGTATTGTCTGGGGTGTGATTCATTTCGTGTTTCCAACTTTCTCAGTTTTAGCCTTCAATTGTGTTTTGTGTCTGTATACACGTGTTGATGAAAAGTTCTGTGTGTGTGTGTGTGTGTGTGTGTGTGTGTTTGTGTACACATTATATTTTATTGTTTATTTTACTATTCTTTTCTTTTTTATATTATCTTTCCGTTTTCATTTATACACTTAAAAGAAAAATGAGATTTGTGATCACTTACTTGGGATTTCCGTCTTTTATATGATTAATCAGTGTAAACAATGAGTGGTTAGTCATACACCCTTGTTCATTTAGTAGCTTCTTTTCAGCCTTTGTTTTATGTAAGTGACACTTTTCTTGAATGGTTAACAGATGTCTTTCATTATTTATTTTAACTATTCCTATATCTTTTGGTCTTGTAGTACTGTAGGTTTGTGATTATTTTCTTCATAAATTTTCTCCAAAAAGTCCCACATTTCCATTCTCTGATATGTTCCTCCTATCAGGTGTCGAATGTTTTGCTGGTTTGTCCTACATACTTCCCATCACATGTATTGTGTTGTGATTGACAGATTCCTACTTTCCGTTAGATGTCTAAGTTTTTGTTATTTTTTGGAAAGTACTTTTGGGTTGAATTGTCTGTTTTAATGCTATTTTTATGGCTTGTCTTTTGAAAATGTTCGTTATTTTATATGCATGTTTGTACTTGTATGTCATTATGTACCATCTTGAACCGTCTTCCTTGTTTCCGACTATTCTTTGTGTTGTTGTTCTGTCACTGTGTGTGCTTGTTTTTGTTGTGACCCTGTTTTGGCTGTTTATTTATTGTATTTATTGACAGTTTTTGCTGTTTAATGTTTGTTTAGTTTTGTGACTAGATTACTATTATATCCATTGTTAGCTGCTATTTGTGTGGTGTGTCTAGTTTTTTTCTGGTAGTTTCAGTGCTGAATGGTACACTGTTGAGTCTACGAAGAAAGTGCCTGAGCGCTGATTGAGTGTGGACACCTGTATATGATTGTATCAGTTGTTGTAAGCTTACAGCAAATTTCAAAGCTATGCTCATTGTTTTCTTTTTTAGCGGTTATGTCTAAAAAGTTTATTTGGTTGCCATGTTCTTATTCCACAGTGAATCTTATCTTTTTGGTTATTTTGTTTCTATATGTGTGCACCAGGTCAGTTTTTACAGGACGTTGTTCAATTAAACATATGACATCATCTATGTATATGTATATACACTCCTGGAAATTGAAATAAGAACACCGTGAATTCATTGTCCCAGGAAGGGGAAACTTTATTGACACATTCCTGGGGTCAGATACATCACATGATCACACTGACAGAACCACAGGCACATAGACACAGGCAACAGAGCATGCACAATGTCGGCACTAGTACAGTGTATATCCACCTTTCGCAGCAATGCAGGCTGCTATTCTCCCATGGAGACGATCGTAGAGATGCTGGATGTAGTCCTGTGGAACGGCTTGCCATGCCATTTCCACCTGGCGCCTCAGTTGGACCAGCGTTCGTGCTGGACGTGCAGACCGCGTGAGACGACGCTTCATCCAGTCCCAAACATGCTCAATGGGGGACAGATCCGGAGATCTTGCTGGCCAGGGTAGTTGACTTACACCTTCTAGAGCACATTGGGTGGCACGGGATACATGCGGACGTGCATTGTCCTGTTGGAACAGCAAGTTCCTTTGCCGGTCTAGGAATGGTAGAACGATGGGTTCGATGACGGTTTGGATGTACCGTGCACTATTCAGTGTCCCCTCGACGATCACCAGTGCTGTACGGCCAGTGTAGGAGATCGCTCCCCACACCATGATGCCGGGTGTTGGCCCTGTGTGCCTCGGTCGTATGCAGTCCTGATTGTGGCGCTCACCTGCACGGCGCCAAACACGCATACGACCATCATTGGCACCAAGGCAGAAGCGACTCTCATCGCTGAAGACGACACGTCTCCATTCGTCCCTCCATTCACGCCTGTCGCGACACCACTGGAGGCGGGCTGCACGATGTTGGGGCGTGAGCGGAAGACGGCCTAACGGTGTGCGGGACCGTAGCCCAGCTTCATGGAGACGGTTGCGAATGGTCCTCACCGATTCCCCAGGAGCAACAGTGTCCCTAATTTGCTGGGAAGTGGCGGTGCGGTCCCCTACGGCACTGCGTAGGATCCTACGGTCTTGGCGTGCATCCGTGCGTCGCTGCGGTCCGGTCCCAGGTCGACGGGCACGTGCACCTTCCGCTGACCACTGGCGACAACATCGATGTATTGTAGAGACCTCACGCCCCACGTGTTGAGAAATTCGGCGGTACGTCCACCCGGCCTCCCGCATGCCCACTATACGCCCTCGCTCAAAGTCCGTCAACTGCACATACGGTTCACGTCCACGCTGTCGCGGCATGCTACCAGTGTTAAGGACTGCGATGGAGCTCCGTATGCCACGGCAAACTGGATGAAACTGACGGCGGCGGTGCACAAATGCTGCGCAGCTAGCGCCATTCGACGGCCAACACCGCGGTTCCTGGTGTGTCCGCTGTGCCGTGCGTGTGATCATTGCTTGTACAGCCCTCTCGCAGTGTCCGGAGCAAGTATGGTGGGTCTGACACACCGGTGTCAATGTGTTCTTTTTTCCATTTCCAGGAGTGTAGTATGTTGTACTTCTTTGGGATCATGTTTTTAAAAATCAGGTTTTCTACATGGTTTATGAAAATTATAATGCATACTTTTTAGATGAAAATGGACTACTAATGCTATCCCCAGTGTCAGGTGACCCAACTAACATTTCCATAAACTATATAGAAAATATGATTGTTTACAAAAATTATCAAAAAGAATTACAACATGGTCATACATGAATGATGTCCTTTGTTGTTAAAAATCGATCAGTTGCATGCAGGTATAAACACAATACACAAAAAGATAAGATCAACAATGAAAAAACATAACAACCAAATAAACTTCTTAGATAAAACCATTAAAACAGAAAACAATCAGCATAGCTTTGAAATATACTGTTAACCTACCACAACTGACACAATCGTACATCAGACTTCAAACCACCCACATTCACATACAACATCAGCATCAGACACTTGCTTTGTAGACTCAGCATTGTATCGCTCAGCACAGAAAATTGCCAGAAGGAACTAGACATCATCACACATGTAGCAGCGAACAATGGGTACAACAGAAATCTAGTCACAGAAATAAATAAAAATTAAACAATAATACGTCCATAAACACAGCCAAAAACAGTAGCACAACAAAACCAAGCACACACAGTGACAGAAAAACATAAAGAATACATGAAAACAAAAGAAGAAATTTCAATGACAAGGCACAAACACAGCATTCAAAACAAACCATTCAATCGAAAAGTACAAGACAGAGACCGACGAGAAAGGAGGAATAAGCCAGGAGAACATCTGACTCCCAGTACAAAGAACTAAACAAACCAAGAAAATAGAAGACAGGCCACTCACTTAATTGCGCTCTTGGCCAGTCTATCAGCAATTGGCTCCATGGCTGGCAGTATGGCAGCTATCGCCGTAACACTGAAAAATGCGGAAAACACAAAATATCAACTCGACAAACCCACAAGGCATAAAGATTTATGGAATCTGTGGCTAATCAAAAAGCACTATATTTAAAACTTCACAGAAAAGAGTTAGGATTGTTGACTAAAAATCTATTAGCTTTACTGCACAAATATCGATTTGTTTCAATTCGTCAGAAAGTTCTCTATCCCAAGATTTCACGGAGTTATTATGCGGAATAATAAGAAGAATGTGTGGAAATCTGACGAATGTGGAATTCTAAATTTCAATGTTGTGGGAGAACCTGGAATTCACTGGGTAGTTTATGTTAGAAGGAGAACCCAAAATGTGCTTATTACTTCGACTAACTTGGTGATTTGCAGCCATCAGAAGAAATACGCAGTTATCATTTGGTATTCTTATATTCTGTAGTTTTCGATGCTACCAAAAGTTCAGTACATATCTTTGCAGATACCTATGTCTCATGTTCATCCTGACAGTTACAGCCAAGATATAAAAACGGTAATCGCACACAGCATTTCTTCAGCTGAGCTTAAGAAGCGATGTCAACCACTTTGATTTTAAATGGTCGATCGGCAGTACTAAGCGCAAATTACCTCCAACCAATCGGACTAGGCAAAAGAGGATGGAGTACAGTGCTGACAGGTTTACAAACGTACAACACCATACCAAGCGACACTGCATCGAACTGCATACTACATCTGGGAAATGGTGAAGTTGTGTACGTACCTCACAGCGCATACAACATTAATGACTTAATCGAATGTCTAAAACAGGTAGTACCAGGCTTTACAATGGAAAATTCAATCGGATCATTACTAGATTTCTCAGAGAATCAAATTCTGCTAAAACACGCGAAAAATTTTTACAAGTTAGCTAATTCGGTAGATATATTACCGGTTAGCGCAATTTGAGTCGAGTGTGATACTGAAACGAATTCCTTTCTCAATGACAAACTGATTCATAGCAGCTACAGGTTTTTCACTACAGTAGGTCTGGGATATAAAATTGTGGAGACACCAAGTAATGTGATTTACCTCCCAGTAACTATTCATACATTAGACCGTCTTGAATTGAGGATTATGGGGCAGAGAGACCGTCTCTCTGATTTTCGCAGTAAAGAGATCGTGATAAGCATTCATTTGAAGCACCATGGTAGTATCTTGTAAAACAGACGTACACAGCCACAAGCACTTCACTTTACAACCGAAATACAACATGCTAACACTGAAGAAGCGTCAGTTTCTTAAACTGCTGGGCTTGAAACCGCACAAGAACAATGTGATCAAGCAACATAACCGCTTCAGTCGAGTAGGATGAACGAATCATTCGTCAAGAATACATCTCACACAAATCTTTTGCATCATCAGAATTCTAGAGCCATGATGAGATGTGAAAGTCAAGGACAGTCTACTAGAAGAGGACAGTGAATATGTCTACCTTGGCCAGATTATAAATATGAAGGGATACATAAGGCCAGAAATCTATCGACGCATCAAGCTTGGCTGGCAAGCATTTGGGAAGAATTCAAAAGTATTCAGATCAAGAATGCCAGTAAATCTGAAGAAAGCAGTATTTGATCAATGCATTCTTCCTGTGATGACGTATGGCTGCGAGACATGGACACTGATCTCATTCGCAAAAGGGAAAATTAGGACAGCACAGAGAGCCATGGAGAGATCGATGCTGGGCTATACAAGAAAGGACAGGAAAAGGGCAGATGACATACGGTCTGTGACGAAGGTTAATGACATCTTAGAGAGAGTAGGTTCCTTGAAATGGCAGTGGGCTGGCCACGTTGCAAGAAGAAAAGACAACAGATGGACGAAGCTAGTACTGGAGTGGAGTCCGAGAGAGCACCGGAGGCCTAGAGGAAGACCACCAGACAGATGGGACAAAGACATCAAGAAGATCGCTGGTAACACCTGGCAGAGAACTGCCCAAGACCGTCCCACTTGGAGAAGACTTCTGAAAGCCTACCTGAATCCACGACTCGAAGAGGCCACATCATCTAATGATTGAATTGGCTGATGATGATGATGATGATGATGATGAGATCCACTATGTGATACAACACCAGGATGCTTTGACCAATGGAAGCAGGAGTTTCCTGTATTTGGACAATGAATTTATGAAAAAGGATGCTACTCCCACGACAGCATCTCGTCTTACATCTGTTTCATGAGACAAGATACTAGTTGAATGGCATAGTAACTAACCACAGTAGGAATTAGGTATCACAAAAAGTTTAAAAAAGGACATTTCCGACTCGAAATCGGACTTGAACAGTTTAAAAAATGCAGAGTGATTAATGGATAAACCACCAACAGCAATTAGGTATGAATGATAGTTGTAGGATACGTTCAGGATACGAAGAGGATTCTAGTTAGTGTGAAGCAGAGACTTGGATTAGTAAGAAATGGAACAGATGGTAATGTATATATCCAGGGTGCCAATGGAGAAGACACCAAGATTGTGCTCGAGAAATTAGCTTGGAAAGTGTCTCATGTCTCTGTAACTGATGAAGAAAACTTGAAGCTTTTAATAGTACTTGGATATGGGACTCAACTGCCTTCGAATTTCAGAGCATGGGAGTTGTATGAATCTTTATGGATACGTGATATTTTCAAGAACGCCTCTGTTAGAGATCTACAACGCTATGGAAGTCCTCCACTGCATCGCCTTAGACTGAAAAAGAAGAGTAACTGTTATATATGTGCATTGGTTAATGTGAAAGTATTATTTAATTGGATTATAAATAAATTTTTTTAAAACTAGCACCCATGTTTTCTTGTTTTAAAAACATCATCCCTCTATGGAGCTGTGATGGCATGCATCCACTCCTGGTGAAGGCAACAAGCATACTGATCTGATTGTACCCCGCGATCTCACCCACACTCACTACCACCTCTCCACCAACTGAGACTATATAAGGTGGTTCAGCAGCTGTAATTTCCACTCAGTGCACTTCTAGTATGGTGTGTGTGTGTGTGTGTGTGTGTGTGTGTGTCTTACTAATAGCAGTAATGGAAAGGTCATACAGGAACAGCAGCATGGCCAGTGGCAGCAACAAGCTTCCTCATTTTCAGGAGGTTTTAGATGAAGATAGTGTCCCATTGAATCATTTCAATAATGAGGCGTTTGCTGTCTTAGTGTGAAAGTATTATATCCAAAATTATCTTTAAAAGTGAAAGTATCTAACCTAAATTGTTTACTTTTTAATTAGTGAAAGTGTCAAAGATAAAATTGTTCCAAAATAATTATTCAACAAACCTGCATCTGACTGTGTCAGCAAACTTGTTTCGTGCTCCATTTTGCCAGTAATGAAACATGTATTTCACTCAGCAATCAAGTTGAAGAGAATAATGCCGTTTGTGCAATGGCATTACGATGGTACTGAAAAATTAACTTTTGGCCCTGATGTTTACTTAATGAAACTATATCTTGACTTGAACAATGCCTGCTGTGCAACGGCATAAAATTAGTTATTTGAAATAACTTTGTTCGGCAATGAGAATATCGTCCATGTAAGTGCTAATCCTGTCTTTCAAATGAGGTGGCAACCATCCTTTGCTTGCATTGAATATGAAAATGAGTATTAACGTAAATTTACACACCAAATGAAAGAACGTAAAGAAAATGAGGCCTCTATGCAATATATATGTGCAGTTCATGGTTTGAAATCGGTTTTGGTATAACTACAGTTATCAGAGCAAAGTTATTTCAAATAACTAATTTATGCCATTGCACAACTGGCATTATTCAAGTCAAGATATAATTTCATTCAGTAAACCTCAGGAAACACAATGTTAAAAACTTATGTCATATACAAAAACTACCATTTTCAACATTTTTGTAGCATGAATCACTCTTACAAAAAAATTTTACAAAATGCTTACCGCATCAAAACTTGGACATACAAATCCTAACTCTGAACATTATCTAACGAAAACCACTTTGAAATCATTTTATGGTTTCTACCATTAACGTGCTAAAGTTTGCTCAGTGCACAACCTGAAAACTGCATAGCACAAATCCTACCTTAAAGCTGTCACCACATGTCTTCTTCCTCCAGGCATCTAGCTCTGACGACTAAGTTTTTTTCTGTGTGTGCCCGTCTCTCTTAACCATCAAAGATACTCCTATTCAAAGATATTATACTCATTCAACCTTGCAGTTGGCAACTATTGACTTTATTTTCTGGATCTACCCTGACCACACCTTAGCATATACCTTTCAAGTGCACTCTATTGAGCGACATGAAAATCTTGAAATTAGATATCATTTCTACATATGTGCACATATGTGTGTGTCTTCCAGTATTTTCAATTCTTAGGGATTGTTGTGGTGTTTTTTTAGAGCTGATGAATAATACCACTTTAAGCGCAATCCTAGATAATGCCCCAAGCCCTAGCCGACTTCCAGTGTTTGAAGATTGGTAGGCTAACACTACCCTGTCACAGGGTGATTTTGATAATGACCTTGAACTTCTACGAAAGTGTCTTTTTAATGTGTGTGTGTGTGCATGTGTGTGTGTATGTGTTTGCATTTTACTTAACCAGTGTATTTCTTGCAGTTTCTGAATCGGTTAATGTTCTGAGCCCTAGCTCATTTTTGGCATCTGGAGGGTGGAGGATGAAATTAAACAAACACATTCAGATGCTAGCCATGCAATGCCAGACCTCTAATAAGCCCCCTGTAAGGCTGGCGCCATACAGTGACACTGATGATGATGGCAGTGACAGTGTCTATGATGATGAGAATGCCGAATTTTTTCCTTAATATCTCTCAGCTGTGTGTGTGTGTGTGTGTGTGTGTGTGTGTGTGTGTGTGTGTGTGCGTGTGTGTGTGCATGTGTGTGCGTGTCTACAATTGTCTTCTGACGTTCATGGATTGCTGTATCGTTACTTCACAGAAACCCTTAGATGGAACACCACCAATGAGGCAACCTCCAGTTCTGAATACTAATAATGATGAGCACTTGAGGGAACTGGTGAAGAATCTTGAGGGGTTCATGCAGCCATGAGTTGGTCAGGCGAGGCAGAGTTCCTAAGTATCTGTATGTCTCTGTATACATTTTTTTCAAACACTTATAGAATTGCTTGGCTATGTGATTGTGTAATTTTCTTTCCTCATACTTTACGACTGTTGTTTATGATGCTTCAGGATTGCTTGATGACCTGGAATTTCTGTACCTGCCACCGGCACCATCAACACCTGCATCTTCACTGCCATAAGCAGCAGCACTGGTGGTTGGAGTATTGTGATCAGTCCTGTCTGAATCAGTGGCCGGATCACAACTCGTAGTGGCAGCTGCACCTCTGCCAGTGGTCCCACCTACGGCGATAACTGGAGCGTCATGAACATCGCTGACACCTGGGCCATTGGGGTGGGGACCAATAACCTTATTTTTGGCAGGTGTTACGTAATAAGGATTATCGACTGCATATCGAGACATCTCGAATGCATCAGAGTGGCACATTATTACTTCATATGGATCATGATGCTTTCACCCAACTGATAAAGCCGTCCTTATCCACATAAAGTAACTTCAGATTTGCAAAGTGAGTTTTCGCAAACTCATCATAGAACTGGTAAATGTGGAGACCAACGAAAACTTTATTGAAGCCTGTTTAAAATTTAGCCTGACGATTTAATCTGCTGCGCCATAACGCCTGTTCTAGTGGGTAACTAAGTGAATTTCCCGATGTTCTCTAACATTTCGCACACTTTTTCCGAAAACTGCATACTTCATAAGTTTGTAAAAATCTTTCCCAAATGTACATGTCGCAAAAGCCCTCTTTTTATGTTTAAATCGAAGTGTTCCTTCAACCTTGGACTCTGTCTAGTTGCAATCCCAACTTGAGGCATTGCTGGAGATTACGAATCTGTAGTATGTATCTTGTTTTCCCCACCAGCGCTGTCATCAGCTTGAGGTGGGAACGGTTTTCCAGAATTAGGTGCTCTGAACACAGAGGTTAAGCATTATGCTTCTCACACAAACTTATAGGGTACATTACATCTATCTTTAAAACTTATCCTGTTTCAGAATCTACCCACACATGTTCGACTTTATTACCCAATCTGACATTTCTTATTGGACAACCATAGAAACCCTTCAACAGGTAGAGGCTGCTGCATGCCTTGCCCATATAAATTATTGACATCCAAGTACACGTTGTAGCTGAAATCACCAGATACATTGTACTGTTCACACATTCGCGGGTTGTTTGCCTTGGTATGCCTATTGTCACATTAGCATAGTCCACCCTGAAACCCCCGTTCAATAAACAATAGCATGTCAACATCAGTCAAGAGTTCAATGTTGACATGTGTCCTTTTCAACATAGTGTTCCATGAAAATCCTGTCTCATTGTAGTATAGAGTTTTGCATATTTCTTTAAATTAAGAATTCGAAATCCTGCCATACACTCACTGTATGCCAATAATCCAAGTCCGATGTGACAGTATGTGCAAGTGTACTGGGGAATGCAGTTACGTCGGGCAGTATGGTTTCATTGAATTTCTCCCATGAATACAGATACCCTCTTCTTTTTTACTCGCTGAAACTTTGTAAGTCCCCATAATGCATTGTTTCAATAAATTTGTATTGCAGTGCTGCATGAATCTCAGTGAGTCAAGGAACCTCAGAGCAACTTTGTTAGCGATTTCTTCTAAAACGAAATTTACCTCCCAGTGATGTCAGGTAGGACACTAACCCGATTTCTTCCCATTCCATAATCAGCCAAGGGCTCGACTAGGAAGTTAGCTTCATATTTGATTAAATTGTGGATGAGAATGGGGATAGGTCCTGGGAGTTGGTGATTCAAGTTGTATGTACTGTGTGCAGCACAGCGGAATTTGCCAGTTAGATGGCAATGATGTCGGTGTAGGGATTCCACTTCTTTATCTAATGGGTGCCCACAAATATAACAGTCAACAGCATTCTCATACAGTAATTTACCGTCCTGCATTTCCTGTTGTAATAAATGCCATCAACTGTCCTTGCAAGGTTTTCAAGCTCAGAGAGCGACTAATCCACACATTTATCCCCACTGTATGAATAAAAATGATGAAGACTTAAACTGTACAATCGTACAACTTGATAAGCAGCAGCAAAAGGCATGTGTCATTCTGTGAGAGTGGTATGTGATGCAGTAGGACCTCCATCACAGACTGCCACAGGAGCGAGAAGACATTCAAAGTCGGAGTATAGGGGAAAGGGTGCTAGCTTCTTTTGGAATAAATTCTTAAATTTTGAGATTTTATCATCCTCGGTAGGCATTACAACATGTACTGGGTTCTTGGCCAAAGCGATCTATGAGATACTTTGTAAGCTCTCACTCGTTTAAAAAGACAAAAATGTCGATTGCCATTATGTTTCGACATTTGGGAGGTATACGGGGATTCAGCCCATCAAATCTATCAATTTCCTGAGGCCTCATTGGAAATTTAATACATCGTGTTTATAGTATACACTAATATACACATGGTATTGCTCTAGATGAGGTGCATTTCTCTTACGATTCCTTTTACAAGCCAGAAGTGGCCACAGAAAGTGGTACTGGTCTTTATCTTCGACATTAATAATGTCCTTTTTAACAACAATATCCTTTGGAAGACGGATATGTGAAGACCCTCCATGTACTTGACCATACACATGTACTTGAATATCCAAATACAGAACTTTTCAGAGAGCTTTATCCGAATCTCTGTGTTGGAAATCAGAGAGCAGGACCTGTGTAGGCTTCAGGGTGCAATCATCAGACTATTTAGCAATGGAGATGCCTTGCATTATCTCGCCACTATTACCTCACTTATGTGTGACGATATCCTTCTACATACACTTTTTTATAATATTCGAATTCTTCTACACACCCTCCTTAGATGGGAGAGTGAACTTGCAGCGTATCATAGAGAAGGACTTACTGTTGGGGTACTATGGATCGTTTAAGATCTTAGAAAGTTCCCTTTCCAGATAGGCACACACCATTTCATGAAAAAACAAAAAAAATGCGTCTTGACAGCCAATCATGTTACCGTTCCAAGTAAGCAAGATCCTATCTCCAAGAGCACATAGAATTACTCCATGTGACATTTTATTGTATTGAACTGCGAACCTAGAAACGACAGAGAGGCTTTGTCCCCGCCGTAGCCCGCAGTAGTACACAACCCCACAACAGGGTACAGCACACCCCACACCGAACCCAGGGTTATTGTGCGGTTCGGACCCCAGTGTCCCCGGGAATGTCTCACACCAGACGAGTGTAACCCCAATGTTTGTGTGGTAGAGTAATTATGGTGTACGGGTACATCGGAACAGTGTATGCACAGCAGTCGCCGACATAGTGTAACTGAGGCGGAATAGGGGGAACTAGACCGCATTCGCCGAGGCAGATGGAAAACCGCCTTAAAAGCCATCCACAGACTGGCCGGCGCACCGGACCTCGACACTAATCCCCCGGCCGGAAAGCAGTGCATGAGACCACACGGCTAACCGGGCTGGCCTCCATGTGACGTTCTTGAACATCCACATACTCACTGTCAGAACGAGTGGAGGGGCTGCTGCTTGCTGATAGCTGATCGCCATTGTTATTACAGAGACGTCATTCCAATGGTCCAGGAGTCGGTGACGCTTGTGATGGTCTAGCTGTTCGTGCAGGTGCAACCGCCACTAGAGGTGCGGCTGCCACTACCAGTTGTGGTACAGGCGCTGACACAGATGGGACCGCTCACAATGCTGCTGCTCGCGCAGTGATGATGCAGGCGTTCATCATCCCAAAGGCAAGGATGGCAATTCCAGGTCACTGAGCAATTCTGAAACATCACAGAACAACAGTTCATAAGTGTCAGGAAAAAAATTCCTGTTACACAGTCAAGCAATTCTATAAGCAAAAATGAAACGACACGATTTCAGAGACTTTACTGGTCTCATACAGAGATGATTTTACATATAAAGACTGAAGCAGCGAGTGAAAATTTATACCAAGGTCATTTAGTGGCTAACGCACCCGCCTAGTGAGCAGGAGACCTGGTTTCGATTCCCGGCCTTGGTACAAATTTTCAGTCGCTGCTTCAGTCTACACACATAAAATTCTGAAATTTTTTTTATAGTGACATAGAGAAACTTATTTAGGAATTCTGCCTTGCCCAGCCAACTCATGGCTGCTTGCTCCCGATTGAATCTATCCTTCAGTTCCTTCAAGAGCTAATCATTATTCATTCTCGGAACCGGGGGTTGCCTCATTGGTGGAGCTGCAGGAAGGGGCAATACCAGCGGGGGCACCTCAACTGCATTGATCATTTCTGTGAAGCAACAATATAGCAACCCATGAGTATCAGAAGGCAGTTGTAGACAGACGCGCGCGCGCGCCACACACACACACACACACACAAACACACACACACACACACACACACACACACACACACACAAATAAACGAGATGTAAAAATTTTGCGCCAATCATCATCATAGTCATTGTCACTATCATCATTGTCATCATCATTTTTATCATCATTATCATGATCATGATCATGATCATTATCACCACGGTGTCACTGTATGGCACTAATCTTACTGGGGAATCATGGCCAGCAACTGAGCATGTGGGGTAACGTCCAACTGCCACCCTTCAGATGCTGACAACGCTAAATTGTGTTAGGGCTCAGTATATTAACTGATTCCGAAGCAGGAAGAAGGAACTGGCTCAGTAAAATATTAGCACAGACACGCATACACACACAGACACACACACACACACACACACACACACACACACACATACACACAAGTAAAAAAAGACATCATCAACTACACATTGTCACAGGGTAATGTTAGCCTGTCAACTGTCAAATGCTGCAAGCCGCCTGGGGGGGTTAAGGTGTTATCCAGGGTCAGTGGTGTAATCCATCTGCCCTAAAACAGCAACATAAAAAGCTGTAAGTATTGTAAATACAGACAGACGGACATAAACATGCACATATATGGAAATGATATCTGTGTTCAACATATCTCCCTCAACACAGTGCACTAAAGCAGCAAACGCCTTATCATCAAAGAGGTTTGTGGAACTCCTTCCTCACTGAAAACCACCTCAAAACGAGGATGCTTGCTGCTGGTGGCAATGCTGCTGTTGCTGGATGATCTCTTCATTACTGCTATTAGAGAGAGAGAGAGAGAGAGAGAGACGTGGCGCTAGAGCCAGCCTATATACTACAGGTGGGCAATGAGAGACCACACCCCCGGAGCCACCTGCATGAGGGTGGGCAGAGCCGAGAGCAGCTGACATCTACAGGGTGTTTCAAAAATGACTGGTATATTTGAAACGGCAATAAAAACTAAACGAGCAGCGATAGAAATACACCGTTTGTTGCAATATGCTTGGGACAGCAGTACATTTTCAGGAAGACAAACTTTCGAAATTACAGTAGTTACAATTTTCAACAACAGATGGCGCTGCGGTCTGGGAAACTCTATAGTACGATATTTTCCACATATCCACCATGCGTAGCAATAATATGGCGTAGTCTCTGAATGAAATTACCCGAAACCTTTGACAACGTGTCTGGCGGAATGGCTTCACATGCAGATGAGATGTACTGCTTCAGCTGTTCAATTGTTTCTGGATTCTGGCGGTACACCTGGTCTTTCAAGTGTCCCCACAGAAAGAAGTCACAGGGGTTCATGTCTGGCGAATAGGGAGGCCAATCCACGCCGCCTCCTGTATGTTTCGGATAGCCCAAAGCAATCACACGATCATCAAAATATTCATTCAGGAAATTAAAGACGTCGGCCGTGCGATGTGGCCGGGCACCATCTTGCATAAACCACAAGGTGTACGCAGTGTCGTCTAAGGCAGTTTTTACCGCCACAAATTCACGAAGAATGTCCAGATAGCGTGATGCAGTAATCGTTTCGGATCTGAAAAATGGGCCAATGATTCCTTTGGAAGAAATGGCGGCCCAGACCAGTACTTTTTGAGGATGCAGGGACGATGGGACTGCAACATGGGGCTTTTCGGTTCCCCATATGCGCCAGTTCTGTTTATTGACGAAGCCGTCCAGGTAAAAATAAGCTTCGTCAGTAAACCAAATGCTGCCCACATGCATATCGCCGTCATCAATCCTGTGCACTATATCGTTAGCGAATGTCTCTCGTGCAGCAATGGTAGCGGCGCTGAGGGGTTGCCGCGTTTGAATTTTGTATGGATAGAGGTGTAAACTCTGGCGCATGAGACGATACGTGGACGTTGGCGTCATTTGGACCACAGCTGCAACACGGCGAACGGAAACCCGAGGCCGCTGTTGGATCACCTGCTGCACTAGCTGCGCGTTGCCCTCTGTGGTTGCCGTACGCGGTTGCCCTACCTTTCCAGCACGTTCATCCGTCACGTTCCCAGTCCGTTGAAGTTTTTCAAACAGATCCTTTATTGTATCGCTTTTCGGTCCTTTGGTTACATTAAACCTCCGTTGAAAACTTCGTCTTGTTGCAACAACACTGTGTTCTAGACGGTGGAATTCCAACACCAGAAAAATCCTCTGTTCTAAGGAATAAACCATGTTGTCTACAGCACACTTGCACGTTGTGAACAGCACACGCTTACAGCAGAAAGACGACGTACAGAATGGCGCACTCACAGACTGCGTTGTCTTCTATATCTTTCACATCACTTGCAGCGCCATCTGTTGTTGAAAATTGTAACTACTGTAATTTCGAAAGTTTGTCCGCCTGAAAATGTACTGTTGTCCCAAGCATATTGCAACAAACGGTGTATTTCTATCGCTGCTCGTTTAGTTTTTATTGCCGTTTCAAATATACCGGTCATTTTTGAAACACCCTGTATCTAGTAGCTTTTGCTGTTAAGACTAGATAGTGACATGCGCAGTCAAGCTGCAAGTATAGCCGCAGAATGTGCCTGGCTGAGTATACGATGTTGTGGTGCAGTGCGTAGTGTAGTTGCTAGACAAAGTAATCGATAAAGCGACCTTCTATTTTACAGTTCAACTCTAGTTGGGAGTGTGATTACTTGTTCACCGAAAGCAAAGGAGTAGCACAATGTTTTATATGCGGTAAAATACTAAGCATAAAAAAGTACAATTTAGAAAGTCACTACAGAACACATCACTTCAACCATTATAGAAGTGTAGGGGGGTGAAACACGGCGTAATCTTCTTAATAATCTATACGAGGAAGGAACCAAAGTAGAGGTATGTATTATAATGTTGTACCCATATACGATATAACTTAATTACGCAGCCTAACAAACAAAATTTTCCTTTGATATGACAAACCCGTTAATTTCTTACACAGGAATTTGATACCTCCTCTTCCAGTGCAGCTGTTCGTGTTAGTTAAAGAACAGCTTTGCTGATCGGCCGTTCTTCGCGACCATTATAGACGGCGAATTCGTGAAGCAGAGTTTGGAAGTCTTAGCAGACGAGCTGTGTCCACAATTATCATGTTCTTTCGAAAGTTTGAGTCTACCACGGTACACTATAACTCGTCGTGTCGAACAGTTGTCAGGTGATATTGTGGAACAAGTAATGGATGTCATTTCGAACGTATTGGTGGTTTCTATTGCATTAGATAAGAGTACCGACCAATTGGACACAGCCCAGCTGCAACGTTGATACGATATTAGTAGTGAGGGAGGAACTCATTGATTTATGTCCTCTGAAAGACACCACGACGGGTGCTGATGTACTACAGCGCGTGGAAGATGAATTTATCAGGTTCGGTCTGCCGTTGGAAAAACTCGTTTCAGATGTCACTGATGGACCACCCTGCATTGTCGGATGTAGAGCAGGGCTTATAGGTCGTCTGAGAAACAAACTACTGCGACATGAAGTGAGGTTCAAACCTGTGCACTGTTTGATTCATCAACAAGACCCATGCGCAAAAAACGTCACAATGGCAAATTTAATGACTGCAGTAGTGGGAACAGTTATTTTATTAAGAGTCATGGACTGAACCATAGACAATTTAAAGCTCTGCTGAAGAATACTGAGTGTGAATTTGGAGATATTGCATACGCTTGTTAAGTTCGTTGGCTCAGTAGAGGCAATAAGTTGAATCGCTTTTTTCATTTGTTGAAAGAAATAGTTTTATTCATGGAAATGAAGGGGCATCCCATTCATGAATTCACTGATCCTAAGTGGATTAATGAGTTAGCATTTCTCAGTGACATCACATCCCACATGAATAAACTTAATCTTAAGTTGTAGGGAAGCAAAATACTCATTACTCATTTTGTAGACAGTATTACTGCTTCAAAGCAAATGTTGAAACTTTGGCAGCGTAGATGTTGAAAGGTGAGTTAGCCCATTTTACCAAATTGTCAATGTGGACATTTATTTTAATTCAAGATCAATTTCAAACATTCTCAGGTGCTCTTGCGAGTCTTGTGAAGGAATTTTCCATCCGATTTAGAGATCTGAACGATTTGTCGATGGATCTGGAAGTGTTTGCTGCGCCCTCTTCAACTACTATAGTAATTAATGACGTTGCATCACTTCTATAGTGTGAGTTGCTCACAGTTCGATGTGATAGTGAATTGAAGGCTAAATATGATCACGAAAAGCCTGTCGCATTTTTATGAACATTTTTCGCAAACAGATTTCCCAAATTTCCACAAAATGGCTGCGAACCTGCTACCAATGTTTGGCTCAACATATCTGTGTAAAAACTGTTCTCTCTAATCAAGATAAATAAATGTCCACAAAGAGTCATTCTTACTGGCGCACTTTTCACTGCAGCTCGGCAAATTGCAAGAGCGAGATCGATCACACCAAATATAACCTGTCTTCTTCAGCGAAAAGAGACACACACGTCCACATCATCTGCTGAATGACATTTCAGATATATAAGAACACACAAGCCTATGTCTTGTTTCTGGTGAATTATATATTTATTTATTTATTTATTTCTGTGCTTAACCTAGAGTTAGCTTGTCACTCATTGGTTATGCTGTATTCTAAGTAAGCTTTTACACACATCAGAAAAAGTTTTGCATCACCTCGGTTCCGAGAGTACAGGAACCTGTACAGAAAATTGGAATAGAGATCGACATAAACATCATTTCCGCCCTTTTCATTGGTCATGAAACCACACATTGCATGTTGTACCACCATACAGCGAGACCTTCAGCGGTGGTGGTCCAGATTACTGTACGCACCAGTACCTCTAAATCCCAGTGAGACGTCCTCTTGCATTGGTGCATACCTGTATTCGTCGTGGCATACTATCCACAAGTTCATCAAGGAACTGTTGGTCCAGATTGTCCCACTACTCAACGGCGTTTCGGCGTAGATCCCTCAGAGTGGTTGGTGGGTCACGTCGTCCTTAAACAGCCCTTTTCAATATATCCCAACATGTTCGATAGGGTTCATGGCTAGTGACCATGCTGGCCACTCTAGTCGAGCGACGGCGTTATCCAGAAGAAAGTCATTCACAAGATGTGCACGATAGGGGCGCGAAATGCCGTCCATGAAGACGAGTGCCTCGCCAGAATGCTGCCGATATGGGTGCACTGTCGGTCAAAGGATGGCATTCACGTATCGTACAGCCGTTACGACGCCTTTCATGACCATCAGCGGCGTACGTCGGCCCAACACAATGCCGCCGGCCGGAGTAGCCGAGCGGTTCTAGGCGCTACAGTTTGGAACCGCGCGACCGCTACGGTCGCAGGTTCGAGTCCTGCCTCGGGCATGGATGTGTTTGATGACCTTAGGTTAGTTAGGCTTAAGTAGTTCTAAGTTCTAGGGGACTGATGACCTCAGAAGTTAATTCCCATAGTGCTCAGAGCCATTTGAACCATAATGCCACCCAAAAACAGCAGGGAACCTCCACCTTCATGCACTCGCTGGACAGTGTGTCTAAGGCGTTCAAGGCTCGCCAGGTTGCCTTCAAACACGTCTCCGACGATTGTCTGATTGAAGTCATTTGCGACACTCATCGGTGAAGAATACGTGATACCAATCCTGAGCGGCCCCTTCGGCATGTTGTTGGGCCCATCTGGGCCGCGCTACATGATGTCGTGGTTCAAAAGATGGACCTCACCATGGACGTCGGGAGTGAAGTTGCGCATCATGCAACCCATTGCGCACAGTTTGAGTCGTAACACGACGTCCTGTGGCTGCACGAAAAGCATTATTCAACATGGTGGCGTTGCTGTTAGGGTTCCTCCGAGCCATAATCCATTGGTAGCGGTCATCCATTGCAGTAGTGGAGCGGCCTCAGCGAGGCATGTCGTTGACAGTTCCTGCCTCTCTGTATCTCCTCCATGTCCGAACAACATCGCTTTGCTGCACTCTGAGACGCCTGGACACTTCCTTTGTTGAGAGCCCTTCCTCGCACAAAGTAACAATGCGGACGCGATCGAACTGCGGTATTGACTGTCTAGGCATCCCACCATACAGCGAGACCTTCAGAGGTGGTGGTCCAGATTGCTGTACACACCAGTACCTCTAATACCCAGTAGCACGACCTCTTGCTTGATGCATACCTGTATTCGTCGTGGCATACTATCCACAAGTTCATCAAGGCACTGTTGGTCCAGATTGTCCCACACCTCAACGGCGATTCAGCGTAGATCCCTCAGAGTGGTTGGTGGGTCACGTCGTCCTTAAACAGCCCTTTTCGGTATATCCCAGGCACGTTCGATACGAGCCGTGTACCTCCTTCCTGGTGGAATGACTGGAACTGATTGGCTGTCGGACCCCTCTGTCTAATAGGCGCTGCTCATACGTGGTTGTTTACATCTTTGGGCGAGTTTAGTGACTTCTCTGAACAGTTAAAGAGACTGTGTCTGTGATACAATATGCACAGTCAACGTCTGTCTTGAGGAGTGCTGGGAACTGGGGTGATGCAAAACTTTTTTGATGTGTGTATGTTGGCCTACTGTATTTTCATGACTATCAGTTGTCAAAGTACAGTTCGCGCAAAATGCCGTGGCCCGTAGACTCGCAGTGGGCAGGGCACGTGTGGTGAGAGCGGCAGGCGCTGTAGGGTAAATGCCGAACGCTGGAGAGGAAGTCCCACTCTAAACTGAAGCCTACACTCACGTTTTTGTAAACATTAAGCGGAGCTCCTCCACGCCCACACTTGCATGGTGACCATTCAAAAAGATGTGTCACCGTGCTTTGATTACTGTCTAAAAAGAATTCCGCTGAAAATACAGCGATTTAGTTTCGCTTGGCTTGTTAACCATTTGTAACTTTCAGGGAAGCGTCACGAGTGGCGAGCTTTGAGTAAAACTTACACATTTCTTTGGTTTCCATGTTAAAATTAACTTCTTTTTGCCAAAGCACAGTAGAGTATACACAGTATCACCTCTCTAAAAGGCTTGAAGTGGATAATAAAGATACTGATGAGCTTGTGGAAGATAACAGCCAAGAAATGATCACCGAGGAGCTTACGGAGTTGCAGTGTGTTTCACAGCAGGAAGCTGTGGAGAGGAATTCTTCAGAGGAGGAGGAGGAGGAGGAGGAGTAGGCGGTAACAGCGAAGCAATAATCTTCTTGCGCAACAAGAGAAATGCTGAAAGTGTGGGAATCGGTTGCATCATACATTGAAAATCATCACCCCAATAAAGCTGTGATTATATGCGCTACACATTTATTTGACGATAATGGTTCAAATGGCTCGAAGCACTATGGGACTTAACATCTGAGGTCATCAGTCCCCTACACTTAGAACTACCTAAACCTAACTAACCTAAGGACATCACACACAGCCATGTCCGAGGCAGGATTCGAACCTGTGATCGTAGGAGCAGCGCGGTTCCGGACTGACGCGCGTAGAACCGCTCGGTCACAGCGGCCGGCGACGATAATGCTGTGTCGAATTTTCGCCAAGTGTTGAAGCGCCGGCAGGAACAAATGACTATAGGTAGCTTCCTAATAGAAAAGAACTAGTTATGTATCGTGAATTATAAAGTACATAATGCTGTATGTATAATTTTCTTTGAATAAATGGCATGAATAAGATAAAACTTTAAGTACTTTTTCCGCATGGAACGCGTTATTATATTTTACTTTAATTTATATGAAACAAATTGTTTCGCTTAACGAGTGTTTCACACTACAAGTAAGATGCTTTAAGTAATTATGCTCGCTATGCGAGATTCCATTGTAGTTACTTTTGTTCCCCTTGCATAATCTAATGAAAGGAATACAATCAAACATATTTAGCACCATATTCTAACGTACTGAATAGAACGATACATGAGACACCACAAAAATGATACGCGTTACATCTCCGGTTGTTCGGGCAAGATGTGCAAGTAGCTACAAGATTAACTTCCTGCCTGAGCTGGAGCGCTGCTCATTGAGCCGATTTGCGCCCACCTCTGCTATATAGTCCTTGTTGGTGGTGAGGGTTGTGGGCGAGATGGTGGTGGTAAAATCAGATTTGTATGTTTGTAGCTTTAGCCAGAATTGGATGCTTGCCATCACAGCCCCATAGAGGGCTTGTGTTTGTGAAATAACGTGAGAGTTAGCTTAAATTTTTTTTATAATCACATAAAAGGGTAGTAATACATTATCCCTTGCACATATATAACAGTTCCTCTTCTTATCCAGTCTAAGGCGATGCAGTGGAGGACTTCCATAGCTTTTTACGTCCCTAACAGAGGTGTTTTTGAAAGCAGCACGTATCCATAACGATTTCTCACCACTTTTCACTTATACAATTGAGTCTATATGATCGAAATTTCGGAGTAACGTCACTCGATCTTCAAAAACCATCCCATCTTGTTCCCAGTCGATGCCATCATAATATCGGTTAAACCTAGACACACGTTTACGCGTTTTGTGGCAGCTGATATCTTTGAAATTTTTACTTTGAGTCACAATTGTTGAAAATGTTGTGGTAACTCGGTCCTCCTCCGTAAAAGCGGAAAATACAACATCTTTGTATACGACACGTCTATATCATCCAACAAAGCCTAGAGCACTGATTACAATGTTTGGAATTTGAGATGGCATCGTGAAATGGTTCAGTCGTTACGCTACACCCATTAACTTGTACAAGTCTTTGCACAATTCCTGTAAGTGGGTTGTAGTTGATGGTCCAATGAGCAGTATTAATTCCAATGCTGCTGTTTTTTCTGGGAACTTTTTAGAGGCTTTAAATTCAATATGAACTTCAAGAGGTCCGCCCATAACTGATTCATTCTGTTTGGAGCATTCTATAACAACAACTGGAGCTAGCGCCTTAGCTCCTTCTGACTGAGCAGACAGCTAATATTCTCTTCACTCTCATACTATACAGAACAAAATCTAGAGTACATGTCAAAATGCAGACTGTATACATTATTAGATTAACCTTGCTATAAGTTGTCATATGGGTTAAAATTCAACATTTACGTATACTCGCGTGTTTGTTACACTAAAGTAGTCAATCTCACTTGAATCACATTCGAGGTTCGCTTTCCTCTCAGTCTGAAATGAGGGTATGATAAATCGAAGTGTTTCTAACTGAATTGATGTCTCAATGGTGCTTGACTGACGAGATGAACTTGGAAGTTTAGGATATTCAAGCAGCTCCCACAATCTGAAATTTAAAGGCAGGTGAATCCCAGATCAAAGTATCTTTGTAGTGTCAAGCGTTCTTCATCGAGACATGAAGCACCTTCCAAACTAATTTCTCGAGCACAATCTTGGTCTCTTCTCTACTGGCACACTGCTTTATACGTTACCGTCTGTTCCATTTCTTACTAATATAATTCTGTTTCATATTTACTAGACTCTTCTTTGTATCCTGAAATTATCCCATAAGCATTTTGAGGGGTATACATGCGCTAAATCGCTTATACCCATTTACTGATGGTGGTTTATCCATAAATCTCCCCGCATCTTCCAAATCGTTCAAGTCCGATTTTGATGCTGAAATGTATGTTTTTAAGGTAGATACAATCCCTACATTCCTACTGCGGCTAGTTTCTATACAATTCAAGTCCTATCTTATCTCCTGAAAAAGGAATGCAAATGTGTTAAGTGTAAGCTGAGATGCTGTCATAGGAGTTCCATCCATTTTCACCTTCCAAGCACAGGAAATTCCTGCTTGGAACAGCCAAGCATCCTGGTATTGTATCATGATGCTGCTGTCATTATTGCTCTCACACGTTGCTGATGCAAAAGTTTTGCGTGATAAGTATTCTTGATGAATGATTCGTTCATCACACTCGACTGGAGCGGTTATGCTGAATGAGCACATTATTCTTGCACGGTTTCAAGCCCATCAATTTGCGAAACTGACAATTCTTCGGTGTTGATACGTTGTGTTTCGGTTGTAAGGTGAAGTGATGCTGGCTGTGTATATCTGTTTTATAACATACCCCGATCCTACTTCAAATGAAAACGTATTACGATCTCTTCACCGCGAAAATCGAGGAGGCGATCACTCTAGTCCACAGTGGAGGAGGAGGAGGAGGAGATTAGTGTTTAACGTCCCGTCGACAACGAGGTCATTAGAGAGCGCAAACTCGGGTGAGGGAAGGACGGGGAAGGAAATCGGCCGTGCCCTTTCAAAGGAACCATCCCGGCATTTGCCTGAAGCGATTTAGGGAAATCACGGAAAACCTAAATCAGGATGGCCGGAGACGGGATTGAAACGTCGTCCTCCCGAATGCGAGTCTAGTCCACAGTCCTCAACTCAAGATAGTCTCATGTCTGGACATTTAATGGGAGGTAAATAGCGTTACTTGGTATACTTCACAATTTTATAACCCAGACGTACTGTAGGGAAAAACCCATAGATACTGTAAATCAGTTTTTTGTTGAGAAAGAAATTCCTTGCAATATCGACTCGAATTGTGTTAAGCAACAGTATATCTACTGAATGAGCTAACTCGTAAATTTTTTCTGATGCTTTTCCATAATTTGATCCTTTGACAAACCTGGTAATGATCCGATTGAATTTTCCTTTGTAAAGTCTATCATGTGCTCAGTCATTCTTATTTCAGTTTTAAGTATGATGCAGATCACGCGTGTCTCTAAGCCTGGTATTGCGTGTTTTAAATATGTGTGTAAGTCGTCAGTGTCATACGTGTTGTGAGGTACTTTATCATTTCGCAGATGTAGATCGCAATTTGATACATTGATGGTTAGAATTATGTCGTAAGTTTATAAACCTATCTGCACAGTACTCCATCCTCCTTAGCCCACTCCGATTGGTTGGAGATACACTACTGGCCATTCAAAATTGCTACACCAAGAAGAAATGCAGATGATAAACGGGTATTCATTGGACAAATATATTATACTAGAACTGACATGTGATTACATTTTCACGCAGTTTGGGTGCATAGCTCCTGAGAAATTAATACCCAGAACAACCACCTCTGGCCCTAATAGCGGCCTTGATACGCCTGGGCATTGAGTCAAACAGAGCTTGGATGGCGTACACAGGTACAGCTGCCCATGCAGCTTCAACACGATACCACAGTTCATCAAGGGTAGTGACTGGCGTATTGTGACGAGCCAGTTGCTCGGCCACCATTGACCAGACGTTTTCAATTGGTGAGAGATCTGGAGAATGTGCTGGCCAGGGCAGCAGCCGAACATTTTCTGTATCCAGAAAGGCCCATACAGGACCTGCAACATGCGGTCGTGCATTATCCTGCTGAAATGTAGGGTTTCGCGGGGATCGAATGAAGGGTAGTGCCACGGGTCGTAACACATCTGAAATGTAACGTCCACTGTTCAAAGTGCCGTCAGTGCGAACAAGAGGTGACCGAGACGTGTAACCAATGGCATCCCATACCATCACGCCGGGTGATACGCCAGTATGGCGAAGACGAATACACGTTTTCAATGTGCGTTCACGGCGATGTCGTCAAACAGGGATGCGACCATCATGATGCTGTAAACAGAACCTGGATTCATCCGAAAAAATGACGTTATGCCATTCGTCCACCCAGGTTCGTCGTTGAGTACACTATCGCAGGCGCTCCTGTCTCTGATGCAGCGTCAAGGGTAACCGGTCTCGGAGCTGATAGTCTATGCTGCTGCAAACGTCGTCGAACTGTTCGTGCAGATGTTTGTTGTCTTGCAAACGTCCCCATCTGTTGACTCAGGGATCGAGACGTGGCTGCACGATCCGTTACAACCATGCGAATAAGATGCCTGTCATCTCGACTGCTAGTGATACGAGGCCGGTGGGATTCAACACGGTGTTCCTTATTACCCTCCTGAATCCACCGATTCCATATTCTGCTAACAGTGATTGGACCTCGACAAACGCGAGCAGCAATGTCGCGATACGATAAACCGCAATCGCGATAGGCTACAATCGGACGTTTATCAAAGTCGGAAACGTGATGGTACGCATTTCTCCTCCTTACATGAGGCATCACAACCTCGTTTCACCAGGAAACGCCGGTCAACTGCTGTTTGTGTATGAGAAATCGGTTGGAAACTTTCCTCATGCCAGCACGTTGTAGGTGTCGCCACCGGCGCCAACGTCGTGTGAATGCTCTGAAAAGCTAATCATTTGCATATCACAGCATCTTCTTCCTGTCGGTTAAATTTCGCGTCTGAAGCACGTCATTTTCGTGGTGTAGCAATTTTAATGGCCAGTAGTGTGATTTGCGCTTAGAACTGACGATCGACCATTTAAAATCAAAGTATACGACATCGCCTCTTGAGCTCAACTGATGAAATGCTGTTTGTGATTACCGTTCTTATATCTTCTCTGTAGCTGTCCGGATGAACATGAGCCACAGATGTCCGCACAGATATGTACTGAATTTCTGGTAACGTTGAAAATTGTAAAATATACGGTTACCGGCAAAGTAATGACGAGATTCTTCTGGGGTCTGGATAACACCAAATGAGTCAAAGTAATAAGCTCTATTTTGGGTTCATATTCTAACGTAAGCAACCCAATGACTCCCAAATCCTCCCAAACATCTAAATTTGGAATTCCAAATTCATTAGATTTACACATATACTCTGGTAGTCTATTCCACATAAACACTCCATGAAATCTTGGGACAGAGAACTTTCTGACAAATTTAAGCAGATCGATATTTGCGAGCGATCTGACGGGCAGTATAGTTAATAGTTTTTCTAATGAACAATCCTAACCCTTTACTGTGGCGTTTTAAATATAATCCTTTCCCAATAGTCACCGATTCCATAAATCTGTTATGCGTTTTGGCTTCGTCACGTTGCTGTTGGGCGTTTTCCGAATTTGTCACTGCTATGGCGATAGCTGTAGCACCGCCAGCCAGGGAACCATCCGCTGATAGCCCGGCCGAGTCTAGAATTAAAGGTGACAGTCATATGAAATAACATCATCATAACTTCTGTACGGTTTGCGTTAGGACTTTCAAAATTCACAGTTGGGCGCGGGGCACGATGGTTTGGTTTAGCAAACGGAGACCACTTTCATTTGGA
This sequence comes from Schistocerca americana, assembly GCF_021461395.2. Classification (NCBI taxonomy): domain Eukaryota; kingdom Metazoa; phylum Arthropoda; class Insecta; order Orthoptera; family Acrididae; genus Schistocerca; species Schistocerca americana. The sequence goes on from NC_060122.1 coordinate 312,591,383, forward strand.
TGGGTTCGTCAATAAGCATAAGTGGCTCATTTGGGGGACTGAGAATCCGTATTTCGCGATCGAGAACTCTCTTCACCCTCAACGAGTGGCGGTGTGGTGTGCAATGTCCAGTCGCGGAATAATGGGTGCGGTATTCCTTGATGGCGTGGTGACTACGGATCGGTAAGTGAAGGTTTTGGAAGATGATTTCATCCCCATTATCCAATGTGACCCTGATTTCGACAAGATGTGGTTCATGCAAGACGAAACTCGACCCCATCGAAGCGGGAGAATGTTTGATGTCCGGAGGAGCACTTTGGGGACCGGATTATGGGTCTGGGGTACCCAGAGGCCACTGGCATGGGTCTCGATTGGCCGCCATATTCTGCGGAAGTGAATACATGCGACTCCTTTTGGAGGGGGCGGGGGGGGGGGGTGGTGGCTGTATTAAAGACGACGTGTACAGCAATAAATCCAAGACCATTGCTGAGCTTGAAACAGCCATTCAGGAGGTCAACAGCAGCATCGATGTTTCGACACTTCAGTGGGTCAAGCAGAATTTAGCTATTCGTCTGCGCCACATCATCGCCAATGATGACAGGCATGTCGAACATGTCCTAACCTAAATCCGAGTTTCTGCCTTTAGTGACGTTTACATGTTGAGTAAAATGCGTCCACGCCGTAGTTTGTGACTCATTTATGTTTTTTTTTTCATATAGTACAATAATTAATATCCTGTAAGAACGTAAGGTATTCCGCCTAGTGTACCTGGCACTGGTAGGACTCTGGCATTTTAATCAGCTTTCCTTTTGACGCTCCTTTAATTGCAGCCAATGATAACCGAATACATTTTTCAAAACACCATGGCTGCCCTCTTCTTCTTCTCCAGCAGGCGTCAAGCGGCGTTCAAAATCCGACTGAAATTTAACCACATACCCAATTTAAGCTTTGTGCGCATTGCTTTATCTACTTTTGCGTCGATAGCCGACCAATACCGCTATCGCTTCTTGAACGTATTTCCTTCGCTCGGTCGATTAATATTATCCTCCCGCCGGAGGTTCGAATACTCCCTCGGGCATGGGTGTGTGTGTTGCTCTTAGCGTAAGTTAGTTTAAGTAGCGTGTAAGTCTAGGGACCGATGACCTCAGCAGTTTGGTTCCTTAGGAATTCACATTTCAATTAATGTTCTATCATGGGAGATGCTTATTTGTTTGGTGCGCTATGTCATGAAGTCTGGATGCCTCATCCAAATGACTGATCCCCTTGTCACCATGCGCGAGTCGTTTATGAAGCTTAGTTCCAGGTCCACAGAAGTGATATGCAGGGATTTGAAGCTGAATTGGCACCTTATCGAAGACACCGCTACCTCTGATGAAATGTTTCCTATCGTACATATTAAGCTACTGTGCTATTTGAGCTTGCGCCCCTTGTTATGTAGCAAATCAATGTCAACCACCCAACTTTTATGCAATGAAGGAAGTACTAACCACTTAACAACAGCCTTTTTCCACTATCGCCTTATGAAATGTTGTACGAGGAAAACGTCTTCTATGTGAAAACTACCGGCAATGTCACAACCGCTGCCATCTTTTAAGATGTAGATTAAGGGTTTGCAAACTGTAAATATCTCCGTTGGCCAGTTTCGGAGGTATGATTTCTCACATGCTGTCTTTTGTTTTGAAATACGTACACAATCACCTACAATAAATTTCTGTTTGTATGGATCTACCATTTTAATACGAATGTAAACGGTATTTAGAAGCTCATCATCACGTACGTTAATGGGCTTAGTTTTTACTGTCCTCTGGACAGACTGGTTGTACATGTTGATAATTTATGGGAGGGTGTCAGTCTATTCGAAAGAACCGTGAAGGCTAAAACGCATCCACATTTTCTCTTTTATTGTTCAGTTCAAATGCTCCACAATACAAGCTTTCATCTGAAAGAATGTCAAGTAGTGATGTATTCTGAACTGAACTCCGTCCGAACAGGCCTTGGAAGGACCAACAGGACCGACCGGCAGCCGTGTCATCCTAATCCCACAGGCGTCACTGGATGCGGATATGGAGGGGCATATGGTCAGCACACCGCTCTCGCGGCTGTATGTCAGTTTACGGAACCAGAGCCGCTACTTCTCAATCAACTAGCTCCTCAGTTTGCCTCACAAGGGCTGAGTGCACACCGCTTGCCAACAGCGCTGGGCAGACCAGATGGTCACCCATCCCAGTGCTAGCCCAGCCCGACAGCGCTTAACTTCGGAGATCTGACAGGAACCGGTGTTACCACTGTGAAAAGGTGGTTGGCAGTGATGTATTCTACAGTCTTGAAATATCTATTATAGAACTCACCACCGTGATTGTTTCGTAGATTGTGTGGGTTGCGGTTGGCTACTGTCTGTAAAAGTTCTTCAAACACACAGCGGTTCATCAGTTGAGCTTAAGAAGCGATGTGCAACAGCCTTCCCCATCTTTGCTTCACAAGTAGAGCCCAAGCAAATTTTGAGTAAGTATCAATGATAATTAAAATGTATCTGAAGCCATTATTCTCTCGCGAATATTGTCTCATATATACGAGGTCCGCCCGCCGTAAGTCATCCCAGCCTCGAATTACAGCCTGTCTATGTGGGAAAGTCCTTCGTGCCGGTTTATGGAGTTCTTGAACACGTGTCTCCATGATTATGATTCAGTGATACGTCTTTCTCTAAGCTCGGAAGCTACAGAAATAGTTTCGTTCGAATCTGCTTTATTCTCAGCTGCAGACGATGCTATGAACAATCGTAATCACTCAACTGCTTCGTTGGAGTTGTCGTATAGTTATACTGGGGTGATCTGTTGTTAAATTTGTTATTCTGAATGTCGATAATGCCACTGACAGGTACGTCTGCTAAAGTATGTTTATTAATGTTTTTGTAATTCGAGCTGTTGATACATTTCACCTTTGCTCCATCGACTTTCTTATGTATGCCTGTCATACGTAATAACTGGCCATAATTTTCAATATCTTTCGGTGAATAGCTGTCTAGTTTTGCAGTTTCTAATAATATTAGATTCAGTAGAGTCGGCGGTGTTTCGAATTCTCTGTCACCGGTCTGTACTGCACTCTTGGTTAAACTTATTAGTTGGGTACCCAGCATACATATTTTTTCCTTGCTACACCGCAAGTTCCATCTATTCGCTTACTACTGTAATGTTTGATGAAATTATCAATAGCATCTTCTCCCTCTTCTTTAACTTTCGAGAGATTCCGTGATAGGCCTAAACGTGTCTCTGAGTAACTGATCCCTTTCCATATGCCCTAACTTCAACAGTTTTCAACGACTTATTGTTTTTTCGACATGTTATACAACTAAGCACATTTTGGAACACGGTTAACTCGCCTGTCCTCTTTTCATTTATACTTCCCGTAGTAAAAGTAGAAATCTAATAAAGACTGGAAAATTTTGACTCCCTCAGTTTTAAGGTGTGCAGTACCAAAACATTAATTTAAACAGACAAATTAAAAAAAAAAACCTTAGTTTTTTTCACCGTCCGCCGCTTTCCTCGAAAACTGATAATACAAGAAATCACCGGATTCTCCTTTTGATTCTATTTGTTTGAACCTCTGCTGAAAAATCATGTTGTAATCGAGGTGCATACAACTATTTGGGCATTACGAATAGTCAGTGATAAAGGGTGAAAACTGAGGTTGGAGAAGACTATTTTTCGTGTCAATATGTCCGTTTTCAAGGGCTCCAAGCAGTGAGGGCCTATTGTGCAAACGTAGGAAACAGATAAGTTAATTTTTGTTTTTATTGTAAGCTATACGATGTCGAAAGTTTGTTGTGGCTCCCGTTATTCATCTTTAAAAGCAAATGGAGCATTGCAGTTCATTCATACCTCACTTGGCAAAATACTTCTGGACTAGGGATGGGGTCATTCAGTATTACAACTAATGACCGACGACAGCAGCGAGAAATAGCCGTATAGACCAGATAGGGCAAGTCTCGCATATGTGTCCGCAGCTCGTGGTCTAGTGGCTAGCGTTGCTGCCTCTGGATCAGGAGTACCGGGTTCGATTAGGGGCCGGGTTGGAGATTTTCTCTGCCTGGGGACTGGGTGTTGTGGTGTCCTCGTCACTTCATCATCTTCATTCGTGACAGTTGCTAGACTGGACTGGGTTAAGCGTTGGACTGTGTAAAAAATATTGGGACTTTGTACGGGCGCTGATGACCTCGCGTTTGAGCGTCCCACAAACCAAACATCATCATCATCTCACGTATGTTTATCGTATTGCTCGTTTCTGTCGGCATTATTATTCAAATAGTACTGATTACTTATTCCATTTTCTATACTAATGCAATATTCAAAGCAATTGAAATATTGCGAATAAAAATTACTAGTTCTTTTAAAAACAGGTTTAGTTAAAAAGAAAAAAAACCACTGCTGCTATAGCTAATCGGTATTTGTGTCTTTTCACCGATTATTAGCAGAAAACAAAAAACACTTACTATAACCGAACCCAAAAAAATTCCGAAAAATACCCATCCATCAGAACTAAAATCCGATATCTATTTTAACTGGTCGGTTTTTCCTGTACCTATTCCGTAGCTCCATAGACGGCTATCGTTTTCGTTTTCAGGTACAGCCGTTTCCGCTTCGCAGTTGAAATCTGTCGGAAGCGCAGCCAGGTGTCAAGGATTTCCCTGAGTTGGAAAGGAGGGAAAGAAGACTGAATTTAACGTCCCGTCGACATCGAGGTCATTAGAGATGGAAAGCAAGCTCGGATTGTGAAAGGGATGAGGACGGAACATGGACGTGCCCTTTTTGAGGAACCATCCTGGCATTTGGTTCAAATGGTTCAAACGGCTCTGAGCACTATGGGACTTAACATCTGAGGTCATCAGTCCCCTAGAACTTAGAACTACTTAAACCTAACTAACCTAAGGACATCACACACATCCTTGCCCGAGACATGATTCGAACCTGCGACCGTAGCAGTCGCGGGGTTCCGGACTGAAGCGCCTAGAACCGCCCGGTGGCCAGGCATTTGCCTGGAGCGATTTAGGTAAATCACGGAAAATCCTACATCTGGATGACCGGACGCATGTTTGAACCATCGTCCTTCCGAATGCGAGACCCACTGTCCTGTAGGCGTGTTGTTAGTAATAAAAGACAAATGTATTAAAACTTAATGCATGATGTAGCATTTTTCACGTATCTCAGTGTTTATGACATAGGTTAGGTTAGGTTAGTGTTGTTTAACGTCCCGTCGACAACGAGGTCATTAGAGACGGAGCGCTAGCTCGGGTTAGGGAAGGATGGGGAAGGAAATCGGCCGTGCCCTTTGAAAGGAGCCATCCCGGCATTTGCCTGAAACGATTTAGGGAAATCACGGAAAACCTAAATCAGGATGGCTGGAGACGGGATTGAACTGTCGTCCTCCCGAATGCGAGTCCAGTGTGCTAACCACTGCGCCACCTCGCTCGGTGTTTATGACATATCTCTTGAACTATGTGACGTACAATAGTACACTACTGGCCACTAAAATTGCTACACCGCGAATCGCGGGCGCGGACCGACTAGGGAACGGCAAACAGAACACCAGGCAGCGGGCAGGCATAAATATGCGACCCGGTCCAGCAAGTAGCCAGTCTCAGGGAACACCTGATGAAGACGTCAAGTAATGACGCCGAAATATCGTGTTTGGAAGACGCTGATATCCGGCAGAAAAGCCGATTTCCACGAGATGTCATCAAATCGCCGGGAAAGTCTAAGAAATTACGTCCTGCAATTTGTCTACTAGGGTAATAAGAACACCCGAAAATTGACTGGTGTGCAAGAAAGTCTGCGAGATCTCTGAAGACCGAGAAAAGCTTATAAGTTATGCTCTATCTGCATACAGTTTTAATTATCTATGTGTAAACTACGAGGAGATCCTTAACTATGACTCCAACAAAGACAATATAAGTATTACGCAGAAGTGTTACATTGAAACAAGAAAAACATTTTTCTCAGTCTGGAACACTGTTCTCCACAATACCGTCCGATACAGATATTGCCAAATTGTGACTGGTTCCTACAAATAATTTTATACCCCAAGTCCTAAGATAAAGACCAATTTAACAAACAGACGTAAACCATTCCCCATTAAAGAAATTACTGCTGCAAGGCAGTTAATGTATTAAGTGTACGGAAAAGAGAACTGGAACTGGAGGACCTCGTAGTAAAGAAAAGGAAACTGGAATATATGTAGAAGACAATTGCCATAAAAGAAGAATATAAGCTGCAATTGGAAACGGAAGAAGGTGTGCCGATGTGCAGGCCAGATTCACATGCGGATTTAAGCATACTGTATGGAAAAATCTAACTACGGCGGGGAATACAAAATTTTAGCGTTTACAGTATACAAAAATTGAAATTTGGTCACTTGTTGGACTACTGACGAAATCAGTGGAATCGAGAATGTTTACTATATTGAGGGATATACCAAAAATGTGTTTATTAAGCTCTATTCTCATTTGGATCAGCTTAAAAAGGATGGTTATATTCTATCTAAGTGTTGCAGGCTGGATATTGTCCACCTAGCAACAGAATATCCATTTGCCGAGTTTAAATCTGATGGAATAGTTAAATTTAACGGACTCTCGTCTGCAAAACTTGTAAACTTAAAGTTCTACACAAAAATCCTGCAAGAATGTGGAGCAGAAGAGTTGTGGACATACACACAGGAATACGTGGAACACTTTAACAGTAGCGTCATGGAGGAGATACTAGGAAAAATTAAAATCCTCGAATGCTCTCGCCTACAAGAACTGCAGGAAGGAAATGAGCTAATAGTTAAAGCCATAAAACAAATATTTTACAGGAAGAAAATTAGATATGTATTAGAAATGGTTCAAATGGCTCTGAGCACTACGAGACTTAACTGCTGAGGTCATCAGTCCACTAGAACTTAGAACTACTTAAACCTAACTAAACTAAGGACATCAGACACATCCATACCCGAGGCAGGATTCGAACCTGCGACCGTAGCGGTCGCGCGGTTCCAGACTGTAGCCCCTAGAAATGCTCGGCCACTCCGGCCGGCTATGTATTAGAATTCGAGAATATATCTTGGCTGCATTTGTGAAATTACTGGTTGGAGAAAGAAATAGATCGTTCAGGTGTGGATTTAAGTTATAAGCTAAAAATGAAATTGGACATTATTAAAACTACACCAAACAAAAATAAGGAAAGATTTGTTTTCTGTGTGTAAATGTATAGGCAAAAGTTGATAAATATTTTCTACTAGAATATTTACCTGTCTTATTCGCTAACCTAACAAAAATCCTAAGACATTTCCTATGGATAACGATCTATGTGCATGTATTTCACATGTGAAAGTGGATGGTTGGATGACCTTGAAAAGTAGTTGAAACTAGGTACCTGAAAGCGTAGCGACCCCCTTTTCTTATCTATATGAGACTCAGCCAGCGGTGCAGATAGGGAACTCTTGTCTGGAAACAAATCCGTGTACTGCTACGGCACATCAGAGAGCTTGTCAGCAGACTCCTGTAGCCACACACTTGATGGAAAGTCAAAGTCTGACACAGTTCTACACGTTCGTCTGACTTCGACTCTACCGTGTAGGGATCTGTAACAGGGAGTTGACATGTGTACAGAAGTGATTTCTGTTGCTGCTCTGATATTCTTTTTCCCCATAAGTATGTGCTCTTATGACTTAGCATATGAGGTTCTCTATTTTTGTTTACATCGCCCAACTCTGATAGGCCCCCACAACCACGCCAGGAAATCTGCAGACTGTAGGTGTCAGGTATTTTTTATCCTAGTAATAACTTATTCGGAAGTCGACAGTGTATTGACTTCACATAGCACCCTGCACCATGAGAGTTTCACTTCCCCGTACCTACGGAGTGCGCACCCCTGGCAGCGTAATTTGCAGACGAACATTGGAGAACAAAGGAGAGAAAAATGGCACAAAGAAACAAGGGACCTCTATTTCACACACTCCAGTAGAAAGGCATGGACGCTGATTCATAAACTTGGAGAAGACCCTTCCCACAACAAAGAAATCTCAACAGTCTCATGCGACTCAATCGCCAGTCACTTAATGAGAGTTTCCGAGGTCCCAATAGATACAGCAATCTTCGGCAAGTAAAGAGAGAGCTTACGGAAGTCAAGAAATCTCTGCAACATAACCCGGAATTCTCTTCTCCATTTACAATCACTGAAATGGAGACAGCCCTTAAGCATACGAAATGTAGAAAAGCTGCAGGTGCAGATGGGCTTTAGCCTGAATTTTTGGTACACAGTGGACCGGTAACGCGAAATTGGCTAGTTTGCCTTTTTAACGAAATTCGTCATACAGCGACATTATCCAAAAATTTAAAAGAGCAAAAATTGTTGCTATCAAAAAGCCAGGGAAAGAGGGAACAGGTGCAGAACACTTCCGCCCAATGTCTCTACTTAGCTGTGCTTACAAGCAATTGGAAAGAATAATTCTAAACCGAATCCAAGATCAAATTAATGCTATGATACCACTTGAACAAGCTGGATTCAGACCTTATAGAAGCTGCTGTGAACAAATGCTCTCCTTGACTACTCACATAGACTCTGGATACCACAAGAAACTTAAAACTGGAGTAGTGTTCATTGACCTGTCAGTAGCTTATGACACAGTGTGGTGCGAGGGCCTATTATTGAAATTTTTGAGAGCAATACCTTGCAAAACTCTAGGCAACCTCTGACGTAACATATTAAGCAATAGGCGGTTTAAAGTACATCAAGGAGAAGAGAAAAGCAGATGGCATGTACTCAATGACGGATTGTCTCAGGGCTCTGTTCTTGCTCCAGTGTTATTCAACCTCTACACAGCTGACCTGCCGAAAATTTCAATATGCAGATGACCTGGAAATTTCATATCAGAGTGAAGACCTTTCTTAATGTGAAGAACACCTAATGAACAGCCTTCCTAAACATTATGAGTATTTTGAGCCAGCTGGTGTGTCCGAGCGGTTCTAGGCGCTTCAGTTTGGAACCGCGCGACCTCTATGGTCGCAGGTTCGAATCCTGCCTCGGGCATGAACGTGTGTGATGTCCTTAGGTTAGTTAGTTTTAAGTACTTCTAAGTTCTAGGGGACTGATGATCTCAGATGTTGAGTCTCATAGTGCTCAGAGCCTTTTGAACTATTTGAGTATTTTGAGACATGGCGACTGCGACCAAATGTTTCTAAAACCGAGTTAAGCCTGTTCCACCTCTCTAATCGCCTTTTATTAGCAAAGATCAGTCCACAGTTCGGCCCTCTTGGCACAGTCAGATACAACGGAAGCCCAAAATACCTGGGAGTCACTCTGGACGGAACTTCAACATACAAAAAACACCTTTCCAACTTGGCTAAGAAGATACAAACACGAGTGAACCTTGTGAGAAAGTTGGTAGGCAGTACATGGGGAGCAACCACATCAGTCCTCCGAGGAGCATCCCTTCCACTGGTATACTCTGCAGCAGAATACTATGCACCAGTTTGGCTCCAAAGCGCCCAAGTAGTGAAAGTAGACGTCCAACTGAATTCAGTTATGAGAGTAATTAGTGGTACAGTCCGGTATACACCTACTTGCTGGCTACTAGTGGTTTCAAACATCTGTCCAAAGGCTGCCCTTTACAACCTCCGTCAGCAAGTTTCTGAAAACAACTCGATCCCTCTTCATGACGATTTGCTATCACGGCCCAGGAAACGCCTCAAATCTAGAAGACCAGTATATGAAATGGGAGTCCATATGCTATCCACAGGATTCGACCAGGACGCAGAGTGAAAAGGTGACTGGCAAGCTACAAGAACCCGAAACCACGAACTTGTAGACTATCCAACAGTTCCAGTTCCAGGCTTCCACCAACCAAGGGAGCTGTGGGTGCAGTTAAACAGATATCGGACTGAAGAGGGTAGATGTAAATACAACATGCACAAGTGGGGCTTTTCAAGTGACAGTGTGTGTGACTGTGGTGACACCCAAACAATGAGCCACATTGTGAATGAATGTCCAAATGTCCAATCAGACGCTTCCCTGGTGGCACTGTGAAGCTCCTTCAAGCATCCCACGAGGCACTCCGCTGGATCGAGTCCATCAACAGCCGAGTGTGGTCTGAGCCGTTTTAAAAATTGTGTACTGTATATAATTTCACACATATATATATATATATATATATATATATATATATATATATATATATATATATAATGTACAAGCCGTTGAAATCGAGACGTCGCGATTGTTAATATACATGCATAGTCTCTATGTGTGTGTGTGTAGTGCTGTCAGCGGTGGACGTTGTAGTTCGAATGCATAACTCGCTTATTATTATTATTAGCGTATGCATCAATTACAGTAATACACATTTATCAAAACAAAGATATATATATATATATATATATATATACACTCCTGGAAATTGAAATAAGAACACCGTGAATTCATTGTCCCAGGAAGGGGAAACTTTATTGACACATTCCTGGGGTCAGATGCATCACATGATCACACTGACAGAACCACAGGCACATAGACACAGGCAACAGAGCATGCACAATGTCGGCACTAGTACAGTGTATATCCACCTTTCGCAGCAATGCAGGCTGCTATTCTCCCATGGAGACGATCGTAGAGATGCTGGATGTAGTCCTGTGGAACGGCTTGCCATGCCATTTCCACCTGGCGCCTCAGTTGGACCAGCGTTCGTGCTGGACGTGCAGACCACGTGAGACGACGCTTCATCCAGTCCCAAACATGCTCAATGGGGGACAGATCCAGAGATCTTGCTGGCCAGGGTAGTTGACTTACACCTTCTAGAGCACGTTGGGTGGCACGGGATACATGCGGACGTGCATTGTCCTGTTGGAACAGCAAGTTCCCTTGCCGGTCTAGGAATGGTAGAACGATGGGTTCGATGACGGTTTGGACGTACCGTGCACTATTCAGTGTCCCCTCGATGATCACCAGTGGCGTACGGCCAGTGTAGGAGATCGCTCCCCACACCATGATGCCGGGTGTTGGCCCTGTGTGCCTCGGTCGTATGCAGTCCTGATTGTGGCGCTCACCTGCACGGCGCCAAACACGCATACGACCATCATTGGCACCAAGGCAGAAGCGACTCTCATCGCTGAAGACGACACGTCTCCATTCGTCCCTCCATTCACGCCTGTCGCGACACCACTGGAGGCGGGCTGCACGATGTTGGGGCGTGAGCGGAAGACGGCCTAACGGTGTGCGGGACCGTAGCCCAGCTTCATGGAGACGGTTGCGAATGGTCCTCGCCGATACCCCAGGAGCAACAGTGTCCCTAATTTGCTGGGAAGTGGCGGTGCGGTCCCCTACGGCACTGCGTAGGATCCTACGGTCTTGGCGTGCATCCGTGCGTCGCTGCGGTCCGGTCCCAGGTCGACGGGCACGTGCACCTTCCGCCGACCACTGGCGACAACATCGATGTACTGTGGAGACCTCACGCCCCACGTGTTGAGCAATTCGGCGGTACGTCCACCCGGCCTCCCGCATGCCCACTATACGCCCTCGCTCAAAGTCTGTCAACTGCACATACGGTTCACGTCCACACTGTCGCGGCATGCTACCAGTGTTAAAGACTGCGATGGAGCTCCGTATGCCACGGCAAACTGGCTGACACTGACGACGGCGGTGCACAAATGCTGCGCAGCTAGCGCCATTCGACGGCCAACACCGCGGTTCCTGGTGTGTCCGCTGTGCCGTGCGTGTGATCATTGCTTGTACAGCCCTCTCGCAGTGTCCGGAGCAAGTATGGTGGGTCTGACACACCGGTGTCAATGTGTTCTTTTTTCCATTTCCAGGAGTGTATATATACGCTAATAATAATAATAAGCGAGTTATGCATTCGAACTACAACGTCCATCGCTGACAGCACTACACACACACACATAGAGACTATGCATGTATATTAACAATCGCGACGTCTCGATTTCAACGGCTTGTACATTATTTTTGACAGTGCTACAGCCCCTGCAAATAGAGAAAAACTCTTCGCAAAGCGATTCGGTAGGGGCTAAGCACTTTTAAACATTCTGCTTAAGAGCGTAACATCTTTGATACATGTCATATTACCGATATATCGTAACAATATTGTCGAGATTCGCCAGTAATAACAACAAACCATGGCATCCTACTGCACCTATCACACCTACTTTTACACTCTTAAAGATCCATGATGATGGAACATAATCATCCCCATTCCGCTATTTTGTGTGCTATATGTCCATCGGATGGAGGGCGATAATCCCTCGTGGGTGTTATTGTTATGTACGGTACAGAACGACACATTAGTCGGACGGTATAATACTGTACTCAAATGCGCCCAGTCACTCACAATCAAATATTCTACAGATGCAATGCATTTGTTCTATTTTTCTGCATGCCTATGTCTATGCATGTGCTGCGGATGGCTCCAATAAAATCGACCTTGTCCTCCCGCTGGGAGATCCGCAATGCAATACCTCCCGGATAGGGTCCGAAGGTGCAGCCACCAGCGGGAGTACTGGGTGAGGTTTATGGCAGCCATCCACAACGCAAATATCTGAAAAAACGCTTCTCGGGTTTCCCGCCTGATCGTATTGTGTAACTCGCACAATATTTCATCAATGCAACTGATGATGTCATCAGTCCCACCTTGCAGCAGTGCAGCAGCGGCTACCACCACCCGATGATGTCGAGCAGTTGCATCGATGAAATACTGTGCGAGTTACACAAGATCCGGCGGCAAACTCGAGTAGCGTATTTGCAACAGATCCGTTGGGAAAGCATGAAAAGTCACATACTTTAAAAAAACAAGCATAAAAAAGACATAAAATCCATAAAAATCGGCGAAAACCAGGTACAATTACGAAAAATCGATGGGAAATACGTAATATTGATGCAAATATGACGAAATACGGAAAATTGCGAAAAAACTTGCAAAATTACTTAAACTGACTCAGAATACATGAAATTAGAGAAAAACTACCGCGAAATGCGGGGAATTGAGGAGAGTTGAGGGGTACCTGGTCACTTAAGACCGAGACAAGCTTCAAAATTATGCTCTGGCTACGTTCATTTTTAAACCTCCCCCCGTAAATGTACTAGAGAGATGTGGTGTCAGAATGAAATTGCTACATTATCCTACACAACATCAAAACTATCTAACATGAGACCAGCACTTCTTTGTGCAAGAGGAATACCATCAGAGCTGTGGTGATGCTACTGTAAACAGCAATAAGACTGTTATATCTTCTTTGTCTACTGATCATGGTGGTTACTCCCTCGTAAGAAGTTGCTGCTTCTTCATGTGTTATTTTCCTGCAGCAGTGTGTGTTTGGTACCTCAATGTATCAACTATCAAAAATATTCAAGTCCGTTTATTAAAGTCGCTCTATTTCCTAGTGAGACATAGCCGCATCTGTCAAAACTGATACTACTATTAAGATATGCACGACATGGGAATTGTCATTGGATACGTACGTTGTTGTTGTTGTTGTTGTGGTCTTCAGTTCTGAGACTGGCTTGATGCAGCTCTCCATGCTACTCAATCCTGTGCAAGCTTCTTCATCTCCCAGTACTTACTGCAACCTACATCCTTCTGAATCTGCTTAGTGTGTTCATCTCTTGGTCTCCCTCTACGATTTTTACCCTCCACGCTGCCCTCCAATGCAAAATTTGTGATCCCTTCATGCCTCAGAACATGTCCTACCAACCGATCCCTTCTTCTTGTCAAGTTGTGCCACAAACTCGTCTTCTCCCCAATCCCATTCAATACCTCCTCATTAGTTATGTGATCTACCCATCTAATCTTCAGCATTCTTCTGTAGCACCACATTTTGAAAGCTTCTATTCTCTTCTTGTCCAAACTATTTATCGTCCATGTTTCAACTCCATACATGGCTACACTCCATACAAATACTTTCAGAAACGACTCCCTGACACTTAAATCTATACTCGGTGTTAACAAATTTCTCTTTTTCAGAAACGCTTTCCTTGCCATTGCAGTCTACATTTTATATCCTCTCTACTTCGACCATCGTCAGTTATTTTGCTCCCCAAATAGCAAAACTCCTTTACTACTTTAAGTGTCTCATTTCCCAATCTAATCCCCTCAGCATCACCCGACTTAATTTGACAACATTCCATTGTCCTCGTTTTGCTTTCGTTGATGTTCATCTTATATCCTCCTTTCAAGACACTGTCCATTCCGTTCAACTGCTCTTCCAAGTCCTTTGCTGTCTCTGACAGAATTACAATGTCATCGGCGAACCTCGAAGTTTTTATTTCTTCTCCATGGATTTTAATGCCTACTCCAAATTTTTCTTTTGTTTCCTTTACTGCTTGCTCAGTATACAGATTGAATAACATCGGGGAGAGGCTACAACCCTGTCTCACTCCCTTCCCAACCACTGCTTCCCTTTCATGCCCCTCGACTCTTATAACTGCCATTTGGTTTCTGTACAAATTGTAAATAGCCTTTCGCTCCCTGTATTTTACCCCTGCCACCTTCAGAATTTGAAAGAGAGTATTCCAGTCAATATTGTCAAAAGCTTTCTCTAAGTATACAAATGCTAGAAATGTAGGTTTGCTTTCCTTAATCTTTCTTCTAAGATAAGTCGTAGGATCAGTATTGCCTCACGTGTTCCAACATTTCTACGGAATCCAAACTGATCTTCCCCGAGGTCCGCTTCTACCAGTTTTTCCATTCGTCTGTAAAGAATTCGTGTTAGTGTTTTGCAGCTGTGTCTTATTAAACTGATAGTTCGGTAATTTTCACATCTGTCAACACCTGCTTTCTTTGGGATTGGAATAATTATATTGTTCTTGAAGTCTAAGAGTATTTCGCCTGTCTCATACATCTTGTTCACCAGATGGTAGAGTTTTGCCAGGACTGGCTCTCCCAAGGCCGTCTGTAGTTCCAATGGAATGTTGTCTACTCTCAGGGCCTTGTTTCGACTCAGGTCTTTCAGTGCTCTGTCAAACTCTTCACGCAGTATCGTATCTTCCATTTCATCTTCATCTACATCCTCTTCCATTTCCATAATATTGTCCTCAAGTACATCGCCCTTGTATAGACACTCTACATACTCCTTCCACCTTTCTGCTTTCCCTTCTTTGCTTAGAACTGGCTTTCCATCTGAGCTCTTGATATTCATACAAGTGGGTCTCTTTTCTCCAAAGGTCTCTTTAATTTTCCTGTAGGCAGTGTCTATCTTACCCCTAGTGAGATATGCCTCTACATCCTTACATTTGTCCTCTTAGCCATCCCTGCTTTGCCATTTTGCACTTCCTGTCGATCTCATTTTTGAGACGTTTGTATTCCTTTTTGCCTGCTTCATTTACTGCGTTTTTATATTTTCTCTTTTCATCAATTAAATTCAATATTTTTTCTGTTACCCAAGGATTTCTACTAGTCCTCGTCTTTTTACCTACTTGATCCTCTGCTGCCTTCACTACTTCATCCCTCAAAGGTACCCATTCTTCTTCTACTGTATTTCTTTCCCCATGCCTGTGAATTGTTCCCTTATGCTCTATCTGAAACTCTGTACAACCTCTGGTTTTGTCAGTTTATCCAGGTCCCATCTCCTTAATTTCCCACCTATTTGCAGTTTCTTCAGTTTTAATCTACAGTTCATAACCAATAGATTGTGGCCAGAGTCCACATCTGCCCCTGGAAATGTCTTACAGTTTAAAACCTGGTTCCTAAATCTCTGTCTTACCATTATATAATCTATCTGATACCTTTTAGTATCTCCAGGATTCTTCCATGTATACAACCTTCTTTTATGATCCCAGAATGATTCTTGAACCAAGTGTTAGCTGACTTAAGAAGCCATATAAAACCCATTAATTTCCTAAGGGACAGAACAACAGTCTCCAGACCTCGTTCTGGTTGGTTTAGAAGCAGCTCAAGCTGTGAATACACACTGTTAATGCTTTCCTATGATACCGGAATAGTGTAGAAGGAAGTAGTTTTATCATTTTAAAATTTGTCACTGTAGTGAATAGGGTAACATACGTGCAGGGTAGTTGTATGTCTGATGTTCAGCAAATATATCCTCCATTAGAGTATTAGGACCATTGCATTCCACACGACTAATATTTCAGAAGCCGTATGGCTTTACTGGTATAGCGTTTTTAGGCGCAGAACCTTGTAATCATCGGAGTGTGCGTTTATCCTCTTTGATCATTTCTCTCAAGTCATTACTTTGCTGGTACTGACTCCGGACAGTGGAATAATGCTTCAGATTTGATTGCACGGTTCATTTACGTGAAATATTTCAAACTCCATACGTCTGGACGTCCATCATGTATAAATCACACGTTTCCTCTTAACCATCTGTTATAGCAATGCAACACTTTCATCTCTACTACACACAGACAAGAGGTGTGACCCTCCTTGACATGCATCTGGGGAGATCTTGTGCTTTTGGACAGGTGCTGTGGGTGAGATTAGTGTTGCAGGAAGAGTTGGTCATGGACAACGTGGAAGGAATCTGTCAATCCCCGAATTTATCCTGCAAATGCGACAATACTCTGCGGTGCCCATCCACACAGGGAAAGATGGCAGTCGTTATCACAAATTCTGCACTATGGTTGATGTGCTGGAAATATGTAGATAACCTGTTTACATCGGTATTGGACGCTGTATAGTATACTTTGGTGTATATGGTTGACTGGATGTACTGCACAGTCATCTAGCTGCATTTGCAATCTAGTGGGTGCGAAGCGGTGAAGGGCTGATTTAGCGATGATGCATAAACTGAGAAGCGTTCTACCATGTCACTGGCTGGTGTGGAAATTACAGAACAACAGGTAAAACTGCTAAAATTGATCTCGCTATCAACTGTGGTGTGTATTACTGTACGTCGCCCCATATCAAAGGTGTCTTTCCCAGGTGACTGACACCACTCGGTTGAGATGGAGGGAGCCTTGTCGCAATACTGCATATCTGCTACTTGTCACTGTGGAGCATGGGATTAAATGTAGAGGTCATCTACTTCATACAGTTGTTTGGAAGCGTTCCTCAATGCTGCTGACTCGTCAATGCTGCAATGCCCTTCACATTTTTTTTTTTTTGCTTTCTTTCACCAATAAGATAACAGTACCTCTTTTTATTTGTACTACCTCTCGGGTGTCGTAAACAGCACCTTCAGGCTATGGTCAACACCAGAACAGTAATCATGTACATGACTGCAAAATGAAGGGACAATGCTTTTCGAAATGAAACACCGAGACATCCGCTACCCCGTCGATGGGAAAGATAAGAAAACCTTCGAATAGCTGTTGGAAGCACTCTAAAACATCGCAAACTCTTCCAGTTTCCATATGTTGCGTTGTCTTCCACATTTTTGTCAACGAGAAACATCGCCTCTGTGTTTTATTTCTACCAACCTAAGTTATGGTAGTTGTATAGTTTACGCCATGCAATGTTCAGCTTTCTGTGAGAGCCAGAGGATCAAAACATGTTAACGTCGGTTTAGCAGAAACTGACATAGACCCCTAAGTCATGATAGAAAAAAGAAAGTGTATGGTGGTATACACTGACTGGATGTGTTACAACAGAAAAAAAAACAGTGTATTAAACTGCTCATGAAGGAACAATACAGAACTCTCTCGTGTGATTGACAGTCTGTTGGATATGGTCCTCCTACAGTACAGGTGACAAAACTTTACACCGGTCTGTGGAAGCGACTTTGATCACGAGCCACCTGCTCCATTGAACCAATACCTGTATGTTTAATAGGACTGCCACATAAGGTCAATGCCAAAAAGCAGACTGCACTTGTTTCAGATATACCAGGAGACAGGGACACAGTAATATCTCATCGGGTTCTCTAATGGATGATGTTAGTGGAGTTTTTATAGCTCGTAGGTATTCTCTGCTGGTTGTTACAAAATACTGAGATGGGAGAGAATGTTTGGGTGATAGAGATGAATGCACCCTGATAGACGCAGATCTCCTTCAGACTGTAGTACCTGTAAGTAGTTTGGAGATGTATCGCAATGCAGTAGCAAAATCCTCGTCCCTCTTCCATCCTTCCATGTGGAGTCTTCCTAATTTTCCCAACAAGAAACACCATCGTAGCTGGTAGTACTATCTTTTCTGCTAACTAATGTTGGAGGGGAATATTTCGTTTGGTGCTTGCCTTACGCACTGTACATGATAGGTGGAGCTACGACAACGTGTTTCCATTTCCACCAAGGGGTCAAAACGCGGTCCTGTCGCATTAACTCAGTTCATCCTGCTGCTCCATGGGATGCAGAAGGTCTTAGATATAACGCTCTCCGACTTCCGTTCAGGCCAGACTTAAATTGGGATGATCACATGGATGAAGCTGCAGCAAGGTCGGGGCGGAGACAAAGGAGCAGTTACAAGATGCAGAGTACTATCTAAATAACAGCGCTGGAGTGTTTGCTGTATGGGATCCTTAGCGCATAAGTTCAGAAAAAGGTGACTCGTTTCAAGATACGAGAGTGGCACAAATATGATTCACCCATGCTGTAATCGTTAAAAGAAGTCTCTACAGGATAAAATGCAAGTATGTGGTTCAATCTATGGACTTACTTATGATTCCAAATCGTGGACAGCATTTCTGCCAGAAATCGTAACGCTGTTAGTGACCCGTGTGTGCCTGTACACTCAAGACCGCTTCTTATACAGGGTGACGGTAACGTAGTCATTATGATCATGTTTTTAATAGCGCTGTCCATACACGAAATGTGTGTTCTGTGCTGTAGAATCCCTCTGTGGTCATCTTCAAATGTTTCTCAATAGTGTTCCTCGAAATGAACATCGTCTTCCTTCCACGGATTCCCATTTGACCTACCTGATGAGTGTAATCCGACTGCTGAAAAAAAATACTCGCTATCCAAAGTGACTCTCGTGATCAATTTAATTAATTAGCCTATCAATCTGGTAACAATAACATGCCACCTGGTGGGTGGAAGAGATGGCTAGGGCCCCACGGAATGATTCTTGACAGGCGTTTTTTTTTTTTTTTTTTTTCGTTGCGGCGATATCTTTTAACGAAATTTTAATCTCCCACCTACACAGGTTGCGACAGGCTCTCACGATTTGGTCTGTAAACGCTAGTACGATATAGCATCACATTGGTAAAAGGGGGTCTGCCATAGAGTACAAAACAGCTACGTCCTCTTGAATTATAGCTTGTTGTTGTCGAACGTAAAATGACTGTGTTTTTTCCGACAGGTGAACTAATGGCATGAAAGAGTGTACTCTCCAATGTTATTTCATGTCTCTGAAATGTTTGTAATACACATGTGCATGACAATTTATTTACAGATACTGAACGCGAGCGATGCTCTCAGGTCATGTAATTTGTCCATCAAGCTTAACCCATTAAGTACCAGTGTCCTATTTTGAGGACGGAGCACATATTTATTTATAAATACACAATAAATTATTAATTTGCAGCTATTACTGTTCTACGTCATTTGTTGATGCTTTTTATAACAAATGTATGCTTACAGGAAATTAAAAGCAATAAATCCTACCATTAATTGATTATTGAATACTACGGCACACTTTTCGTTAATACAGGTATTTACTTTATCGACAATTTAGTAATATTTGAAATATGTGGCAAAGATCTTTTTGTGATTATTTATAGTCAACAATGTGTCTTTTAAACTACTTGCATTGTTAGCTCAATTGGAGTTATATTCATTGTTTTCCATTGTTATAAAATTTGGTGTACTCGAAATAGGACACTGGTACTTGGTGTTATCGTTTCAGTTATTTGTATTGCTGCACGTTCGAATATGAAACTCTGCTACTGCGGATGTATTTTCTTTTTAGAACGTGGTAATTTCACCAGATTTTGTTGCTGAGGTAAGTAACGACCCCTCTTTTAGAAATATATATTACAGGATATGAAGTTACTTTGAAATTTACAGTGTATTATGTAAGTATATTTATGAATACGTTACCCATTAGTAAATAATACAGTTCCAGATCGACAGAGGTATTTACACATTCCCTTTTCTGTAGTTTGTGATAATGTATTATTCTTTCATTTCACTTTATTTTATCACAATTTATTTCATTTCATTTTAGATAGATTACAATGGCCTTCAGATGAAATAGATACCTCACTAACGAAGAAATAATAAACAGTGATGCATTCTATAATGTGGTGTCAGATGATCAGGACCATACTGATATCACCGTATGTCCTCCTGAAGTAGACTACATGACCAACGAAGAAGAAGGTCCAGACGATGTTACTGGAACCGTGGAAGTCTCAGATGTGCCAGGGGCTATTGAATTACATTATGTTGCATCAGAGAATAACGAAGAAACTGTATGTAAAACTTCACTGCCAAGTAGATCCAAAGTTTCCAGAAGTAAATCGAAGAATGTCCCTCGTAATGTCTGGTTCTTTTACAGACTAGTACGTGGGAAAAATGCACTGGATTTACTGGATTTCAGACGTACTGTTACGGTTACATACCTGAAATTGGACACTGGAAGACCGAATATTGTATGTCCAATGGAATACCCATCAAGTCAGTTGAGAGTGATACCAGATATCAGGTTTGATGGATTTGGCCATATGATTGACAAAAGAAGCATGCAAAGATGATGTGTAAGAGCTAAATGCAACGGGAAACCAGAAACATATTGTGTTAAATGCCGTGTAACACTGTGTGTGAAGTGTTGTGTAACATTTCTACAGAAATAAGTAGTTAAGACTTGAATACAGTTTAGTATGCTATATGATACTGTTAGATCCCAGTGTCCTATTTTGAGGACGGCCATTCTGTCAGAATGTACAAATATTCTTTGGCTATTTTTGTACTTATTGTGGTTCATACACTATGTACATTATAATTCAGGAATAAAAAATTCAATTTAAAAAAAATTAATTTGGGACTTAATGGGTTAAGGAAATTGCTTAAAACATGTTTTTTCTCCGGAGTTTAAATTCTCGGTTTTTCTTTACTCCGCTGACACTTTCGAAATAACGGAGACGTTCTGCGGTGATCGGTAGTTTTTGCAGCAAAATAGTCAAAGTTTTTTTCCTGATTTTACGCATCTTTAATCGGCGACGGTACACTTGGCCGGATGTCGCCTCAAAATAATGAGATGTGAATTGCATCCTGTAGTTGAATGTAAAAGCTATACCGATTTTACCCATAAAACTAAAACAAAATGGACTGCGCCTATTTTCGTGTAAAGAGGACATTTACTGGCGACGCAATTGTGTTTTGCTTTTTAATAGATGCTTGATTATAGGAGGTGCATTGACGTCAACTACAATTGTTCTCCATCACAGAACGGCGGGCGCGTGGGGCCGTGGGGGGGGGGGGGGGGGGGGTGAGTGTGCCGATGGTCACCAGACACAGCTGCGCTTCGACGAGGAGCGTGGCGGTGCTGCTAAATTTCCCTTTTGTGTCGTCAAAGGGTCGTCGCCTCAAGACACGAGCGACCGCGGAGGATAGCGGAACGCCTGCTGAGACCAGTGACTGCAGAGGGGTGGCAGTGGGAGGAATCTTTAGCGCTAGGATTTCACCCGGAACAAGTCCCGCCCACTCACTCCCAGTTTTCCCGGTCTTTGTTCGGCGCCTGGGCGTCGTTTCAGTTGACCCACGTGGTTTACCGCGTTCGGCTGCACTTGGAAATTAATATCTTGCTAGGTCTTAAATTTTGCCAGATAGTTTAAAGACACGTTACAAAAAAAACGCGCACAATTGGCCTCAGCTGTGCCAGGTACTTCCACAGCAAACATAAGAGAAAAACAATTTAGTACTGAATTCTTTAAATACCAGAACTCAGTACTCTGATGAATAGCTTATGAAGAAACATAATTCTATGTGAGAAAAAGCACCCACAGCTACAACAGGAAAAACCTACGCTCAAAGAATAATTTGCTTGGAGAAAGAGAAACCACAGTATACTTGACACTTAAGTTTCAGAACTCAGACAGTCTATGTGAAACAAGCACCAATGTTCTCTATACTTCCACAGGACATCAAAATTACGTTGTTCTTGCTAGATCGAGCCAAGCTGTTTTTACGTGTTATTCACTGAATAGTTTTGCTGAAGAGTTTTAGGGGTGGAACAAGAGGTAGCACAGCATGAAGGATGCTTTACAGCCGTGAAACACTGCAGCATTTATTTCCTCCATAACTGCTCTGTGACGAACATACACATCATTATCATTTTTTTAAAATGGTTTGAATGACATTTACGAAATTAATAAATCTTTTGGTTAAAAATAGACAGGACAAAGAATAACGACAGATTATTTTCCTGGGACGTTTGCAACAGCATATAGGACACTAATCGCAGCTACAATTCTTTATAACCTCGTTTGCAGTGCGCAGGTATGGCATTGGAAGAATTTACAAGTTAAAATTCACCCATTACCCATGCAAATACTAACGAAATATGTTATATAAACAGATATCTTACTGCTTTCATTAGCCATTTATACTTTATGGCATTATTATATTCTTCAATTTTCATGAGCTACTGTGAGGGCCTACATAAACAAAACTACTTTGACTTATTTCTATACAACGTTGATTTTAGACAACAGAGTTGTTCGACTGAATCCGCGGCTTTACTACCGACATGACAGATTCAAGACCATTGCTTTCGCATTGTATGTTTGCTCTGCTGTTTCCCTTAAATAAACGTGTTATAATAAGTGAATTAGTTAATGTAAATTTGTCCTTATTGCCCTTAAATAACATCACGTGATTTTTTTGTTTTCTGTTGTTGGCGATGATTTCAATTCTCTATAGATAGTTTTATTTCCTGAATAATGCACATTCATATAATATTACTGTCCAGAAAAAGTTAAATTTCTTATCATTACTGAATCTCATCACAGTATAACATGTGTTGGACTGTGGCGATAACAACTTTGATGTAGCTTCCAGTTTGTCGAACTGGCGGCTGTTTAGGGGAGGGCCTTACACTATGGATAGGCGTGGAGGGTGAATGGGCGGGACTTGTTCCGGGTGAAATCCTAGCGCTAAGGGCACGTGGCAGTGGGCCGCAGAAAAAGCGCTTGGTGGAGCAGTTAGCCGTTTGAAAAAGCGATCTGGGGCATTCACTGGAATTTTGTTGTTGTTCCAGAGGGGTTTAGTCTTTCCGAGAAATATGTTCGCCGGCCGCTGTGGCCGAGCGGTTCTAGGCGCTTCAGTAGAGGGGACGGATGACCTCAGATATTAAGTCCCATAGCGCTTAGAGCCATTTGAACCATTTGAAATATGTTCACTGCAAAGGCAGAAGGGCGGTAGAGTGCAAAGCAAGGTGGAGCAGCGGGCCGTTTGAAAAAGCCTGTGTCCTCACCGTAGGTGGATGGATGGAGGGAGGGAGGGAGGGCAAGGATGAGCGGAAGTAAGAGGGTCTCGATTTTCGGCAGTTTGTGGGCACCTCTCGAGGAGAATGTACGTTGCAGTCTTCTGGAATGACAATTTTCCCCAGTACATGTGTTGCATTATGGCCCGTTCATTATGAGTCTTGGTTTTTTCATGACAATTTTGAAGTGTAATTAGAACTGTGACGCATTTTTTTCCATCATTTGTGGTAGCATGTATTGGCTTCAGTTACCTCGGCTGCAGGGTGGTTTTTAAGCAGGTGTGTGTAGCGAACTCTAACGTCAAACAACGATGTATACTGTATTACAAAATACACCAGCATCTCGTCAGGTGAACATATTTCCAGCATATATATATATATATATATATATATATATATATATATATATATATATATATATATCTGTGTGTGTGTTTGTCAATAGTTTCGAGTGGTATTGAGAAATTTTTTCCCGGTAGGATAACACCAGTTGTATGTTATCGTCAGTTTTTGAGCTGTATTGCGATATTTTAGGCCGTTCTTGTGTAATGCTATACATATAGTTGTGTAATTAGGCCCAATCTTTATGATTAATTACGTAATTAGGAACTATCTTTGCTTCATTTTCCTGACCGAAATAAATAAAGTACACTAACTTAAGTTAAGATATGTGAACACAAAATAAGCAGTCTTGCATATGCGGATGACTTAGTTGTGATGGCAGATTCGATTGAAAGTTTGCAAAGTAATATTTCAGAGCTAGATCAGAAATGTAAGGACTATGGTATGAAGATTGGCATCTCCAAAACGAAAGTAATGTCAGTGGGAAAGAAATATAAACGGATTGAGTGCCAAATAGGAGGAACAAAGTTAGAACAGGTGGACGGTTTCAAGTACTTAGGATGCATATTCTCACAGGATGGCAACATAGTGAAAGAACTGGAAGCGAGGTGTAGCAAAGCTAATGCAGTGAGCGCTCAGCTACGATCTACTCTCTTCTGCAAGAAGGAAGTCAGTACCAAGACTAAGTTATCTGTGCACCGTTCAATCTTTCGACCAACTTTGTTGTACGGGAGCGAAAGCTGGGTGGATTCAGGTTACCTTATCAACAAGGTTGAGGTTACGGATATGAAAGTAGCTAGGATGATTGCAGGTACTAGTAGATGGGAACAATGGCAGGAGGGTGTCCACAATGAGGAAATCAAAGAAAAACTGGGAATGAACTCTATAGATGTAGCAGTCAGGGCGAACAGGCTTAGATGGTGGGGTCATGTTACACGCATGAGAGACGCAAGGTTACCCAAGAGACTCATGGATTCAGCAGTAGAGGGTAGGAGGAGTCGGGGCAGACCGAGGAGAAGGTACCTGGATTCGGTTAAGAATGATTTTGAAGTAATAGGTTTAACATCAGAAGAGGCACCAATGTTAGCACTGAATAGGGGATCATGGAGGAACTGTATAAGGGGGGCTACGCTCCAGACTGAACGCTGAAAGGCATAATCAGTCTTAAATGATGATGATGATGATGACTTAAGTTTCCATGTGTTGGGTGTGGGTGGGGGGGATGGACTTGGGCTTTCCATTCAGTAGAACCAGGTTTCGAGTCCCAGAAAGGGCACACCAATTTTTAATTTCCCATCAATTCCAAGTGCCTTTGGTGGTATAATTGTGTAAAGGAGTGTGCACTTGGGCTTTCCTTCCAGAAGGACCAGGGTTCGAGTCCCGAAGAGGCGTCGCCAAATTTAATTTCGCGCCAATTCCTTGGTGGGGTGGATTGTCAGCACAGCCCTGTGGCAGAGGAATTCCCGCAAGACTTCGAAATTCCCGACAAAATTCGAATTTCCCACCAAACTTCGAAATCCTGGCCAGTAGGATACGTGAGGGAGGAGTGGGGGAGGGAGAGGGATGGAAGAGGGGAGGGGGCTGGAAGTAGTAGGGCAAGCTTCGTGTCAGCTCACTCTGCATTGTTGCCAAATTTATTCAAGATGGCGGCGATGACGTCATTCAAGATGACGCCATTTAGACTTGGCAACAGTGCATGACGTCATCCAGGATGGCGGATTTTGGCGGGAAAATAGGACAATTGTGCTATGTCCACTAATCTAAGCCTCCAGAAAAAATGGCGGGAATTTTGAATTTTGGTGGGAAAATAGACCAATTGGGCTACGTCAACTAACCTAAGCCTCCAGAAAAAATAAGTGGGAAGTTTGAATTCCCAACAGGATAATGGCGGGCTTCTCATTATTATTTATTATCATTTATTATTATTTATGTTCATTATCATTATTATTCATTATTATTGATTATCATTTATTAACATTCATTCCATTCATTATCATTTATTATCATTTCTTATTATTTATTATTTTTATTGGCCTGCCTCCACTAGAAAATTACCTCCAAATTCAAACCCCAAAACGATAATGGCTGCAAAACCATACTTGTCTTTATTATTATTCATTAGCATTCATCATTTATTATTAATTATTATCACTTATTATTTATTATTATTTATTATCATTTATTATTATTTATTATTAATGGCCTACCTCCACTAACACAGAAAATCCCGCCATGTTCAAATTCACACGCCATAATCTCTGGAAAACCGTACTTCTATTTATTATTATTATCATTTACTATTATTTATTAGCATTTATTATCATTTATTATTATTTCTTATTATTTATTCAAGATGGTCGATTTTTGTGGAAAGAAAGCTAATTCCCTTACATCCATAACAAAAAATTTGTCACAAAATCAAATTCAAACACGATAATATGTCACACCAACGTAAAAAAAGAAACCAATTGGGCCATATGCACTAACCTAAGTCCACCTCATCCTTCGAAGTTTGAATTTTTCGCTGTCACTTATTGTTTCACTCCTAAGCTCGTCAAATAATAATAAAGTGCACGTTTACTAACGTAAGTCACCTCCTGTGAATTCGTGGGAAAAGGACTGAAGTCTTTATTTCAAACAGTACCGTCATCACTTGTTCCCCAACAAAGTTAGTACACATTCTAGAGGTCGCAGTTCAGCCGCCACGAGGTCCCCAGTCCAACTGAATTAGTTCATATAGCCACTACCGACCCGCACCGGACCGCGCGCCACCGGCATGCGAGTGGTCGCCTCACGTGACGGCCGTCGGATGTGTCAGTGCCCCCTGCTGGTCCAGCGGCCGGTCACGTCACAGCCTACTGCCGCCGACTCGCTTTGCAGGCCCGCAGCATGGTGGCTGCTTCCACACATCACTCTTAAAAAAACACACCACGAAGAAGTCATCCGAATGGAACGGAAATCGGTGCATGTAATGTGCATGTATTGGCAAACAAATGACTACAATTTCAAAAAAAATTGGGCAATTTATTGAAGAGCTTTACAAACTGAGTAACTCAATAACGTGTTGGTCCACATCTGGCCCTTTTGCAAGCAGTTATTCGGCTTGGCATTGATTGATAGAGTTGTTGGATGTCTTAGTGAGGAATATTGGGACAGATTCTGTCCAATTGGAGCGTTAGATAGTCAGAATCACCAGCTGGTTGGAGGGCCTTGTCCATAATGCTCCAGCATTCTCATTTGGGGAGAGATCTGCGCCGATAGCTGAGTGGTCAGCGTGACGGACTGCCGTCCTACGTTCCCAGGTTCGATTCCCTGCTGGGTCGGGGATTTTCTCCATTCAGCGACTGGGTGTTGTGCTGTCTTCATCATAATTTCATCCCCATCCGGTGCGCAGTTCGCCCAATGTGGCACTACTGCTACTGGCCATTAAAAATGCTACATCACGAAGATGACGTACTACAGACGCGAAATTTAACCGACAGGAAGAAGATGCTGTGATATGCATATGATTAGCTTTTTAGATCATTCACACAAGGTTGGCGCCGGTGGCGAAACCTACAATGTGCTGACATGAGAAAATTTTCCAACCGTTTTCTCATACACAAACAGCAGTTGAGCGGCGTTGCCTGGTGAAATGTTGTTGTGATGCCTCGTGCAAGGAGGAGAAATGCGTACCATCACGTTTCCGACTTTGATAAAGGTCGGATTGTAGCCTATCGTGATTGCGGTTTATCGTATCGCGACATTGCTGCTCGCGTTGGTCGAGATTCAATGACTGTTAGCAGAATATGGAATCGGTGGGTTCAGGAGGGTAATATGGAACTCCGTGCTGGATCCCAACAGCCTTGTATCACTAGCAGTCGAGATGATAGGCATCTTATCCGCATGGCTGTAACGGATTGTGCAGCCACGTCTCGATCCCTGAGTCAACAGATGGGGACGTTTGCAAAACAACAACCACCTGCACGAACAGTTCAACGACGTTTGCAGCAGCATGGACTATCAGCTTGGAGACCATGGCTGCGGTTACCCTTGACGCTGCATCACAGACAGGAGTGCCTGCCAAGGTGTACTCAATGATGAACCTGGGTGCACGAATGGTAAAACGTCATTTTTTCGGATGAATCCAGGGTCTGTTTACAGCATCATGATGGTCGCATCCGTGTTTGGCGACTTCGCGGTGAACGCACAGTGGAAGCTTGTATTCATCATCGCCATACTGGCGTATAACCCGGCGTGATGGTATGGGGTGCCATTGGTTACACGACTTGGTCACATCTTGTTCGCATTGACGACACTTTGAACAGTGGACGTTACATTTCAGATGTGTTACGACCAGTGGCTCTACCCTTCATTTGATCCCTGCTACACCCTACATTTCAGCAGGATAATGCACGACCGCATGTTACAGGTCCTGTACGGGCCTTTCTGGATACAGAAAATGTTCGACTACTGCCCTGGCCAGCACATTCTTCAGATCTCTCACCAATTGAAAACGTCTGGTCAATGGTGGCCGAGCAACTGGCTCATCACAATACGCCAGTCACTGCTCTTGATGTACTGTGGTACCGTGTTGAAGCTGCATGGGCAGCTGTACCTGTACACGCCATCCAAGCTCTGTTTCAGTCAATGCCCAGGCGTATCAAGGCCGTTATTACGGCCAGAGGTGGTTGTTCTGGGTACTGATTTCTCAGGATCTATGCATCCAAATTGCGTGAAAATGTAATCACATGTCAGTTCTAGTATAATATATTTGTCAAGCACGAAGACATGCGGTAGAATCTCTCACTGTGTGCAGTCAGGCAATATTTTGCTGAAACGTAAGCCCAGGATGACTTGCCATGAAGGGCAACAAAATGGGGCGTAGAATATCGTCGACATCGCACTGTGCTATAAGGCTGCCGTGGATGACAATCACAGGGGTCCTGTTATGAAATGAAGTGGCACCCGAGACCATCACTTCTGGATGTCGGGCCGTAAAGCAGGCGACAGTCAGGTTGGAATCTCACTGCTGTCCAAGGTACCTCCAGGCACGTCTTCGGCCTGGAATCTCATTGAATGGAGCAGAACTGTCTTCAGTGATGAGTCCCGCTTTGAACCGGGCCCCACGACCAGCAAAGATGTGTCTGGAGACGCCTCTGACAGTAGTGGTTTACCAACCTGACAGTTGACCACCATATGGCCCGACAACCAGGAGTGATGGCCTGAGATGCCTTTTGATTTTATAACAGTCATTTCGTTTCGCGCGGTCTTGGTAATCCAATGAACTGACCTACAGCAGGAAATGCACTTAAGGGCTCTTCAAATTCTATGTGTTTCTCCTTAGACCGCTTGGCTAAAGACAAATTTGAATAAGTGCGAAAACTTAATCTTTTAACAGTAATCAAACAAACAATACTGTAGACAAATGTGCGACTGGGATGGGAGGATCTCCTCCATTTGCATGGTGGCTCCTTCTACACACATCAGAGGCATGTGTGACTTTGCACAACTGCATGCGCCCCTTGCCTCTTCGTACAATGGGTGCAAGCACCTAGCGGACGCAGAATGTTGCCCAGGTGTAAACGCACCCTTACACACATTATACTCTCACCTTTATGTAAAGTACATATAGATATCTTTCATGGGGTATGTTGGGGCTTAAGCACAGGGTCGCACATTGGCTGCTGTGTGGGAAGCAGGGGTTAGAGGAACAAGCACAGCCTCCTCGTAGGTCATGCATCACGCTGGAATCTACAGAATAGAAGTAACATGCGGTCTAGCAATAACCCCACCACGCCATCTGAGCTCCAACCAACCGACCAATCAAAAGTCAGAAGTGGAAGGCCAATAGAAAAGCGCGTATGGGTTTCTATTTTAAAAAGAGTTACATGTGCTTTGTATTCTCGCTTTGTTTTTTCGTCTTTGCAGCAGTCAGAAAATTCAGTATGATTAGTTTAAGTGATAACGCTGTGAACGAACAAAAGAATGAAACAGCCTGATTAAGTGGACCCACGGAAATCGCAACATATTCGCAGAAAAAAGGTAAATATTTGTGACACTTGAGAATATAAACTACTGGCCATTAACAATGCTACACCACGAAAATGACGTGCTACAGACGCGAAATTTAGCCGACAGGAAGAAGATGCTGTGATATGCAAATGATTAGCTTTTCAGAGCATTCACACAAGGTTGGCACCGGTGGCGACACTACAACGTGCTGACATGACGAAAGTTTCCAACCGATTTCTCAAACACAAACAGCAGTTCACCGGTGTTGCCTGGTGAAACGTTGTTGTGATGCCTCGTATAAGGGGGAGAAACGTGTACCATCACGTTTCCAACTTTGATAAAGGTCGGATTGTAGCCTATCGCGATTGCAGTTTATCGTATCGCAACATTGCTGCTCGCGTTGGTCGAGGTCAAATGACTGTTAGCACAATATGGAATCGATGGGTTCAGGAGGGTAATACGGAACGCCGTGCTGGATCCCAACGGCCTCGTATCACTAGCAGTCGAGATGACAGGCATCTTATCCGTGTGGCTGTTACAGATCGTTCAGCCACGTCTCGATCCCTGAATCAACAGATGGGGACGTTTGCAAAACAACAACCACCTGCACGAACAGTTCGACGACGTTTGCAGCAGCATGAACTATCAGCTCGGAGACCATGGCTGCTGTTACCCTTGTTGCTGCATTACAGACAGGAACGCCTGCGATGGTGTACTCAGCGACGATCCTGGGTGCACAAATGGCAAAACGTCATTTTTTCGGATGAATCCGGGTTCTGTTTACGGCATCATGATGGTCGCATCCGTGTTTGGTGACATCGCGGTGAACGCACATTGGAAGCGTGTATTCGTCATCGCCATACTGGCGTATCACCCGGCGTGATGGTATGGGGTGCCATTGGTTACACGTCTCGGTCACCTCTTGTTCGCACTGACGGCACTTTGAACAGTGGACGTTACACTTCAGATGTGTTACGACCCGCGGTTCTGCCCTTCATTCGATCCCCGCAAACCCTACATTTCAGCAGGATAATGCACGATCGCATGTTGTAGGTCCTGTATGGGCCTTTCTGGATACAGAAAATGTTCGACTGCTGCCCTGGCCAGCACATTCTTCAGATCTCTCACCAATTGAAAACGTCTGGTCAATGGTGGCCGAGCAACTGGCTCGTCACAATACGCCAGTCACTACCCTTGAGGAACTGTGGTATCGTGTTGAAGCTGCATGGGCAGCTGTACCTGTGCACGCCATCCAAGCTCTGTTTGACTCAATGCCCAGGCGTATCAAGGCCGTTATTACGGCCAGAAGTGGTTGTTCTGGATACTGATTTCTCAGGATCTATGCACCCAAATTTCATGAAAATGTAATCACATGTCAGTTCTAGTATAATATATTTGCCCAATGAATACCCGTTTATCATCTGCATTTCTTCTTGGTGTAGCTATTTTAATGGCCAGTAGTGTAAATGTCATTGCTACTCAATTAATTCGTAGCAATTTAAAGTGTACTCTTGGGTTCCTGCCTAACTGCAACCTCGGAAATCGCAACTTATTCGGAAATAAGCAGCAAATATTTTGCCAAGTGAGGAAAGTGCCCCCACTCTGTTCACCCACCTCCTTTAAGCGAACCCCATGGTCTGTTGGCTTGGCATTTCCTGAATTTAAGTTTAACGTTTATGATTAAACTGTTTCATTTAGATGTTTGATTGAAAATTTGTTCCGTTAACAAAATGTAGGCTTTAGTCACATGAATTTGCTTAACTAGAGAACTAAACCCTTCACTTTTTCATGTTTAATGGCTGCCTGTATTAGTAAACACTGTTATTCTCCTGTAATACTCTTGCTGATTCCAAGAGGATAATATGGAAGATTGATCAAAGAAAGTGGAGCCTCTTTAAAGTGACTCAAGATATTGATGCAATTCAGGAAATAAAAGTGAGATGGAAGAAGGCCAGTAAATAGTTTAATGTTCCAAAAAGAACTGTTAAGAGGGTGTCCAACAAGAAGAACCGTACGGTGCGCCTGAGGAAACAGTAAAAACAAAAGGTGGCAGAACTACAATGTTAGGTAAAGATCTTGGAGAAGTGCTCGTATAATTTTGTCTTGCTATGGAAGCCTCTTTCTTCATGCTTACGAGCAATGACTTGTGGAGAACCGCTGTGTAACTGGCAGTGGGAAATAATACTGAACACCCATTCAGAGACGGAATTTCTGGGAAGATGTGGCTTAGTCTTTGTACTAAACGCCACGAAACCAAACTGTCAGGAACAAACCCTACTGTAACATCCTACAGCAGAGCCCTGTGTTCAGCAGAGAAAACGTGGAGAAACTATATAACCTTCCGAAAGATGATAATTATACCTACTCTCAAATTACAATATACTGATTTAATACATTTTTCTGATTGATTTTAGTGTTATTTTGATTATTTTTACACACTCAAAGTGCAAAACGTCTGAAAATAATTTTATTTTTGTAATGTCTTCTCGTTATATTTTCTAAGAGTAAAATGTATATGGCGCATAATATTATCTAGTAAATATTACACGCTTTTAATATATAACTTCTACTATTTTTTTTTAAATCAAGAAGAAAATGGAGGTCTGCTTTAGGGCACTTTCGTTTCTAAATGCCAATGATGCTCGTTTCACTGGTAGCAATTTGAGCTGTACTCTTAGGTCCTAGACTAACCATACCTGTGGAAAATCGCAAAACAGTCGTGAAAAACTGCCAAATATTTGTGTCAGGTAAGAATACAAATGTCACTGCTGGTCTCAGAATAGGTTACAAACACAAAGGTGAAAAGAAAAAAAAAAGAAATACTTTCATACAGCAGGACGCAAAGCTGTATCCTTCAACTCCGTTATGCAACGACTTTGTATCTCATTTTCATTTTATTCGTCATTGTTCTGGGCATCTGGTCTGGGTGGATGTCACATGACATCCGTCAAGTCCATCGTTGGATATGTATTACAGAGGACAGCCAGCTCTGACCGGACGCGCTGAGCTACTGTGCCGGCGCTTTAACCACACGGCCACTTCAACATGGTAGTATTATTTATTTTATGACCGCCTGAAGGCTTTTACCGCCGATGCGCCATTAACTGATATTTAAGTACAAGAAATCCTACCGAGGGTGACGTGTTCGTAATAAATCTTCGATGCCCTAAAAGAAACAATTGTAAGAAAACGAATATAAACCTGCACGCAGGTGTAATATAGCGCTTTTCGTTTGTGCTGGCATTTGGGACTTTTCATTGGTCGCCTTGTTAGAGCTTACACGGCGTGATGGGGATGGTGCTATTCAGATACTGTGTTTTTTTTAATTCTTGCAATCTATACTGCATTCACTATGCCTACTAGAATCCTACTGTGCAATTAATTGTTTTCTAGCTAAATGTACTATTTTACCGCAGCGGCCGGCAGTGACTACGGGCAGCTGATTACTATTCTTAGGTAAAGTAATGGACCAGATACCGCTGTAAATGCTCCGCAGTCAATGGTCGTGACGTCATTGCGACTGCCGCGTCTCGGCCGTTGCAGAAGCATTCCGGCAGCTGGGTCACGACTGCTGGGTCTGTGACAACTGTAGTAAGCAACGAGGCACAATGTCGAAGAAACGTTTTCACGCTGAGGATGACGACCAGATAGTGAATTATGTGAGCAGATACTTTATTTTGTATGATCATAAGCATAAAGAGTTCACAAATGTGGTGGCAAAGGGTAAGGAGTGGAAGAAGATAGGAGAAGCAATGAGAAAAAAGGGTAACTCTTTTTGCAAAGACATGTTTATTTAATTTTTTCCTGCTGTGAGCTCGTAATTTTACGCACGGAAGCTAGAACAATACCTCTGTTCTTTCAAAAGCCAAACAAATACAACAATAGCGACTATCAGCAGTAACAATAAGTTAATTCC
The DNA here is from genome assembly GCF_021461395.2 of Schistocerca americana. Classification (NCBI taxonomy): domain Eukaryota; kingdom Metazoa; phylum Arthropoda; class Insecta; order Orthoptera; family Acrididae; genus Schistocerca; species Schistocerca americana. The sequence continues at coordinate 312,624,963 of NC_060122.1, forward strand.
TTTATTTGAGCTTTAGTTCCTTTCCCGGTTGTAATCATTGGTTTGCAGTGTCACAGAAGTAATTCCCGAGTGTATCGCATATCTGAAATCCTTTATCTCATACCTGAAACCCTTCAGCTTGGTACAATACCCCTGTTCGAGGCAACGGAGTATTGTTTTGTGGTAAACTCGCATCATGGCCAAGTTCATAAAAAGCTCAGGTTGTAGAGCCACATTTTCGTAGAACACCCAAAATACCTGACACAAAAGTCCAGAAGCATTTTCAGAAACTCGGCGCACTTGTGACAGTTTATAGTTCAACTGGTTGAAATGGTTCTAAGCACTATGGGACGTAACATCTGAGGTCATCAGTCCCCTAGACTTAGAACTACTTAAACCTACCTAACCTAAGGACATTGCACACATCTATGGCCGAGGCAGGATTCGAACCTGAGACCATAGCGGTCGCGCGGTTCCGGACTGTAGAGCCTAGAACCGATCGGCCAGCCTTTGATTGACAGGTACTTAACCTATTGTTCTCCTTTGATTGACAGGCTCTTAGACTATTGTTCTGTTAAGTGCTTTTCCATGTCATCCCCATTTCCTTTTGATTGACAGGCACATCACTTATTGTTCCCACGACCCCCTCCCCGAACCCCCTCCCACTTGCTGCTACAGGTACACTTTCACTTATTGGAATAGGCCCTCTCTCACTCTTACCAATTTGATTGACTATTTAATTAAATAGTTAACCTCTCTGGTGGGAAAGTGCCACACCCCCCTGCCACACCTCCCAGGCAGGAAATACAAATTTTGTGAGTGCCACGCTCACCTGGACTTGGAAGGAAATAGTCTCAACCACGATCCTCAACCGATGGCCACATCCCCTTACCAACCCACGTTGTCAGGCTAATGTGCACTAAAGTGTACTAACATGCACTAACGTGTACCAATGTCTAGTAACGTGCACTAATGTGCTCAGCACATGACGTCATCCAAGATGGCTGGAAGTTTGAATTTTGGCAGAATGTATGTTAATTGGGCTAATCCACTAACATAACCCTCCCCCCAAATGGCAGGAAGTTCAAATTTCAACACGATAATGCATCACACCACGGTTATAACTAATAACCTAAGTCACCAGACCGCCACCTCTTCCTAGGAACTGGCGCCAAGTTTGAATTTTTGTGATGAAGAAAGGTCACCTGGGGTTTCTTTACCAACCTAGGAAAATTGCGGGAAACAAAGTTCAGCTCCACTAACCTAAGTCGCCCAACTGACAACTATTCCTAGGGATAGGTTGGAAAATAACTCAGCCTGTGCTGCGCTATTGGAGAGAGGAGGGAGTGAGCTTTATTTATTTTGGAACAATTTATTTAGAGATGTAGTATATTGATCACACTGATACAAAACATTTACCCTGATGTGCTTGGGGTCACAATGCACAGTCTCCAGGCATGCAAACTACTCGTAAACAATGCAACAGGCACACTTGCTAATTGAAGCCTACACACATGTAAACTACTAAACCGATATATTTTCAGTACAGACTGGCAAACTCCTCCTAAATAATGCAGCACAGTGGTGTGCAGACACGAAATCATAAACTGTCCAAATAATGCGTAGCACAGCCTAAAGATATGCTCGCAAAATAATGCAACACACGCAATCAACGCGCACAAGCACCCTCTGCCACCCCCTGTCCATTAGAGCACAAAGGAGGTTAATGGCAGCCCCCGCTAAGTGACGCGGTCGTCAGCTGTCAGACCACACACAGACACCCGTTAAGGTCCCGCACACATGAGGCAGTGCCACCCCTTTCATACTTGACACCTGAGGAATTCCTTGCGAAATACATGTTCACCTAGGCACCGGTGCTGACGTGACCAGACGCACGCACTGTCACAGTTGTGAGCCGCCGCCGGATGCAGGTGAAAGTTGCCTCTACTTTCGAGTATACAGTCTGTTATACTGACGTCACAGAACTCCAATGCGCACTCATGCAGCCCCCATATGTGAGACACCTCCGGGCAGCATGTATCATTACCGTTGATGACAGGGTAGCTACAAACCTTCGCAAATGCATCTAACAATGTTCTCAATCTTATACTGATGTCACGTGACTATGTAAAAAATAAGAACTGACTCGACCTCGAGGAAATTGTATAGTTCCCTGAAATAGTTAACGCTCACTTTCTTAAAGTCTCAGCTTGTATGCACGAAAATTCTTGTCCTCACACAACCTGTTTACGAAAATAACGCAGAATAGCATCGAATGCAGTCTTCCTTGTGGACATAACGTGGTACTCACTCCATCACATATTACCCTTCCTGCTTTTAACACACGCAAACGGTCCCTCTGCTATATAGAGGCTCCTATATCCCAGCACTTAGGATGTGAATAAATCGAGCATTATGATTGGCTCTTATCGAATTTACCAGCCGAATTACTGAAGCCACCGGTATCAAAGCACCATCTACCTTTTCTTTCTTTCTGCAGATGAGAGTTTCAGCAGTAAAATTATTTTGCAGAGATCGCTGAATTGTACTCACAGTTAAACCCGCAAAGTTGTCTACACATCATCAAATACATAAGAGACTCACAAGAATATTGGAAGCCTGTAACATATTTACCAGTATAACTACAATTAAATATTATTACGATTGCCACAACAGTCTGACACCGATCGATGTACTTGTAATTCCTGCTCTTGATGGTTGTGCTTCTGGTGCGAATCTCAGTATCTTCTCCATGTAGAAAATCTCTCACGGTTATTGATGTGCTGTGTCTATATATCCCTCACGATAGGCCACACAGTCATCCTCTCCAATCATGCCACTACATAAAGCATAGTAACTTTACAATGCAACATATACACATTTTGCACAACATCTTTTATATCTGTACAGCACCCAAAAAAATTATCGTATGCCTACAATCACACAAGCTATATGTCACGATGCTGCTCAGCCCTAGGGAAGCACCGTCAGCCTTTTCTTTCTTTCTGCAGCTGTGACATTCAGCGGCAATAAACTATTTTACACTGATCACCATATTGCACCGTCAACTAAACCTCACAAAGTGCAATACATATCATCAAATACCGAAAGACTCATTAAAGTTTGATCAACTATACTCTAGGCGAATGATTGTATCCCACAGACTATACTAAACCGCATGAGATGCTCCCTCTGGTCCTGTTTAGTTGTTTGAAATACTGTTTTCTAACATGCTTTTACAATGCCAAACATTTCCTTTTCCTGCCACGACTTTGAGGCCTGTGCCTGGTTCTAAACTGACATTAAGAAGTTCTGACACGCACCATTTTGCAGGAAACTAAACGTTGCATGGTGTAAAGCATGTTCTTATGGCGGATAGCATAACATGCCCCACATTGTCTGATATTAAATAAAAGGTAATTACAACATAAGGAAACCGGAAGAGTTTTACAGTTTTGGTATAGGTTTCCAAACTACAGTCCGAAGGTGATTCACGAGCTCTACATTTAGACTCGTCTCTCACACTGGCGGAATAGCTGATGGCTTTGCATTCCCTTTCGACTGATTTCTCATATTGCACTCATGTACGTGATAAGTGTGTCAATGCTATCCACACCAAAAGGTGCTGTCCATCCAGCAAAATTCTTTCCTCAACTCAAACAAGCGATATCAGTCAATCATTATGTGATAACCAACAACCTGCCGGTGCACAGATGGGATGGAAAAGACACCATCGATGTACTCTAATAATAAGCATCACAGTTGATAGCACGAACAGTTTTAGCAATTTTACAGTAACTTCAACAGAGGCCAATGTTGTGAGAGCATGTTTCCCCAATTTCAGTATCATAGCTAAACCACCCCTTCTCCACTCTGCGAGTATCATTGTGAACATGGATAGATGACTGTGCAGTACGTCCATCCCAGTCCTCACCCATCTCGAGATGCGCCCATGTCGAGTAGCTTAGCACTCCTTATCGATGAATAGTAACAGATTTTAAAGTGCCGTGATGTAATAGCAGACAGTTAAGAAGAACAAGAAACAAATGATTTTTATGCGTGATGGAGATCCATATGAAAGGAGTTCGACGCATCTTTATGTAAATCAACCAAGCTATCAAGTCTTGAGTATTGTTCTAGAGTCTAGGATCGGTACCTGGAAGTTATTGGCACGAGAGAACATAAACACATGCACTCCTAAGGCTACAATGTTGTGCACTTAAAAAGGGCTATAATGTACACTTGCTCTACATGATACAAACACAATACAGCTTTCCAGAGACGTATAGTGTCCACTGTTCACATCTGATCACGATTCAGAAATTATACAATGACTGCATCAGGCCAATATAAAATGATCGTTAGTAGTGGCAGAGACGTCCCACAAGGAAACAGATAAACGCATAGCAGCAGCGTCTGACCTGTGAAAATTACAAGTCATTCTGTCACTAACTCTGTAAACAGCACATCTGTCGGGCAAATGTGTGCACAGGGATCACAGGACCTCACAAGAACCTTATGTTAGTTATGACACTAAAGTATCGATTTTACACCCAAGATGCGACAGGGGGGATAGAGTACATCGCATAAATCAAAGTTCATTTAGAGGAATGTGTCAAGTTTCATCACACATGAGATGGAAGTCCTTTGATGACCGAAAGGTTTACCATTAACGATCGCAAGTGACAGTACTTTAAACCACATACAGAACACGTGGCTCTATACGACTAGAATGCAGGCTATGTCATGCGACTGATGCATCCAGAGAGAACACTGGAAAAATTGACCTGCAGCAACTTCTCCTTCTCTAGAATGCATCAGTCAACCATTAAATTGTACCTCGTTACAGCTCCACCTCAATCGATCACCCCGTCCACTCTCTGTTATCCCTTAACGCAGATGTAAGTAAGTTTAGAGGTGAATGGTTCTCTGTCCTCCTGAAAAGCATCAAATACAGTAGTTAACTTGCTTGTATCACTGGTACCTCAATAGACATACAATATAATGCTGCCCCAATGGAAAAAAATTGACTGCTTCCCTGATTCCCTTCATTTCGATCTCGACGTTTTCTCAGATTCTTCTTGTTGCTGCATACTTATTCCCATGTACTAATTGTTCAGTGCGAACCAGAAGACATGCAAGTACTTCCCCATTTTCCTGCATTTAGGTGTATAATTGGTCAATTTATACCTATTGACTCGTCATTTTTCTCAGTTCTATCGATTTTATGTGAGATCTTTCCATGCGATCATGACATAACCTCTCGTTCTATGTTCTAAAATTGCTTGTAAATGTAGCACAGCTGCCGACACCTAGCCCAAATGCACTGATCGGGAGGCGTAATATAGCACTGTACTCGACTGTATCCAGTGACCCCTTAGTGGGGTGTGGGGAGTGGGATGGGGTGGGGGAAAAACAGGTGAAGTGTGGTGACATGGAAAACAACTTAACAGAACAATAGGGTAAGGACCTGTCAATCAAAGGAGAACAATAGGTTAAGTACTTGTCAACCAAAGGAGAACAATAGGTTTGCCCCTTCTGGCGTTCGCTGTGTTATTCAGTGGTTTGGTATTTAACTAATTTGTAAATGAAAATGATAATCTTATTTTATTACATTGAATAATTACTGAATAATTTTTGTCCCGGCTAAAGATTTGGTCAAGTTGCTAAAAAACTCCAAGTTAACGTCGTGTTAAAGTGTTGTCTGTAGGTTGTGTAAGTGTCACTAAATCACAGTTCATACAACAGATTCTATACAACTATGGATTATGATGGAAGCAGTTATCTTCAGCAAAATGATCATTAAAACCACCGAATATCAGCCGCGCACAACAATGACGTATGTTACCTCAAACAATATTCTTCGCAACTCGTGTGCAATTAATTTCGGCTCCATACATCAGCTAGAAATGTTTCTTATAAGGATCGTGCTATGAGCACTGTTTTTAAAGAACCAATCTGATTCGAATCGTTTTCATTAAAATGAGTTCGGGACCACCGGTGCACATTTATTTTTATACATTTGTATTACTTTCGACATTTATGTCTGCAGAGTTGCGTAATTTGAATTTGCCGCAAAGATAATTGTTAAGATGGCGGCAGACAATTGATAGAGACTTTCTATTGTTAGAGCAAATAAGTAAATATTTGAAATGCATATTAAACTCTATAAAAACTGCTTTCGTATTGTGCACTATTTAGACTTCATCAAGCAAACATTTTATTTGTTTCTAAGGAAAACACAGACAAAAACGCGATACAAATCGCTATCATCAGTGTCTGCGCTGCTTGCAGCGGAAAGAAATAATTAACACAGATAATGCTTACTGAGAGAGGAATTAAAGTTACAAATAATTATGCACTCATATTTATAATAACAATGAACTCTATTTTCAAGTAATAATTAACAAATAATTACAATTTCTTAACAGACCTCAGTTTGATATGCGTCCGCAACCTACAAAAGCCATCCAACAAAAGATAAAAACAAAGGAAGACAAACGCAGATCATAAAATGAATTTACAATTATCATTGTCTTTGAATGATACACATCGATATGTCCAATTACATCATAGAATATTATATAAATAATTAATATTTATAAGTTTTCACTGTTTTTTTCATACGTCGAATAGATAATGTTTATAACTGTTACAGGCATAATTTTCTCTCGACGCACTGTAGCTAAAATTTATCTCGTGGATGTTACAATGTCCCTTGGGCTGAGAAAAAAAATTAGTTTATCTATTGTATATTTTTTTTATCAGTCCACGCAATCCACGTAGATTTGCTACTCTCAAGATGAAAATGTTTAGTTTCAATGTTGTTTTAGACATGATAAAATTATAGTAGGCCTAGTAGTAGTAGTTTATTCATCCAGAGACAATTTACATTGCATGGATTTCGTCAAAAAATAGAGTACTTTAAATGGCTTCAGTGACTGTATTATCTCGGAAATCGCTGCGGATACTTCCCGGATTAACTTATCCCCCCACCCCCCCACCCCATTTGGGTTCACTGGACTCGGAAAACCGGGAATAAAACCGTCCAAGGGGCTTCAAGAAAATATAGACACCTACTTTTAACAGTCAGGCTTGACATGATTGTAATAAAATATGCTGGAAAATGCAAATTTATGACTCTGATGTAAGCATTTGAGATAATGAATGTTTTTTTTCATGCTGGTATATCATAAAATTTCCAAAGTCACTCATTCATCGAGTCTCATAACAATTTGCCGCTGACGTCGTAAGACCGCCCGGTGTCGAGCCGTGGGACTGCAGACAGGTAGTGGCTGCCGCTGGACCGCCCCTGGCCGAGTCGGTGGGGCGTCGGTTGCCGTCGGCTGCATCGTGGTTTGGATCTGCTGCTGGCTAGAAGTCGCGCTGCAGCAGGCCTTGTTTCTCCTTTACCACGTCCCTCAGTTTAAGATGGTACATGAAATGTCAAAATATAAGCATCAGTGACAAGACAATTACTACTCTCATCCTGTGGAAAAGTTTATTAGTGTCCATTTCACTTGCATTCACACGGATGGAATTAGACTGTTTTTGGAGTATGGTGGTGGTGGTTAGTGTTTAACGTCCCGTCGACAACGAGGTCATTAGAGACGGAGCGCAAGCTCGGGTTAGGGAAGGATTGGGAAGGAAATCGGCCGTGCCCTTTCAAAGGAACCATCCCGGCATTTACCTAAAACGATTTAGGGAAATCACGGAAAACCTAAATCAGGATGGCTGGAGACGGGATTGAACCGTCGTCCTCCCGAATGCGCGTCCAGTGTGCTAACCACTGCGCCACCTCGCTCGGTTTTGGAGTATGTTCTGTATTTTGACACTGTTCAACACAATGTAGTGATTCACATGTAAGTTTATCACAATATGCACGTTTTGAACCCTGCACCGTTAATCATACAAGTGTCCGTAGTGTGCTTCGTTTACTTAAGCGGAATGTAAATATTTTCGCGACGCGCTGCGTAGCCAACGTTGCATTATTGTTTTGCCGCGCGGCTGACTGTACAGTCTGTCACATTAAATTTGGCACGTGGAGACGCTTCGTATCAAACTACTAAAGGTCATCAGTTCAAATTAATTATTAATACAGTCAACAGTACTCAACGTTCATAGCGTTGCTGCTAACTTTGACACTCCAAGAACGTTCATAAGGTTACGTGATCACAGTTTTTATCACTGTTCATCATTATTCACAATGTAAATCACAGTTCTTCACGCGTCCACTAGTTCCTGCGAAACACGTTTCACTGTTCTGATTGCTGTCAGTAATTTTCCACAGTACTTAACAGACAATCTATATGCAAATGAAATTTTTCAAGAAATGAGGCCTGGTACACTTGCACATAAGTTCATATTACCATGACTGAATAACAAAATTTAAAATTTTACACTGTCACATAAACATGAGACAATATAAAACTTTCAGAATCTGCTACATTATCTTGACCATGAGATCATTACTGAACTGTCCAGATAACAGTACATTTCCATTTTTATTACAGATACATATATTTATATTTTTTATTCTTTTTTATTCGGATTATTATTTACCATGTTTTTGGGACAGATGTCCATGTTCGGTTTATTTAACCGGAATGTTGCTCAAAGGGAGCAGTCGTGTTGCCATTCTGTCTGCATCTAGAAGCAGTGAGAATGATGATTGTTTACATTGCAGGCCAACAACGCCAACCTTTCTGTGATAGATATTTGCGGCAGACCAGCCTGCTGAAGCTACCTCCGACCTCTGCTGCACGGATCCGTCATTGCTGTGGCGGGCCGCATCACACCTTGGAGTTACAGTGAAGCGAGAGCCGAGAGGGCTGCTAGCCTCCGATTTCTGGGTGGCATCGTCCAGCAGACTGCAAGCTGCTGTTCACAGGGGCGGGGCCAGGGCGCGAACTCGTAGTCTCCCGGGTGCAGAGCTGTGTGCGGAATCTGAACATGCTGCCCTGCACGGACGGCCGGAGCTGTTAATGGTCACTATGATGTCGGCGAACGGCTGCTTCTCTTCGGCGCTCTACGAGTCACACTCGAGGGAGCAGTCAGCTGTGTTCCGAGGTACCGTGCACAGCTAACGCACGCGGCAGCCACTTAACCATGGTGTGACTAGAAGCACTATGTCTGCAAGGCTGGGCAACTGGGTGCCAACACAGTAGATTCCGGCATTGGCATGGTGTGCAGCGCCATCGCCGAGTTCAGCAGAAGGCCTGCTGTTTATCTTCGGTGTAATAAAGTCAATGACACACTTGCCTGTGTTTTTCTGCACGCTTCAGCGTGAGTCACCCCTCTCTACCAAACCATATCTCTCGGTCTGACGTATTACAACCCCTGAGCTCGGAGGATTGTAACAATTTGGTGTCCGCTTTCCAACACAATACTTTGCGTCAGAAAGTTTCCGTCCACGTCCAGCACTACATTTTGGTGAGAGAGTTGGCTTTGGTGAGTGGTGAATCAGGCAGTGGTATTCGACATAAGTACCAGCCCAGCACAATATGGAGCAGTGAGACTAAGTCTTGTTGACATTTTTGATGTTTGCCCTTGTTGTCCCGGTTAGTGGTGTGATCTAGAGTACAAGATGTTTAGCTACAGGAACCTGTTGAGTTATCTTTGTTTAGAGGTAATGGTGTAGGGGATAATTTGACAATTTAGTGCCATGTGAGGTGTCCATTTCGTAATTTGGGCACGAGTTGAATGGGAGTTACTGTTTTGTCTCACTTAAAAAAATTATTGTATTAAGGTGGAAGTAGGTAACACAAAACGGTGAAAACACGTGCTACTACCTCAGTTGCAGTTGCTGCTTTAAAATGCAAGCGTTAATAGAGTAGTTTGAGAGCATGAAGGAGAAAAATCTCGAACTTAAACGCGAGATAGAGGATCGTAAGGAGAGACATGATCAGTCACAATAGATCTCGGGAAAGTAAGTCTGGATTGAGAGTGCCTTCTGTGCCATATGACCCGGCAGTGGTCGCACTGATTAATCACTTCTTGGGCAAGGCAACGGAGGACGTGACAATTTTCGTTAAGGATGTTAGGGACGCTGCAGGAGTACTTGGGCGGTCAGATGAAGTGACCGTATATGTTGTTAATATGAGTTTGGCAGGGGCGCCAAAGCATAAGTTGCCTACCACGAGACATTGAGTAAGTACCTATGTTCCAGGAGTGGGTTCAAATGGTTCAAATGGCTCTGAGCGCTATGGGACTTAACTTCTGAGGTCATCAGTCCCCTAGAACTTAGAACTACTTAAACCTAACTAACCTAAAGACATCACACACATCCATGTCCGTGGCTGGATTCGCATCTGCGACAGTAGCGCTCGCGCGGTTCCAGACTGTAGCGCCTAGAACCGCTCGGCCACTCCGGCCGGCTCCAGGAGTGGGCCGTGGGATTGTGCCAGCGATACCAAAAGCAGAACAGTGCGCGATTTTTTCGGGAGAAATTAAGTACGTTGTCGATGCAATGTAACGAATCTATGGAAGCGTTCACGGACTGAATCCATAAGCTAAATGAAAGACATATGTACAGACCCAGAACGCAGAAGTGAGTAGGGTACTGTTGCAGAGGGCAGAAAATAGAGTGCTGGATGGTTTTTTTCGTGCTATACCCGATGAAACGTCACGGAAGCTACGGATGGAAAACCCAGATGACTTAGAATCAGCTCTTAGGGTAGCAGCACTTATAGAGGAAGTGGGCATAGCCACAAAGCAGAGAATGGACCATCGCGTGTTTGCTTCTGAAGTCAAGTGATTTAGATGTGGTCGGGAGGGGCATGTAAGGAAGCAATGTAAGTAACAAGAGTGCTATGCATGTGACATTTTGGGCCACCGGGCATTTGAGTGTAGAGGTAGGAAGGGTGGAAAGCACCGGCAAGGGACGCAGCCGTTAAATGGAAACGGGATTGCTTCAACCGTCGGAAGGCAGCCTCGACAGACCGTAACACGGTACAAGTTAGTGCACAGACAGAATGTTGCTTACTGGGCTTAGTGGCTGGCAGGAAACAGAGATTTTTGGTGGACACGGGTACGAATGTTTCCGTTATTAGCCTGGACCTCGTGCGAAAGAGGAGACTGGGCCGCCACGGTATAGGTTACGTGGGATTGGCGACAATAGAGTGGAATCACTGGGCACAGCAGTACTGGAATTTTCGACTTCATTACGATTGGCAGTACTGTCACTGATGTGTGTGTGTGTCATTTGTAATGCAGTTACCTGCAAGGCAAGTTCCGCTAATTTCCACTTCAGTGAGGCTAGTGGACTGCAGGCACATCGTCTTATCGTGGTGTCAGTGTTGATGCATGTCTGCTGTCTGCACTAGAACGTTTACATCACCTGCGCCTACTGTCAGAATTTTTGGGCGTGTGAGGGTAACCAGGAAAGTCAAATATTGCACAGCACGTCATCGCCATCCGCGTTGCTTGCCACTGTGCGTAAATGACGTAAAAGTTGTGACAGGGTGCGATTGCCGAGCTCCTCAGTTCGAAAAAGCTCCTCTAGTCGCTTCACTGTCAGAATGCTCGTCACCAGCACATTCCTGATTGACGCATACCATTTGTTGTCCAGCACGGCAGCTAGAATATCTCGTACTTCTGCCACTGAGTCTTCTCTAAGCATTACGACCACATAACTATATTTCATCTTGTCTCTGATGTCTGTGCAAGGACGAACTAGCTTTCAAGCTACCCAAACCACAACACAGGGTTGTGTTACCAGAATGGTGGTGGCTGCTCGCAGCTTGTTCTGTGGTGGCTGGTGAACTGCCAATTATCGTGAATGAGATTTTCACTCTGCAGCGGAGAGTGCGTTGTTATGAAACTTCCTGGCAGATTAAAACTGTGTGCCAGACCGAGTTCAAATCTCGGTTCGGCACACAGTTTTAATCTGCTAGGAAGTTTTGTGCCAATTATCGTATTAGAATGGGTGTGGCTCGGCTAGTGCAGAAGTGACCAACGTCCATAATGCTATGTGACGTGGAATGCTGAAACCAGCACAGTCATGCTATGGTGCATTCAAGTCAGGGTCACCAAATATCTGGACATCAGATGGAACCAAACATTTATTTCCACATACAAGCTATACACAGCAGCTCAGAAGTATGAGAATGTAAGAATCGTGGTGCTGAAAAGGGGCCAACGGCCTTGCCACAGTGGTAACACCGGTTCCCATCAGATCACCGAAGTTAAGTGCTGTCGGACTGGGCTAGCACTTGGATGGGTGACCATCCGGTCTGCCGAGCACTGTTGGCAAGCGGGGTGCACTCAGCCCTTGTGAGGCAAACTGAGGAGCTACTTGATTCAGAATTAATGGCTCCGGTCCCGGAAACTGACATACGGCCGGGAGACCGGTGTGCTGATCACATGCCCCTCCATATCCGCATCCAGTGACACCTGTGGGCTTAGGATGACAAGGCGGCCGGTCAGTACGGTCGGTACTGTTGGGCCTTCATGGCCAGTTCGGGAGGAGTTTAGTTTTAGTTGGTGCTGAGAAGACGGAATAATCTAGAAATCTCAAGTGAAAGGGTAACTAGGATGATAAACTGGCATTGCAGTTACATGGAATGTTTATGTATCACTGTACACTCATGCTTGTGGGGACATCTCAGATTCTGGGAATTCCCTGCCCCAAATACAACATGAGGCAGAAAACTGTTAATGCCATGACCGATCGTACAGGGAAAAATGGGTATAGACAGGCAGACAGGCCTCAGTGTTCGATTCACTGTTGCGATTTTTTTTCTCACTACTAAATTTTTAACACAAATCAATAATATTCAATCAACTGATATTCTCTGATTATTAAAGAAATTATTTATTTATACCACATTTCTTTTATGCAATAATGTATGTGAATAACTGTTTCACTTCAATTATTTCAAAAATCATTTGAGTATCTAACTACATATACAAAACAGATTTTTTATTGGTGTCAACACTACCTTTGAATCAGAAGTTCAGTACTGTTCCAATTCATAACACACAGGCTTATGAAAATGTCAGTGGAAACTGAGACCTGCTTATCAGAGCTGATGGCATACTAAAGGTTTATAGAAAAGAGTAGTTAGAGAACTGTGGTTAAATTGTTTTGTTTTCACCTGATCTATACACTATAAAATGAAAAAGTTCTTAAAACGAATTTCATAGTAATATAATAATAAAAAAAGTAGCTTTAGTTTTAATTTAGTAGTGTAGACCAAATCAACTAAGATTTTTTTCAAATAAGAGTTTTTCACATTATTTGGTATTGTTAGAAAACTTGTGGGATGTGGTGGCCCTCTCTTGTGAAGGCACCACGGCTGTAGCCCTCCCCTAAATCCAGCCATGTACAAAGCTTCTACAATCAACAGTTGCAACCTTCTACCAACTGTTTAGTTCCTCAGTGATAGAATTCCACTCCGTGGTCATCAATCAAGCCATTCGAGAATCACTGCATGAATGTTATCATTGGAACACCTGCAGCAGCTGATCTGGTTGGAGTGGCCAGAGGTGACGGTCATATGTGTGCGAGGTTTGCTTCCCTGTCTCAATGTGTGTGCTTATCTCTTTTCTGAAGAAGACTTTGGCCAAAATCTTATACGTAGCAGTCTTTTCGTCGTGCCTATCTGCAGCTCACCGTGTAATCTTTCTGGTGAGCAGCAGTCTATCCTTTTCATAATATTGTTGTTAATTACTTACATTAAATAGTCTTGTACCCAAAGTTTTTCTTCAGGTTGCTTCTATGTGCCCAAAAGTTATGACTAATTCAGCTATCTGTGTCATGGTTGACAACCTGGTCATAAATGCTTTTATTGATATTACCTACTGAAGAATTCTGGACTCCTGTTTGCACAGTTTATATCCTTCTGTATCACATTAGACAGTGAAATATTCATTGGTTCAACAAATAATTAATAGCATTTTTAATGCCAACTAGCCACAGCCTGCATTTTTCAGTTAACCTTGTATTTTTACTTTATGGTTTCACTGATAATTCATCTATTTGTTTGTCCTACATGTGTGTGCTAAGTGCTATCTTCCCATTTTGCTTAAAATTTTCTTTTCCACAACTTACCCAGTATTTTTGGAACCATAGCTTTTACTCACTTTCATGACTCAAATTTAGCCTACTTAGATGTACTGTAATGATGAACGAATACTGTTTTTATAATCATTTCTAAAGAAAATTTGTTTCTACAGTTTTTCCCAACTGTGTTCTAATACTCATTCCTCTTCTCATGGACTGAATTTTGCTACTGTGGATACTGACAAAGGTAGCTCCCCATTGCAATCCCCTCAGATTTAGTGGGCGGATTAATGGCCCAGTGAACAGCCCATCAAAAACTGAACATGGATTAAGCAGGAAAACAGTAAGAAGGTGTACGGAATTGTGAAAAAAAGAAGCAAAATAGAGACAGAACATGTTCCAAGTTCAAGATATGTAAAATCGACTGTACTGGAACACCACTGCTGTTGTGGCTCCGTGGTCATGATGTTGGACTGCAAAGCAGGATATCCATATTCATATCTGCCTCGTGTCTTTTTGTGTTTGTTCCAAAAATCATGAACTCTCCATCCAGTCATTCACTTGTATGTTCTCCTGCTGTAGTCTTGGCAATTGTCATACTCTACACTGGTTATGGAATATCAGTCATGCGGTAAGAAAATATTACTGTCGCAAGTAAATGTGATGCGTAATGAGAGCAATTGAGATCCCACATAGACCTCTAACAGAAATGAAAACGACAAATAAATGGGTGTGAATAATTTTACAACAAAGAAATTCAAATACTCCCATTTTTATCACATACCCTAGGTCCTGGGAGACCAACTATATATTCCACATACAATTTATAGAGACAATGAACTGTAACATATCTTCTACCTATTGCATAACTTTTTATGCATCTTGTTGTTTGTTGTATCTTTAAAAAAATTCTAACTGTTCTATAAATCAATTTTACTCTGTGCTATGAAACTCTACCAGTTGAAGGTTTTGCAGCATTACATGAAGTTCATGTGTTACAGCCATCAATGCAATGTTATCATAATCCATTTTTGTTTGTTGTTTTGTTCCTAGAGCTTCTTCCCTCTCAGCCATGTTTGGTCCCTTGGCAAAACTCCATATGTGAATGGATACCTTCTAGTCTTGATTATTTGTTTTGTTTTGATACTGTGGTGACTTATGGACTCAAACCTCTACTGCATGAAATATTCGAAAATACGAAATTATTAATGTATTAAACAGCTGGCGTATTGTGCTGTATCACTGTATCAAAGTAGAGTAAATGATGAAATGTTCTATTTGCAACAAATCGAAATTTTTGAGTACTAATCCTGTAATGTACTGTTCAAGCACACCATCTTAATGGGAAAGTCTCCTGTCCCATATAGTGAATTCACAATTTCCAACAACAGGGACAGTTATCACTCTCTTCCATTTATTTTGTTTTCACAGTTAAATACACTATGCAATCCATAGAGCCTTTTTATATGACGTTGTGACTGTCACATCAAAACATAATTATGGATGTTGTGATACCCTGTACATGCCATGAATTTCTTGAGATGCTACTATAAGGAGAGTAGCTACACAGAGCAAATTGATTCCCAGTACAATGCCACATACTACTGTAAAATCAATAATTAAAATATGTGCCAACATTTATAGTCTTGCAGTGCTCTTCTTTAGGATGCCTAGCAGCACCACACATCACTACCCCCACAAAAATTTCACTAAAGCTGGCAGTGGACATGGAGGCGTCTGCTCTTAATGTCTTTTAGATAATTTGCAAAGATGATGACTGACCATTGTATGAGACTCATACAATTTCTTTCCTGGCAACAAGAGAAAGTTTAATGTCTTAAGATTTCATTTCACTGTTCCTCCACCAGCAGAATCTGTCTCTGCCACAAGGGGAAGTCAATTATTATAAACAGTTTAGTTATCTTTTTGTTTGTTTTGGTAGTACTGTCATTTTATGTTGATGACACATGCTTTGTTTATTTGTTCTTATATCTTTGCAATTTTCAAGCTGCTAGATTGGTTTCATTATCGCTGCTGTGCTGTTAATCATGGCTGCTTTGCTGCGTATTTGCACCAAAGAAGAGCAACATTCAATGATGTGTTTTTTGTGGTCGGAAGGCATATCAGAGGCCGAAATTCATTGAAGACTTTTTGTACAGTATTGGAACAGTGTTTTGACACAATGGAGCGTCTACGAATGGATTGAAAAATTCTGAAATGGTCGCACAAGTGTTATGCACAATGAAGGAGCCAGACGACCGTTTACCGCCACAAATGAATAAACCACTGAGTGTTCACGTAAAATGATTATCTTAGACCAATGATTAACTTTCGACAAAGTGGCACACCCTCTGCAAATTAGTCACAGTTTTGCCTACAAAATCATCCACAACAGACTTGGGTTTCATAAAGTTTGTGCAAGATGGGTCTCAAAACAACTCACACAGTGGTATAAACAAATGTGCTTGGACATCTGAAAAAACATTTGGATTGCTATCGTAACGAAGGGGACAACTTCTTAGACAGGATCATTACTGGTGGCGAAACATAGATCCATCATTCCGAGTCGGAGAGTAAACAGAAGAGTATGGAATGGAAACATCAAAATTCACTGTACAAGAAAAAGTTCAAGATGCAGCCGTTCACAGGAAAACTGATGCTTATGATTTTTTGGGACGCACAAGGTCCAGTACTGGAACATTATGGGGAAAGGGGCACAACAACGAACAGTGTATGTTACACCGAGATGCTCACTGCTAGGCTAAAGCGTACAATTCGAAACAAACATAGAGGATTGCTGTCAAAAGGTTGTTGCACGACAATGCTCATCCTCATATTGCTGCTCATACTGCTGAAACGCTCCAGAAACTCAAATTTGAAGTACTGGATCATCCTCCATATAGTCCTGATCTTGCCACTTCTGACTATCACTTGTTTGGTCCACTCAAACAGGCATTAAGGGGCCGTCGATTTGCCTCAGACGAAGCAGTGAAAGAAGCGGTGCATTCCTGGCTTGCAGCTCAACCAAGAACCTTCTTTTATGAGGGCATCAGGAAGCTTGTACAATGATGTACCAAGTGCATTGAAATGCAAGGAGACTATGTAGAAAAATGTTGTTCTTGCAAGTTTCCTATTTGATTACAATAAAATTTTATAACTACTTTGCGGATAATAACTGACTTAAATTGTGGCAGAAGAGCCAACTCTGTGTATAGGTGTAGGAATTGTTCAGTTTACACAATTAAAACATCTAATTTGGTCTTTTTTTTTTAAATTTAGCAGTGAAAATGTGAGAGACATGGATAACAACATTATGAAATTGATTGTTCCTACTCATCATATAGCAGAGACGCTGAGTCACAGATAGGCACAACAAAAACACTATTACAAAATAAGCTTTCAGCTGATAAGGCCTTCATCGAAAATGGACAACGTACAAACACCCACTCGAGCAAATGCAACTCATAGACGTATGACCAGAGTCTCGGGCCGCTGAAGCCAGACTGTGAGCAGCAGTGCATCATGAGAGAGGAAACCAGGTGATGGGGGTAAGAAGGAGTCTGGGACAAGGAGGTGGAGGGATAGCAGGGTAGGGGTGGGGGACAGTAAAGTGCTGCTTGCAACAGCGTACAGGTATGACGTAGAAAGAGGGCAGCGCAGCTAGGAACATTAGAGAGGTTAGAGGGAGGGTAGGGGGAGGGGATGGGGTAGTGGAAAATGTGAGAAGTAAAAAGGCTGATGGAACAGAGGGCTGTGAAGTGCTGGAATGGGTCAGTTTGTCGGGGCCACTCATGTGGACATGGACACTGACAAACTGTGACCAAAAGACAGCTTGACCACCCTGCTGCTGAACATGCCACCCAGCATGACGTTCTTCATTTCAATTACTGCTTCACAGCCTGTGCCATCTGGATCCTCCCCACAAACACCAACTTTTCTGAATTGTGCAGGTTGGAACTCACCCTATGATATATCCTACGTTCTCAGAAACCTCCTGACCTCAATCTTAAGTAGTCTTTGTTCTTATCTATCTAGCACCTTCCCTTTTCCAATTCCAGCACTTCACAACTATCTATTCCATCAATGAACCCTCAGTCTTATATTACGTCTCTCCTTTTCCACTCCCCCCCCCCCCCCCCCTCAGTCTAACCTCCCGACTGCACCTAAACACCCTACCTCTCTCCAAATCATCCCTGTATGCTCCCACAAGCAGTGCTTTACCATCCCCCAAGCCTACCCTGCGATTTCTCCCCCTCCACTCCCCACCCCAGCCCCCTCCACCCAGATGTCCCTCCCATTATGCGTTGCTGCTCACAGTCTGGCTTCAGAAGCCAGACAGTGGTCATATATGTGTGAGTGGCATTTGCATGAGTGTGTGCTTGTATGTTGTCTATTTTCAATGAAGGCCTTGTTGGCCGAAAGCTCATTTTCTAACAATCTTTTTGTCGTTCCTATCTGTGACTTAGCATCTCCACAATAAGGTGAGTAGCAACAATCCTTTTCACAATTTTGTTACATTCCGTCCTGGACTCTCCATTGATTGACAAGGTTAAATATGGTATGTATGTATATTATGTGTATTATACCATAATTGTCAAGAAATCAGTTTATCTGATGCTCAATCTTTAGTGAAATTACTTGCAGTTATTAACACGTCTGAAGCAACGGTTTGAAATGTCACTAGAGATACAGCACAAGGTACATGTAGAGCAATAACAATGACAGAAAAAATGGCTCCTTTTTTTTTTTTTTTTAAAGAAACTATCCGGGCATTTGCCAAGTGATTTAGAGAAAACATGGGAAAAATAAATCTCAGTGGCCTGAAGGGCATCTAAAGCCCACTCCTTCTGAAGTACTTTGCCAGCCATACAATAATATACAGCATTAGTTCTACGTGCTACAAAGAGCAGCAAAGGAGAAATGAATCATCTATTTACTCTAACACTGTATTTTAAAATTCAGTCTGCCTCTAATAACATCATCATCCACAGGAATAAGCAGGTTATCTTCCTTCCTTCATAAAATTACAGGTACATCTCATGTAGCCCATTTACATTTATGTACATTATTAATCATTAGGTTCAAAAGAAACATAAGTGCATTTTTACAGTACTACATAGAACAATTTAGTGCTAAACTAGCATCATGCATGTATAGATTTACTCAACTCACATTATATAAGTAATCACCCACTACCATGAAGAAAAACTGCTAATATTTTTAGAATACATAGAAAATTTCTTTGACTTAACTACTGTCTAGGTTGAAAACAATCCACTGTGCACATGACAGCAACAGTGTATATAGCAGTTAACTCAGGCCTTGTATGTGTGCCTTATTCATAGACAGGCTTAGTAAGTGTTTTTGCTGCTGCTGCAGCATTGATAATAATGCATAAAATGGCAGTTTTTCACACAATTAACAATGTACCTGTGACAGAATTAGTAAGAATTCTGCTGCCTTTTCCAGCTAAGTTTCAAACTGTTTTCTTAAATTAGCCATACAGTAGGCATGAGAGATGACAAATTATTATTTATACGGATAGTTTTTCAAGATATTGCCAGGTGGTCTTAAACATGATAAATGAAACAAATATTAGTACGTGTGCAGTTTCTTTTGGTTTAAAGGTACATCTTGTTTGTCAGTATGTGCTGCTGTGCGATTCTACAGCCACTTTCTGCACCTTATGTTCATTGTAGTTCAACCAAATCTACCTGAAAAAGAAGAAAAGACAGACAGTAGTGTAGGCAATTTTGAGCAGAAATTACTAGTAAGGTGCAATTAATGATATCATCGATCTGTTGGGGGTTTTTGAGAGAACATTTAAAGCAATACTACATAAATGTATACTAAAGTGTTTGGCTTTTCACATTGCATGCTATTAGACAAAGAAATAACCATTCCATCACAGTATATGTGAGAGTGTCTAACTATTTAAGAAAGATTACTGCAATGGAACAGAAATATGTTTTTATGATTCAGTATTTAAATTACGTAAGTTACAAGCTTATATTTTCTGTAGTTCACAGTCATACAGATGTTATTACTCTAGATTGTGTATGTCCTATGTAGTAGTTCCCGAAATGGAGTAGTAATGTCAACTGCACAGCTAGTGCATCCTTTTGATGACCTTTGTGTCCTCTAAGTAACAAGTACTTAAATCGTAAATGAGCTTGCAATACAAAATGCAATAGACACCAGTGGTAAAGGAGACATCCATAAATTTCTTTCACATGTGACAAAACTTTAATTAATAAATAGATCTCAAGAATTTTAGTTTTAAATGTAAATTCTAGTGTCATCTCCACCTCTTTGGGCTGCAGCAAGGAAGTATCTCATCTCATTCCCACCCTGTTTAGCACAAATCAACAATTTACCAACAAAGAGAAGAAACATATTGTCATTAGTTGAATATGATGATTTAGTACTGATTAGAGCAAATGTGGTATTAAATGTCATGAAATTTCTCACTGTACTAAGCTGAGCTTTTTCACTTAATTTGTTAATATGTGTTAAGTCTGTATTCCAGTATTTCCTTTCTGTAACTTTTGTAGAAAAATGGCCAAATCTTTAAGTCAATTGCATATAGTTATTACGAATGGATGTTGTGAAAGAATATTATAGGGATATGTACAAAATGTATACGTGAAGAGACAAAGATGTGTATTAACCTATTTGGACAAACACTTATATTGTTTGTTCAAAATGCCCTGAAAAAATGATCAGGGACATGCAGAGTAGGACTGCCAACTATCCTGCGTAGCAAGACATTTTCCTATTTGAGATGGGGGGGAGTGGAATAAATCGCATATAGACCTCCTATGGGACAATAAATCCTATATTTGATGTTTTCCTGCTAATTTACATTATTGGGAAGCTCATTTGTCAAAATTACACGGAAGTCCCATGTAGAAAACAGCTTCAAACATTTGATTACTTTACAAGTGAGTTAATTTGTTAAATGTCTGATGTCAAACATGTAAGTGACAATAAGTTTCAAGGAAGTTTGTGATTATATTTAATGTTTGTTGGAAGTTTCTAAGTGTTCTCATTGTCATACACTGGGCGAGTAGCTCACAATTTGTAATCTAATGGTCAGCCTCACTGTCTGTACATTGAGGGGTCCCAAGTTGGATGCATTGCCTGGTTGGAGAGTTTCTTGTTTCTGGATTGAGTTTTCAAATTGTTGTCATTTTATCTCAGCTTAATTGAAGGACAAGTCAGGAAAGTGCTGTCAAATAGAAGGACTTGCACCAGATGGCCAAAAAATGTGACACGAGATCTCATGCTCAGTAATACAATACTATCATTTCAGTTTTACAGTCTGGTTAATATGTGCTCCATTTTAAGCAAAATCTAGTTTTTCACACATCTCAGTGTTTATGATATCCTATCTCGTGAACTATGTTTTGTGTAACATAATTTTCTAGGTACATTCAGAGGTATATGTGGATACTGCCTCCAAAATATGTTGTAATT
Source organism: Schistocerca americana (assembly GCF_021461395.2). Taxonomy (NCBI): domain Eukaryota; kingdom Metazoa; phylum Arthropoda; class Insecta; order Orthoptera; family Acrididae; genus Schistocerca; species Schistocerca americana. The sequence continues at coordinate 312,646,426 of NC_060122.1, forward strand.
AGATTTAGTAGTAAATAAGTAATACCAGTACATTAAAATATTATGCCTGATTTTGAAGTCCCACTGCATGAAGTACAAAAATTTAGCAAGTGATAAAAGTTTTTTCTTCTGTTATTTTATGGGAGATACCAATGAGAAAAAGGTTCATAAAAGTTTGAAATTATGTGTAAACTTTATTGTAAGTCATTTTGTGCTCTCTTTCTCAAATCATGGATGAAAATATTCTGGGTATTGTGAGTTCTGCTGTCTCAAAACATATACACAATTTCTACCTACAATTCTTGTCTTAATGTGTTGAATCTTTACCATAAAATTATACCTTTTAATGCATAGTTTATGACAGCATTTTAAATTTTTAAATTTAGTCAATAATTATATGAAATATTGCCAATCAAATTTTTGTTGCTTCTAGAAGCCGTTACATAGGCAATCTGCAGCTGGCACTTGGTGACCAAGGACCAAATTAGTCTTTTACCAATATAGATGTCAGTGTTCAGTATTGTAATTGAAATTTGTCTTGTAACAATAACATGGAAAGCAGAGACTGCTACTCACAACAGACACTGAAGTGAAAAAAGTCATGGGACACCTCTTAATATCATGTCGAACCTCCTTTTGTCCAGAGTAGTGCAGCATCTCTACATGGCATGGACTCAGCATGTTACTAGAAGTCTCTTGTAAAAAATACTGAGCTTTGCTCCTTCCATAGCCGTCCATAATTTGTGAAAGTGTTGCTGGTGCTCGATTTTGTGCCATGAATGTTCAATGGGATTCATGAAAGGTGATCTGGGTGGCCAAATCATTCTTTTGGATTGTCCAAAATGTTCTTCAAACCAATCACAAACGAACAGCCATAAAAATTCCATTATTGTTTGGGAACATGGAGTCCATGAATAGCTGAAAATGGGAGCCTAGTAGCCGAACATATCCATTACTGGTCAATGATCAGTTCAGTTGGGTGAGAGGACTCAGGCCATTTCATGTAAATGTGGTTCACATCATTACAGACCCACCCCCAGGTTGCACAGTGCCTTGTTGAAAATTTGGGTCCACAGCTTTGTGGGGTCTGTGCCACACTCAAACCTTGCCATCAGATCTTGTCAACTGAAATCAGGCCTTGTCTGACCAGGTCACGCTTTTCCAGTCGTCTAGTGTCCAACTGATATGGTCACTAGTGCAGGAGAGGTGCTGCAGGCAATGTAACGCCGTTAGCAAAAGGCACTCATGATGGTCATCTCCTGCCATAGACCACACTGTCTTAATGGATATGTTTGTTGTATGTGCTACATTGTTTTCCATGGTTCTTTCATGCAGTGCTGCTTGTCTGTTAGCACTGACAACTCTACACAAAAGCCACCCCTCTCAGTCATTAAGTGAAGCTCACCATCTTGTCTGTGATAAGAGGTGATGCCTGAAATTTGGTATTTTTGGCACAGTCTTTACATTGTGCAGGAATATTGAATCCCCTAATGATTTTGAAAATGGAATGTCCCATGCGCCTAGTTCCAACTACCATTTTGCACTCAGAGTTTGTTAAGGTCTGTCATGTGACCATTACCACCTCACAAACCTTTTTGCATGAATCACCTGAGTTCAAATGCCAGTTCTGTCAATGCACTGCCCATATACACCTTGTGCACCCTATACTACCACCATCTGTATATCTGCATATCGTTATCCCATGAGTTTTGTCACCTTTGTATCGAGGAGGCATTCAGTCTCATACTGGCACAATGAAAAATAATGCTAGAAATGTTTTAGCTTTCAGATGAAGTCCTTCTACGGAAATAGAAAACTCACACACATTTGTACAAGCACAGCTCATACACACACAGTCACTGTCTGGGCAAAAGGCCTGACTGCAACTGTATCAGACATAAGCAGCAATTTAGCTGTGGTGAGAAGAGGGGTTAAAAAAGAGTCATGTGGTGGGGTTGGAAGGAATAGCTGGGATGGGGTGGGATAAGCTCCTGGTGTGTGGAAGGACATCGTGGGGACATGTTAGAAGGGTATAAGCAAGTGAAAGACACAGACTAGCAAAAGTTGAAGAGAGGGGGGTTACAGAAACGAAAAATATATTACAGAGAGAGCTCCCACATGCAAAGTTCAGAAAAGCTGGTGTTGATGGGAAGAATCCAGATGACACAGGCTTGAAGCAGTTTTTGAAGTTAACCACACTATGAAGAATGGCAGGTTCAGCAGCTCAATGGTCTAATGTTACTCCAACTGCAGTTCTGACTAAAATACTTCTCATTACAAGATATTCATCATAGCATGTGAGTGATGTAGTTTTTGCGGTGGAATACTTAGCTTTGAACCTCTGAACCTCCTCCATCAATGAGATGCATTAGGGGATATTGCAGATTTCCCTGGATTTCAGACAGGGTGAAGAATTGTCCAACACACTGATGCAGCCTTTTAACAGCAGATGTATTTTCCATAAGCATTTACAAAGAAGTTAACTCACAAATTGTCTTCTACCAACATGACCAACAAAACAGTGACCCTTACAGGCTGTTCATCATGACATTGGTCAAACTGCAAATGACTTCAAGCGCTTTGCATCTCTCAATATATGCCCTATCTTAACAATGTATGTTCTTTGGCCTAATGTCAAAAACAATTACATTTACTGATTTATAACGAATTATTTACAACAAACTGTTAGTATGGTTTCAAAGACAACAAATGATGTTTCATTCTGAATACATTTCCAAATATTGTTCTTTTGACTTTTACGTGGAAGTTACAGTAAAAATACCTATCATAGAATCATTAATTACATTTTGATTTCACATTGGAATTTTTCCTAAAAGTAACAGAGGAGCAGTACCAAATGCCAAAATGGAATTTAAGGTTAAAGTTCTGTACAGTAATTTCATAGTATCACAATTATTGAAAATGAAGAGTGTTACATCAGAATTTCTGAGAATTGTTAATAGAAAAGTTAATTACAATTGATCTAATTGGTTTTTTGTTACTGACATGATACATAAAGCACACAGGTCAGGTTAAATACATCAGATGACTGATTAACATTACAAAAGTCTGTTTTTTATGTAAGTTGAAATTTACGCATTTTGCAAATTATATTTCTCCTAACATTTCTATGGGAATGTAACAATACTATCACGAGAATGGAGTTACCAATTTTGATGAAATTTATGATAGTAAATTCATAATGTCAGGTTTTCTAACTATTATAGCCTTCTGTCAACTACAGTTAAATGATCTGAAATAATGTTAATGATGTTGATTCGGTATATAAGTGAACCATACAGTTTAATTTGCTGATAGAAATTAAGAAAAACCATACTTCCTAACTTTTATCCATTACATATTGTGGATTGGGTAATATACAATCTGCCAAACTTTTAGAGGTATCTAAGCATTCATTAACTAACCTATAACTAGTCCTATTACAGTGCCTCAGTTGTGTTTTGGTCACTGCATGGTGATGGCCATTCATCTCAACAGACAACTTGTTTGTTGTCACACCTACAAAGAATGTGACTCAGTGGCTGCAGCTAAATTGGCAGATCACATGGTAGCTTTCACAGGGATGTGAGCCATGAGGAAAAGAGGTTGGGAACAGGGATGAAGTAGGGATGGGCAAGGATATTGCATATGTTAGATGAGTGACAGAATACCACTGTGGGAGGGGTGGGGAGGATATTTCTCATTTCAAGGCACAATGGAAGGTAGCTGAAACCCTGACGGAGAACTTGTTTAATTATTCCTGTCCTGGTTGGTAATGAGACACAAGAGGAATTCACCTTTCTGGGCAAACGGTGGGTATCTGCGGTAAGATCCTGGTCATATTTGAAAGAGACTGCTCATCACTACAGAGGCAATGGCCATGGGTAGCTACATTGTGTGGAAGTGACTTATTAGTGTGGAAGGGTGGCAACTGTTGAAGTGGAGGAATAATTGATGGTTGGAAAGTTGGAAGCAAACTGAGTGCTGATGTAGCCATCCTTGAGGTGATTTTTGGTCTGAGGAGGAGGAACAGATGAAGCAGATGGGAAAGGTGATGACATTTTGGAGGAATGTGGATAGGGTGTGCTCACCCTTGGTTCTTACACTGAATGTGTCATCTATGAATCTGAACCAGGTGAGAGGCATTCCTTTAGCTGGACCATAAATAGTTAGGCATAGGAGGGTGCCTTGCTGGTGCCCATTGCTCTATCCTGGATTTGTTTGTAATGCCTTCAAAGGAGAAGCAGCTGTGGGCGTGTATATAATTGGCCATGGTGACTGGGAAGGAGGTTGTAGGTTTGGAGTGATTCTGGGGTTGAGAAGGGTAGTTTTCAATAGAAGCAAGGCCATGGGTGTTGACAGTGATGAGTAGGGTGCCAGATGGAAAAGGAACAGGAATAATGGTTAGTTAGTGGAACAAATAGTTGGTGTTGTTGTTGTTGTTGTGGTCTTCGGTCATGACACTGGTTTGATGCAGCTCTCCATGCTACTCTATCCTGTGCAAGCTTCTTCATCTCCCAGTAACTACTGCAACCTACATCCTTCTGAATCTGCTTAGTGTATTCACCTCTTGGTCTCCCTCTACGATTTTTACCCTCCACGTTGCCCTCCAATACTAAATTGGTGATCCCTTGATGCCTCAGAACATATTCTCCCAACCAATCCTTCTTCTAGTCAAGTTGTGCCACAAACTCCTCTTCTCACCTATCCTATTCCATACCTCATTAGTTACGTGATCTACCCATCTAATCTTCAGCATTCTTCTGTAGCACCACATTTTGAAGGCTTCTATTCTCTTCTTGTCCAAACTATTTATCGTCCATGTTTCACTTCCATACATGGCTACACTCCATACAAATACTTTCAGAAATGACTTCCTGACACTTAAATCTATACTCGATGTTAACAAATTTCTCTTCTTCAGAAACGCTTTCCTTGCCATTGCCGGTCAACATTTTATATCCTCTCTACTCTGACCATTATCAGTTATTTTGCTCCCCAAATAGCAAAACTCCTTTACTACTTTAAGTGTCTCATTTCCTAATCTAATTCCCTCAGCATCGCCCAACTTAATTCAACTACATTCCATGATCCTCGTTTTGCTTTTGTTGATGTTCATCTTATATCCTCCTTTCAAGACACTATCCTTTCCATTCAACTGCTCTTCCAAGTCCTTTGCTGTCTCTGACAGAATTACAATGTCATCGGCGAACCTTAAAGTTTTTATTTCTTCTCCGCATTTTTTCTTTTGTTTCCTTTACTGCTTGCTCAATATACAGATTGAATAACATCGGGGAGAGGCTACAACCCTGTCTCACTCCCTTCCCAACCACTGCTTCCCTTTCATGTCCCTCGACTCTTATAACTGCCATCTGGTTTCTGTACAAATTGTAAATAGCCTTTCGCTCCCTGTATTTTACCCCTGCCACCTTCAGAATTTGAAATAGAGTATTCCAGTCAACATTGTCAAAAGCTTTCTCTAAGTCTACAAATGCTAGAAATGTAGGTTTGCCTTTCCTTAATCTAGCTTCTAAGATAAGTTGTAGGGTCAGTATTGCCTCATGTGTTCCAATATTTCTACGGAATTCAAACTGATCTTCCTTGAGGTCGGCTTCTACTAGCTTTACCATTCGTCTGTAACGAATTCGGGTTAGTATTTTGCAGCTGTGACTTATTAAACTGATAGTTCGGTAATTTCCACATCTGTCAACACCTGCTTTCTTTGGGATTGGAATTATTATATTCTTCTTGAAGTCTGAGGGTATTTCGCCTGTCTCATATATCTTGCTCACCAGATGGTAGAGTTTTGTCAGGACTGGCTCTCCCAAGGGTGTCAGTAGTTCTAATGGAATGTTGTCTACTCCCAGGGCCTTGTTTCGACTCAGGTCTTTCAGTGCTCTGTCAAACTCTTCACACAGTATCATATCTCCCATTTCATCTTCATCTACATTCTCTACCATTTCCATAATATTGTCCTCAAGTACATCGCCCTTGTATAGACCCTCTATATACTCCTTCCACCTTTCTGCTTTCCCTTCTTTGCTTAGAACTGGGTTTCCATCATGGTTGGTATCTTTTACATAGGAGTGTAAGTTATGGGTAACAGGATGAAGATGTTGGTCCAAAAGGTTAGAGATTCTCTATTTGGGTGCACAGTAACCAGCTACAATTGGATATCCTTGGTGGTTGGGTTTATGAACTTTATTCTGCCAACTCTACCCTGCCAATGCACCTAACAAGTCCTTTTCTCTCATCTATTTCTCATTCCTCCATATCCAACTCCCCCCCCCCCCCCCCCCCCCAGCACAGCCTCCTGTTGCTGTGCCCAGCAGCCCCATCCTGTCCTCACCATGTTTCTGCACACTCCCACAGGCAGCAATAGCATCTTCCCCTGCCACTACCTAGATGCGAGCTGCGCCCCCCCCCCCCCTTCCCCCTCTCTACCTGTCCCACAACTCTCCCTTAACCCCTATAGCCATGCCAGCTAGATTGATGCTCACTTCTGATGCAGTTGGGCCTTGGTGCCTGGAGACAGTAGCCATGTACATATGTGTGATTTGTGCTTGTGTGGAAGTATGTGAATTTTCTATTTATGAATAACGACTTTGTCTGAGATCTGAAATATTTCTAGCATTGCTTTTCATTGTGCTTATCTATGATTCAACTCCTGCTCTGTGAGGTCAGAAACTATTTATCTTTCCCATATTGTTGTTATTCAATTGTAGACTTTCCACTGTTTGATTTGTTTTATAACACATTTGCTGGAATTATTTTACTTATTTATTATTAGACAATATATTCAGGCTTGAATTGGCCTTATTTGAACACTGTAACCTAAGTCACTTAAACAGTATAGTCCATGTATTACTAAACAATAATTTGAAGTGTAAGAAGTTGTGACAACAGTAAACTATGCTTTATTTAAACAGTCCCATACTAACTAAAGCTTTCAACTGATGGCAATTACTCACAGACTATAGACATCATTCGTCAACAGTTGACACTCACCATTAGTTGTTTGCCGTATGAATACTATTGACATCAAATTTATAGCCTCTAATTCACCTCTAAAGCAAGTAAGTTTATCAAGAACAATAACAGAAGTGATTCCTATACCTTGCATGCATCAATTCATTCAAAGCAAAATGTGTTGTTACTTACACTTATAAGTGATACTTTTTCTTCTTAATTACTCAGAATAATTAGAAACTGTTCACAGAAGCAAAAGAAACATGAAAATACAATTTTGTCAGAGATTAGCCTCATCATGGAATGATATGTTAATGTTCAATGTTTAACATTTTGAATTTTTCGTAAATGTTTAAACAAGCTCTATAGTATTTAAATTCAAAGTTGTCAATATGATATTTTACACTAAACTGATTAACATAACTACACTGTGGATGTCTTCCCTCATTAAAGTGACTGCCGACTGATGTAAAAATTTGAAGTTATCACAGGTGTCCCATATAGCAGTGTTACCAGCACATGGAGAGCTGAGGGCAAAGAAAAGGTGAAGTGAAATGGGTAGCACTTTTGTCATAAAGTGCTGACACTTAACAAATAGCTTACTGGTTTGGTACAGCATGGCTTGACAGTCACTTCGTAGCAGGTATAGTACACATGGAAACTTTCGTCTTATCGCCAATGATAGTTGCAGCTGGCCACAAAACAGTAGGAGGTTGGCTAGTCACATAACATTAGGGGCCAAAGTGAACTGATTTCCACCAATCCAGAAGTTGGGAGCCCAGGTTAAGGATGTTGTGAATGAACAGTAAATCTCTAAACTACAAAATTATGTGGACAGGCCATTTCTTCATCAGTAGAACATTAACAGACTGCCTGAAACGTAGGTTTTGAATCCCACAAGATGTCAACCAATTTGTTCTTGCACTGTTTAAGACTGCCAAAGCAACAGGCTGTCAGATCAAAAACAGATAGGTTGCATCAAAATGAAACAAGAAAGAGTAGAGAAAACGGACTGTTAAAGATAAGATCATTAAGAAATGGAGCACAAGATTAGTTTGGAGAATGCTGGGGAAGGAAATTATCGATATTCTTCTGAAATGAAATACCTTTAATTGCTTTGACTTGTTTATGGAAATCACAGACAAAACAAAATCTGGTAGCAGGGTGGGTGTTTTTTTAAAACACTCAACCCACAAATGAATCAAATGGCTTAATCACAGTGTCATCCTCCTTGGTTTACAAACTAGCTGATTTTATCTTCAATCACTACTAAGCTGATATAATTGCATCATTATGGATAACAAAATGAAGAGAAATTGCTTCAGAGTACACACACACACAAATGATTTTGAAAATTGTAACACTCAGAAAAATTGACTGAATGAACCCAACCTTACATAATGTCACAAAGAGTGTACAAGAACCGAGTGATTACAACCGCAGAGTGATGGCACACATAATTGCTCAGCAAGTAGGGATAGGCTGAACTTTTAGTTACTAATAAGTAAGATGCTCCATTTCCAATATGATAATAGCTTCTAAAGTTCATTATATAAAATGTTCCATATAGGCCATGAAGTAAGCTGATATTCACAATATACTTTGCATTACTGTAGAATCTTTTCTAGATAATGTATGTGTTAAAAAATTAACTTTTACCTAGTGTGCCCCCTGTTGTACAAATGTGATTTATGACTGGCATGCATCTTGTTTATCGCAGTTCTCCACCAACTACTGCTGTTGATGCATTGTGGATTGTTACAAACCGTGTGGAAAATGCTTCCTAAAGAACATATCCAGACCCTCCTTCATACTGTACCACAACATTTAGTGGTTCTGAGTGTCGCACCCTGAGGCTTCACATCATACTGAAATCTCTTTTACAATTATTACTTCATATCTAAACATTCATCTACTGATTAGAAGGAGTTGTCGGTCATAAATTCTTTTAATTTGTTTTTAAATGCTGGTTGGCTATCTGTCAGACTTTTTAAGGTATTTGACAGATGACCAAAGTTTTTGTGGCAGCATAATTCACCCCTTTCTGAGCCAAAGTCAGATGTAACCTAGAACAGTGAAGATCAATCTTCTTTCAAGTGTTGTAGCTATGCCCTTTGCTATTAATTTTGAACTGAGATGGGTTATTAAATACAAATTTTGTAAGTGAATATATGTATTGCAAAGGTACTATGAATATCCCGAATTCCTTAAATAAATGCCTGTAAGATGACCTTGGATGGGCTCCATCTATTATTCTACACACTTTTGAGCAACGAATATTTTTTCTCTTAATGAAAAAATTACCACAAATTATGATGCCATATGAAAGCAGTGAATGAAAATAGGCATTGTAAGCTAATTTACTGATATGTTTATCACCAAAATTTGCAGTAGCGCTAATAATGTAAGTAGCTGAACCTAAACATTTCAGCAGATCATTAATGTCTCTCTTCCAATTCAATTTCTCACCGATGTATACATCCAGAAATTTTGAATATTCTGCCTTAGCAACAGACTTCTGTTTAAAATCTGTGTTTATCAATGGTGTTATGCTATTTACTGAAGAGAACTGTATATACAGTGTTTTCTCAAAATTTAGTGAGAGTCCATTAGCAGAGAACCACTTAATAATTGTCTGAAAGACATTATTTACAATTGCTCAACTAATTCTTGTTTTTTGGGTGTGATTACTATACTTGTATCATCAGCATCTTCATGAATATAGTGGCAAGTCATTAACATATATTAAGAACAATAAGGGATCCAAGACTAAAACCTGATGGACACCATTCTTGATACCTCCCCAGTTAGAGAAATCTGCAGATTTTTGCCGACTGTCTGTACTGTTAATTTCAACCTTCTGCATTCTTCAAGTTAAACATGAATTAAACTATCTGTGCACTCTCCCACTCATACCACAAGACTTAAACGTCTCAGACATAATGCATTTACTTCTGGATCTTTTAGTCACTTTTCGTAATACAGTGCAGTAGTTTTTATAATGTTTGACTTGAAATCCCCCAAACAATAATCCGCTTCCCTCTGTTTGATGGACAGCATAACAAAGAATCAAAGTTTTTCAGAAATAGCTGAAAATTTTCTTGTAGGGACCTGTGCACAGCTACAAAGCTACAATTATAAAACTACCGTTATTTAATTTCACAGGAACATGCTTCAATATGTTTCTCTGCACAAAATATTTTAGTTTCTAAACTTTTCACACTATGGTAAGTTTTAACTTCTCCTCTCTCTATAGTGTCTCTACTTACATGTGGTGAAGGCTTATATCCACCTAATTACCTTTTCCATATCTGTGACTAAATGACATTCAGACAGGCATCATACATCTATTTCAACCTCAGTTTCTAAATCTTCTAAAAAAACAAGAATCTCATCTACTTTGTTTTTTAATCTCCTGATATTATGATGCAATAAACTAACATTATTTGTCATTGTACTTTTATGAGAATCTTGTCTCATACCAGCATTATTTTTTACTGTACTTCTATGAGAATGTTATGATATTTTAACATCTCTAGTACCTGCCTATCTGAGCTTCTCATTAAACTTAATTTGATTCAATGTTGTATCATGGGACACTGATCTTACACCTAAAAAAGAGCTACTCCCATATTTCAGTGCCCCACCCCCTTAAAGATTTTGCTGTCATCCCAGCCAATTTACTGTTCCCTTTCCTACCGAGACGCAGGCCATGCCTTGTGAAGTCCCACCTACCAACAGCATCATAGGAACCAAACCTATGCCTGACAAAGTAGCTGCCCAAGAAGCTGATCTAATCACTCACAGAGCTGGTCAATTGGGGCCGATCATACAACATGAAGGCAGGAACCAAGCCAAGATTTGTATGGTTCGTTGCAGATGCTGTTTCTACCAAGCCACACTCAATATTGTAGCCTTGATCCCTATCAATACTGTTTTCTGCTCCACCCAGTATTAAAATATGATCCTGGTTTGTAAAACCCTTGCACAATGATCCTACATCCTAAGAGGATGCACTGGGCTTGAAAAAACTTGTGACCTCTATCACCTGATTTTTCTTGCCAGATCTGGTGCACACCTCTTCCATGGCTCCTACCTGAAAGCGGAACTTTCCTCCTGCTTTCAACATTTTTTTAACTGTTGTGAACACTTGGTTTATGAATCATGGAAGAGGGTTGCATATGTACAAAAAACCTGGAGATACTGAATGGCTCCAGATAATTATTATAATGGTAACAGAAAGATTTCAAAACCAGATGTTCAACTGTTAGATATTTCCAAAGACGTGTGGACTCTGACCATAAATTATTGGTTATCAGCTGCAGATTAAAACTGAAGAAACTGTATGAAGATAGGAAATTTAGGACATGGGACCTGGATAAATTTTAAGAACCAGAGGTGGCTGAGAATTTCAGAAGGAGCATTAGACAACAACTGACTGAAACAGGTGAAAGGAATAGTATAGAAGAAGAATGGGTACCTATGAGAGAAAAAACAGTGAGGGCAGCACAGGGTCAAATAGCTTCTGGGTGGTTATCATTAAACTGATGGTGTTCTAAGTGGTGCAGTGGAAGCTGCATACATCGCAAGATGCTGAAATATCATAGGTATGTTCATTAATTAGTGCACTCGCAGAATATGTTCAAAACAATAATAGTTACTCTTTCCATCACCAGGTAAAAAATGGCACTGGAAGCAGTCAGAATGTGAAACATTTCCTTTTTTGATGTCAGTACACTGTTCATTGCTTGGTGACATGTTAAGCCCTTTTGTGGAGTGACTGCTGGTGTAGGGGGTTAAGAAGGTTGAAGTTGTCCATATGAATGCAATGGTTATTGCACTGTTGCTAAAGCCATTTTACCAGAATGGAAGCAACAGCAGCATTGCATTGTGAGAATATTGCTGACAAAAATAGCTGCAAAGAGGCTCTAAACAGGCTAAAGAATATGATCAAGAAGTTTGATGAAACAGGCGAATTACGTGGTGCAGTGGAATGAGGGTGACAGACTATTCCCATGGTAGTTGATGAGGTTGCTGTAGCTAGAGCTGATTATGCAGCATGTCTCAAATTCTGCGTCAAGGGAACTGCCTCTCCCCTGGTCAACAGTTCGAAAGATTTTGTGGTGCATTTTACATTGGTATCCCTAAAAGATTCCGAATGTGCACCAATTGAAGCCCCAAGATAGGCTACAATGCCATGATTCTGCCCTTCATTTTCTGGCATGCATTAAAATGGATGACATGTGGCTGGGGAACGTTCTTTGGGTGGAAAGGTGCATTTTACTCTGCACTGTGCCTTGAATTGACAGAACTGTAGCATGTGGGTTTCTACTCTGCCACAAGTTGTGCAGGAACATCCACTGCCTCAGCTTATGTGACTGTGTGGCGTGGTTTCACCAGCTTCTTCACTCCTGGTCCATTTTTCTTTGAGGAGATGACATCCGGCCTGTTAGGTGTACAGTGACATCTGCATATTACAAGGATCTGCTTGTACGACACGATTCCCACTTTGCACGAACATAACTGTGTCCACACCTCCATTTTCATGCAACAAGATGGAGTGACATCACGTGTCACTTGCCAGGTAGAAGACTTGCTTTGAAAAACCTTTGGTAACAACTGCATCATCACTGGGCAATTTTGAGATTTGTGGCCTTCCAGGACCCATAACCTAAACCCATGTGATTTCTGGTTGTGGAGGTATATGAAAGATCATGTCCATGAGGGATGTAGCTGGACTGTTCCTGATCTGAAGGATAGCACTGATTGCATGTCACTCTGACTGCACTGGATATATCGCGAGCAACTGTCGACCATGTCGTGTTACAGATGCATCATGTTGATGTGTCAGGAGACCATAACACATGTAACTTGCGAAAATATCATAACCACCATTACATGTATTTGATCATTCCTCCACTTTCTCTGCACCAATAACATATAACTGCTTACAGTGCCATATTTTCACCTGGTGGTAGGAAGTGGAACTATTATTTTTTTCAGTGTACTCCAAGTGCATACTGATTAATGACCATAATGTGAAGCCTTGTACCGCAAGGGATCAAGGGAGAGGATGTTGTTATGGGTGACCAGAATCCTCTTTCTATAACACAAATGCACAAGTGGATTAATAGAGTTCTTTACATACATGACCAGGAAGCTAATACGTAACTTGAATAGAGTCCATGTTTTGTGGTAGAAGCTCTATGCAAAATATGGAGGTCAATGCTTCAATGGTACTACGCAATGTGGCAGAAGATACAGGCACCTCGAGTGGAAACTTGTTACAAGAGTCTACCACTACAAGCCAATGAGTGTTCCAAAATGGTACCGCAAACTCAATGTGCACTTGTTGCCATGGCAATTGTCTTAGGCCCAGGTGAGAAAGTCTGTGGTGGAGTGGATTAGTTTTCCGTGCATGTATGAGACTGTGATGTCATATTTCGATACGGGCGTCCATGCCCTGTAAAGTACCGCACCATCGTGCTGACTGTTTAGTACCACTTTGTCCACTGTCATTTTGGACTAGCATCACACCCTGTTGAACTGAAAGGTTATGCCGAGGTGCAAAATATCAGTGTAAAACTGAGTTCTGGATACTCTTCAATGAATGAGGCCAATATGTGAGAATGTAATGCAACAAAATCTTGAGAACTGGGTCTGCTTCTGTGGCCTGTGCAATTTTTCTGTAGTGCAAGGGAAAAGATTCAAGCAATTCAGAGTCCTGTACATCGATTTGGCAAAAAGATGCATCAGATGCATCAAAATTAGACACTGGGCCAATCGGAAGGCGAGATAGGGCGTCTGCATTGCCATGCTTTGCTGTAGGTCTGTACACAATTTCACAATGATACTGCGAAAGCAACAAAGAACAACGTTGTAATTTTTGTGCAGTGCATTTAGTAACCAGCTTTGACGGATGAAACAAGGACTGCAAAGGCTTGTGATCAGTCACTAAAAAGAACTTGCCACCATACAATTAGTGATCAAATTTGGTCACACCATACACTATAGCGAGAGCCTCTTTTTTCATTTTGTAAATAACTGCACTGAGTTTGAGTGCACTAAACATCTGTCACTAAGCAAAACATATTTGAGTCCCTGAAATGCGGCTTTATAGGATTTTGGTTCAAAAGCAGACACAGAAAGTATGCTGTCCTGGATGCTATGTCCAAACAAATCAAAGACATCTAAACCGAATATGTTCTCACTGTCTCTTGATTTCAACACAATAAATTTCGCTGTCCTCATGTGAGATTTGTAAGTGGCAGACAAGTTACACCGTCCAAACACTGGAATTTCCTGTCTGTTGTAAGCAGTGAGGTGATTGCTACATTTTGAAACACAACATTCACTGCATGTGTATGAGCCTGTTTTATCTGGGAGTGGGCAAAATTTGAGTTTTTGTGCTGTTGCAAACAAACTGTTTGGACATGGCCTTTTTTCCCACACATATAATACATTGCATTATGTGATGGGCAATCCTGTCTTTTGTGGCGAGGAAAACATCTAGAGCAAGAATTCACTACATAAACAGGCCTGTTTACATGTCTATGTGGATGTCGGCATGGATCGGAGTAATTTACGATCTGTTCCCGTATTCTACTATCTGGGATACTGAATGTTGTTGCATCATGTATAATTAAATCACTGTAAAAGTTGACACAATTACACTTAAATTTACACTTCTTAGTCATTCCCATTAATTCTGTGTACCATTGGCAGTACATCTGTTCCGGCTTTTTCTGCAAGCAAAAGAACTGATATCTAGCTGCAGCTGCTTGGGACTTGCTGGTCATAGTATTGAGTTAATACAGTGATTACTTGGTCATAGTCAAGTTCATCAAGAGATGCAGATAGGAATAGTTTTTGTATTAATCTGAACACTGGGGACCCCTCAGTCGAAGGGAGATTTGTAGCTTTAGAGGAACTTGAACGTGATGAACTTGACAATGTTCTTGGAACTGAGTCAGGTATTCAATCCAGTCCTCCACTGTTTCCTTAAATTGCCAGAACGTTGGTATAGTGGTCAGCGGCACTTGTTGGGTTGGTTGGTTGGTTGGTTGGTTGTGGTTGTGCACCCAGTGCAGCTTGTGCAGCCAGTAGTAGTTGTACAGTTGTCAGTAAGGTTGCAATTTGTTGGTTATGAAGCTGAAAAACTCATGTTACATCCATCACATTGGCCATCTGCAGCTGAGGCATGGGGGCAGGGGGTGGAGGGGACAGGGAATTCATAGTTTACACAAATATGTTATATCAAAAAGCAAGCAAAGTCTCTGAAAAGAGAAACTTGATTAGTTCTGCAGCTCCCCTCCTGGAATATATGCAAGAACACAACAACAAATTAGCAAATAGAAACACTTGAACACAATGACCCTTGCAACTGAAATACAAGAGAAGCAAGGGAAAATCTTCAGCCAAGTTGATTGCCACTGAACTACCCTTGTCTGCCACTGTAGAGTCTTCTACCACAAAGAAGCAAGGGACAGGATGTTGTTATGGGTGGCCAGTATCCTCTTTCTATAACACATACTCACATGTGGATTAATATTGTTCTTTATTCACATAAACAGGAAGCTATAACTTAACTTGAATAGAGTCCCTTGTTTTGTGGTACTAGCTCATCAGAAATAGCCCCACTACAGTCACTAATCTGGTCGCTATGTACTGTCGTAGCCTCTGATGAACTACACACACTCTGTGAGTAAACTGACAGATGCAACACTGGACGCTTGCGTGCGGCCCTCCGGTCAGTGGCAGCGGCCTAAATACATGCTGTCAAGGGTGCGTTGGTGGCATCTTGCTTATCAGTGTGTCTCTGACCTCTCACGTGATTGACGCTCTTGACCCCCAGCCTATTAATCGATCTTTGCTTCGTCTTTCCCAACCGGTGTGCTGACGATAGCTTACACCAGCATACATACCTACAATGTTTTAATGTCCTGCGGTTATACAGCCTGCACTACACCACTCGGAACACCGTAACACCATCAGTTTAATTATAACCAACCAGTATAAAGACTAGACTTATAACAAATCCTTGGACAGCACAGGAGTCACTGAATTCAATTGACGAAAGGAGAAAATATAAACATTTAGTAAATAAAACTGCTTAAAGGGACAACAGTTGTATATAAAACGTGTATGCAGCAAATGAAGAAGGTGAAAGGGAATGCAGTTGTTTAAAACATGAGACTGACAGCTCTTACTTAGGGAAAAATTACAGAGAAAAGTTAAAGAGACCTTTGGAGAAAAGAAAAGCAGATGTAGGAGTAACAAGAGCTCAGATGGCAAGCCAGTACTACACAAAGAAAAGAAATCTGCAGAAAGAACGGAGCAAGTAAATGAAGATGAGATGGAAGATATGACAATTTGACAGAGCACTCAAAGACCCGAGTGTAATCAAGGCCCCAGGAGTAGATGACATTCCCTCATAATTACACAGATCCTTGGGAGGACCAGCCATGACAAAACATTTCCAATCAGTTTGCATGATCTATGAGAAGGCAAAATATGCTCAAAGATCAAGAAGCGTGTAATAATTCCAGCCGATGGGCCAGACTTCAGCTCTGGGCAATGCCATTGCTCTGCCGCTGGGATGCCACAACCTACCACACACACAAGATGTCACTGCCTTGCATTGTGCTGCACCACAGCAAAGCCATGCACAGTGTCTGCGACACTGCCATCAAGTAACAGACATGCCAACTTTCGAAAGTGAAAAATCAGGAGAATTTTAGCGGTGTACTATTGTGAATTACAACACATCCCAGACGATTAAAGTTGCAATAATTCAATAACTTTGACAATTCAATTACATTTGCTTTATTATTTACATATAAATTCTAAATAATGGACATACCTGAGACTTCGGACCGTATAATTTATCATTCAACATGCTGAACAATATGAATGATGAGCTCTGCAGGTTTCTTTGGATTCACACACATTCAAATGAAGCACTCTCGAGAGAACTACAGTTTGAAATTACGATCCGAGGAAACAAATTAACTCATATTAGATTTCTGTTTTGACATTAGCACAGTTTTTGCATGAATAAATCACTGTTAAATGATCACACGTTTTCATTTCATAATGCAACCCATATTTGGATGGCATCTTATATCCGTAAGACATCTTTCCCAAATTTAAATCAATTTTACACAGGATGTACATTTTAGGCTTAGCAAATAATCTGAATAGTTTATCAGTCTAAATTTCTCTGCTCTGAAAATCGGGAGATCGGTCTTCACTGTCGGGAGAAGGAAAAATCGGGGGTCTCCCACTTAAATCGGGAGAGATGGCATGTCTGAAGTAAGCACACGAAGTCACCATTCTATTATGTCAGCAGCTGTCATCCCTGTGTGTGTGGCCATTGCTACATTATTATGTGAAGACAAAAACACACTTTAATGCCTGTACAAGACGGATAGAATAATTAAAGACTTGAAACTTCCTGGCAGATTAAAACTGTGTGCCCGACCGAGACTCGAACTCGGGACCTTTGCCTTTCGCGGGCAAGTGCTCCACCATCTGAGCTACCGAAGCACGACTCACACCCGGTCCTCACAGCTTTACTTCTGCCAGTATCTCATCTCCTACCTGGGAATTAAAGACTTGCTTGTGATGTCTGTCTGTAGCCACTTCTGACCAATTACATGATGGAGCTAAGTTGAATGAATTAGTAAAGAACAGTTTTATGATCATCACTGGTTTGTCTGCAGCTTTGCCACACAATACTCCTGTTTCTCAAGCCATCTATGAACATTACAATTGTGCTGGTGTAAGCAGTCGCCAACACACGAGGTGGCAAAGATGTTGTCAAAAGAGTGACAGAGGCAAGCGACAGACTTGCAAGAAATGCACCACCAACACCCTCTCAGCCGCCAGTAATTAGATCGCCGCTGCAGACTGGAGGGCCAGTCAGTCATCCAGTGAGTCAGCGAGTCGAGTCATTCACTGCACCCAGTGAGAGTCGCAGTCGCAGTTAGCTCAGCCTCTAGCTTGTACTTCATCAGCAGTAAGGTTAATGTGGGCTATTACGGAAAAGCTTGTGTCACAACACCTGGACTGCAGTTGCAGTTAGCTCAACCTCTAGCATGTACTTCATCAGCAGTGAGGTTAACATGGGCTATAATGGAAGAGCTTGTATCACAACACCTGGACTATCTTAAGTTAAGCAACTTCTTGTTCTTATGAATAAAGAACCCTGTTAATACATGCGTGCAGTTTGTGTTGTAGAGGAGCATACCAGCCACCAAACCACATTGTCTCCGTCCCTCCCCTGATACAACCCTACAGTGACAACAAGACGACACACAAACAATGCGCGTGGAAGACTCAAATGCATCCTAACAAGCAAGAACTCTTTCATGGTTAATCCCATTTTTCAGTAGCCACTCTTGTACCTCCACATTTTGGTACCCAATATGGAGCATTTTGCTTCCGATGGTCACATTTTGGAGACAGAAGCAGGATTGTTTGGAGACTGGTGGATGACATTGACAAAGAAGGTATTTATCATTCTGGTGGGAGCAGACTGCAAGTGATGTTTCTACAGCAACATATGTGAGTATTCAACAGCAACATATGTGAGTAGCAGAGCTAACTTATTATATTCAATCATGGGACCATAGATTCTGGTATCTTTTTTCCCATGTTGTTCAATATTTCAAGTGTAGACTCAATAGTAGTAACTCCTGTAATGTGCACCTACTGCAATTAACCTGGACACTCCACTCCATACACCAAGTCACAACTCATAGTTCGTTGGATTTGCCATAAAAAAGGGCATTACACCAGCCAGTGCGGAGAGTGTGCTTGCCAAAGGTGTGGGAAACCTTGAATGACTCAAAAACATTGGTAATTTATTATGGATTAAGCAACAAGGATGAAAGCAGTAACACGTATTTTAGTAATTAAAGATAGGCATCATGTAGGATTTAAGACCATGGTTAAACCAGAAATATAACGAAATGTAATCTAGGAAAATGTGACCCCCCAAGAAAAATTGTTAACAGGTACTACTTAGTTTGTTAAGATAGGTTTAAGCCTTGGTATAGAGCCAATAAATTAGAAGAAGAAGAAAGAGTTGCAATAGTATTGCTTGGCTTGGTTTTACTGTCTTCACATCATGTGGCATTGTCTCAAACCTGCAAAAGTGCTGAGATACCATACAGATATGAGATAGTCACTAGGCGTGACATCATCAATTAAACTGCTCTATGTCCCTTGAGCAGTAATGTTCATGATAGTGCTAGAACCACCGACAACACCCAACCAAGTGAAAGAAGTGACACAACAGGGTTCAGATGTTGGAAGATATGTGGAAGAGAAGGAATTATTTTTATAGAGCAACACAGGTGAGGTTGATACAGTGTCTGCAGTCAGGTTAGAATGAAGGAAAATTATAGGATTACTGTACCGCACAGGTGGGGTTGATGAAGTGTCTGTAGCTGGGAGAATTGTGGGATAATTTTACAGCACAAGTGGGGCCAGTAAGCACTTACAGCTAGGTCGGTTGTATCAGAGAGCTCTTGAAGTGGGGCCACTGGCTAAATCTCTCAGTGTGAGGGACATTAATAAAGAGCTAATAAAGAGTAAAAGGTTACGGAAGTTTGGAAGCAACCACTCTCTTGTCACTACATTTTGAAACCCAACATGGGGCATCTTGCTTTTGATGGTCAAATTTTGGTGGCAGATGCAGACTGATGGATCAACATTGATGAAGAAAGTATTCATCATTCAGATGGGAGAAGACTACAAGTGATGATTTGATAGGAACAGCAACATATGTAACAGCACTGAACTTTTATATTCACTCACGGGATCTGTACATTCTGGTATCTTTGTATCCTTGAAGCCTTGTACCCTTGTTCAATATGTCAGGTGTAGACACAGTTGTAGTATTCAGCAAAGGCTCGAGGACTGAATCATTAACTCCTGTAATTTTCACCCCATGTAATTAACCCACACACTCTGGTCCATGCATTGAGTCTCAACCCATAGTCTGCTGGATTTGTCATCAAAAAGGGCTTTATGGCAGCCAGTTCAGAGAGTGTGATTGGTTAAGGCATGGGAAACCAGGGGTGACCTGAAAACTTTGGCAATTTGTTGAGGATAATCCAGCGAGGATGACAGCAGTAAAATGTACTAAGGGTATCCAGAAAGTAACAGACATTTTGGTCTATCATGTCGGTGGGCAGGGTTACAGCTGCCACCTTGGTGCGATAACATTCCTACACTCACTATGCATCCAGCGGTGGTAGTGTGTTGTTAGTATTTCTGTTACTTTGCTCTCTGTGACATGTTAAAATGTGCACTGCTA
This sequence comes from Schistocerca americana, assembly GCF_021461395.2. Lineage (NCBI taxonomy): Eukaryota > Metazoa > Arthropoda > Insecta > Orthoptera > Acrididae > Schistocerca > Schistocerca americana. Next base: position 312,666,701 of record NC_060122.1, read on the forward strand.
CAGAAAATCCAGCCACCTGCGAGGTATGTTCTGTGATTAGGTTCGTATTGGCAAAAAACTGCAAGCCAAATGTAATTTATCATGATCTTCATGAGGAGTACAGAAAAGGAATAATGAGTGAAATCCAAATGAGGCATTGGTACACTGATTTTAAAAATGACCGTACCAATGTTCACTATGAGGACTGCAGTGGTAGGATTAGCCTTGTAACTAATGAACTTGTGATGAAAATCAATGACAAAATTCGTAAAATCGGCGTTTCATGATGTGAGACTTCTTGCGGTCACTGTGGCATGATACTGTGGTACCTGCTATAGTCAGCAGGATCCGGTGTCACAACAGTAGTGAGCATACCACCAGAGAGCAGTGCCTTTATGGTGAACAATATTCACATAGCTGAGAAACGTTGGAAAATGTATCTGGCTCATTGGTGCAGTGGTAGAACAATATTAATTTGTAATATTCGATAGTTTTCTGTTATCGTTACATACGGAACTCATAGTATACTTCAATTCCGTTTTTGTGATGTAAGGTGGTACAAAGAGAGGACCACCCCACTCTGCAATGTTGCCAAATTTATTCAAGATGGAAAATTATGGATGGCAACCATAGATGTGGTAACATCGCACTGACATCATGGCAGTAAATTCAAATTTTGGTGGGACAATACATCAATTGGGACACCTCCACAAACCTAACTCCAATCTCCATCCTCACTCCCCTTCCCCAAACGGAAATTTTTGGGAAAAGGACTCAGTGTGTGGTAGGCTGCTGGATCTACATCTACATCTACATTTATATTCCGCAAGCCACCCAACGGTGTGTGGCGGAGGGCACTTTACGTGCCACTGTCATTACCTCCCTTTCCTGTTCCAGTCGCATATGGTTAGCGGGAAGAACGACTGTCTGAAAGCCTCCGTGCGCGCTCTAATCTCTCTAATTTTACATTCGTGATCTCCTTGGGAGGTATAAGTAGGGGAAAGCAATATATTCGATACCTCATCCAGAAACACACCCTCTCGAAACCTGGCGAGCAAGCTACACTGTGATGCAGAGCGCCTCTCTTGCAGAGTCTGCCACTTGAGTTTATTAAACATCTCCGTAACGCTATCACGGTTACCAAATAACCCTGTGACGAAACGCGCCGCTCTTCTTTGGATCTTCTCTATCTCCTCCGTCAAACCGATCTGGTACAGATCCCACACTGATGAGCAATACTCAAGTATAGGTCGAACGAGTGTTTTGTAAGCCACCTCCTTTGTTGATGGACTACATTTTCTAAGCACTCTTCCAATGAATCTCAACCTGGTACCCGCCTTACCAACAATTAATTTTATATGATCATTCCACTTCAAATCGTTCCGCACGCATACTCCCAGATATTTTACAGAAGTAACTGCTACCAGTGTTTGTTCCGCTATCATATAATCATACAATAAAGGATCCTTCTTTCTATGTATTCGCAATACATTACATTTGTCTATGTTAAGGGTCAGTTGCCACTCCCTGCACCAAGTGCCTATCCGCTGCAGATCTTCCTGCATTTCGCTACAATTTTCTAATGCTGCAACTTCTCTGTATACTACAGCATCATCCGCAAAAAGCCGCATGGAACTTCCGACACTATCTACTAGGTCATTTATATATATTGTGAAAAGCAATGGTCCCATAACACTCCCCTGTGGCACGCCAGAGGTTACTTTAACGTCTGTAGACGTCTCTCCATTGATAACAACATGCTGTGTTCTGTTTGCTAGAAACTCTTCAATCCAGCCACACAGCTGGTCTGATATTCCGTAGGCTCTTACTTTGTTTATCAGGCGACAGTGCGGAACTGTATCGAACGCCTTCCGGAAGTCAAGAAAAATAGCATCTACCTGGGAGCCTGTATCTAATATTTTCTGGGTCTCATGAACAAATAAAGCAAGTTGGGTCTCACACGATCACTGTTACCGGAATCCATGTTGATTCCTACATAGTAGATTCTGGGTTTCCAAAAATGACATGATACTCGAGCAAAAAACATGTTCTAAAATTCTACAACAGATCGACGTCAGAGATATAGGTCTATAGTTTTGCGCATCTGCTCGACGACCCTTCTTGAAGACTGGGACTATCTGTGCTCTTTTCCAATCATTTGGAACCCTCCGTTCCTCTAGAAACTTGCAGTACATGGCTGTTAGAAGAGGGGCAAGTTCTTTCGCGTACTCTGTGTAGAATCGAATTGGTATCCCGTCAGGTCCAGTGGACTTTCCTCTATTGAGTGATTCCAGTTGCTTTTCTATTCCTTGGACACTTATTTCGATGTCAGCCATTTTTTCGTTTGTGCGAGGATTTAGAGAAGGAACTGCAGTGCGGTCTTCCTCTGTGAAACAGCTTTGGAAAAAGGTGTTTAGTATTTACGCGTGTCATCCTCTGTTTCAATGCCATCATCATCCCGTAGTGTCTGGATATGCTGTTTCGAGCCACTTACTGATTTAACGTAAGACCAGAACTTCCTAGGATTTTCTGTCAAGTCGGTACATAGAATTTTACTTTCGAATTCAATGAATGCTTCACGCATAGCCCTCCTTACGCTAACTTTGACATCGATTAGCTTCTGTTTGTCTGAGAGGTTTTGGCTGCGTTTAAACTTGGAGTGGAGCTCTCTTTGCTTTCGCAGTAGTTTCCTAACTTTGTTGTTGTACCACGGTGGGTTTTTCCCGTCCCTCACAGTTTTACTCGGCACGTACCTGTCTAAAACGCATTTTACGATTGCCTTGAACTTTTTCCATAAACACTCAACATTGTCTGTGTCGGAACAGAAATTTTCGTTTTGATCTGTTAGGTAGTCTGAAATCTGCCTTCTATTACTCTTGCTAAACAGATAAACCTTCCTCCCTTTTTTTATATTCCTATTAACTTCCATATTCAGGGATGCTGCAACGGCCTTATGATCACTGATGCCCTGGATAGGATGAATTGTGATATATGAATTTTGATATATTATTTGTTAAAACAATTTGAGTCATCAAAAACAGTAGCTACATCCAGAGTGTTCAACTTGAGCTCTGGAGTTCACAATACCACCACGAGAAGGTGCTGTTGGCCCTCCCCCTCCTCCCCTCCTGTGACATAATCCAAGATGGCAGTGCGGGGAAGAATGGCGGGAAATTTACTCAATCTGTGCTGAAATTCCCAAGAGGACAGACACAACTGTTTATTGTGTACTATGTGTTCAATGGATGCGATGCCAGTGCTTGAAAAGGAGGAACTGTAGTCATGCAGCAAAGGACTGTGTCCATAGCCATCTGCATGATGCTTGGAAAGCAATAATATTTGGTGAATGTATGAAGAAGACAAATACACTTCATCAAATAATGAAGATGTGGTAGGATGGTGCTAGGTTACACTTCACAACTGATGCTGCTAAATGCGTGTGCTGTAGCTGTAGATCATTCAATAAAAGTCCACTCCATCTTTTGAAGTGCAAGAGGCAAGACGTTCACCCATTCACCCACTCTGGTGCAAGCGCTCATGACATGAGCCAAAGCGACTGCATGGTGGCCATACAATAAGCACTTCCTGTTGCAATAGAAATTTCCACAGCCTTCCTCCTCAGCCAAGGCACGTGGATACATCTTGTCATTGAACACGAACTGCCTAAGGAGTTATGAAATCTGCATTTAAGAAATGTACGAAAATTGTCACATACATATCATGAAGGTGTCACAGGAACTAAATTTACCACTGCACAAAGAGAGAGAGGGATAGAGAGAGAGATTTGCAGATGATGCAAGTATATATAAGAAATGTTCAATGTAAATATGTGTTTTATTCCTAGGAATACCACCACCACACTTGAACACTGACGATAAAAAAATATCAGGGCACACTTGTGAAACCCCTCTGGGACACTTCGCGCTTTTGTGGGGAATACCACATCCTTTTCTTGTCTTTGAGCATGAGATGCTTGAGAATTTATTAAATCCAACCGATTATATCTCTAAATACACTTTCAAAAAGATCTCTGCACAGTACTTTTGCTTCAATTTTGCAATGTACGCCGCTACACTTGAACTCAGACTTTGAAAAGATCGCAGTACACTTGTAAAACCTCCCAGTCTTCATCCCTGGGGCATGTCACATGCTTTTGTGGGAAATAGATCCTGAAACTGATATCAGCTGCAATATTCGATTTTACACGCCAAAACAACGATATTTGGGAGTTGAAGTAAATATCTCTGTAGCTCTAAACACGATGCTCACCATTTTTGGAGTTTTAGCTGCTGAGAGAGAAAAATTTCTGAGTCCTACAGCCACTGTGGAGTTCATAAATTTTCTGATAAGTTGAGTGGGCTTAGTTTATATTTGCTTATTGTCCTCACTTCTCGAAGAACATTGGTGTCTAAGCAGAGACGAGAAAACCACAACAACTACACACAAAAGTTCATGACTTATTTCAAATCCCATAACAGATCATGAAAAAAAGAAAAAAACCACAAACAGAATTCTGTTTCTCATTCACATACTACAAAAACAGAGAGATCCAAAAGAAAAAAAAAAAAAAAACATACGCACATGGACTGTATATGGTTGCAGCACTAGATTTTTCCCATGAGGTCGATCGGTCATCCACTGCAGCCAACGGTCATGAGGCAACTGCCCCCGGACATGCTGGCCTGATGCACGATAAGAGTACCCTTCCACAGACAGTGGCTACTCTCCGAACTAGTGTACAAAGGACAGGCTGGTTCCCCCACCCAAAGGCGTTACTGTTCCAGCCTCCATCTGCTTACTTGCTGCCATGCTTTGTACAGGCATCTCTAGACTGTGATTACAAGAACATGTATTTTCGCATGGTTTGCCGGAATATCATACCATTTATGCGATTGTTCTCAGTATCAGGCACATAGCAGTATGCTTCTGATTGCTTGTACAGTATATTCCGAAAATAAAGAGCAGAAATTATAGCTCTAGAAACCTGAAACTTTAGTGAGATCATTGTGTGTGACATACTGCAAACAACTGAGTTCCTAGAAACTTATTACGTCTGTGAAGGTCTTTACGTGGAAACTCAAAAACAGAGGCATCTGGTAGTTCCACTTGTATTTTTAACGAATACCAATGTCAGTGATACAAAAGATTCCAAATCATCCTTGTACTGTACGAAATCAATTAAGGTGTTTCTCGTGTCTGAAGAACCAGCAAACATCTCTTACACCTGTTTTTCATCATCTAGCTACACACAGCACACATCACAACAGATGTTCTCTCAACCAAATAAAGGTCGGACATGTTTAGAATGGCAGCACAAACAGTCAACCGATCAATTTGCATGATAGGGAATAATTGTCCAGCGCAAACCCATATTGAACCTTCTCAAATTTCCACGGGGGATACTCACAACACATGCGATCACGAAGGCTGCCCAACACATACTGAGTTCACTATTCACGTGCCTAGAAAGAGAGACATGGTTAACGCCAAATGACCCACACGCCTGGCAGAATCATAATAGGAAACAAGCCACATATTTATACTTCTAATTACAATTAAATATTACAATTGCAGCCTCAATCTGATGACAATCAACAATGAACGAGGGATGCAGATCTCCTTCAGATGGTAGTACCTATATGTAGTTTGGAGACGCACAGCAATGGAGTAGCAAAATCCTTGCCCTTCCAGTTCCCATAACTGCATGTACTCTCTTTTCTGCTACCTTGTGTTGCAGGAGAAACCTTCGTTTGGCACTTGCCTTACACACTGTACACAGGGGGTGGAGCTATGACAACATGTTCCCATTTCCACCAAGTGGTCAAAATACCACACTGTCGCATCAACTCAGCTCACCCTGTCTCTCCACGGGTTGCAGAGGGTGGTCGATATAGCACTCTCTGACTTAAATTGCGATGATCACATGGACAAAGTTGCAGCCAGGGCAGGGCAGAGACTGAAGAACAGTTAAAAGATGCAGGGGGGCTGTCTGAAAGCATTTTGGAGTTTTGGTGTATGGGTTCTTTAGCAGATATAGGTTCGAAAGGTGACTCTTTTTGACATATAAGAGTGCTGCGAACATGATTCACCAGTGGCTGTAATCATTAAAAGGCATGTCCACAGGGTCCAATGCAAGTGTGAGGTTGGATGGAAAGACCTGATTCCAAATTACAGACAGCATCTCTACCACCATGTGTAGCACTATAGATCTGAAAAGCAAGTGTATTAGTCATAGGATTTTGTGCATTTCATAGGACCTCAATCTAGCATTGCATTTTTTAAGTGATTCATTACACAGTACTCCATCTACTGTATGTGATCATTCTCAATCCACCATCATCCTCCCTCACCTATAACCAGTGGATAAATTGCAGAACCTTTCATGTGGCATCAAGATAGAATGTGTTACAAATACAGTTTGTTAGTGTGAGAGATACCTAGCAGCAGCATGAGGGAGTTACAAATATCAGGTTAATACATTTGCCTTACGGCAGATCACGTTCTTAATTCGGTGAGAATAGTGGTTTTATTACGAGCTTACACCGCCACCGACTAGCACCTGTGCTTTTGGTCTCTTAATAATAATAATAATAATAATAATAATAATAATAATGGCGTGTGACGAGGGCATCCCGTCGGTTAGACTGCTCGCCTGGTGCATGTCTTTCAATTTGACGCCACTTCGGCGACTTGCACGTCGATGGGGGTGAAATGATGATGATTAGGACAACACAACACCCAGTCCCTAAGTGGAGAAAATCTCCGACCCAGCTGGGAATCGAACCCAGGCCCTTAGGATTGACAGTCTGTCACGCTGACCACTCAGCTATAGGGGGCGTACTTGGTCTTTTAATATACACCCTAGCGATCACCGTCCATATTCATTGTCGCGGTATTTGTGTGGGAGATCACTTCATTCTGAAGCAATACCATAGCTCAATTTATAAAGCTTGTGTAGTTTTGAAGATAGATATCGTTAACAATACTTGTGTGCACCTGTAGAACCAAGATCGCCTTTTTTGCAGGGTGACTGTAACCATTGCGATTGTGTTTTTAATATCTCATCACTTATAAGATGATTATGTCTCTTGCCCTAAGAAACACAGGTACAACTCACAACAAAAACAAACGAGACATGTCCATCCACTGAGGATTTTTTCCCAATATTGTTTGGTATCACCAGCGTCCAGTTACTGGTGACGTATTATTCTTAGTAGGGTATGTGTGATATATTCGCTGTGATCAGCAGTCTTACAAAGTATATGTTGGGAGTGTAAAGTTACAGTGGTCACTGTTCTGAAATGTGCAAAGAAAATGGCTTAGTCCTGTTGCAAGGAAGGTATGAATTTGACATGGAAAAATGCGATTTCAGCACATCGATAGCCGTACAGGGGATAAAAGATACTTTTACATGGAAAGTTATGTCCAGTTATAAGAATGGTACAGATTTTGATATTTGCAGAGCCACAGACGTCGGGAGAGGTACTTCCAATACTTTGCTCATTGTCGAATGTCATCGGATTGAGGCTGCAATTATAATATTCAGTTATAATTACAATGATAAATATGTGGCTTGTTTCCTACGACAATTCTGCCTGGCGTGTGGTGCACATGGTGGACACAGTCTGTGGCCAGAACAATTGATGTTTCCAGCTTACGGCACTTGTCTTGAGCCACCCGAACTGGAGGCTGAGGTACACCAATACAGCTGACCTAATGGTGTCACTCTCTAGACAGGTGAGTGGTGAACTAATACACAGTATGTGTTGGGCAGCATTTGTGATCACATGTGTTGGGAGTATTCTCCATAGGAATTTGAGAAGATTCAATATAGGCGAGCATTTGCACTGGACAATTACTCTCTCCCATGTAAATTGATCAGTTGACTGCCTGTGCTACCATTCTACACATTTCCTGTCTTTATTTGGCTGAGAGAACGTCGTTTGTGATGTGTAATGTGTGCATCTAGGCGGTGAAAAACAGGTGGAAGAGACGTTTGCTCGTTCTCTACATGTGAAGCACCTTAATTGGCTTTGTAAAGTACAAGGATGAGTTGGAATCTGTTATATCATTGACATCAGTATTCATTAAAAAATACGAGTGGAACTACCAGATTCCTCTATTTTTGAGTTTTCATGTAAGGATCGTGGTAGATGAGATAAGTTCCTAGTTACTCAGTGGTTTGAAGCTCGTCCCACATAATGACCTCACTAAAGTTTCAGGTTTCTAGAGATATAATTTGCACTCTTTATTTTCGAAACTATGCTGTACAAGCGATCGGTAGCAGACTGCTATGTGGTTGATACCGAGAAATATCGTGTAAATGGTACGATATTCTGGCAGACCATGTGAAAATACATATGTTCTCATACTCCCATAGTCTGGTGATGGCTGTACAAAACATGGCAGCACGAAAGCACGTAGAGGCTTGAAACAGTAATGCCTTTGTGCGGCGGAACCAGCATAATCTTTGTACACCAGTTTGGAGAGTGCCCACTGTCAGTGGAAGTGTGCTCTGATGACACACCAGGCCAGCATGTACAGGGGCAGTTGCCTCATGAGCATTGGCCACAGTGGATGACCAAACGACCTCATGGGAAAAATCTAGTGCTGCAACAATATACAGTTTTTCTGGGTGGAGGGATCTTTCTGTATTTGCAGTAAGTGTACGAAAATCAGAATTCGAAATATTGTGTTACAGATGAGATCTGTCTGTCTTCGCGATATGTGTACGAGTGTCTGGTGGTCGATAGCTGTATACAGAATGCAGAAATGGTGACCTTGTATGGTGCAGGAACGAACTGTATTTACTACATCGATATAGTATGGTGGTACAATCGTTTGTGGTGATATAGCGTGGTTGGAGATCTGTTTCACACCGAAGAATTCAAGCTTTTCTCTCCAGTAGCAGAGCAGTGTAATTGAGGAAGTGTCTTTCGATAGTTTCCATATTTCATGATCTGTAGACCACTTTTGCAGGGTTTAACTGTCAGTGCAATATGACTGCTGTACGTTTTTCAATCTGCGCTGAAAGTCTATCGTAATTTAGCCATCTGTAGAAAGTGGCGGACAGTGGTCTCATACCTGCAGCATCAGTTTGGATGGTGAATTCAGTAAAAACCAATTAGAATGCTCCATTCACTAGAAGTTCCATGACGTCAGAGTCACAAAACATCCTTTGTGTGGGGCATCGGAGCCTCTACAAACTGGTTCTAACAAGAGAGGCGGAAGTTATCTATGGAAAGCTCTGTAACGTCTGAGGGTCACATGATGTCTTCTTTCTTCGAGTGTTCAGAGACAAGTCCAAGTAGACCAACCTCCTCTGGTTTGGACACACAGGATGGTGTCGCCCACCACCCACTGTGACTTTACAGCATCTCCAGACCAGCAGTTGTAGGACATCGAAAATTCACCGAAAATTCCAGCTATTTTTCTCATCTGTAGGACTGAGCTTCGAATTCTATTTGTGTTTTTTTTTTTTTTTTCATGATCTCTTGTGGAATTCGAATTATATCATGACCTTTTAGATATGTAATTGTTCTGGTTCTCCTGTCTGTGCTTAAACACCAGTGTAGTTCCAGAAGTGAGGAAACAAAAAATAAGAGCATTAACGTTCCAGGCTCCAGCAGCACATATAAACTAAGCCCACTCAGCGTAACAGAAAAGTGATGAACACCACAGCAGCTGTAGGACTCACAAGGGAAACTCCCCATGGCACCCCTTAGATTTAGTGGTAAGGGGGCTCAGTGGACAGTCCATCAAAAACTGAACACTGATCAAGCATGAAAACAGGAAGAAGGTGTAATGAACTGTAGAAAAAAAAGCAAAATTGAAACAGCGAATGGTCCAAGAACAAGAAGTGCAATAAAGAGCAGTCTAAAACAGCAGGGGCGTCATGGTTAAGTGGCCACACTGTTGGACTGCCAACCAGGCGAGCTATGTTCAACCTTCACAGTTTGCCACAACTGAAAGAGCATTTACTAATTAGCTCACTTGTCAATTAGTTCTCATGACTTGAATCTTATCATTTTCCTCTGCTCTAGTTGCTGATACTTAACACTAAGACGCAACATGACACAACTAGAAGTATATAAGAGCACAAGCAACCCTTTCAATTTTTTTTGTTTTATTTTACAGAACAGCATGCATTTCTGTCACACTATATTCTGTCCAGCTAATACATTTTACAAACACATACAAGTAATTAAATGATTTGTATCTTTCTTTTCCTACTGTGACACTCTCATCACTATATCTTCTCATTTAGTCCCTAGACCTCAGGATGAAGGGATGCTTGTTTCTTAAAGTGTAGCGAGGACGTGCTGGTAATACCCTATCTTTCTTCTTCTTCTGCTCTGTCATGATGACACCTTTGCCCGTTGTGCGACTTTAGAGGTAGAAGCAGGCAGTGCTGCTTGAGGCACTGCAGCTGGGCCAAGATACGGCCTTAGCTGATCTAAGAGTACTATTGCAGTAAGTCCAGGTAACTGAATTTCAGCATTCACCAGAGAGGTGATGCACTATAGAGGGGAGGGGCCTTTCTACTGAGGAATGAGCTTCTTAGTCTGTCCCTTTTTTTACAACGGGATTTTGGAGCAAAACCAAATCACAAGGTTTATACCGAGGGAGTGTAGTGTCTTTGTTGTTGCATTTTAGCTGTTTTTGTATGGCTTTGAAATTACTGTTTTTAACTTGGTTCCATATGGCTTTGAGATGGTGAACTAGCCTTTTCACTTCGCCTGTATTGACATTAGGGGGCAATTTGTCAATCTCAAAAGGTGAATTCATAGGGCTCCCTTACACTGCTTCGTATGGGGAGTATCCCATTGCCTCATGGACACAACTATTGTAAGCTGAGGCGACAAATCCTATACATCTGTCCCAATCTAATAGGGTCTTCCCTACATAATACGACAGCATTCACACAATAGTTTTGTGCACTCGCTCTAGGAGCCCGTTGGATTTAGGGTGAAAGGGTGTAGTTCACAATTTTTTTGATTCATAATATTTTGCAAACTTGTGCAAACAGCGCTGACATAAAATTTAAGCCATGGTCGGTGAGTACTGTGTCAGGACTTGCGAACGCCAATACCAAGTGATTGACAAAGGAGCAAGCAACAGTCTCAGCAGTCATATCCGCAAGTAGTATCAGAATTAAGTAGCTTAAAAAGTGATCAATAATTGACAATATATATTTATTATTATTGGTGTGTTGTGGAAACGGGCCACAGATATCCAAGACCACACTTTGAAATAGATTCGATGCTTCTGGTATTGTTTGTAAAGAAACTTTTGTCCTTGGTGGAGGAGCTCTTTGAGCATAAGGCAGACAATTTTGTATATACTTCTTAACATCGGTTTGTCGACCTCTCTACCAGTAATCTGAGGCTATTCTTGCTTTCATGGCCATTCACCCATTATGGCAAGCCTGCAAACTGTCATGACAATGCTCTTGTTCGTTGTTGCAATTCTTTAGCCCTACTACTCTGTTACCAAACGGGGTCTTGCGATGTAGTGTACCATCTTATGTAACAAAATCAGAGAGTGATGTGTACCAGTGGGATTCTACACTCTCTCTTGTGATTCTTTCAACTCTTCAATGAAAACATAATCTGTCTGAACTGCTATATGCTTTCTGCTTAGGCCATCGGCATTGCTCTGCAGGTGACTAGGATTATACCGAACTGTGTAATCATATTTTGACAATTTTAATGCCCATCTAGTCAAGAACGCCTGTGGTCTTTTAAACTTAACACCCATACTAAAGCAGGGTGGTCCGTAACCACAGTGCACTGATGTCCAAACAAGTAACACTCAAAGTAATTTACTCCAAATCAGAGAGCTTGCAACTCTTGCTTGGTAGTACTGCAATTAATTTCTGCTGGGTCATTTGTCTGGAGGCGTAAACAACTGGTCTTTCCTCACCATTATATTCCTGACTTAAAACAGCTCCCACTGCGTAGTCTGATGCATCCATCGAAAGAATAAAAGGTTTTTCAAAATCTGGATATATAGTAAGGGTGAACTAGTCAGAATTTCTTTAATTTTCCTCATTGCTGCTTCACACTCATCTGTCCATTCACACATTTTTTTAATATTTCAGCATGCTCTTCCATCGTTTTGGCAAAAATTATGATGTCGTAGAGATACACTAGAGACAAAGTAGGCTTTAAACCTCTCAATAACAAGTTGGCAAATCTTTGAAAAGTGGCCAGGTATACGTAAGAATTCACACAGTTCAGGTGGGACCACAAAAGCTGTTTTAGGTCCACCTTGTGGTGCAATTGGAATCAGATGATATCCAGAATGCATGTCCAGGGTAGTAAAGTATTTGCAATTCCCCAACCTGCCTAAAGTATCGTCGACATGTGACAGACGGTTAAGTATCCGGGGTGGTAACCTGGTTTACTGCTCTCATTGACACATAGAGGCTTGTGAAAGGCCTGGAGCCACAGCATGTTCAGCAGTTCTTGCTTCATGTTCGCGAGTTATCGCATTAAGCCATTCCTGTAGCTCTATTTTTTCAAGTGACAGGGTGCTCATCTGCTGTTGTGGTAAAGTAATGTGATAAGGTTAGTTATGGGCTGCAGCTGCATCAGCAGCCGATTCGGTCCTCTCCGGTGGGTGGTGAGGACGTAAATCAAGCATTGTTACAGAACTGGGAGAGACCGAACAGACGTATACAAAAATTAGGTAATGCTATACTCTAGGTGATGAAAAGATTCCTCGGAGGAAGTTCGTCAGACATGTCAACCAGCAGAATGCACTGCAGCGACATTTACATCACAGAGAGGTAGAGTCAGCGTCGATGTCGGGGGCGGCGACGGCGGTGGGATCGGGGACAGCTGCGAGAGGCAGGTGCCTGGTAACAGCATCCAGCGGCAGCGCATGGTACAGTGCGGCCCGCAGCGACTGTTCTACTGTCTGCGGCTCACCCCAGTGTGTTATGCGATGTAGCGGTGCATGGCCATATAATGGGCTCGCATGCTTGAGTGAACCATCACGGCCTAGCACGTTGTGGGGAGTGGCCCACATCAGAAAACAGCTATGTGTCACTATGGTTGCCACCACAGAAATTGGCAGAAAAATATCTGTTTCGACTGAATGTTAGGAAAGATCCCACTCTCAGACACCAGTTTGTACATGTCTGGATGGTATCAGGAGCTCAGGTGGGCATCTGGGGTGTGTCTCCTACACGAAAAAAGAGAAATGCCAGGATACAGAGAAAGATGGGTTCGATTACCAATAACTACCCCTAATGGGTACAATATTCACGAAAACTGGCTATGGCCTGGAGTGAACTGCACATTACGGAAAAGGAATTTCGCCTTCGATAGGGCAGACTGGTGGACACGTCCAAAGGGTAAGGAAGCTGGCACGCAAGAGAGCGACCCACTGTTGCGCCAGCTACCTCACCAACTCTCTTGTATACCTCATGTGATGGCACCCCATCCTCCCACTGACGGGTTTGTGACAAAAGTTGGCATCTCTCACTCAGCAATACAGTGGTGGCATCCCTAGCTCAGCATGACAGCATGTGAACTAGCCACAAGTACTGTGGAGTAGTTTAAGTAAATACTTATGCCACTGCCTGAGGCTAAGCTAAAATGATGGAAGCAGAATACAATAAAAGTTTTTACCATTATTCCCCACTACCATGTACAATATCTTATTTCAAGAGCTGCACTACTACGCTGAAGCAAGATCTGCAAGCCACTCTCGAGCGCATCGTTGCCATCCATGCTTGTTGCTGTTGCTTTAGAACTATGACGTATAAGTAATGAAAACTATCTATGTGTTTAGGATAATAACTTATTACTTTTCATTATTGACCAAAAAGAATAATACACACTAAAGAGCCAAAGCAACTAGTACACCTGCTTAGTATTGTGTAGGGTCCCTGTGAGCACACAGAGATGCCACAACATTATGTGGCATGGACTCGACTAATGTCTGAAGTAGTGCTCAAGGGAACTGACACCATGAACCCTGCAGGGCTGTCCATAAATCCGTAAGAGTACAAAGGGGAGGAGATCTCTTCTGAACAACACGTTGCAAAGCATCCCAGATATGCTCAATAATGTTCATGTCTGGGGAGTATGGTGGCCAGCGCAAGTGTTTAAAATCATAAGAATGTTCCTGGAGCCATTCTGTAGCAATTCTGGACGTGTGGGTGTCACAGTGTCCCGCTGGAATTGCCTAAGTCAGTCAGAATGCACCATGGACATGAATGGATGCAGGTGATCAGACATGATACTTATGTACATTTCACATGTCAGAGTCGTATCTAGATGTATCAGAGGTCCCAATGATTCCAGCTGCACATGCACCACACTGTTACAGAGCCTCCACCAGCTTGAACAGTCCCCTGCTGACACGTAGTGTCCATGGATTCATGAGCTTGTCTCCATACTCTTAAATATCTATCTGCTGGATCAATCTGAAAGGGGCCCTGTATGACCAGGCAACGTGTTTCTTGTCATCAACAATCCAATATCAGTGTTGACAGGCCCAGGCGAGGCATAAAGCTTTGTGTCATGTACTCACCAAGGGTACATGAGTGGGCCCTCTGCTCCGAAAGCCCATATTGCAGTTTCATTGAATAGTTCACACGCTGACACTTGTTGATGGCCCAACATTGAAATCCACAGCAATTTCCGGAAGGGTTGTACTTCTGTCACGTTGAACGATTCTTTTCAGTTGTCATTGGTCCCGTTCTTAAAGGATCTTTTTCTGGCCACAGCAAAGTCAGAGACTTGATGTTTTACCGGGTTCCTGATATTCACGATACATTCATGACATGGTTGTATGGGGAAATCCCCACTATCTCGGAGATGCTGTGTCCTATCACTCATGTGCCAACTATAATACCACATTCAAAGTCACTTAAATCTTGATAACCTACCATTGTAGCAGCAATAACCGATCTAACAACTGCGGCACACACTCGTTGCCTTATACAGGCGTTGCCAACCGCTGTGCCATAGTCTGCCTATTTTGAATAAGTCTGTACCAGTGTCTTTGGCGCTTCAGTGTATATACTGTGAGCTAAATCCTTCCTTAACCAATGGGGAACAAAATTTATGAAAATAGAAGTAGCGAACTTCAAAATACCATGATCCCGTTAGTACAGTTTTTATTCAGATTACCTGTTTCGGAAAAACTGTGTTGCTATCTTTGATCTTTTGCACTACACTTCAAAGCATCTCATCCATGTGTACAATAATCTGTCTAACGTAACAGATAGACATTCCAAGAAACTTAAATGGGACAGTCTATCAACATACTGGAGGTAAAACAATTTGTTTTACCTTTGATATGGCGATATACTACGCCATGAATGTTCTTGGAATGTCTATTTAACTTTTAAAAAGTAAAGCAATGATACACACTTACATACAGTCATATCCATGCGTTGCAGAGCAGTACTGAAAGGTGCAGAGAAGTGCAGGTTGGAGCAGGATGTTTATGCAGCAATGTTTCTGTGTGCGTGCAAATGTCATTAAAAACAAAAAATTAGAAATGCCATCTAAACAGTGCCATGCACAAACAAACCATTTCCTGTGATATACCAAGACTGCACGGTATCTTGTTAGTTGTTGCACCGAGTGGCATGGTTTGCCACCCCCATCTGATGTGTCTCATTGCACCAAACGTCTTTTGTTGGTTCTGCAAAGTGCAGTGCGGCTGGTGTGGGTGCGGCTTATTATGAAAGCATGTCCATGCAGTTACACGGTTCAAGAAACTTGTAATTATTGCTGGTGTCCTAATGGAATCAGTGTTATCTAAGAAGCATAAATACGAAGAAGAGAACAGAGTGTACAGAGTGGGAGGAGCAATTCCTTTTTGCAGATAACTGTAAATAAATTTGTCTTTTGTGTCAAATGGCACTGTCACAGTACAAGGCCAGTAATCTCAAATGCCATCATGACACTACCAACAGTGGTTTCACGAAAAGACTTTCCTCTTGGTTCCCAGTGAAGCTAAATTGTGTAACGGAAAATTTTCGAGGTCAGAGTAGGGTTATAATCATGTTTACCAGGGAAGCAGATTTAACATGTGAAGCTAGCTTCATCTTGTCTTTTAATACTGCAAAATCGAAGAAACTGTCAAGTTGTTTCTATTTTAGACCGCAAAAATAAAGACACTACAAAAACTGGTTGAACAAATACTTGCTTCTAGATGTAGATTTTAGAGACGTAAGTTTCTGCTATTAGTGAAGATATTGTAAGTAACTTGCAAAAAACTATAAGTTACTGCTCAGCAATGAGTCCGTCTTTGGCTGAGTCTACAGATATCCAAGATAAACTGCAACTTGCCATATTTATAACATATGTATCAAATGACTTGGAGGTGGTGGGAGAGCTCTTAGACCTTGTTACATAAAAGGATACTGCTCGAGGTTGTGACAATAAACAAGCCCTGGGTGGTATTCTAGTGAAATATTCCATGCCTACTGGGAAGATTGTCGGTATTGATACTGAAAGTGCACTGTCTATGACAGGTAAAGACCAAGACCTTGTAGCACTGTTAAATGCTGACACTTCATACCAGGAATTCCTATCTGTCCACTAAATTATTAACAGGGAACATTTAGCATATCAACATTTTAAACGTCCATTTGTTATGCAGGTGGTGCTAAAAACTGTGAGCTGCATTCACTAAAATGCCAAAACACACACAGTTCAAATCTCTCAGAGAACAAATCAGCAATGATGACCTTCCTAGTTATGTGTCTTGGTATTGTTTAGTGAGATGACTATCAGTAGGTAATCTTCCAGGCAGATTTTTCCAATTACTGGATCCAATGAAGCAATTTCTGCAAGAAAAAGGCAAATCTTTCCTTCAGCTTGATAAGCCATAGTGACTGTTAGATATGGCCTTTTTACTGATAGTGTTCAGCATTTATAAACACTAAATACATAATTACAAGAAACAGATACATTTATCTTTGATTTAGTGCAGTCTGTGTTCGCTTTTCATAAGAAACTGAGACTCTTTTAGAAAGACCTATAGACGAAAACATTTGCTCATTTCATATGCTTGACGAAAATTACTGAAATATTTCCTTTAGTTCAGGTGCAAATACGAGATTATTTCATTAGAGCGTCTGCCTTGTGGAATGAATAAATGTTAGGTTAGTGATTTGAGGTCACTTAAACCTTCATTTTCATTCTTGGAGAATGCTTTCCTTGCTGATGTTGTGGAAGACGGCTGTCTTGTTTCATCACCAACTATTAAGGATTCAACTGCTGTACAGTTGGAGCTACTGGAACTTCAA
Organism: Schistocerca americana; assembly: GCF_021461395.2. Taxonomy (NCBI): domain Eukaryota; kingdom Metazoa; phylum Arthropoda; class Insecta; order Orthoptera; family Acrididae; genus Schistocerca; species Schistocerca americana. The sequence continues at coordinate 312,683,961 of NC_060122.1, forward strand.
GAGGATGAAGGACTAAAGGGATAAATCATAGCAGCTGTTCAACTGTTGAATTTTGGAAGAAGATCCCAGAAGAAAAATATCCACTAACGAGAGAGTGTGCCAAGATATTGATCTCTATTTTTGGGATCACTGAACTCAATGCTCAAATTTATTAAAACTAAAAATTGATCTGACCTATCTGATGAACATTTGAGTGATCTTGTGTGCATGACATCCTCCTGGGTAAGATATTCCAGAGGTAAAATAGTCCCCCATTCGGATCTCCAGCCGGGGACTACTCAAGAGGACATTGTTATCAGGAGAGAGAAAACTGGCATTCTATGGATCGGAGCATGAAATGTCAGATCCCTTAATCGGGCAGGTAGGTCAGAAAATCTAAAACAGGAAATGAATAGGATAAAGTTAGATATAGAGGGAATTAGTGAAGTTCGGTGGCAGGAGGAACAAGACTTTTGATCAGGTGAATACAGGGTTATAAATACAAAATCAAATAGGGGTAATGCAGGAGTAGGTTTAATAATGAATAAAAAAATAGGAGTACAGGTAAGCTACTACAAACAGCATAGTGAACGCATTATTGTGGCCAAGATAGACACGAAGCCCACACCTACTACAGTAGTACAAGTTTATATGCCAACTAGCTCTGCAGATGATGAAGAAATTAAAGAAATGTATGATGAGATAAAAGAAATTATTCAGGTAGTGAAGGGAGATGAAAATTTAATAGTCATGGATGACTGGAATTCAAGAGTAGGAAAAGGGAGAGAAGGAAACAGTAGATGAATATGGATTGGGGCTAAGAAATGAAAGAGGAAGCCGCCTGGTAGAATTTTGCGCAGAGCATAACTTAATCATAGCTAACACTTGGTTCAAGAATCATGAAAGAAGGTTGTATACATGGAAGAACCCTGGAGATACTAAAAGGTATCAGATAGATTATATAATAGTAAGACAGAGATTTAGGAACCAGGTTTTAAATTGTAAGACATTTCCAGGGGCAGATGTGGACTCTGACCACAATCTATTGGTTATGAATTGTAGATTAAAACTGAAGAAATTGCAAAAAGGTGGGAACTTAAGGAGATGGGACCTGGATAAACTGAAAGAACCAGATGTTGTACTGAGTTTCAGGAAGAGCATAAGGGAGCAATTGACAGGAATGGGGGAAAGAAATACAGTAGAAGAAGAATGGGTAGCTTTGAGGGATGAAATAGTAAAGGCAGCAGAGGATCAAATAGGTAAAAAGATGAGGGCTAGTAGAAACCCTTGGGTAATAGAAGAAATAATGAATTTAACTGATGAAAGGAGAAAATATAAAAATGCAATAAATGAAGCAGGCAAAAAGGAATACAAACGTCTCAAAAATGAGATCGACAAGAAGTGCAAAATGGCTAAGCAGGGATGGCTAGAGGACAAATGTAACGATGTAGGGGCTTATCTCACTAGGGGTAAGATAGATACTGCCTACAGGAACATTAAAGAGACCTTGGGAGAAAAGAGAACCACTTGTATGAAGGGAAAGCAGAAAGGTGGAAGGATTACATAGAGGGTCTATACAAGGGCGATGTACTTGAGGACAATATTATGGAAATATAAGAGGATGTAGATGAAGATGAAATGGGACATACGATACTGCGTGAAGTGTTTGACTTAACTGAAAGACCTGAGTCGAAACAAGGCCCCCGGAGTAGACAACATTCCATTAGAATTAGTGACAGCCTTGGGAGATCCAGTCCTGACAAAACTTTACCATCTGGTGAGCAAGATATATGAGACAGGCAAAATACCCTCAGACTTCAAGAAGAATATAATAATTCCAATCCCAAAGAAAGCAGGTGTTGACAGATGTGAAAATTACCAAACTATCATTTTAATAAGTCACAGCTGCAAAATACTAACGCGAATTCTTTACAAACAAATGGAAAAACTGATAGAAGCCGACCTCGAGGAAGATCAGTTTGGATTCCATAGAAATGTTGGTACACGTGAGGGAATACTGACCCTATGACATATTTTAGAAGAAAGATTAAGGAAAGGCAAACCTATGTTTCTAGCATTTGTAGACTTAGAGAAAGCTTTCGATAATGTTGATTGGAATACTCTCTTTCAAATTGTGAAGGTGGCAGGGGTAAAATACAGGGAGGGAAAGGCTATTTACAATTTGTACAGAAACCAGATGGCAGTCATACGAGTCGAGGGGTATGAAAGGGAAGCAGTGATTGGGAAGGGAGTGAGACAGGGTTGTAGCCTCTCCCCAATGTTATTCAATCTGTATATTGAGCAAGCAATAAAGGAAACAAAAGAAAAGTTCGGAGTAGGTATTAAAATCCATGGAGAAGAAATAAAAACTTTAAGGTTCGCCAGTGACATTGTAATTCTGTCAGAGACAGCAAAGGACTTGGAAGAGTAGTTGAATGGAATGGACAGTGTCTTGAAAGGAGGGTATAAGATGAACATCAACAAAAGCAAAACGAGGATCATGGAATGTACTCGAATTAAGTCGGGTGATGCTGAGGGAATTAGATTAGGAAATGAGACACATAAAATAGTAAAGGAGTTTTGCTATTTGGGGAGCAAAATAACTGATGATGGTCGAAGTAGAGATGATATAAAATGTAGACTGGCAATGGCAAGGAAAGCGTTTCTGAAGAAGAAAAATTTATTAACATCGAGTATAGATTTAAATGTCAGGAAGTCGTTTCTGAAAGTATTTGTATGGAGTGTAGCCATGTATGGAAGTGAAACGTGGACGATAAATAGTTTAGATAAGAAGAGAATAGAAGCTTTTGAAATGTGGGGCTACAGAAGAATGCTGAAGATTAGATGGGTAGATCACATAACTAATGAGGAGGTATTGAATAGAATTGGGGAGAAGGGGAGCTTGTGGCAAACTTGACCAGAAGAAGGGATCGGTTGGTAGGACATGTTCCGAGACATCGAGGGATCACCAATTTAGTATTGGAGGGTAGCGTGGAGGGTAAAAATCGTAGAGGGAGACCAAGAGATGAATACATTAAGAAGATTCAGAAGGATGTAGGCTGCAGTAGGTACTGGGAGATGAAGAAGCTTGCACAGGATAGAGTAGCATGGAGAGATGCATCAAACCAGTCTGAGGACTGAAGACCACAACAACAACAACATGTGCGAACTGCATGTACTGATTATCAGGCAAAGTTCAAGTAGCTCATAGCAAAGGTAAACACTTGCAAATGCACATCACAAATATAATTTCCAATTTCTTGTTGCGTAATAAAATAGTTCAATACTGTTATTTTTAAAATAGTGTTTCTTCACTGATGTTAATTTATTAGTCCCTAAAAGAAGTGACTCACTTTGAAACAGCTCTGTTCGTTAGTGGCTTGCAAAGGTAAGGTAAGTGGCCACCCTTGATACATAATAATGATAGAGAAGTGTACAGGTCAAGGAGGGCCTGGTATTTTGTTAGCATGTAAAATTGTTTGTGTACATGCAGGGTATGTCTTAATGTTATATTTGAGACTTCTATTCATGTTTCTAGAGGAATGTGATGTCAGTGATATGACAATGTGGGAGACTTGAATTTTAGCATGCAAAGAGAAAGTAGGTTTAAATGCCTTCCTGGTTCTCACTCCCTTCCCACAATTTGAAATGATGTAGCTAATTATAGAACAAAACATGGAGATAGTGTAAATAGTGTCACTGTGTGTGATGCAGTGCAGTGCAAGTGCTATATCTGGAACATCACCAGCCGCTTCAGCGCCCAGCCAGTGAAAGTGCCACTCACTGTGTGCTCTTCTCTGTGTCATCACGCTGCTTCTGTGACATCATGCTGCTTCTTAGTCATCACGCTCCCGTCGACCAATGACCTTGGACACTGACAAGCCTCCAGGAAGCTTCTGCAGTTTAACACATTGTTGCGTGACATTAGACAGATGCCAGTCACTGGCCCTGTTCCACACTTTTCCACAGTTACACACAAATGCCACCCTTTCATGAAATCAGTGCCTAGAAGTAGCATTTGAACCCTGGCCCAGCCGAGTACATTATAACTGTCTTGGTAAGTACATGCACAGCACCTGTGTATGTCAGTTGTCACTGCAAGTCTACTGACACAGCCTTGGAGTCTTTGCCATAACTCTGCCACTATCGGGCTGTGATCAATGGTCCTCTGCCTGCCTACTCAGCTTAGCTTGGGCAGCTAACACTGCAACTGCTCTCCACCCACTGGTCCAGACTTTGACTCTGGGCAATGCCGTTGTCGTGCTGCTGGGATGCCACAGCCTACCGCAAAGACATTGCTGTCTCACCCCATGCCACACGGCAGCTTAGCTATGTGTGGTGTCCACTGTATAAGCACCTCTGGCTGTAGCTACAACACATTTCAATGACTGTACAAGTTGCATGGATTAATTAAATTAAAGACTTGTTTGTGGTCATTATCATGCCTGTCCGCAGCCACTTCTGACTAGCTACAAGGCAGAGGCAGGTTGATTGAACTACCTGTAATAAAGAATTGTTTTATAATTACTGCTGGTTGGTTTGCAGCTTCCCCAAATGTCACAAATGTTTCCCAAATATCTACAAATCCTAAAATGCCGACTTATGTTTCACTCCTGTTTTTTGGCAGCTACTTTGGACCCATTACATCACTGTCTTCCACTTGAAAATGTGTCTGTAATTGACCGGTTTAAATAAATGGATTTGTTTACTATTCTCAGAAAGTATAGGGTGCACATTAAGTCTGGAAACACTTTCAATAATTTATTGCACAAGAACCAAACACTGTACAGGTATCACACATATGTCATTTTGAAGAGAAACCCTGAAAGTTTCTTTTCATGTATACCACCACAGCGTAGTTTGGTAATTTGCCAATAGTCAGCACTAGTCACAAGCATGGCGAGTTCAGGTGCGGAGCGAGCATTCTGTGTGTTGGAGTTCAACAAAAACAAAAGTTTCTCATTCTGGAAACATCCCCCAGGCTGTGGCTAAGCCATGTCTCCGCTATATCCTTTCTTTCAGGAGTGCTAGTTCTGCAAGGTTCGCAGAAGAACTTCTGTAAAGTTTGGAAGGTAGGAGACGAGATACTGGCAGAAGTAAAGCTGTGGGTACCGGGCGTGAGTCGTGCTTCGGTAGCTCAGATGGTAGAGCACTTGCCCGCGAAAGGCAAAGGTCCCGAGTTCGAGTCTCGGTCGGGCACACAGTTTTAATCTGCCAGGAAGTTTCAAAAACAAAAGTGCTACTGCTGTTCAACGGATGTTTAGAACCAAGTACGGTAAAAAGCCACCAACAAGGAAGGCCAAACCAAGTGCGGTAAGAAGCCACCAACAAGGAAGGCCATAAGTCCTGCGACAGAAGCTGTCTATGAAACCACTGAAACTGGAGCTAGTGCAGAAGCTCAATGACAATGACAAAGACAAGCGTTTTGAGTTTTGTTTGCAGTTGCAACAATTGAATGAGGATGGAGATGGCCTTGTTGATCACTTAATTTTTTGCGACAAAGCCACTTTTCACACTAATGGGAAAGTGAACAGGCATAATTCTCGAATCTGGGGTACAAAGCATCCACACGAATGCATTGAGTTCGAGCACAATTCCCCAAAGGTAAATGTTTTTTTGTGCCTTGTCACATCACAAAGTGTACAGGCCATTCTTCTTCGCCAAGAGCACTGTCATTGGATATTCCTACTTCGACATGTTGCAGCAATGGCTGATCCTCAAATGCAATCAAACTCTCCGTTCATCTTTCAGTAGGATGGGGTTCCATCCCATTTTCATCATGAAGTTCGTGGGTACCTGAACACAGAGCTGCTGCATCGATGGATCAGCCGTGCTACAGAAGGGGTCAGCAGTTTTCATGAAATGGCCTCCCCAATCACCAGATCTCACTCTGTGTGACTTTTTTTCTGTGGGGATACATTAAAGATCTGGTGTATGTACCGCCTCTACCACTTAATGGAGCAGAGCTCCTGGAGAGAATACAGGAAGCGACTGCCACAGTCGACAATACCATGCCGGGACAGGTATGGCAAGAATTCGATTAGTGTATTGAAATCTGCCGGGTCACTCATGGTTCGCATAGCGGAAGTTTGTAAAAAAACTTTCAGAGTTTCTCTTCAAAATACAATATGTATGAAATCTGTACAATGTTTAGTTATTGTGCAATAAATAACTGAAAGTGTTACCATGCTTTATGTACACCCTGTATATAGTTTGTGGAAATAATGTCATCCATCAAGAAATGTTAAATGACTGAGGCTCCTAATCAGTTGTGTATGTCATGTAATCTAAGTTCATTTCAGTCACATGCATCCTTCTTGATGTTGCAAATTTCAAAAGCATTCAAGTGTAAGAATATGTTATTGATGATGAATGGTGGAATTCCATGACAGTGATGATAGCTAATTTTTAGGATAGTCAGAGACAGTCAAACGCCTGGTATTAATTTATGTAGTAAAACACAAAGGAATTACATACATTGACTGTGAGTGAGAATTAACTAATCAATGGGGAAAATTGAAAATTTGTACCAGACCAGGTTTCGAACCCAGGTCTTCTGCTTACCAGACATATGTGTTGACAACTGTACCATCTGGACACAGCAGTCACCACAGCTACAAAGACTACCCTAGCACACCGCCTGTCACACCCAAACTCTCAGCCTATCCCCACACTACGAATATAGTGCCCCTTGTCCATTACCCTCGTTACTCATGGCATTTAGCTGATTCACATGAGTTTGAGTCTGGTGTGCATCTGCAGTGAAGAGATCACTGGCCAACCTCATCTCATTTATATACATGGGGTGTCTGTTCTTTCAGACATGCCCAAACAAACAGAAAGCATTTTGATCCAGCAGCCATTATGAATTAAGACACAAAGAAATTATGGTCAGTGGCTGTGAGTAGACATTGATTAAATCAATAGGGAAGATCAAAAATTTTGCTGGACTGGGATTTGAGCCCTGGTCTCTTGCTTACTAGGGAGATGCACTGACCAGTGTGCCATTATCTGGACACTGCAGCTGCAAGGACTACCCGAGCACACTTCTCATCAGACCCAAATTCTCAACCTACTTGCACACTACGAATGTAGTGCCTCTTGCCCATTACCTTCATTGCCCATGGAATTTTTCCAATTCCTATAAAAGTTCGAGCCTGGTATGCTTCTCCATTGAAGAGATCACTGGCCATCCTCACCTCAATTACATGAGGTCTGTTTAAAAAATTAAAGAACATTTGTAACTTTGCACCAATGGTGTATTGGAGCGTAATGTGATTGGCATCCCTGCACATGCCTGTGTTTAATGTGTAACTGCCAGATGTTCCAATGTTGTATGTCTGTTAGTTATTGTTCAGTACAGCATTGAGTAGAATGGTTTGCCACAGAGTTTGCGAATTTCGAAATGGTAGAGTAAGAGGAGCAATGCGTCTACATTAAATTTTGCGTGATACTCAAGAGAACCTTTACAGAGACATGCCAAATGATGCAGGAAGTCTATGGTGATGACTGCTTAAGCCATACTTGGTGTTACAAAAGGTTATGTGGTTAAAAAATGCCTGGACAGAAGTTAAAGATGATCCTCAGTCAGAATATTCTTCGACATCTTCCGATAACTTTCATGTTGGGAACATCATCAAAATTGTATGTGCCAATTGAAGAGTGACTGCCCAAGAGACTGCAGAAGAATAAAACATTTCATATTGAATCATATCATGAAAACCTGACACAGCAGCTTGGAATGGACGCTGCCAAGTTCACCCACAGCTCATGTGTCAAGACCAGAAAGACATTCACCTCACTATCCGTGAAGAGCTTTTGGATCACGCAAATGAGAATGAGATGTTCCTTAAGAGAATCGTAACTGGTGGTGAGACGTGGGTCCATGGTTATGATACTGAGAATGATGTTCAGTCTTCACAATGGATTGGGAAAGGTTCTCCAGGACCAAAAAAGGTCATCAGGTCAATTGTCAAAGCCATCCTGACAGTCTTCTTTGACTCTAAAGGTTTCGTTCATCATGAATTCGTGTCACAGGGACAAGCTGTTAATTGATGGTACTATCGGAATTTGTTGTAATGTCCATGAGAAAATGTGAGAAGGAAACGGCTTGAAATGTGGAGAGAGAATTCATGGCTCTTGCATCATGATAACACACCCACACATTCATCCTTGTTGGTGTGTGACTATTGCACAAAAACAAAATAACTGTGCTGCCTCACCCTCTGTATTCTCCAGACCTGGCCCCTATGGACTTTTTTTCTGTTTCCCAAGTTGAAAACCCCACTGCAAGGATGAAGATTTGCAACGACAGATGGGATAAAAGAAAATTCACAAACGATCCTTCTTGCGATCCAGCAAGAGGTGTACCAAGACTGCTTCTGAAGTGGAAACGGCTTTGGGAGCAATGTATCAATTGTGGAGAAATGCATTTTGAAGGCGACTGCACAATAAGTAAAAGGTAAGCACAGGAAAATTTTGTGGGCAAACTTCCAGAATTTTCTGAACAGACAATGTATATACAAGGTGTCTGTTCTTTCAGAGTTTGGAACAGGTACAGAAAGAAAAGAAACAATGTTTGCATTACATATGTTGCTGGAAATAATATTGAGCCTTATCAGACATGTTATATATTTTACTTTCATTGATTTGGGTAATTATTCAGTAATGTGAAACAAGAGATGATTTTTATCACTGTGAAGAAATAAACAGCCTAAGTGAGCTGCAGTGTTGACATGATGCAGTCAGTCAAATGATGTAACTTTACAAGTGTACCCCATCAAACCAAAAACTTTGAGACTGGATTAATAAGAAACACAGAAAAGTCAAGAGGGTGGTGTTCATGCTTCAGTGTTCTACATAGTAAAATACAAACTTTCATGTATGGCCAGAAATGTCTCACACATTAAAATGTTCTAGGCTATTATGCCATGGTCAGATGAATTTCTTGTTGAAATGCAACATACAACAGGAAATTCTTGTTGAACACTGGATTTCAACAAGAAATTAATCTGATCACAACTTGGGGCAATTCGTCATTAAGAGAGAAAGTATTCATTGCACAAAAGAGTGTAATCAGAATAATAGCTGGAGCCCACCCAAGATCACCTTGCAGACATTTACTTAAGGAACTCGGGATATTCACAGTACCTTCGCGATACGTATATTCAACAATGAAATTTGTCATTAATAACCCATCCCAACTCAAAAATAACAGCTAAGTGCATAGCTACAACACTAGAAGAAAGGATGATATTCACTATTTTGGATTAAATCTCTCTTTGGCACAGAAAGGCATAAATTATGCTGCCACAAAAATCTTCAGTCATTTGCCAAATAGTATTAAAAGTCTGACAGATAGTCAACCAACATTTAAAAGCAAATTAAAAGAATTTCTGAATGACAACTCCTTCTACTCAACAGATGAATTCTTAAATATGAAGTAGTAACTGTAAAAAAATAAAAAATAAAAAAATAACTAATTATTTTGTGTTAAGTAAATTTATGTTAAAGTGACACGTTCCACATCATTACAAAATGTCTTATTCATGATCTATGGAACAAGGATTAATGTATGTATGTGTGTATGTATGTAGTAGTCCAGAATATTTCAATAAATGTAATAAACAGAACATTCATATATCCATGTGAAACTGTCTGAAGAGTCCTTCTTTGGGACGTTGACCAACTAACGCATCACATTGGCTTGAATTGTGGTTATGTCATCAAAGCATTTTACGAGGGTGGTTTGAAAAGTTCTCAGAACAGTATAGAAAAAAAAGTATTTACATCACTGAAACTTTTTTTATTTTTCAATGTAGTCTCCTTGTAGATTAATGCACTTGGTTCAATGATGTTCCAGTGCCTTGATCCCATCTCGAAAATAAGTTTCCTCCAGGCCTGCAAAATAGTTGTCAACTCCAGCTATCAATTCTTCATTTGAAGTGAATCTTCGTCCACCTAGAAAAATTTTCAGTTTTGGGAAGAGATGAAAGTCTGGGAAAGCTATATCAGGTGAATAAGGTGGATGTGGCAACAATTCATACCTTAGTGACGATGGCACACGTGAGCGGGCGTGCGTCAAGAGTTGTGGCACCAATCTTGCAGATAATTTTTTCATTTCTAATTCTCCAGTTAAAATGAGATACACCCTTTCACATGATATCTGGCAAGCATGAGCCATTTCACACACTTTCAATCAGTGATCCTCCATGATCATTTTATGCACTTTTGCAATGATTTCTGGATTAGTGACACATCTCGGCCAATCACTGCATGACTCATCATCTAAGCTCTCCCGACCAAATTTAAATTCATTTGTCCACGTGGCAACAATTCAAAATGAAGGAGCAGAGCCCCCTAGTGTATGCTGGAAATCAGCATGAATGTCCTTTGCTTTCATACCTTTCTTTACGAAGTACTTAAACACTGCTCGAATCTCTGTTTTTTCCATCTTCGCAAATCACTATGCGGCAACAACAACAGAGCCGCATCACCAACACAGTTCTCAGCCAAGTCATCACCACAGCTCTCTTCCAAGAGCACTGAAGTGGCACGTGTTTACAGGCAACAGCTCAATGAATATCACGTGAACGACTTGTTGCACTAGCATTGACCTCTCGTGATGATTCCGAGAACTATTCAAACCACCCTTGTAATAGCAAGGACTTATTTTTCAAATGTCTGAGTAGCACTGTTGTGTCTAATTCAGGGTTTTGAAACATATGCAATAGGGCGTTTGGAACTATTCACGTACCTGAGCGCGAGGATGGCTCCAAGGCCATAGTGGAAGGCATCTGTGGCCTAAACAAGATGCTAACCTGGTTGGAAGGTAGCCAGTCAAGGTGCTGAATGTAATTCTGACTTCAACAGAGTAAAAGGATGCTTGCAGGTGGGCAATCAATGAAAAGCAATACCTTTATGTAAGACAGCATGAAGGGGCTGAGCCACTGCGGCCATATCAGGAAGAAATTTATGGTAGTACACAATCTTTCTGAGAAAGGCCTGCAACTCCTTGACATTGGTAGGAAGCAGCAAAGCGATAATGGTATCGACAGGCTGGCGTAAGGGCTTGACACCACAGCACTAGACTTTAAAGCCAAGACAGAAGATAAAAGGCTGAAAAAATTTTGCTTTGTCCCCATTACATTTCAACCAAGTGGCCTGCAGCATCGTGAACAAGGCATAAAAGTTCTGCAAGCATTCACCTGTTAAGGAACTGGAGATCATATCAGCCATATAGTTAATGCACCCCATCACGGAGGCCATAAGTTGCTCCAAAAATCAGAAAATAGCTAAGCTGAATGGCAACGCTGGAATTGGTACAATCCGAAGAGGGTGTTCACTACAAGGATACATTTGGAATAGTCATCCAGAGGCAGTTGCAAGTAGGCCTTGGACAAGGCTATTTTGGAAAAATTTTGGCCCCTGAAAGCTGCCCTAAGAGGTCATGCTGACAGGGTAAGGGATAGGTATCAATAACAGACTGTGAAATTACAGACTTTTTAAAATCATTACAGAGACACTATTAGGTTTTCTGACAATCACCAATGGAGAAGACCATTTACTAGAGAAGACAGGCATGATAATACCCAAAGATGCAAGTCTATCTAGTTTTAACATGACCTCCTCCCGTAAAGCTACTGGGATTGGGTGGACATGAAAAAAATGGGGTTGTTCCATCAGTTTCATTGTGATGTAAGGCTTGAAATTAGTAACACTCTCTAGGCCTTCCAAACACAGGAACAAATATTCCAAACAGAGTGCATCCAGTTGCTGGTATGGACCTTGATACAATACCTGATGCACTTCGTCAGAATTAGGGAAGAAAAAAATTTTCAAAGTGTCTACCCAAATGAGTTCTCAGTCTTGGCATTATCCACCACTGGAAACGTCAAAGGCTGATCAACTGCTTTATACACTATAGGGATAGAAAACTGCCCTAGTATGGGTATTTGTTGTTCCTTGTAATGAAAGACAGGGGACAACGCAAGTGATCCAAGGCCCACATAGCTTTGAGAATTTAACAAAGTCGCTGCTGCTCCCATTTCCACTTACATTTTTAACATTTTATCCATAACACATACTTCAATATAGTGTTTGTTTTGGGCTACCATCACTTGGGAAACACTGTTCACATCCATATTCATGTCTGATGAAGGAGGATGAGAGTTTCACACCGATGCAGTATTAACAATGGTTGCACATCACCCAATGCTTTGGGCACGCAGCCTGCTCATGTTGAACAAAACAATAAGTGCATGACAGGAGAGGAGCAAGTGGCCACTGTTTAACACTGCACTGCCCCATGCATCGTGGAGACCACAGTTGCACACCCATGATGTTGTCTTTGCCCCCACAAGCTACCTGATGGCAGACAAGGAAGAGAGGCAATAGCGGCTACGTCACACCAAGCATTATTTGATTTCCAGCTTGTGTAGATCATTCATAGGACTGGGCAATGTTCAAAAGCCTCTGTGAGAGAGTGATTTTCATGCTGTAAAGCACATTTACAAACTTCTATATCAGGGGCCAGATGTTTTATAGCTTCATGAACCACTGAAATAGCATATGAGTGCAAGTGAGCCTCAAACTGACAATGACCACTAAGCCCATGAATTACCACTGCCAAAGCTCAGTATGACTGATGCAGCCACTTCTGGCAGTGGTAGAACGCAATGCAAGCAGCAATAACAGGTGTACATTTGCAGTGATAAGTAGAGACAGGGTTGTCACAAATTTCCCCAAGTGAAATTCCTTGATATTTCCCTGAATTCCAGATAAGTTTTAGCATCTTTTCCTGACAAAATTTGAGATCTCAAGGGTAATCAAAGACATAAATTGACAAAAAAATGTAATGATTTCTGTATTTCTAAAAGTGTATGCAAAAATCTTAAGTACTGGCATCAACATCTTTTGTAATGAACTGTTTTTACATGGAGACAGCAAGCCAAATAGTATACGTGTTTCACTAAGACCACTGATGTTATTTGATTTCAATAAAGCAAAATACATTTGGTGACAAAAATACGCTCTTCATTAGAGTCGCAAGACATTTAAAATACCTTCACTGATTTCAGAAATAACCTCAGAAAAATGTAGGCCTCTTGAAAGAAGTGTATAAGGCAAGGAAGAGTTGTGCAAACTAACACTATAGGTGACAGCCAATAAAATATTGGTTTTCCTATGTTTGTTATTGTCGGTTATTACCAACTGTGCTATGTCTATTATTTTACAGGTATTGTGTGGTTTTTCTTTCAAGAAATACATGAGTACACAGCATACAAACCAACAGCGACTGCCACAGTTTTCTTCTACTTATCGTCCATACTTTCTAATATATAAACTACTTTTAAAGTGCCAAAATGTACTAGAATAAATAAAATGTCACACTGTACAATGTACTTGCGGTGAGACAGTCGCAATTCCTGAAATCCCTCGTCTGCAGCCCCAGCCGACCGAGGAGCACCACAGTCCTCGCTCGGTCCATGGATAAACCACAAAAATCCACTGCATTATGCTACACACTCAAACAGAGCTGACCTGCAGGCAGATTGGTGAGACTAGATCTGATGGGCAGGGCCTGCACATTAGTGCGAAACGATGAGCTTCAGATCGGCAGGCCCAATCTGTTAGATACCCACAGAAATGGCCTGCGGTTTTGGCCCATCATGGAAGTTCGCCTGTGTGGCCACGTATTCACATTATGCCAGGTATTCACATAACACAGACACCATATTGATGAAATAAGACTGTGGTGATCAATCCATGCAACAGACAACTTGCAGGAATATTCTGAGAGTTAATACTGATGAGGATAGGTAGCAACTCAGGGCAAATGTGATCACTGAGCCGCAGATGGGCACATAGGAAAGCAAATCACACTCTCACAACTAAATTTTTGGCCATAGTCTTTCTCAGAAAACAAGAGAACACACTCATTCACACAATCACTCAGACACAACTCATGCATTTGTAGTAACACGGTTCACGTTTTCCGTCGCACTTCACTTAGCGTAGACCGGGAACTGTGTCCTAGGCATGCGCGATGTGAACTGAGTGGGCACGGCCGGTGCTGCCTGAGTAGTAGTAGTAGTAGTAGTAGTAGTAGTAGTAGTAGTTGTTGTTGTTGTTGTTCCGCCGGCAGAGGTTGCGGCCGAATTCTCGTGTGCCCTCTGGTGGACGGGACTCTACCTGCGGCAACTACTGTCTGTGACAAGCCGTGCCGATGTGTGCCTCCCGCGATCTTTCTGGTGGCTACTGCAGCATTCATGACCAATGTCTCCAGCTGCTGCATCAACAGTCTCTGACAATCAAATCCAAACCAACCACTTCTAACGCCCCCCTGTCTCTCATTGGCAGCTGCTAGGCTAATGGCAAGAAGTGGTGGCAGCACTGACCACAAGCTGAGGGGAGTGGTAGAAAGGGAAGAAACAGTAAGAATGAAGGAGCAGGGAAATGGTACACATATTCAGCTGCAGCCAGCCAGCAACGATGCATGACTTCTCAATAAACACACGATTTCATCTACTGATACAAAAACGAGATTTTTCCAACTTCTTTTTTCTTTCAAATTTCTCTGATATTTCCCTGACACATTTGAAACTCCCTGATTTCCTGGACTTCTGGCAATCCTGAGAGACTAACTGACACATTTCATCAAAAGAGAGATAGGAGGGTTCCTGCAGAGAAGCCAGCAGGTCAGTCGCTCCCAAAGCTTGGAAATGCTGCCAAAGGCATTTTCACATGTGTCACAATCTTCTGCAGAATCATCATACGAAGGAAGCAGTGGGGACTGTGTCAACGGCAGGGAGTCCTGGTACATCAATGATGCTGCAACACTGTTTAGTGCCACACAGAGAGTCTGCTGCTGTTTGGTGACAACTCGCTGCTGTCCAACAAGAGATTGAAGAATTTCTTCCATTGACAATTTGCCTGCACAAACACAATATCAGAATTTCAAATAACAAACTTTTATTCAGTTTTCACATGCAGGGTTATACTTAGCACTTACTGCACCTTCTGTGCCAATCTGCAGTGGCCTCTTTAGGCTGGCCGTGGAGGTGCATGCTGCATAATTATGCTTGCTCACTGTATACGATTATAACATTGATTTTTTCAGGAAAGGAACTGTCTGTATTTTGCATTTTAATCAGGTTGCAGTAGGCATTCACAGTTTGTTGGTTTTGCTTGGGAATCAAAGTGTGTGGGACAAACTTTGTGGGTACTTTTCTCTTCTTCAAAACAATCTGAATAATGTCCTGAGCCCTTAACTTGGAGATGTTGCTCCATTGCAATTTGTGACACAACAACACTGACACAATATGGCTGTATGTCCACTACTTTAACACTGCCTACTCACAACTGACTGGGTGAATGCACAGCTGCTGTTTATGACTGTTAGTTCAAGTTGCCATTGTAGTTACTGCACTGAGGTAGCTTATACACCAGAGAAAAAATTCTTATGAAAGTTTCATCCAAAATCTACCAAAGTTCTCACTCTTGTTTCTGCAAGCTGACTCAGTGTCTCAGTTATTTGATGAGTTGTTACTTTTACTTCTTAAACTGATTATGAAACATACTGCATTGCTTATCAGAGGCTGCTACGAAAATAGCTGATTGTGTGTGGGTTGCATAGATGTTTCCTTTAGTTTAAGTGACCCTCCATCCAATCCAGGTAATGATAGCGGCAAGATATACAGTAGCATCAGAGTATGTTCCAAAGAAATGACCCTACAGGTGAGAGATTAAAATCCTAGTGATCAACTTCTGAAGTATTTGCTGCAAAATGCCAGAGTCCGAAACACTCCAAAAAGCAGTAGAGCTGGTTAAAACCTAAAACTCATAAACATGAGATATTTGGGGATAACTTAAACGTATATTGAAAGGATACACTAGTGGGAAATGAAGGTGATGTATTTGTTGCAGCAGCAATGAACTCAAATCTGCCACGACAGACGTTTAATCTGCACTCAAGATTTTTTGTGCAAGACAAAATATCAAGGACAAGCATAAAATTATAATTGGGTTCTTCTACTGACCAGTACTCACCCCCCACCCCCACCCCCCACCCCCACCCCCGATGTAATCAAAAACTTTTGTGAAAACTTATGTTCATTAGTAAAAAAGTTTCCAATCAGACTGTCATCACTGGAATTGACTTTAATATTTCAACATCAATTAAGAAAAATGCAGTTTTGTAAGTGTTCGATATGTCTAGATGTCTTGCCAACCATTACTAAATGTCTTCTCTAAAAGCTATCTAAAACATATAGTTCGAAAGACGACTCTCAATGGAAATTTATTCCATCTAATGACAACAAACAGACCTGCCCTCTTTCAGGATGTCCATATTCAAACTGATATCAGTGACCACTAGGCAGTTGCAGCAACAATGATGACCACAGTAGAAAGGCCAACTAAGACAAATTAAGGGATTTATATGTCCAACAAACTGGAGAAAGAAGCACTAGTGTCATACCTCAATAAGGAACTTGAAAAATTTAGCTTTGGAGAGGAGAATGTAGGAGAACTGTGGCCAAAGTTTAAAACAATAGTTGACCATGCACTTGATAGATGTGTACCTAGCAGAGCAGTTTGTGACTGGAAGGATCCTTCACAGTATACACTGTAAAGAAACTTCTAATAACCAGAAATTACTGCATAGTAATTGTAAAACAAAGTGCTGGGCTATAGACAGAGTTTGGCTATCAAGAACGCAATGCATGAAGCCTTCTACACCTAATGTACCAGAATATTATCAAAAGATCTCTCACAAAACATATGACAAAGCTGAAAATGGCACCAAAGTTAGTGTCCAGACACTCAGAGGTGACACACAAACTGAAATTGAGTGTAGCAAAGCAAAATCAAAAATGCTGAACTCCATTTTCAAATGTTCCTTTAACAACAAAAATCCAACAATTTAATTCCCACACCAATATAAGGATGAGTGATACAGATAGAGTGTCAGTGTTGTTGAGAAACAACTGAAATTGCTGAAATTGAACCAGATGTAGTGTCAGTGTTGTTGAGAAATAGCTGAAATTGCTAAAACTGAACAAAGCTCAAGGGCCCAATGGAACCCCTTTCAGATTCTATACTGAATTTGTGGCTGAGTAAACTTCTTTTTTAACCATAATCTACTGCAGATCCCTCAAATAGAATATTACACCCAGTAGTTGGAAGAAATGCAGGTCACACGTCTACAAGAAGGGTAGCAGAAGTGATCCACACAACAATCATTCATTACTCTTGATACCCATTTGTTGTAGAATCCTAGAAAATAAGCTGAGCTCAAAAAAGGACCTTCTGTATGCCACTCAAAAATATGTGGAACCAAAACCAAAAACTAATAATTGGGGATACTGAACACATACAGAGGAGTGCATCGCGAATGATCACAGGTTTGTTTGGGAGGAAAGAAGGAAGATCAAGGTTTAAAAACCTGTTGACATAAAGGTCATTTGAGATGGAGGACAAGCTCCAACTGTGAAAGAATGGGGAAGGAAATCAGTTGTGCCCTTCCAGAGGATCCATCCTGCCATTTGCCTGGAGCAATTTAGGGAAATCATGGAAAACCTAAATCTGGATGGCCAGACATTGGTTTATTTCATCTTTGAAAGTGTGTCACAGAGTTGCTGAACAAACTGAACAGGCAGATGCATGAAGATAAATGCAAATCATTCCAAGAAAGCCTACTTACAAATTTCAGGAACCAGCTTTACAAGATGAATTTAGTAATATACTACAATACCCACCACACCGCTCCCACAGGAATCGCAAGGACAAGATTAGAATAGTTACAGCAGGCAGAGGGTCATTTGCAGTCATTTACTACAGTCCTGGAAGGAATTGGAAGAAGCCAACATGACTGGTACATTGTGAAAAACCTTCCACTATGCACATCACAGTGGTGTGCAGAGAATGGCTTTTGTTTAAATGAGTAGCTCATCCTGCACTTGATAGACATGTATCTAGCAAAAAAGTTTATGACAGAAAGAATCCTGTTGATTCAACAGGTGGAGCTCAATGGTTGATGCTGATAAAATAGGTGGTCTGTCTCATCTGACATCACAGCAAAGCAAGGTGGGCAATTTAAAAATAGAGCACTTGATTGCTTTTCGGTGACAAGAAGAAGAAATAAATATGACCAAAGATCTACATGTACACCACACAGAATGAATGTTATATTTCTAGCATTAGTTGGAATAATCCTAGATACTTTTTAGCAGTAAACAAGAGACATCTCAATAACAGGGCATAAAGTCTTTGCGAATTTCATTCCGTGTACTCAGTTGGAGAGTAACTATGCCTTACAGATAGGCATTTTAACAATACATGCAGATGTTAGGCTCTGAGAGAGGATGTTAGTTGGGCTCAAAGAAGTTGTTTGGAGTAATCGGCAAATTGCTCAACATTTGAATGGGAGCGATGCCACTATTCAATGATGTTAACAGGAATGAGTAACTCATTGCTGAACATGGCGTCAAGAGACAAGCAGTCATCAGAGAGGCACTCAGCACCCCGGATTCATTATTATCATCAATCTGATGTGCAATTGGCAATTCAGTGATAACTGGGACCATTAATGGGCAGCTCACAGAAAGAGGGGTCAGCTCATAGTGCACCTTGCACCAACTACCATTGACCTCTGTAAACCAACTGCCCCTTTGCAGTGATGTTGGACACATTTGGCTCAGAAACTCATTGAATGGAGTAGAATTGTCTTCAGTGATGAGTCCCACTTTGAACTGAACCCTGATGACAAGTGAAGATGTGTCCAGAGGCTGCCCGGACAGCAGTGGGATATCCATCCTATTGCAAGACAACTAGGAGTGATGCCATTTCATTTCACAGCAGGATCCCTTTGGTTGTCATCCATGGCACACATTCAGCACAGTGATATGCCAACAATATTCTATGTTCTGCTTTGTTGCCCTTAATGGCAAGCCACCCTGAACTCACATTTCAGCAAGATAATACCAACCCACAAACAGTGAGAGTTTCTACTGCTTGTCTTCATGTTTACCAAACCCCATCTTGAAAAGCAAACTCTCCAGATCTTTCCCTTATTGAGTATGTTTTGAGCATTATGTTCAGGGGGCCCTCCAACCAGCATGGGATTTTGATCATCCAACACACCAAGCGAACAGAATTTAGCATGATTTTCCTCAGCAGGACATCCAAAAACTCCATCAATCAGTGCCAAGTGAAATAACTGCTTGCATAAGGGCCAGAGGTGGACCTTGCTCAATTTATGAAGCTCTTTCTTTTGAATAAATCATTTTTTCTGGAATTGTAATCATCTGTCAGTATATGTACATCATATCTATTGATTTCCATCCCATTCGGATAATTCCTTTATGGTGTTTTTTTTTTTTTTTTTTTTTTTTTGCACATGCATGCACCTATGCAACTGGAATGCTGCCTTAAACATAAAAAAGGTTGGCTGATTGGTTGGCGGCTAAATGGCTAAACCATGATGTCATCATAACCTCATTTGCAAAATCAGCCCATGGAGAATGGCATAACTACACAGAAACGAAAGCCATTTACGCGTTTTTACCATCTCAAATGGAAAATAGTAGACACAGATATCCATAGTATTGACAATGTTAAGTATTAAAAGCAATTTCAGGATTTTTTATATATAGTTCAAAATCAGGAGGATGTTGGGACTTCCTCACAGAACAGAGGCACAACCCCTGGCCACTCACATGCCGAATCCCAGCTGACAAGAAATGTGAATAAAATGGTGATTTTATGCATAACACCCATCTAAATAGAAAAAAGAGAAAGTAAGGAAGAGATTTCAGGAACACAGACAATGCTGTGAGTTACAAGCAATCACAGGAAATGTAAAAAGAGGCACTAATTGGTCCAGTACATAGGCCAAAGACAGAGAGGGGAGGGTAGGTGCTCAGACCTCATCGGCAGCAAAAGGATCACCCCACCTCTCACCAACCAGCCCAACCCCAGCAGAGAACACAAGATGTATGTAAAACCATGATCTAATATGAAATTTCCTGGCAGATTAAAACTGTGTGCCAGACTGAGAATCAAACTCGGGACCTTTGTAGAAGAGCTTCTGTGAAGTTTGGCAGGTAGGAGATGTGGTACTGGCAGAACTGAAGCTTTGATGGTGGGTTGTGAGTCATCTTTGGGTAGCTCAGATGGTAGAGCACTTCCCCGCGAAAGCCAAAGCTTCCAAGTTCGAGTCTCGGTTCAGCACACAGTTTTAATCTGCCAGGAAGTTCCATATCAGTGCACACTCTGCTGCAGAGTGAAATCTCATTCTGGGATGATCTAATAAATAATATCCTTCACAACAGACTATGTAGAAAAGTGTAACATACGTGATTTGTGGGTATTCAGTTCCCAGGAAGGATGACA
The DNA here is from genome assembly GCF_021461395.2 of Schistocerca americana. NCBI lineage: Eukaryota > Metazoa > Arthropoda > Insecta > Orthoptera > Acrididae > Schistocerca > Schistocerca americana. The sequence continues at coordinate 312,704,334 of NC_060122.1, forward strand.
GCATGGTGAACATGCCTTGTGGCAGTGCGTTACGCAGCATTGGAAGTATGGTTCGCAGCAGGGCCAACAATGGAGTGGGCAACATACCCTGTATGACATTCTTCGACAGGGCTCCTAGCAAAGGGAGCAGAATGTTCCGCAGGAAAGGCAACACCACCTGTAAAAGTGGAGAACACGTAAGTCAGCGAATTATGGTTTATTAGTGTCATAAAGTATATAACCTAAACCATTTGCTTCAGGTACAAGAGACATATCAAAATTCTACATCTACATCTACACACTGTGAACGACTGTGAAGTGCATGGCAGAGGATACATCACATTGTACTGGTTATTAGGTTTTCTCCCATTCCATTCATGTACAGAGTGCAGGAAGAATGGTTATTTGAATGCCTCTGTGAGTGCTATAATTATTATAATCTTGTGCTCATGGTCCCTATGTGAGCAATATGTAAGGGGTTGCAGTATATCTGTATAATCATCATTTAAAGCTCGTTATCGAAACTTTGTTAGCAGATTTTCTCGGGATAGTTTACATCTATCTTCAAGTGTCTCCATAACACTTTATCATGGGTCAAACAAACCTGTGACCATTCATGCTGGGCTTGGCTATATATGATCAATACCACCAATTAGTCCTATTTTATATGTGTCCCACATTTAAGAATGCGTTGCACAAGTGATTTGCAAGCAATCTCCTTTGTAGACTGATTGCACTTCCCCAGTATTCTACCAATAAACCAAAGTCTACCCACAACTGAGCCTATGTGATTACTCCATTTCACAGGCCCATAAAGTGCTATGCCCACGTATTTATATGAGTTGGCTGATTCCAACTGTGACTCACTGATATTCTAGTCATAGGATACTTTCTTTTGTTTTGCTTTACGAAGTGCACCATTTTACATTTCTGAACATTTAAAGCAAGTTGCCACCCTTTGCACCACTTTGAACGACCTGACTGAATATTTATGCAGCTTCTTTCAGACAGTACTTCATTACAGATAAGAAATGCATCATCTGCAAAAAGTCTGAGGTTACTGTTAATATTATCTGCAAGGGCCAACATGAACAACAAGGGTCCCAACACATTTCCCTGGTGCACACCCAAAGTTAGTTCTACATCTGACAATGTAGATAAAATTTCACTATAAACATAGAACAGCTGATGTTAGCAAACACCATAATAATAATAATAATAATAATAATACAATTTTGTTATACATAACACTTAATTACCTCTTGCTCAAATTATTATTTCATCCTCTACAAATTCATCAGTGACATTTGTCTCACAGAATCAACTGTAGCCTTACTTTTAGAATCTCTGGCTTTGTTTTTGCCTATTAACTTGTTATATTTTGTTATCTCCATACACTATGGAATCCATGTGTATAATTTCAATTGGTGCACAGGTAGTATCATTTTTTCCCTTGTGTTATATATGTGGTTAAAATGATGCTCCTCAATTAATTTTTGTCCATTGTGTAGGAAGATCATAATTTATAAATTTAGATGGAGGGAGCAGTTGGATTTGCAGTTTTTGAAATAATGGGCAACAAGATTTTGTTTGCTGTGCAGTACACATGTATCTGATAATTTTCTTCTGCAGTTTCAATATTGAGATACTTCATTTGAACTTCCCCAGAAAATCATACCATATCAAATGACAGATTCAAAATAACTATGAAATGCTAATTTTTGTATACTCAAGACAGCAGAGTTTGTTAGTATTTGCATTGCAAATGCGAACTACTTAGTTTATTTGATAGGAAGTAAATATGTGTATTCCAGCTTAATTTTTTGTCCTAAGAAGTTAATCAAGTCCACTTCTTCCAAAGTTGACAGTTATGCTGAATTTTCAAATGTTTGGTTTTGAAATGTAGCCGGCCGCTGTGACCGAGTGCTTCTAGGCGCTTCAGTCTGGAGCCGCGCGACCACTACAGTTGCAGGTTCGAATCCTGCCTTGGGCATGGATGTGTGTGATGTCCTTAGGTTAGTTAGGTTTAAGTAGTTCTAAGTTCTAGGGGACTGATGATTTTAGATGTTAGGTCCCTTAGTTCTTAGAGCCATTTGAACCATTTGAAATGTACCATATGAGTTTTTGCAAGGCTCAGTTACAACACATTTAATTGGAACCAGTTTCTAGGGTCCCCAATGTGCTTTTGATGGAGCTCAGAATTTTTTCTGCATTCTCATCTTCAATCAAAACAGAAGTATCATTTGCAAACAAAACTGAAAGGAAATTTATATTTATGGGTGAGTCATTTACGTAGAATAAGAACAGGATTGGCTCAAAATGGAGCTTTGAGGCACACCTTGTGATACTGTTTTCTGTTTAGAATAATAATTCATTGCAAAAGTGATTGTTACTTCTTTTTCTGTTGTCCAACTACAATGCGAGGCAATTCAGAGCATTGCCCTTAATCCCACGTTTGTCTAATTTGTAGATAAGCAACAAATTGTTCACAGAGACAATGCTTTTGTAAGATCGCTTTACTCCTCTGATCCAATGATTTGCATATTTTTTTCAATAAGGCTACTTGCTGCATGCATCCAGAAGGTTTTTTGCTGGTTGAAATTAAAACTGGTTACTTACAATAATATCATTTTTTACAAATATTTTGATCTGGTTTGCAGCTACTTTCTTTAACAATTTTGACAGGACTGGAAGAATAGTTCAGGTTAGGCAGCTATTTAGTGGGGGGGGGGGGGGGGGGGGGGGGGGAAGAGGGATGACCAGGCAGCAGGGCCCATGAGACAGCACACAGTGGAGTCTTCAGGCTGGGAACAGAATGATCCACAAGAAGGTGATCAACAGCTGCAAAGCTGTGGCAGTCCTGCCCACTCATCTCTTATAGGGTGCCTATAGGATGCTGCTTTCTCAGGTAGCTTTACAACAATTCAAGAAAATCACATTAATAGTTTTTATTACAATAAAGAAGATTGTCAATACGTAACTTTGGATTTACAAGAACATGTCACAAGCGATGGGCAACATGCAAATAGTCAGTGTCTTTCTCTATCTACTATGTCCACACAAGCAGTGGATATGGGTCACTAATAACCGCTATCATAGTGCTCTCCAAGTTCTGGTCTAGTACTGTGCAATTATTGTGTGGCCAGCGCTTATATTCTCTCCTTGTAGAGGCCGCTCCTGTCATGGTGCGGTCCTTGTCAGCAGGCTATTGGCTGACGTCATCTCACAGCCTTCTCTGCTCTTGCATTTTTCATCTTCGTGCCGATGCTTGTGGTTATGCCGGAACAAAAGCAGCAAGTCCCAGCTCCAACACCATATGGGCTTGCACTCATGTGAAGGATGGTGCGAAAATGATGGGAAATGCATAAACGACAAAGGAAGGAATAGAGAGTAGAGGGGAAGGATAAAAACGAAGCATTATTTAACTAGTATTATTTGATGTGATATGAAGTCCAAGCAGTTATATATTTAAGATCGGAAAATAATTAATGTTGCTGATATTGAGCAAGATTTGGGTCACAACAAGCCATATTCACAGCGGCACCGGACTAGGGTGAGGTGAGGGAAGACAGTGCAGAATTGACTATATATAGGTATAGGAAATAACAATGTCAATAACAATATGTTTATAGTAAGAATGAAAATTGGTTGACACAAAAGTTATACGAAACATCCTAACTGGGATTGCAAAAACACAATTGATGCTATCTTTAGGAACACCAGATATGTGACATGTGACAACTCTTCTCAAACATATTTTGACTTGTTAAAGATATTGCTAATCAGTATTAGTCTAGATGAGGAGTCACAACAGATACATAACATAGGGACAAATTAATTTTTGTAATGTTATTAAACAGCAATATAATTATATTAATTTTGTTTCTTTAAATTTTTATTACTAAATATTTGAGCTCTAATATAGAAGTCTTTGATGAGAAATATTTAGCAGTATCATTATTTTATAGATATAATACAAAATTACAGAGTACAAATGTGTTACAAACTGCAAGTCTTCCAACATTCCTGTGTCAAATTGAATGGTGCTCTACCTGGCAGGGTCATTTATACTAATCTCAAATGAAATGCGTGTAACTGAGATAAAATTACTTGGTGATCAAATGTGAATGGCTCTCCAGAAGGTATGAAGTGTGAAGGAAGCACTACCTCTGTTCATCGATTTTGTTGTGAAGTATTCTGAAATTCATTTACACAAAGGTCTCCACAACAAAATAACTTCCTTGCTGGAGAAACATTCGACAACACTTGAAAGTATGTTATACATCAGTAACATGTAGTTCTTGATGTAGTGAGATGCTGAAAGAGATGTACTTGTCTATGAAAATCATGCAGAAAACTTACTTAACTAATGCAATTTCTCTTTGCATTATTCCAGCAGCTCCAAGAACAAAAGTTTTTACTGTTAGAATTGTAACTTTCACACTAAATTAAATTTTCTTGGGGGAAAACTTTCCAGTCTCAACCACTGACAGTTTTGATGAGATGCTCCACGACATGGTCATCAGTGCCCTTCCTGAGTACCGACAACGAACATCTCATGGCTTGAACAATGTCTGTTCTCAATAGTAAAATTACTGCAACAGTTCACCAACAACACACTTTAGCAGATTTCTGCAGGATGTTTGGCTATGTCAACACAAATAAATGCTTTGCATGTTTTAAAATCCTCTAATCATTTGGAAAAACATTTTAATGATACACAACACCTGTTCAACGAGTATCTGTCTAGCTGTTCAATGGATAGCTATCTGGTTAAACTAAGGACTGGAACCACTGGCTCACTGACTTCGCCTCTCAAATACTTTAGATAGGAGATTTGGCTCTGAACAATATTTTAAAATGCCTGTTACACAGTAGCCAGTCTCAGCTAGGATGGGATATAGGTCTCCAGTTGAGCAGACAACAGCCCTTAGGCCAGCATATGAGAAGTACGTTAAAATAGGTTAGCCTATATCAAAAGTGGTATCCCACACGCTTCACATACTGGTACACTACAAAACTGGAGAAGGAAACTGTATATCAATTACCAATGTCTTCTTTTTTTTAACCTGGTGAGCATCTTGTCCTTGCTTTTATGTGGCTGGCACAAGGTTCACCACAGCTAGGTGGTCAATTTCATTAATCACAGTTTGTTGTCTACCACTTCCATCCACTCATCTTCCCACTGACGTATGATCTCACTGTCCCACAGTGAGATGTTATCATGTAGGTCTGAGCAATGAATTACGTCCTGTTGAAGAATACAGTGACGGGCAGTGTGATGCATCACAAGATTCAAATGGCGTATTACATGGGTTTCATTTGGGTTCACAACAGTGATTGCAGGTACAGGGGCAGCATGGTCCCTCGACAAAGAGGCAGCAGTCGCAAATTTCTCCACACACACACACACACACACACACACACACACACACGTCAGCAGCTGTTGCATGATGTTCATTAACTCCAACCACTCTTCTTATACACACATAATCAACTTCTTCAATAACCAGGTATGGCATCCAAAAGTTTTCATCCATGCATGCTTTCATTTTGTGTCAGCTCCTGCATTTTGGTGAGGTCTCCTTTGAAATGGGATGTAGTAAGAGTGATACTTCCTTCCCAAGTTGTTGCAGAAGGAAAAGAGTAATGTTGTGGATGTGACCTGATCTTTGCTAAATAAGACTGCAGTAGAAGAGCAAATTGGTAGAAAGAATTCACGTATGTATCATGTTATCAGCCAGATAGCAAAGTAATATGTACAAATCTTAAAGAAACATTATCCTCTCAGTTTCATAAACTGTGGGTTATAGGTAAGGCAGACACACTAGTCTTTGAAACTACAGTGAGGAGATTTATGTTGTGGGAGTCGCCAGAAGCACATCTGCGAATACACAGTGAAGTGCAGCATTATTCTGTGGTGACGAGCACGTGGACAATCTTCTTTACTCTTTGATTTTTATTACTATTCTTTGTATTGACTTATATTTTTCAGTTGATTGGTGTTTGAGTTTAAAAAATTTATTGCCTGACTATGTTCATATGCAAATATCCATAGTCATGCACACATGTGATGCTGCAGACGGATGCTGTCATGTTGCCACTGCAGCCCCCATATTCTGGACCCTGTCGAGTGTTCTTCCAGGGTGAACATACCATGCACATAAATCAAAATGTGAAGAGGGAAGTGGTATCATAGTAACCGGTCCAACCTGCACATTACTGATTGAAGAGGATGTACACGCTGAACATGACGTGTCATCACCTTCCACACTACTGAACACAGACCTTCTAAGCACTACACGAGGAAGTGGTACCATCACTACCAGCACTGGTGGTTGAAAAAGTTCAGGCAATGCCTTCAGTACACATGAGAGCTCGGCACTGGGTGAAATATAAATAGCCCACTCTACCAGTAGGTGGGAGAGGCGGGCTGTGTGGGAGACACCAGAAGAACATCTGTGAATGCACAGTGAAGCCCAGCATTATTCTGTGGTGACAAGCACACAATCAATCTTCATTACTCTTTGATTTTATTCCTATTCTTTGTATTGAATTAGATTTTTCAGTTGATTGGTGTTTGAGTTTAAAAACGTTATTGCCCGACTACTTCATTGGATCTCTTAGACAGAGACAAGCTGTAGTTGGCTAAAATGTGTTTCTATGAGGTTCTCAACTCATTCCTTAAAAATATAATGTTTTATAATCTACAGCCTGAGTAACATTTAACTGTAAATTGTTTGTATTGTGGTAATTAAAAAATGGTTTGTAAGCTATGTAAGTAGCACCAGTCTCAACATTTTTATGTGTACCAGTCACTGACATTTAAAGGATTCTAAGTCATTCTGTGGTAATTAGGATACAAAAGAATGGGCCGAGTTAGGGAACAATGCAATAAGCTCTATCCACTCTCTGAACAGATCTCAGACAAATTTAAAGGCTTGTGAGGTGACGACCAGTGTAAATTAACATGTCACTGGCTTTCTTCTTCAGTTAGAAAAGGCAGAAATGCATTTGTCATGCACTCATAGAATGTGAGATCACACATCCAACCACTTTCAGATCACACAATTCCTCATTACTCTTAGTACACTGGTAGCTATTGTGCCAGGTATTCTCTTGTGGAAAATGATTGTAGGAGGAGCAAGAATACCAGTAGCATTTGCCATTGCAAGTGCAGTCAAATTTTCTTTCTAGTCACTCCCAACACTGTATACAACATTATTCCTCTTACATCTGACCAACTGAACTGAAAATTCTATTTGAGTCATATTCTGTAGTATTTATTTCAAATGTCATCCCATTTCTGGAAACCAGTTACAAGTTTTGTTGCCCAGTGACATTTTTATGGGAAGTTCTACGTGTCAACTTCTGTGTTATTCTTTCACTTAGAATCGGATGTATTTTCAGAAATGGTGAATAACATTTGCTGCCTGGTCTTTTGCTACGAAATAGGTTTTGTCTTTTCATTTTACTTTGTGCCCTTTTGCAGTTGACAAAAGCCACCAGACTAGAAAATTTTCTCCAGCCACATAACAGGACTGAAGTAACACCATTTGGAACTTTTTCCATTTACTTTATCATACAATGTTACCCTTAGCTTTGGCTCCAGTAGCTACTGGGATGTCTACCTGGACAGTTCCTATATGATGCTCCAGTTATTGACAACCAGCTGCATGACTGAAACCTTATCAATGACTGGAACCAAATTTTACAGAAATAAAATCTCGAGAGATGTCCAATTAAATTTGTCCACTGATACATTTAGAACTCAATGTCACTGAAATGGTGTGTCAAAGACTGATCATAACAGAAAATGATATAGGCCTATCAGTCTTGTACTTCCCTCCTTAAAATTAAGAGCCACAATTGAGCTTATCTTTAACAAGCTGTTTTATTTCCTACAATATCATGAATTTAAGCATGGGGTAGGAGCATGTAGAAGAACTAAGGATCAAGTTTAAAAGAATAATTGACCATGCACTAGATAGATATGTACACAGTAGAACAGTTCATAATGGAAGGGAACCTCCATGGTCTACAGTCACTGTAAAGAAACAGATTACTGCATAACATGTGTAAAACAAAGCATAGGGCTATAGACAGAGAGATACGAATGAAACACATTTGGCTGTCAAGAGGGCAATGTATGATGCCTTCAATGACTACCGTAGCAGAACACTGTCAAATGATATTTCACACAACCAAAAGAAATTTTGGTCATATGTAAAGTCTGTTAGTGGCACCAAAGTTAGTGTCCAGAACCTAGGGAATGAGACAGGAACTGAAATTGAGAGTAGCAAAGCAAAAGCTGAAATGCTTAACTCCAGTTGCAAATTTTCTTTCACAAAGGAAAACCCACGAGAATTGCCCCAATTTAATCGTCGTACCACTGTAAAGATGAATGAAATATGTATTAGTGTCAGTGGTGTTGAGATACAACTGAAATCATTAAAACTGAACAAAGCTCCAGGACATGATGGAATCCCTGTCAGATTCTATACTGAATTTTCAGTTGAGTTAGCCCCTCTTCTAACTACAATCTATCGTATATCAATTGAACAAAAAACTGTGCCCAGTTCTTGGAAAAGAGCACCCACTTACAAGGAGGGTAGTATAAGCAATCCACAAAGCTACTGTTCAATATCCTTGACATCGATTTCTTGTAAAATCTTAGAACATATTCTGAGCTCAAACATAATGATCTATCTTGAACAGAATGACCTCCTCAATTCCAATCAGTGTGGATTCTGAAAACACCAATCAGGTGAATTCCAACTTGTACTTTTCTCGCATGACATACTGAAAGCTTTGGATCAAGACAGTCAGTTAGATATAGTACTTCTTGATTCCTGAAAGCATTTGGTTCAGTACCACACCCATGTTTATTGTCAAAAGCCCAATAATATAGCCCGATCATATGGGGTATCATGTGAAATCTGTGATACGACTAACGTCTTTTGGTAAGCAGGAGCATGTTATCCTGGATGGAGTTATTGTCAGATGTAGAAGTAGCTTCAGGTGGGTTGCGATCCTTACTGTTCATGTTGTATATTAATGGCCTTCGAGACAATATTAATAGTAATCTCAGACTTTTTGCACCTGCATTATCTATAATGAAGTACTGTCTGAAAGAAGCTGAATAAATATTCAATCAGATCTTTCAAAGTGGTGCAAAGGTCGGCAACTTGCTTCAAATGTTCAGAAACGTAAAATTTTGCACTTCACAAAACGAAATCGTATGACTATAATATCAATTAGTCACTGTTGAAATTGCAAACTCATACAAATACGTGGGTGTAACACTTTGTGGGGATATGAACTGGAATGATCACATAGGATCAGCTGTGGTAAAGCAGATGGTAGGCCTTGGTTTATTTGTAGAACACGGGGGATGTGCAACCAATGTACAAAGGAGACTGCTTACAAATCGCTCGTGCAAACGGTTCTAGAATGTTGCTCAAGTGTGTGGGCCCGTATGAAATAGGACTAACAGGGGATATTGAACGTAAAGGCCTACATAGAAGGGCAACACCATTGGCCTTAGGTTAATTCGACTTGTGGCAGAGTGTCGCAGAGATACTGAAGTGGAAGAGTCTTGAAGACAGGCATAAACTATCCCGAGAAAGTCTAACAAAGTTTAAAGAATCGGCTTTAAATGATGACTCTAGGAATATACTACGACCCCCCTACGTATCGCTCACACAGGGATTGTGAGGATAAGATTAGAATAATTACTGCACGCATAGTGGCATTCAAACAATCATTCTTCCCGCGCTCACCCTAACCATATTGGGTAATGTTCTGGGTCACAGTGGTAAATGAGAATGACAAAACACGAAAAAAAAAAAAAAAAAGGCTGTAGGAAAATTATCTCAATCCTCAACTATAAAATGCCTGTTTCGAACAATATCACAAGCTATGTTTAACTTAAGAAATTTCCACCAGCATCTGGGTAAAGTACAAGCAAGAACTTCAAGATATACCAGCATACTCACTGAGCAAAAATGAACAAGACTCTAATTATATGAGTGATTTAAAAAAAAAAAAAAGGCCAGTAGAGCGAATAATGAGTACTATGTACCTTATCCGTTGCGTGAAATATTAACGTACCGTATTAATTTGAAACTCTGAACAATGTAATACAAATTCATTTACAGAACATTAATAAATGGTGTTACTAAAGATGTAAGAAGCAAAAAAATTAATATAAGTCCCCAAAAATTCAATGATTTCTTTATTAAATCTGTTGAAGATGTAGAAAATACTACAATCAAACCTGATATCAGTTCATCAGAGTTACTTTCTAAAAATGTTTGCAGAACACCAACAGACACAGGTACGTTTATATTCTCTGAGGTCTCACCTAGTCATGTCCTAAGCATTGTAAAACGGTTGAAATCTTCAGACAGTGTAGATATATATGACATATCCTGTAATTTACTAAAGAAAGTAATAGACTATATTGCGTACCCCTTAACATTTTGTATAAATAAATGCATATCTGATGGATATTTTCCCAAAGAACCCAAAGTGGCTAGGGTAGTTCCAGTATATAAAAAGGGAGATATAGACTCACCTTCCAGTTACAGACTGATCTCCATAGTCCCAGCTTTTTCTAAAATACTGGAATGTGTAATTTACCAACAGCTATCTGTTTATTTTGAAAAATTAGGAATAATTAGTGAATCTCAATATGGTTTTAGGAAAAAGTTGTCTACTGTGGATGCTATAGACTTTGTAGTCAAATACTTACATGAAGTGTTTGAGGATAAGGACTATGCTCAACTCACATTTTGTGATCCAAGCAAAGCTTTTGACTGTGTAAAGCAGAAGCCACTCCTAGAAAAACTGGAATTCTATGGCATTAGACATAACAGCCTTAAATTAATAAATTCATATCTTCAGAATCGTAAGCAAGTGGTTTGTGTAGGGAAAGAAATGTCGAGTATAGAACAAGTCAAGGTAAGTGTTCCGCAGGGATCTGTGCTGGGCCCATTTTTGTTCCTGATAATGATAAATGATCTGCCGTCATTTATCAAGTCCACCACTGTGTTGTATGCAGATGATACATTTCTTCATGCTAGTGATGATTTCAATAGCCTTAAAACTTGTGCAGCAAAGACAATTGACCAAGCATCCTATTGGTTCAAGACAAATGGATTCCTGCTGAATGAAAACAAAACACAGCAGATGGTTTGTAGTCTTAGAGACAAGCTTCTGTCAGATGATCCAAGTTATGTCAAATTTTTGGGGGTATACATAGATGATAAATTATCTTGGGGTCAACATGTACAATATATTAGTGGTAAGTTGTCAAGAGTTATTTACCTGTTAAGGCGACTTATGGATTGTGTTCCTGAAAAATATGTTAGAACATCCTATTTTTTATTCTTTCAAAGCATAATAACATATGGAATTATTTTGTGGGGGAAGTCTAGCTGTGTACATGACATATTAATATTGCAAAAAAAAAAAAAAAAAAAAAAAGCTATTAGGATAATTACTGGTTCTGCATATAAGGCACACTGTAAACCATTGTTCTGTGAACAGAAAATCATGACTGTTATAAACCTGTACATATACTATGTTCTAATTTATACGAAGAAGAAATTACCAGAAAAAAAACGGAGAAAATGTACATAGCCACAATACAAGAAGGAATAGGTGCCTCTATATTCCTTACCACAGATTGTCAAAGTCACTCAACAGCTATGAAATCATGGGGTACAAATTATTTAATAATCTTCCTCAACAAACAATTCATGACTGGCTAGTCCTCCACCCATTCTATGATATAAGAGAATTTATCAACTGTGATACAGTACTATAATGTTAACAACAAACCTGTTGTTTCTTTCAAACTAATAATTGTATTTTAGTATGTATATGACGTTGTATATGACGTTGTTTATTGCTGTAATGGCCGAATGACCATAAAATTATTATTATTATTTGAAATACAATGGTTACCCAGTTCTCCATAAACTGTACATTTTTGAAGCATCATAAGCTTTTACGTTTCACTTTTTAGCACGTAAGAATTACCTAATCCTATATTTAATGCAATAGGCCTATGGGGAACAGGTCTATAACTGAAAAACGTAAGCTATTTCCATAACGACGTACCTCATTCACCTGCCATTCCAAAGTCTGGGCCATTTGTTCCATAACGCAGCTTACTTTTATCTTTTCGATGCCGTACCTACCCTACTTACAGCGTTACCGCATCTGAATACACATCTCCTTACTGCTATTGTATGGGAAGCTTGGAACTGCGCATTTTCGCGTAGCCAATGGAAACACTTTCTTGTCACGTGTTCGCTGAGTCTCACAGATTAATACATTTCGACCTATTATTGTTGACCGCGTTGTGGAAAAAGGATGTGTTTGCCCCATGTATGAGAAAAATTTTGACTGACGGCCGGTTTCCTAATTCGTACCATCTGGGAATCCTATTGAATTCAATGATTAGTAAGTTGTTGCAACGACCTGTTGACCTCGGCCGCCGTTACTCATGGATAGCATACATCTCACGATAGGTGAGGAGAGCCCTACGTCATTCCGACGTCGGACGTACATATCCTAAATCGACTAAATGAGTAGGTATATCGACCTCCTACGTCACTATGACGTAGAGCTGTCGTCACCTACCTTGAGGTGAATGTTACCTGGGGTTCACACACGCAACTGAAGTGTCCCACAGCTAGTGGTGTGCTGTGGTTGCATGTGAGAACTCCCAGTTTTTAGTGGCGCAGCTTGAGATACGTAGATTCTGTCACGCAACAAAATTTCTGCTTCGTTGCGCCACTTGCCTACTAACACTACTCCCTGGCGGCGGTATTTCGAGTCACGAGCATTCTGTTGCAGCCCAGATCACGTTTCTTACGTGATCTAGGGTTGCAGTCTTCGTACAGGAATTGCTACTGTACTCCATTCTTTTTCATTGGGTTTTTATTTTCTTTCTGGAAAAAAGTGAAAACAATTGTCGGCAGGTACACTTTCGCAGCTTCTAGACCTATAAGAACAGCCTGTGTTTAATCTTCTACAGCAGTGTGTGTGTGTGTGTGCGTGTGTGCAGACCAAATTTTGCAATTTGTGAGACCAAGCATTGTATAAATCGTGGAATGTATGCAGGAAACAGCTCCAGAGTATGATGTCGCAACTGTTAAACAAAAAATTAGTTACTGAAATGCCTACATCAACAAATACAACCAGATTATAAAATCTTGGAACAGATATTTTACATTCGTGAGACCAGGCATAGTATAAATCGTCGAATATATGCAGGAAATAGCTCCATAGTGTGATGTCGCTACTCTTAAACAAAAAATTAGTAATTCGTAATGCCTATATCAACGAATAAACCAGATTATAAAATCTTGGAAGAGTGGCGTGTCTGCATATGATATTTTCATACCAGCTCTTGGTTTGACATTGCAGACAGCACTTTCGTCTCTTGAGTGTTATTTCTTTTATGAATGTGTTTGTTTCCCCTGTCTTATCCCTGTGCGAAATCTGTTTTCGGATCCAACATTTGGGTTTCGTCTTCCTTGCATTTAACTTTTGTCACAGCTCTAAGGGCATAACGTGAACTATAACATTCATACCCGCCCATCTGATTTCAGTTGGCGCCACATTGAAAGAATTTGTGGCGTCCTGTGTAAACAGTAGCTCACGATGCCACTGCAGCAAGCCGCAAGATGTGGCGCCAAATTAGATACGTGTGTGAATCCGGATCATCAGCCGCGATGGCCGCTGTGTGCATCGTGTGTTCTGTTAGCGTCCCATTATTTACAAGACTGTTTTAGATTTTGAACTACAATATAAAGGTTGACACTTAAGATTGCTGATGTGCTACAATGTTGATGTTTCGCCGCACAGTTTAAGCAAAAATGCTTCATTTATTGTTTCACAAGTTGCAATAATAACGCCACTCAATGTACGAGGCGCAATGCAGAGTACAAATTTCGAATCATTGATATCCGCTCCACTTACCTGGTATCTCGAAGTTACAACTAATCGTTAAGAAATTCTAATAGATTTTTTGCGTGACTGCCTTGTCTAGTGTGAGAGGGAAGTAATTTTATCAAGTTATTCAAAATTTGACTGTCCATTCAAAGACAGTTGACACCATCATCAGTAGACTTGGCCACTGTTTCTATGTTTCGATACAGTGTATCGATACGTGGAACTGTTTCAGTGTTTCGGAACGGCTATGGTTCACTGTTTCGAAACAGTGGTGTTTCATTCCGCCCCTGTCTCGGATAACCGAACCAGATGCGATCTCGAGCCAGACACAGAAACTGTATCGTTGTTTCAAAATAAAGCTGTTTCAGTCCGTCTGTGCTTGGAACGGACTAACTGTATCGAAACAGTGATGTTTCATTCCGCTCTGTGTCGGACGAGATTCGGGCTCGGCACAGGTACTGAAACACATTTAACATACCACTTCATGAAACACTTTAAAGACTGTCGAAATCTTTTTGGCAAGCAATAGCATGAGGCTTAAGGTTTCCGAAAATACAGCTTCGTTTCTAGCTGACTGCCCTATTCCGAAATGGCGTAACATCTGCTTTATAAACATTAACCAAACAATAAAATAACGTACACTATTCACATTCAAAATAATAAATGTGTGAAAATCATTCAGTTAAATTAGACATTTTTTAAAACATACGCTTCTCTGTGCATGTCCAGTAATCATATTAAGAAACGCAAATAAGCCTACAACATTTTGAATTAAAAAAAAGGCGTAGAGTGACAGTTATTTTAGACATACATAAAACTGATGTAGGTATGATTGCACGCAATCTTTTTGACGTGTCACTGATAGTATAATGGTGAACGGGAAGGTCTAGGAAGCATGGTGAATTTGTAGTAATGGTTCGAAACATCTTGAAAGACAAAAATTTTTTCTGTTATATTTTGTTATTTATTCGAATTACTTGGTGTTATTTGTGAGTCTATTATCCACAATGATTCCTTTTGTGTGCCTGGGAATTAGCAGGATGGGTATCTTACCCATACTAATGGAATGTGGGAATCCCAGTGGCGTATCCGTTGTTTCTGCAGTTTGCTCCAGATCCACTCGTGGTGGTTCTTCTGTCTTCAGCTATGGCGTTAAGAAGCATGGTGTGGGATTATTTTATGAATCACGGTGTGGGATTCTTTTATGAAGACGAGTCCTGAGGAAATTAAGTGTAGTTTGTGCTCGGCACAGTTGTCGTTTAAAAGTTGTTCAACCTATTGTTTAAACAGATATTTGCGACATAAGCATCCAACAGTTAATTTAAGTGAAACTCGTTCGAAACCAGTTTTTATGAATCTGGGCAGTGACGAAGTCAGTTCAACGACTACAGCAACTGTTCAGGAATCTGCTGGTTCAGTTCTGGGCAGGTGTGGTAGACAAACAAAGATTATTAGATTTGCACCAAGATCAGTGCCTTCATCCAAGTGAACCATAATAGACAAACAGATTTTATGACTTGTTGTTAAAGAATATCTTCCGTTTAATGTAGTTGAGAGTGTAGAGATTAGAAAAATGATTTATTATTAAATGAAAACTGTGTACATCCCTGCAGAAAAACAGTCACCAAAAGCTTAATCTCTCAAGTGTTCGACAACACACTAATATGAGAAAGATCTGCAGTGTAAGCTGCATCCTCCATCTGCATTACGATCGCTTGATAGACATCTGTAAAAAATGAGAATTATATTGCAATGACTGCTCACTTCATTGATGAAAACTTCAATCTGAAGTCATATTTGTTATCTAGTTTTAAATTCCATAACAAGCATACAGCTGAAAACATTTCCATTGAATTACAAAATGTGACTTCAACTGAGGGTATTACCAATAAAATTATAGCTTGCACTACAGATAATACACCTAATATGGTGAAGGCAGTGATGATGCAAATGGTGGCACATACCTTGCTTTGCACATACACTGAATTTAATTGTGAAAGTAAGCCTTGAACCATAGACAAGGCTAAAAGTGAAGTCAATAGTGGAATTTTTCAAAAGAAGTCCTCAAGTATTTGAGAAATTACACAACATTCAGAAGCAAATGGGCTTCCGTATTTTAACGCCAAAACAAGATTTCCCTACAAGATGGAATTCCATGTATCATATAGCCTTTGCACCCTCGCCATCCTCAGTTTGGATTCACAGACAAAACTGTCCAATGAAGACTGGTCAGTTATTGAAAAATCTTGTGAAATACAATCTCCCTTTGAGCAAGTCACAACAGAAATTAGCAACAAAAGAAATGCAACATTGTCAAAAGTTGTCTTACTAAGCATAGGTTTACAAAGTCAATGTCTGAGACTGAAAAACTCAGATTACAGCAATGAAGCCATTAATATAGTAACTGCTAAACTTGATAATGGAATCTGTACCCTCCTAGTTCAAAAGTTTGCAGATAAAGCAATTGCTTGCGGAGCAACACTACTGGATCCTCGCTTCACGGAGCATGGGTTCATAAAAACTGGGCATCGATTAAAGGAAACAAAAGATGCCATAATTAACAAGTGCTGTTTAATACGACAGAAACCCACAAGGTGTTCTACAGACAATCCACCACCGGCAAAACCATTTGAGGTGAGGTCATTCAACTCTAGCACTGGCAACATTTGGCAAGATTTTGACCAAGCTGTAGGAGAGTTGATCCAAAGCATAGACAATCCACGTGCTGCAGTATAGCTTGATAAATATATGAAGATGCCAGATCACATTATCCATTGCTGTCGTGGAAAGAAAACCATGTGTTTCCTCCGCTGTTTGAAATAATGAAACGATGTCTTTGTATTATGGCCACCTCTGTTCTACCTGAGCGCATATTTAGAAAGCAAGAGCAAACAATAAAAGACAGACGATCCCGTCCTTCAAGTGGAAAAGTATCAAAAATAATATTTCTAAACTAAAACTGAGAATAGGTACAGTAGATCTACTCAGAAATTAAACAGTAAAATTTCAATTGATATTGTTTTTCTCTGGAGAATGTGCACTGAATTTGTATCCGACTGTATTTTGTTTAGTCCACTAAATCCTACATGTAGCTACCTTACAGGAACATACTTCTGAAATTTTTTGCACACAGGAGACACGTTTTTGTTCACCAGTACGTTTATTTGTGTGTTTGAGAACAATCATCTGATTTATGTGGTGGTGGTGGTTAGTGTTTAACGTCCCGTCGACAACGATGTCATTAGAGACGGAGCGCAAGTTCGGGTTAGGGAAGGATTGGGAAGGAAATCGGCCGTGCCCTTTCAAAGGAACCATCCCGGCATTTGCCTGAAACGATTTAGGGAAATCACGGAAAACTTAAATCAGGATGGCCGGAGACGTGATTGAACCGTTGTCCTCCCGAATGCGAGTCCAGTGTGCTAACCACTGCGCCATCTCGCTCGGTCTGATTTATGTATGTACATGTTTGTGTGTTTATTTTTATAAATACACTATGTTTGGTTATTACGCAATACAGGCGTCTTAATACTTGTGTATCATAAATAATTCTCAGGCAGTTCAACAATGGTACTTTGATACTTTTGTTTTTGTCTTTCGGATACTGTGATAAAAATTGCATTCCAACAGCAACTTAACTTCATCTCTGATTTCCTGGCGAAGTTTACAATAAAATGAAAATATATCTGCTTGCTGTGAGTACTTGAGTGATCTCCATATGACTGTACATCAGACAAACTTCTTTAGCAAGAATTGTAAGTGGTGTAGCGCCAGATCTGCCATGATGTAGGTATCACAAGGGCATTGCACTGTATGAATTGTTTTAAATTTTTATCTGGATTTTATACTACAAGGAAACATACCGATCTCTGCATTTCGGTTACCTTGAAATATTTTAACATGTTTTTCAGTTCTATCAAGTGTACATATTAAGAGCTGTATTCAGCTGACTTGTAAATGTTTGATGACAAACTGCCATACTTTACCATTGCGTTATATGCTCCAGTCTGTTATGATAATTTTTTTATCTGCGTGCATCAGTCACTTTGCAGGCCTGCTCTATGTGACAAAAAACGGAAAATTTGACTAAGAAAAGTGTGAGTGGCACACTCATGAATGTTAATTCAGTGCCTCCCTTCCCAGAATGCTATCTCAATAAATTACATCTCATGATATGCCTTTTCAAGAGCACTTACGGATTTTCACTCATGCAACCTATCAAAATTAAGAGCTAGAATACAGGGAAACGAGTTTGGCAAAATCTATTATGTCAAACATACAAACTCTGTCCTCAGCCAATTGAAAAGTATGGAAGTCACACGACACGAAAGCAGTGCACTTGCTGCAGGAAATACGAAACTGCCAAGACACCTAAGTGAAGGTTTCATACTTTCTGCGATATGATTAGCGCTCTCACACCTCATTTGTGTTTATATGGACATACTTATACAGTAGCCATTCAAGATGATAAAATGTGTAGGTCTATTCGATTACAAAACACAAACTGTTTCACTGTTTCGAAACAGCGCATCGAAACATTACATTGTACTGTTTCAATTGTTTCGAAACAGTTACGTGTTTCAGCTTGCCCATCTCTAATCATCAGGCTCTTACTGTAATCAGAGGGGGCAGGGGGGGGGGTGGCAAATCGTGGTATCTGCAGCAGGTGCCAATTTCAGGGGGTGCCGACTTCGCATTCTTTTTTAAGGAAAAAAACCTGTTTCACACACCGCCTAACATCCAGCTGTTGGTCTATCGATTATTCATATGATTTTGAAACGCATCTCTATTGGTTTTTGAACACATTGTAAGTTGATTTCTGAACGAATCAATAAGTTGATTTTCTGATGCATGCATAGTGCACGTGATGTCTGCCAGGGGAATCCCCGTCACATCTAGAAATAAAAAAAAGTTTTCCCGCAGATAAGAGGGGATGGGGCTATACGAACTGAGCCCAATAAACTCGAAAGGGTGAATGCCAATCACTGTTTGTTTATGTGGTTGATTGGGTATGCAAATGGTAAGTGTTATTGTAATCATTAGCGAAATCGATAGATTCAGACTAACAGAGTGGAAATAAACGACTAATAGGAATAACAAGTAAGACAGATTACATATCATCTTCTCGGTGTACCCAGAAAATTAAATTTTGACAAAAATTTTTGCCAGATCGCTACACTACCAGGGGCCAGTTGTACACTCCCCGACCAGCAGATGCTGAAGGTCTATTCTCGGAAAAAAACGTGCGGAAAACGCTTTGTACGAACGAATGGTGACGCATGAGTGAAGAATAAATGCTAGATAACTCTACCGTGGTTCTGGCAGTATTAGTGAAGTGAACCGGAGAATACGTTTTAACAATGGCAGGAATAGTTCATTACAAGATTGTTGTTGAGAATGAAGAAGGAGAAGAAACTGGGATATCACACAAATTAAATGGAAGAATATGACGATTCCAAATTTATACAAAGCTTTCGTACTACTACTACTCGTTTTCGATCTCGCGCTTGAGAAACTGGGGCTTATGAATGAAATGTGAAACTATTTCCTAACATAAAACTTTTTGCTTGTAGTAGACCTAATAGGCATTTTATATTGGTACTTCGTCAATTATATTCTTTCGTGTTATTTATATAAATGAGGTAGATAAAAACGATCATTTGTGACAAAACAGTTGCGCTTATTTGGCGTGTGTTACAATTGCTGCAATATTAGAAAGTCCTATTTCGTTTTATCTAGCAGACAGTGACAAAGTAGACGAAATCAAACCAAGCATCCACACCAGTCTTGGGTACTATTCATTTTAACAGCTTTTGCAATATTTGACTACGACATTTCGATTTTTCGTGTAGCAAACCTTTGACGAACTTTGATGATGTAATACATACTTCGCAGAAAGGAAAGCACGCCATGTAAAGCTGTAGCAAGATTAGGGAGAAAAAAAAAATACTGAGAGCTAAGGATTGAAGAAATGCGTACTGTCTTGCTTGTCTCTCGTCTTTATTGCTACTAGCAATACAACGGGCTACTAGCTGACAGACAATAAAGAGTGCACATTTTCTGAAGGGTTCTTATTCTCCTGGTCACAAATAATCCCATCCACTATTAATTGTGCGTTTCTTTAACGGGGTGGGGCGGAGGTTATTTGTCAAACCGGACGACTGGGAGCAGGAGGAGCACCACAGGACAATTTAATTTCCACGGTCCTGAAATAGGTTTGATGGCTTCTACACTCCTGGAAATGGAAAAAAGAACACATTGACACCGGTGTGTCAGACCCACCATACTTGCTCCGGACACTGCGAGAGGGCTGTACAAGCAATGATCACACGCACGGCACAGCGGACACACCAGGAACCGCGGTGTTGGCCGTCGAATGGCGCTAGCTGCGCAGCATTTGTGCACCGCCGCCGTCAGTGTCAGCCGGTTTGCCGTGGCATACGGAGCTCCATCGCAGTCTTTAACACTGGTAGCATGCCGCGACAGCGTGGACGTGAACCGTATGTGCAGTTGACGGACTTTGAGCGAGGGCGTATAGTGGGCATGCAGGAGGCCGGGTGGACGTACCGCCGAATTACTCAACACGTGGGGCGTGAGGTCTCCACAGTACATCGATGTTGTCGCCAGTGGTCGGCGGAAGGTGCACGTGCCCGTCGACCTGGGACCGGACCGCAGCGACGCACGGATGCACGCCAAGACCGTAGGATCCTACGCAGTGCCGTAGGGGACCGGGCCGCCACTTACCAGCAAATTAGGGACACTGTTGCTCCTGGGGTATCGGTGAGGACCATTCGCAACCGTCTCCATGAAGCTGGGCTACGGTCCCGCACACCGTTAGGCCGTCTTCCGCTCACGCCTCAACATCGTGCAGCCCGCCTCCAGTGGTGTCGCGACAGGCGTGAATGGAGGGACGAATGGAGACGTGTCGTCTTCAGCGATGAGAGTCGCTTCTGCCTTGGTGCCAGTGATGGTCGTATGCGTGTTTGGCGCCGTGCAGGTGAGCGCCACAATCAGGACTGCATACGACCGAGGTACACAGGGCCAACACCCGGCATCATGGTGTGGGGAGCGATATCCTACACTGGCCGTACACCACTGGTGATCGTCGAGGGGACACTGAATAGTGCACGGTACATCCAAACCGTCATCGAACCCATCGTTCTACCATTCCTAGACCGGTAAGGGAACTTGCTGTTCCAACAGGACAATGCACGTCCGCATGTATCCCGTGCCACCCAACGTGCTCTAGAAGGTAGAAGTCAACTACCCTGGCCAGCAAGATCTCCGGATCTGTCCCCCATTGAGCATGTTTGGGACTGGATGAAGCGTCGTCTCACGCGGTCTGCACGTCCAGCACGAACGCTGGTCCAACTGAGGCGCCAGGTGGAAATGGCATGGCAAGCCGTTCCACAGGACTACATCCAGCAACTCTACGATCGTCTCCATGGGAGAATAGCAGCCTGCATTGCTGCGAAAGGTGGATATACACTGTACTAGTGCCGACATTGTGCATGCTCTGTTGCCTGTGTCTATGTGCCTGTGGTTCTGTCAGTGTGATCATGTGATGTATCTGACCCCAGGAATGTGTCAATAAAGTTTGCCCTTCCTGGGACAATGAATTCACGGTGTTCTTATTTCAATTTCCAGGAGTGTATTAGAAATTATATACGCTAGATTCCACAGAGCGAAATACAGTGACGTGCGATAGAAGAATGCTGTGTGAAGAGACATGGCACTGGACTTCGGCACACTTAAGCAACTAACACGTCTTATATTTCCTCGAACAAATATTTTTCATACATCACGCTCTTCACAAAGATGTGGGCTACAAAATGAACATATTTTTGAAAAACAGATTTTTTTTGACGTCCTATTTCAAACCCTGGGGGGGGGGGGGGGGCGGCACTATTAAGTTTTTGCCTCGGTTTGGAAATATCGTACATCCGGGGATGTTTCCGTAGCAGATTTTCATGATTATCAGTATATTTATATCTCAATTTCAACCCTTCCATGGTCCAGCGTCTTGTTTTCTTTTTCTTCATTATACGGAGTGCTGAAGTCAATACAAGTAATACTTTACGTTGGTAGCCATTTTGACGTCACATGCAGTTATGTTGTGGCTTATGATAAATGCAGGTCTAAGCGCACGTCTGAGTAACATCAGCATCCACTGGGGGCCGAACAGCACAATAACCCTGGTTCGGCGTCGGGTGGCGGTGGGGTGGGTGAGTTGTTGTGGACTGTTGTGGGATTGTGAACCACTGAGGGCTACGGCGGAACGAAGCCTCTCCGTCGTTTCTAGGCCCCCAGTTTAATACACAATACACACAAAGGTAGTAGTGTTGCCTATCATAAGCTCCCCAAAGATCTTGAAACAAGTGCTCGGTGGGCTCAGCTCTGAAGAAATAGTGATAGTATTAAAAATAAAAATGTTGCTATCTATAGCATACATTTTCAAGACGACGATTACTTACGAGATCTCAAGCGGAATTATTGAAACTTCAGCCAAAGAAGATCTTAAAGCCGACTGCAGTTCCTACATTGCATCTTGCCAAAGCCACTTTTGCTGCTACTACTTCATACCCTGTCCAACAAAGAAGTGACAGAAGAAAAGATCGTGAAACACTTAAACGTGCACTGAACACGCTAGCTTCTTTCTCACCGGAGAAAAAAGAAGTAGATCAAAGCACAGAAACACAAAAAGGCCGTGTCGAGGTTGAAATGAAGCGACTTGAAAAAGAATTATTACTACTGAGAGAAAAAATCATTGTTTAATAGCTGCAAACAGTACGATGAGGATGCAAAATAAATTACTGTCTCATGCTTTAAGCAGACAGAGGAAGCAGTGCCAAAGCCTTCAGTGCCGACAAAGTGCTGAAGTCATAACTAAAGTACAGCAAGTTTTACAAAAAGTATTTACAGACACCCAAATTAAATGTCCCATGAAGTCCAAGAAGAGTACACGTTGAGTCAGGAAGATATAAGCAAAGCCTTGCTTCTGCGCTCTCTGTCCAGAAAAACTTACATTTATTTGAGGAACGTAGTGGGTAAACCATGACCGGGGTTTTCTTCGTTAAAAAGATGTATTTCTAATTCTTTTCTCTGTCTTCCTGGCATTTCCCACTTGATGGGTAAGCAAGCAACAAACTTAAGCGAAGCAGAGACGCCGTACGCGTTGAGTTTTGATGAAATGAATGTGAACAGTCGCGTATGCTACAGCCAAGAAACCAACGCCATATATTGGCCACATAGCCGGGTACAGGTTGTTATGGAACGTGGTTCATGCGAAACCTGCAAGCGGCCTATATATTATAATTCTGATACTACGAGGAATCGGGATTTGATAGTCACTATCATCAAAGAACCGCAGAAAGTGGGATTTGTTGTAGTTTGTAGTTGGTATTTAATCTGTTTTTGAAGGTGAAAATGGGAAAGTATGGAAGGAATTCCACAGCGGCTACACAAACACGTGCTTCATCAAACCTAACGATGAAACGAAACATGTTTGGGTATTTGCTGATGTACCACATACGGTGAAATTTTCGAGAAATCAATTTTTGGATGACGGTTTTTTCATTAAGCGATGGAAAAACAGTAACAAAACGCGTATTCGAACAGCTGTTGTTGAAAAATAATGGCGAGTTAAAAGTGTGCTGTAAACTTACTGCTCATCACCTGACAGTTTCCGGAAGGGATCGACAGCGTGTTCGTCTTGCCAGCCACCTCTTTTCCAACACTGTGTCAGATGCAATTTCTTTTGTAAATCCTGAAGAAAAAGATACTACAGAAGTTTTCAAGTTGGTAAACGATACGTTTGACGTCATGAATTCGAGTGTACCTGTTGGCAAGCGACCAATTTCAAGTGCTTTTGAATTGTGCATGCAGACACAAAAGTTCTTTGCAGGTTCTACTCCATCTGTGAAAAAATGAACTTACGAAATAATAAAACATCACTTCCATTCCAAAAGGGGTTATTCACCTAGATTCGGTCACTGTTGGGTATCTCTCTGATTTGAAATAAAGCCGCAATTTGACCTCGAGGTTCAACCAAGACAGCCTGGAAACTTATTTTCCCAGATAAGAGCAAGCAATTGGCAGGGCTTATGCTCATCCCATATCATTGGACTTCAAAACCCGTTTGCCCATCTTAATTATGAACAAAAGTATTGCTAACATCCGGTTATGTAATTCTCCACCAGTCGCAGCGGAAACTGATACAAACTATCTGACTTCCAAGTTGTTTATGATAGGGGTTGAGCAAAAATTAAAGACATTACACCAAGATGATTTAACTGTTTCACCGTTAAATAGAAGCTTCAAAAGTGCTCTCTAGAAGGTCTCTGCTACGTCGCTGGTTATATTGCTTCCAGATGCGCCTCCAAAGACAAATCACTTAGCCATCCTAGTGGCAAGATAATGAAAGTGCCAGAAGAACCTACAAGTTCTGGGTAGATTGAGAAACTCTCTCGTGGTGGTTTAATCATCCCTTCAGACGAGTGGTTTGAAACTGCTAAGCAGTTAGAAGTGCTGTTTTTTAAATTTTCATTTCAGAAGTCTGTGTAAAGACGCCAATGTGATTAGAAATCTGGCGAGACTTTTAATTGGGAAGTTTCCAGCTATTTATCAAGAGGTCATCACAATGTATGCGAAGACCAGAACCTTTATCCGAATAAAACATCTCAACACATCAGCAAAGGCACAGAGCGCGAAACAGCAGCAGGTCGGGAGCTTCTGCGGTTCACACCAGAGAAGATTAAGGTATTTAAATTCTTATTCAAATTGTTGAAAATGAGGCAATTAATCGTTTAGCTCCTGCATCATCATATGTAGTAATGTGTCAAGTAACCGGACTTTAGCGTTTGCTCACTATTTAATATCTTCATGAAAAAGTGTCCGACTATAACGCGAAAATATGTTTACTAAACTGAAAGCTCTTGTGACTGCTGCGTTTACACGCGATTGAAAATTGTATAATATCTGAAAACGTACTGACGAATGCCAGGTTATGAGTTACCTAATAGAAAATATTGAATTATAGAATATACATGTTAAGAGGGCCACATTAATAGTTTTGCCATTACTACAAAGACAATATAAGAGTTTCGCAGTCATAGTAAGTAGTAACATTCAATACCTGTATAGGTAAACTCCTATCGAACCCATGACTGATTACATTACCCTTCAGTTTTCATAAATTAATGTTAGTATGAGAGGAATAGCACCTTACGCGAACGTGAGAGTACGTCTCGCGCATCTGACCACCACCACCTAAGGAGGTGGTGGTGATCTGACGCTTCTCGTGAGGCCAACGAGAATTACTCGGCTCCTCGACAGTGACGTCACGCGGAAGTGTGCGATCGCTGGCGAACTCAGATTAGATTAGTACTTGTTCCATAGATCATGAATATGACACTTCGTAATGATGTGGAACGTGTCAGGTTAATAAAAGGTGTCTATACAAGATATTACATTACACAAATTATTACATGAAACTTAATATTTTTTGTTTTTTTTGCGTGGGGGATGGGGCAATTACCCACTTATTATATCCAAAAATTCATCTAATGAGTAGAAGGATTTGCCATTCAGAAATTCTTCTAGTTTCCTTTTAAATGGTATGTGGCTCTCTGTCAGACTTCTGATGCTATTAGGTAAACGACCAAAGACATTTGCGGCAGCATAACTTACCCCCTTCTGACCCAAAGTTAGATTTAATATTAAGTAGTGAAGATCATCCTTTCTCCTAGTGTTGTAGCCATGTACACTGCTATTACTTTTGAATTCGTTCGGATTGGTAATAACAAATTTCATAAGTCAATACATACATTGTGAGGCTACAGTGAAGATCCCTAGCTCTTTAAATAAGTGTCTGCAGGATGATCTTGGATGGGCTCTAGCAATTATTCTGATTACACGCTTTTGTGCAATGAACACTCTTTTACTCAATGATGAGTTACCCCAGAATATGATGCCATACGAAAGCAGAGAATGAAAGTAGGCGTGGTAAGCTAATTTACTGAGACGTATATCGCCAAAATTTGCAATGACCCTAATAGCATAAGTAGCTGAACTCAAACGTTTCAGCAGATCTTCAGTGTGTTTTTTCCAGTTTAACCCCTCTTCAATGCATACACCTAGAAATTTTGAATATTCTACCTTAGCTACCGGTTTCTGATCGAAGTCTATGTTTATTAATAGTGTCATTCCATTTACTGTGTGGAACTGTATACGCTATACCGTGTTTTGTCAAAGTTCAATGAGAGCCCATTTGCAGAGAACCACTTAATGATTTTCTGAAAAACATCATTTACAATTTCATCAGTTAATTATTGTCTGTTGGGTGTGATAGCTGTGCTTGTATCATCGGCAAAAAGTACCAGCTTTACATCTTCATGAATATAGAGTGGCAAGTCATTAATGTATATTAAAAACAGCAGAGGACCCTAAGACTGACCTTGCGGCACCCCATTCTTGATTGTTCCCCAGTTGAGAAATCAACAGTTTTTTGCATATTATGTGAACTGCTTATTTCAACTTTCTGCACTCTGCCAGTTAGGTATGATTTAAACCATTTGAGCAATGTTCCATTCATACCACAGTACTTGAGCCTATCTAGAAGTATTCCTTGATTTACACAATCAAAAGTCTTTGAGAGATCACAAAAAATCCCAGTAGGTGACTTCCTGTTACTCAGAGCATTTAATATTTCATTAGTGAAACCAAACTGACATTTTGTTAAGACATTATTTTTACAAAGGTGTGAAGCTACTGTACAATACATTACTTTTTCAAGAATTTTGGATAAGGCAGTCAGAAGAGAGATTGGGCAGTAGTTGTTGACATCAGACGTAGCCCCTTTTTTATGCAGTGGTTTAACAATGGCATACCTCAGTCTATCAGGGAAAATACACTGCTTCAGAGAGCTATTACATATGTGGCTAAGAATCCCACTTATCTCTTGGGAACAAGCTTTTATTATCCTACTGGAAATGCCATCAATTCCATGTGAGCTTTTATGCTTGAGAAGGTTTATTATATTCCTAATTTCAGTAGGAGAGGTGGGTGCAACTTCAATTGTATCAAATTGTGTGGGTAAGGCCTCTTCCATTAACTGCTCTTCCATTAACTCCATTAGAAATAGATGGCAAATCATCGAGTAAAACTGAAATGATATCAGGTGTTCCCCAGGGAAGCGTCCTGGGACCTCTGCTGTTCCTGATCTATATAAATGACCTGGGTGACAATCTGAGCAGTTCTCTTAGGTTGTTCGCAGATGATGCTGTAATTTACCGTCTAGTAAGGTCATCCGAAGACCAGTATCAGTTGCAAAGCGATTTAGAAAAGATTACTGTATGGTGTGGCAGGTGGCAGTTGATGCTAAATAACGAAAAGTGTGAGGTGATCCACATGAGTTCCAAAAGAAATCCGTTGGAATTCGATTACTCGATAAATAGTACAATTCTCAAGGCTGTCAATTCAACTAAGTACCTGTGTGTTAAAATTACGAACAACTTCAGTTGGAAAGACCACATAGATAATATTGTGGGGAAGGCGAGCCAAAGGTTGCGTTTCATTGGCAGGACACTTAGAAGATGCAACAAGTCCACTAAAGAGACAGCTTACACTACAATCGTTCATCCTCTATTAGAATATTGCTGCGTGGTGTGGGATCCTTACCAGGTGGGATTGACGGAGGACATCGAAAGGGTGCAGAAAAGGGCAGCTCGTTTTGTATTCTCACGTAGTAGGGGAGAGAGTGTGGCAGATATGATACGCGAATTGGGATGGAAGTCATTACAGCAAAGACGTTTTTCGTCGCGGCGAGATCTATTTACGAAATTTCAGTCACCAACTATCTCTTCCGCATGCGAAAATATTTTGTTGAGCCCAACCTACATAGGTAGGAATGATCATCAAAATAAAATAAGAGAAATCAGAGCTCGAACAGAAAGGTTTAGGTTTTCGTTTTTCCAGCGCGCTGTTCGGGAGTGGAATGTAGAGAGATAGTATGATTGTGGTTCGACGAACCCTCTGCCAAGCACTTAAATGTGAATTGCAGAGTAGTCATGTAGATGTAGATGTAGAAGTGGCTCAACCTTCTATGTAAGAAACTTGCTTCACTGGAGCTGTTACACGAAAGTAAAATTTTTCGTCATAGCTATTCGGCAACGGATGCCAAACAGTTAAAAACTGCATATGCTGTTGGCAAGGGCATTGCTGGGAAAGAAAGAAATGGAAACAATTGTGGTTGAAACTGAGGATAGCTTTTTGAGCTGCAGTGCGAATACATAAAGAACAACATAAATTATTTGAGAATGAGCGAACAAACATTTCAATTTGCCCACATGAAAGTGGCTCCTCATATTTGTGTACATGATACTAATTTTTGAAATGCCATTACTTAATTTCTTTCATCATAACCGGTGTTTTTGGAAAGCCTGCAACAGTCTCATTCATGATTCAAATAACGAAAAAGTCTGCGTCATTTTGAAAGGCGGCCCAATTTTCAGCCGTTCTGTGCATCCCCCTCCACCAGCCACTGGCAGCCAATAACATAGGGTGACCCACTTAAACCTCCCTGATTTTACGGATCCAGAAGAGAAAAGCCACAGTAGATACGACAATGAAAAATGCACCACATCGTAGACTATCTCAAAGAACTTATATTCCCATGTCATAAGTGCCAAGTATCGCCGCCAGAGTGCAGCATGGTCGCATGAAGTGAAAATGGCGACTCCACAGCAGCACGTGCAAGCAGTAGTGTGGTTTGCAGAAACAAAATCGCCGATTCCTGTGCAAAGAAATTATCATCGTATGTATGAATGTTATCCAACTGATGTGCAAACAATTAAAGAATGGTATAGGAAGTTTCTGGCAACAGGAAGTGTTCTGAAACATTCTAGTGGTGCACATTACAGAGTTTCAGAAGAGACAGCGGAGGACATCAGACAAACGTTTTTCAGAAGCCCACGTAAGTCAATTCGTCAACCATCTAGGCAACTTGATGTACCTCAATCAACATTGCATCGTGTAGTTCACGAGCATCTTCGTACGTGTGCTTACAAAGTGCAAATTCTGCAACATATGACGCCGAACGACAAACCACTCCGATAAAAATTTGCTGCGGATATGCTGCAGCGTATTGATATGGATGCCAGCTTCCTGGAAAGATGTTTATTCTCAGACGAGGCAACCTTTGATCTATCAGGAAGGGTTAATAGGCATAATGTTCGGATTTGGGCGTCGCAAAATCCGAACGTTGTCATTGAACATGTTCGTGATAGCACTAAACTAAACGTCTGGTGTGGGCTAATGCACGACAGGACTGTTAGACCGTTCTTCTTTGAGAAACAAACAGTGAATGGGTCAGCGTATCTGGACATGTTGGAGCAGTTTGTGTATCCTCAGATACAAGGCTTGCAACCCAGCATCATTTTTTAACAAGATGGAGCTCCGCCACATTGGTCGATGGCTGTTCGCAAGTTCCTGGATAGGAAATTTCCCAATCGTTGTATCGGATGCGGAGGATCCACTGCCTGGTCACCATGTTCATCTAACATTAAGCTGCTTGATTTCTTCATGTAGGGATTCGTGAAGGACCGCGTGTATGCAACCAAAGTGGACGATACTCCTACATTGCGACATCGTATCACTAATGCGACTGCAAGAATAATAGAGTAAATGCTACAAAGAACTTGTCAAGAAACTGAATACAGACTCAATATTCTTCGTGCTACAAATGGTTGACATGTAGAGGTGTACTGATGATAAATAAATAAATTCTTTTGAGATGCTCTACAATGTGGTGCATTTTTCATTGTCGCATCTACTGTGGTTTTTTTTCCCTGGCTCTTTGAAACCAGGAAGGTTTGAGTGGGACACCCTGTATTCATTCTCTTTATGAGCGGCTAGTAGCGAGTTACAGGTACACAGCGAGAACCTCGCTGCGCTGTGCCCGTACTCCGCGGCAGCCGAATTATTCATTTAGTTGTCAGTTTTCTTTTGTATTTTTGATCAAAAAATGGCTCTGAGCACTATGGGACTCAACATCTTAGGTCATAAGTCCCCTAGAACTTAGAACTACTTAAACCTAACTATCCTAAGGACATCACACACACCCATGCCCGAGGCAGGATTCGAACCTGCGACCGTAGCAGTCCCGCGGTTCCGGACTGCAGCGCCAGAAGCGCTAGACCACCGCGGCCGGCTATTTTCGACCAAACTCAAACGGCTCTAAGCACTATGGGACTTAACATCCGATGTCATCAGTCCCCTAGACTTAGAACTACTTAAACCTAACTAACCTAAGGACATAACACACATCCATGCCCGAGGCAGGATTCAAACCTGCGACCGTAGCAGCAGCGCGGTTCCGAACTGAAGCGCCTAGAACCGCTCGGTTACAGCGGCCGGCTGTATTCTTGTTTTTGTAACGGTATAGGTGTGAATGTGCATTAGTAAATGTTTGAGTGCGATTAAAAAAAAAAAAGCCAGGTGATGGCAGTAAATGTGAAGTGCTTCACAAGCAGGCGATGGGGCTTATTTACCGCATTTCTAACGTTTTCAAACGTGAGTTTGAAAGCAGGTCACCTACTGTTGACACATGAAGATACAAGAGCGGACTCCAGAACCATGTGATGTTGGCGAGAGAACTGTAAAGAGAATTGTAAGCGAAAGTGTCAGAGCTGTGGGAAGCCGTAGGAACCTAGTTGGTTTCGTGTCGCCTGGAAAGCATCGAAATCGCAAGGAACCTGTAGCGCAAATGGATAGTTTAAACAACGATGTTCTAAAGTACTCCATGTGGATGATGAATGCCCGATATCACAAAAACGTGTTACAGTTATGCAGAATAAAATTTAATGTTCAAATGGTTCCTGATATGTTAAGAAGAGAGCTTTTAGCTCAAAGAAGTGACATAGGTGCAGCACGAACTACATCCCATATAAAGATCCACGATACAAGAGAAGGAGGTAGTTCAACAGTGTATTACCTTGACTAGGCGTGGACATCAACCAACTTTCATGCACAAAGACTTGAGCAGTTGTACCCACATTATGTTGAGATCAGACATCGTCAAACCACCATTGCAACAACCGTATTCGGGGCCTTAGGAAGTTTTGCTCCGAAACACGCATACGATGGAAATCTCTTACAATGGGAAGTCAACAGTGATGTCAATATAAGGAGTCAAGCCAGCTTACATGCTTGCTGACGATTACGAAGAACCTCACCCAGAAAACAAGCCAGCACCGAGGATATCGGAGGAAACAATTTCCCTTGTGCCTCCACCGTACAGTCAGCAGACATCGCCCGAGCAAGTACAGCATAGACATACACGAGCAGATCGGCGGGTACGCTTCAAGTACCCACACGTCCCAGGTGCTCCGCACTTTCAGCAGTGACAGTGATTTCGAGTGGTCGCACTTTAAAAGAATGACTGCGCACGGAACCACTTTGGTTCCTTCATTATTCTTAGTTTTTGTATTTGACCGCTTCGTATTGGTTTCTGGAATTATTTTGTGAGTTTTTGTGTGACTGCTAATTTGATTGAGTTTTGTGGATGCATTCAAACAATAAAAGCAAGGAACACACTCAAGAAGTTCTGCGTTATTTCAGCAATATACAGGGTGTTACAAAAAGGTACGGCCAAACTTTCAGGAAACATTCCTCACACACAAATAAAGAAAAGATGTTATGTGGATATGTGTCCGGAAACGCTTAATTTCCATGTTAGAGCTCATTTTAGTTTCGTCAGTATGTACTGTACTTCGATTCACCGCCAGTTGGCCCAGTTAGAGGAAGGTAATGTTGACTTCGTTGCTTGTGTTGACATGTGACTCATTGCTCTACAGTACTAGCATCAAGCACATCAGTACGTAGCATCAACAGGTTAGTGTTCATCACGAACGTGGTTTTGCAGTCAGTGCAATGTTTACAAATGCGGAGTTGGCAGATGCCCATTTGATGTATGGATTAGCACGGGAAAATAGCCGTGGCGCGGTACGTTTGTATCGAGACAGATTTCCAGAACGAAGGTGTTCCGACAGGAAGACGTTCGAAGCAATTGATCGGCGTCTTAGGGAGCACGGAACATTCCAGCCTATGACTCGCGACTGGGGAAGACCTAGAACAACGAGGACACCTGCAATGGACGAGGCAATTCTTCGTGCAGTTGACGATAACCCTAATGTCAGCGTCAGAGAACTTGCTGCTGTACAAGGTAACGTTGACCACGTCACTATATGAAGAGTGCTACGGGAGAACCAGTTGTTTCCGTACCATGTACAGCGAGTGCAGGCACTATCAGCAGCTGCTTGGCCTCCACGGGTACACTTCTGCGAATGGTTCATCCAACAATGTGTCAATCCTCATTTCAGTGCAAATGTTCTCTTTACGGATGAGGCTTCTTTCCAACGTGATCAAATTGTAAATTTTCACAATCAACGTGTGTGGGCTGATGAGAATCCGCATCCAATTGTGCAATCACGTCATCAACACAGATTTTCTGTGAACGTTTGGGCAGGCATTGTTGGCGATGTCTTGATTGGGCCCCATGTTCTTCCACCTACTCTCAATAGAGCACGTTATCATGATTTCGTAGGGGACACTCTACCTGTGTTGCTAGAACATGTGCCTTTACAAGTACGACACAACATGTGGTTCATGCATGATGGAGCTCCTGCACATTTCAGTCGAAGTGTTCGTACGCTTCTCAACAACAGAATCGGTGACCGATGGATTGGTAGAGGCGGACCAATTCCATGGCCTCCACGCTCTCCTGACCTCAACCCTCTTGACTTTCATTTATGGGGGCATTTGAAAGCTCTTGTCTACGCAACCCCGGTACCAAATGTAGAGACTCTTCGTGCTCGTATTGTGGACGGTTGTGATACAATATGCCATTCTCCAGGGCTGCATCAGCGCATCAGGGATTCCATGCGACGGAGGGTGGATGCATGTGTCCTCGCTAACGGAGGACATTTTGAACATTTCCTGTAACAAAGTGTTTGAAGTCACGCTGGTACGTTCTGTTGCTGTGTGTTTCCACTCCATGATTACTGTGATTTGAAGAGAAGTAATAAAATGAGCTCTAACATGGAAAGTAAGCGTTTCTGGACACATGTCCACATAACATATTTTCTTTCTTTGTGTGTGAGGAATGTTTCCTGAAAGTTTGGCCGTACCTTTTTGTAACACCCTGTATATTAGTAGCTCCACCATCATTCGTGCGCCGACTACAACACCACCTTCGAACTCACTTAAATTTTGATAATCTGCCATTTTAGCAGCAGTAACCGATCTAACAACTGTGCCAGATACTTGTTGTCTTATACAGGTGTTGCCGACCGCAGCGCTGTATTCTGTCTACATATCTCTGTATTTCAATACGCATGCCTACTCCAATTTCTTTGGCGTTTCAGTGTATTATCTTACGCTGATAGTATAAGGTACAAAATGTGACTGTTACCGGAAGCAGAAGGTACGGTGATATTTTCGCCACCCTATAGAATACGGCAAGCACGAACGAAGGTGCTCATGCAGGAAATTGAAGAGATGTTAGAGTTTGTAGTTTATAGAGTTTATAGTAATTTTTCCTTGATCCTAATTCCGAAAAAGACGGATGCCAATGGAAAGCAAAAGTGATGAATAATCGCGGACTATAGGCGACTTGATGAGATCTCCCTAAATTCAGTGTATCTATTGCCAAGAATAGACGATATTCTTGACGTCTAGGAAAGACAAAGTACTTCTCGACCCTCGGCTTAGTGTAGAGCTATTATCAAGTCTTATTAGACGAACAGGATCGTGAAAAGACGACTTTCAGTAGACTGTATGGACATTATGAGTACAAACGAGTAACCATGGGTCTGCCTGCCTGGTTAGCTGTTCGGCCTAACGCACTGTTTTCCGGGCGGGAAGGCGTTCCAGTCCCCGGCACAAATCCACCCGGCCGATTAGTGTCAAGGTCCGGTGTGCCGGCCAGTCTGTGGATGGTTCGTAAGGGGGTTTTACATCTGCCTCAGAGCATGCGGGCTGGTTCCCCTTATTCTGCCTCAGTTGCATTATGTCGGCGATTGCTGGCAAACACTTGCTCCACGTACGCGTACACCATAGTTCCTCTGCTACGCAAACATTGGGGTTACACTCGTCTGGTGTGAGACGTACCCGGAGGGGTCCACAGGGGGTCGAACCGCACAAAAACCCTGGGTTCGGTGTGGGGCGGCGGTGGGGTGAGTGGACTGCTGTGTGGGGTTGTAAACCAGTGAGAGCTACGGCGGGGACGAAGCCTCTCCGTCGTTTCTAGGTCTCCAGTTCCATAAAATTCAATACCCATGGGTCTTAAAATAGCTCCTAGTCCGTTACAGAAGTTAATGAACTCCGTCTTGACAAGGCTACAAGGTAACAAATTGTTCATCTATTTGGATGACATACTATTTATCTCCTCCTTAGACGAAAGTAATGTACGGTTAACGTGTACAGCACGATCGAGAGGGAGATGTTGGCCATTTGTTGGTCAGTGAAATATTTTAGACCGTATGTATTTGGAAGAAAGTTCCCAATGTATACTGACATCAAATCCCTAACATGGGTAGGTAGTATATCAGCCTGATGAAATTTAGGTTAAAGCTGGACGAATACGACTGTCAGATCCGTGACAAGAGTGAAAATAGATATCAAGTTGCCGACGCACTCCCGTGACCAGAAGGCGGCAGTAGCCCAGGTCAAGACACGGCGGAAACGGATGCTATGGATCACGTCAGGGACAACAGAGGCGCAGTTGGCACACGCGAGCAGGCAGCAGGCGCAGCCGACAAGGACACAAGACGCAGAACAGCTGACCCGGGAACAGTAAAAGATATTATTCAGGAATGCGAAAACTGTATCCAAGGTATAGAAGAGTATATCCAGGAAGAAGAGACAGCTGAGTCGACAAAGAAGGAAGAAATCAGTGTGATGAAAAAGCCACAATATTAAAACAGTTTCACGATTCTCCCGGTGGAGGACACCAGGGCATAGGAAGAATCTGTTGTTGTTGTTGTGGTCTTCAGTCCTGAGACTGGTTTGATGCAGCTCTCCATGCTATCCTGTGCAAGCTTCTTCATCTCCTAATACGTACTGCAGCCTACATCCTTCTGAATCTGTTTATTGTATTCATCTCTTGGTCTCCCTCTACGATTTTTACCCTCCACGCTGCCCTCCAATACTAAATTGGTGTTCCCTTGATGCCTCAGAACATGTCCTACCAACCGATCCCTTCTTCTTGTCAAGTTGTGTCACAAACTCCTCTTCCCCCCAATCCTATTCAATACCTCCTCATTAGTTATGTGATCTACCCATCTAATTTTCAGCTTTCTTCTGTAGCACCACATTTCGAAAGCTACTATTCTCTTCTTGTCCAAACTATTTATTGTCCATGTTTCGCTTCCATACATCGCTACACTCCATACAAATACTGTCAGAAACGACTTCCTGACACTGAAATCAATACTCGATGTTAACAAATTTCTCTTCTTCAGAAACGCTTTCCTTGCCACTGCCAGTCTACTCCGACCATCATCAGTTATTTTTCTCCCCAAATAGCAAAACTCCTTTACTACTTTAAGTGTCTCATTGCCTAATCTAATCCCCTCAGCATCACCCGACTTAATTCGACTAGATTCTATTATCTTCGTTTTGCTTTTGTTGATGTTCATCTTATACCCTCCTTTCATGACACTGTCCATTCCGTTCAACTGCTCTTCCAAGTCTTTTGCTGTCTCTGACAGAATTACCATGTCATCGGCGAACCTCAAAGTTTTTATTTCTTCTCCGTGGATTTTAATACCTACTCCGAATTTTTCTTTTGTTTCCTTTACTGCTTGCTCAATATACGGATTGAATAACCCCGCCAGGGTGCGATTTGTGCTTTTACCAGTGGGG
Organism: Schistocerca americana; assembly: GCF_021461395.2. Taxonomy (NCBI): domain Eukaryota; kingdom Metazoa; phylum Arthropoda; class Insecta; order Orthoptera; family Acrididae; genus Schistocerca; species Schistocerca americana. The sequence continues at coordinate 312,740,202 of NC_060122.1, forward strand.
GGAATGTCTTAGGGGGTTAGTAGAATCATATGTTACTAGCTTGGACCGTGGCGTTACGCATGGTTAAACAGCTATTTATAAATAGATGTTAATGCCGAAACTCACTATTCACGCGTATGCACTATCAGAAAATCCATCCCTTGTTATATCTTTAAAAGTACATTATAGGTAAAGCTTATTTACAAAATCATCTACATAGAGGTATACGAGGGGAATTAAAAAAGTAGAGGCACATTTGTGAAAAGCTGTACTTATTCTGATGATAGAAAACTGAAACATATTAGTAGTATTAATAATAAGACTTATTAAAAACTTTCAGTGTTCGGCTCCACAAATTTAAATTATATGTAAAGTTTTACTCCAGTGCGTGGGAAATAAACATCCCAGGTTGGGATGCATAAACTATAACCAGAGGAGGGGATGGTCTGATGCAGGGGGGGGGGGGGGGAAGTCTAAGGGTATTTCATCTGTCTCATACATTTTGCTCACCAGATGGTAGAGTTTTGTCAGTACTGGCTCTCCCAAGGCTGTCAGTAGTTCTAATGGAATGTTGTCTACTCCTGGGGCCTTGTTTGGACTTAGGTCTTTCAGTGCTCTATCAAATTCTTCACGCAGTATCATATATCCCATTTCATCTTCATCCTCTTCCCTTTCTGTAACATTGCCCTCAAGTACATCGCCCTTGTATAGTCCCTCTATATACACCTTCCACCTTTCTGCTTTCCCTTCTTTGCTTAGAACTGGGTTTCCATCTGAGCTCTTGATATTCATGCAAGTGCTTCTCTTTTCTCCAAAAGTCTCTTTAATTTTCCTGTAGGCGGTATCTATCTTACCCCTAGTGAGATAAGCCTCTACATCCTTACATTTGTCCTCTAGTCATCTCTGCTTAGCCATTTTGCACTTCCTGTCGATATCATTTTTGAGACGTTTGTATTCCTTTTTGCCTGCTTCATTTACTGCATTTTTATATTTTCTCCTTTCATCAATTAAATTCAATATTTCTTCTGTTACCCAAGGATTTCTACTAGCCCTCGTCTTTTTACCTACTTGATCGTCTGCTGCCTACACTACTTCATCCCTCAGAGCTACCCATTCTTCTTCTACTGTATTTCTTTTACCCATTCCTGTCAATTGTTCCCTTATGCTCTCCCTGAAACTCTCTACAACCCCTGGTTTAGTCAGTTTATCCAGGTCCCATCTCCTTAAATTCCCACCTTTTTGCAGTTTCTTCAGTTTTAATCTACAGCTCATAACCAATAGATTGGGGTCAGAGTCCACATCTGCCCCTGGAAATGTCTTACAATGTAAAACCTGGTTCCTAAATCTCTGTCTTACCATTATATAATCTATCTTATACCTTTTAGTATCTCCAGGGTTCTTCCATGTATACAACCTCCTTTTATGATTCTTGAACCAAGTGTTAGCTATGATTATGTTGTGCTCTGTGCAAAATTCTACCAGGCGGCTTTCTCTTTCATTTCTTCCCGCCAATCCATATTCACCTACTACGTTTCCTTCTCCTCCTTTTCCTAATATCGAATTCCAGTTACCCATGACTATTAAGTTTTCGTCTCCTTTCACTATCTGAATAATTTCTTTTATCTCATCATACATTTCTTCAATTTCTTCGTCATCTGCAGAGCTAGTTGGCATATAGACTTGTACTACTGTCGTAGGCGTGGGCTTCGTGTCTATCTTGGCCACAATAATGCGTTCACTATGCTGTTTGTAGTAGCTTACCCGCACTCCTATTTTTTTATTCATTATTAAACTTACTCCTGCATTACCCCTAGTTGATTTTGTATTTATAACCCTGTATTCACCTGACCGAAAGTCTTGTTCCGCCTGCCACCGAACTTCACTAATTCCCATTATATCTAACTTTAACCTATCCATTTCCCTTTTTAAATTTTCTAATCTACCTGCCCGATTAAGGGATCTGACATTCCACGCTCCGATCCGTAGAACGCCAGTTTTGTTTCTCCTGATAACGACGTCCTCTTGAGTAGCCCCCGCCCGGAGATCCGAATGGGGGACTATTTTACCTCCGGAATATTTTGCCCAAGAGGACGCCATCATCATTTATCCGTACAGTAAAGCTGCATGCCCTCGCGAAAAATTACGGCTGTAGTTTCCCCTTGCTTTCAGTCATTCGCAGTACCAGCACAGCAAGGCCGTTTTTGTTAGTGTTACGAGCCCAGATCAGTCAATCATCCACACTGTTGCCCTTGCAACTACTGAAAAGGCTGCTGCCCCTCTTCAGGAACCATACGTTTGTCTGGCCTCTCAACAGATACCTCCGTTGTGGTTGCACCTACGGTACGGCTATCTGTATCGCTGAGGCACGCAAGCACCTATGGTTCATGGGGTGGGAGGAAGAAGCTATGAGCGAATAAAAAAATACCGGGCTTGGAACAGGATGAAGAAATATGTACACTGAAGCGCCCAAGAAACTGGTATAGGTATGCGTATTAAAATACAGAGTATGTAAACAGGCAGAATACGGCACTGCGGTTGGCAGTGCCTATATAAGACAAGTGCCTGGCGCAGTTATTAGATCGGTTACTGCTGCTACGATGGCAGGTTATCAAGATTTAAGTGAGTTTGAACGTGGTATTATTGTCGGCGCACAAGTGATTGAACGCAGTATCTCCGAGATAATGATGAAGAAAGGATTTTTCGGTACGATCATTTCACGACTGTACCGTGAATATCTGGAATCTGGTAAGACATCAAATCTCCGACGTCGCTGCGGCCGGAAAAACATCTAGCAAGAACGATACCAACGACGACTCAAGAGAATCGTTCATCGTGTTGGAAGGGTAACCCATCCGCAAATTGCTGCAGATTTGACTGAGTTATCAATAAGTTTCACCGTGCGAACCATTCAGCGAAACGTCATCGATATCGGCTTTCGTAGCCGAAGTGCCACTCGTGTACCCTTGGTGACTGCACAACACAGAGCTTTACACCTCGCCTTGACCCGTCGATATCGACACTGGACTGCTGATAATTGGAAACATGTTGCCTGGTCGGACGAGTCTCGTTTTAAATTGTATCGAGCGGACGGACGTGTATTGATATGGAGACAACCTCATGAATCCATAGATCCTGCATGTGAGCAGGGGACTGTTCGAGCTGGTGGAGGCTCTGTAATCGTGTGGGACGCGTGCAGTTGGAGTGATATGGGACCCCTGATACGTTTAGATACGACTCTGACAGATGATACATACGTAAGCGTCGTGTCTGATCACCTGCATCCATTCGTGTCCATTGTGCGTTCCGACGGACTTGAGCAATTCCAGGAGGGCAATGCGACACCCCACACGTCCAGAATTGCTATACAGCGGCTCCAGGAACATTCTTCTGAGTTTAAATACTTTCACTTGCCACCGGACTCCCCAAACATGAACATTATTGAGCATATCTGTAATACCTTAGAACGTGCTGTTCAGAAGAGAACTCCACCCCGCCTTACTCGTACGGATTTATGGACAGCCCTGCAGGATTCATGGAGTCAGTTCCCTCCAGCACTACTCCAGACGTTAGTTGAGTTCATACCACGTCGTGTTGTGGCACTTCTGCGTGCTCGTGGGGGGCCTACACGATATTATATAGGTGTACCAATTTCTTTGGCTATTCAGTGTAGAAGAATATATCCGGAATTGCGAAAGTTTGTAACACCGACAATGCAGATAAAATACCTTATGCACCATCCAAAATTTTTCGGTGTTTAATATACGTTGATAACTTATACTGCATTTCTGATTCTGACTCTGCAGGCTTTGATATAAAAACTATATTTAATAATTATGTAATGGACGTAATATTGTATTTATTTTTGAATGCATGTAGACGATGGTAATTATAATGTAAATATTGTAAATTGCCGGGTAATAGCAAAGGAAACTCTAGTTTTATCGTATCGATAGCAACCACAAAATGGCTGTAGCTGTGCCGTTGTTTAATTTTGCGTATGGAGACTCACTCTCGCGCTGCGAGCAGAGAGGAAGCTGAGTAGCTTGAGTGACGAAAGAGTGTGGAAGTGTTCGGCTGGGAGCTCACTCACACACCGCGTGCAGCTATGATAGCGCCGATGTACGTGTACCTAATTCGTTAACCCACGAGTATTGAGAGCACAGTAAGAGTGGACAGGCGGAAGAAGCTGCAATTCTATTGCCTGTCCCATAATTATCCGTGGCTCTGGAGACGACTCGGAGTTATCAATCAGCAGCATCAGCAGAGGCTCAGTATTGTCGTCGGCTACATTCTTCACGAGAATGTTAGGTGACAAAACATAACTAACCTTGTAGAAGCATTACCCATTGGCATATCTTTCACATAGTATATGACTGACTTGAATAATAACCCCCAATAGTTAAAACTTTTAGGGCACCTGTGCTGTCATTCTCCACAGACGTTGTTACCATGCAGGGCTCCTTTCCTTTCCATGCAGTCAGCGAGTGTCGTCAAAATATGAAAATTGATTAAGTATTTACTGCCAATTTTGTTTGTTTGCTAATGACAGTAATTGTTCATTCTTGTATCGCATTAACAGAGGCTTAACTGATTTGAAATTTTGAGCATTGACTTCATTCACTTAAAGTAACATAAAATTTCACTGGCAAAACTAACAACTAAGGATACAGCACAAATTAAGAGTGAGCAATTTCCAATTAGCTTGGCGAGCTACATCTGCTGGCTTGGTTGTATTAGAAGTGAAACCAGTTGCTCATTTTGCTTAAAGTAAATTCAGTTCAGTCTTTCAATAATCAAAAATAAATTGCTTGCCTTCTTGTAAATTTTGCATTATGGTACAATGAGGTTACTGAAAGTCACTTTTTACATAATGAAGTTTTAGTTAGCGTCGGTGGTATATTTAACCACTAACTTCATTTAACTTTACTAGCAAAATATAGTATTTCTGAATAAGTAACTGCAAACTCAGTGCTTTCTGATTCATTTATTTTCTCATGAATTGTTGCGTTGTGGAAAAGCATGACAATCTTCTGTTGCCACTCCAGTGATTATTTGCTTAAATTTCTCTGCCCATTGTCTTTCTTAAGATTCTGGAGATTCATTACCCTAGTGGGCTGGCGACCGTTTAATTATTCCCTTTTTAGCTAATCAGTATTTTTCGTATTAAAAATATTACGTGGTACCCTTTTCCCCCTGTGTGGTTTGTGAGCGATTGCACTAAATTTCCACGCATTTCAAAATCATCATCAGTATTTAGATTAGGTTTAGAATAGATTCTTCCTTCAGAAGGGTCTGTTGTACACCTTCCTTCTACTAACCGGTATTATTTTCCTTAGGTAACAATGGTCTTACTCACTGTAATATTTCATTGGGCATACCTGATAATGGTCAATTATATCGCAATACAGTGTGCCAATTAGGAAGGGGGAGGTTACATATGGCGACGCTGGCGACAAGACAGTATCAATTTGGTATTGTTCTTGCCACGAATTTTGCATTGTGCGGCTCGTAGCGAATTTAGGCTCCGCAATGAATAAAGTCGCTCACGCATGGCAATAGTAAGTAGTGGAAATAAGCCACTAATCTCAAAAATATTCAAATGGCTCTGAGCACTATGGGACTTAATATCTATGGTCATCAGTCCCCTAGAACTTAGAACTACTTAAACCTAACTAACCTAAGGACATCACACAACACCCACTCATCATAATCTCTAAATTTGCATTAATCAGTAAAATAGGTAACATGATGAACATAAATGAAACTGAACAAACGGTAGAACAAAGGGAAACGCTGGCAACGAAACCCTTGTTGAGGAACCGGGGGCTAGCATCTACCCATAAAGCACAGGAACTCAGGAAAATGGAATTTCCGACATTGGTAGACGCTAAGGAATTCGGGATAAAAATCAAAACCGAATCCATTGACGGTGGATGCGAGGTAACCATTACGAAAGAACCATCGTTAAGAGTCAAAACCAGTATACCTGGAAATATAAACGATTTATTGAGCACGTTGACCAGTAAATTTAATGCTCAGTCCGAATCAATAATAGCCCAATCCGAATTTTAAAAAAATGGTTCAAATGGCTCTGAGCACTATGGGACTTAACATCTGAGGTCATCAGTCCCCTAGAACTTAGAACTGCTTAAACCTAACTAACCGAAGGACATCAAATACATCCATGCCCAAGGCAGGATACGAACCTGCGACCGCAGCGGGCGTGCAGTTCCAGACTGAAGCGCCTAGAACCACTCGGCCACACCGGCCGGCAATCAGAATCAATTAATTCTCAGTCCAAATCAGTTAACAGTATAATTGATGAACAATTAATAAAACAGATGGTCAGGACAAAGCAATCAATACAGTCAAAACTAGGAAGTATAAATAGTCGTTTTGAGATGACAGTAGAGAGAATCGAACAGAAACTGGAATAGACTGTTGTTCCCATTTTTGAAAATGCAGAATTATTGCGAAAAGACGACAGGGTAAAATTTACGAATTTGCAAACTTTAGTATCAGATGTAGATACTATTAAACAGTTGACTTTGTGTGACGAGAAAAAAAAGGAAATGGAAATGTTAGGGACGACCACTTGCCAAGTAATTACAAAAGTAACCGAACTAGAAAAGAGAGTAGACGAAAAGCTGCACTCTGTGTCATTCCACACACGTATTATCCAAATATTAGGGAAGGAGGAGCGTTTCGATCCCCTCAAAATGCAGGGTGGATTCCACACTACCAACTACATTAAAAATTTGGAAAGGGTATTGCCTGAATCATGGACGGATAAAAGAAAAATTAACGCTGTAATCGACGTGCTAGAAGTGATGGGGCTTAAATCTGAATGTTCGGAACTTGAGCTTTCAAGAATTTAAGAATGCGTTTTTGAAAGAATATTGCTCACAGTAGAAGCAGGAGAGTGTATGGCGCGATTTTGTAGTGTGAAAACCCAACAACTCAAACTCGCGCAGCTCGATGAAAGAATTTTGCAAAGGTTGGATCCACAAATCAGAATATTTGCGTAATGGACGGACTGAATTGGAGATTGTCTGGGAGTTGTGGAAAAAGCTGCCAGATGATTCCAAGAGGTACATAGGCAGTAGTTACAGAACAATTACTGCATTCTTAGAAAAGGTCGAAGATGAAGATTTGTGGAATAACCGCGAAAATTTTAAAAGCAGTAGAAATGGCAACAATCACCACCACGGCAACAACCAGAGCCACCGACTTGAAAATATTTTTTTTTTGGGGGAGGGAGGGGGGGGCAAGATTATTTTATTAGGTACTACATTTGGCAGATAACTTTGCGTTTCCATATACATGTTCGACACTCCAAACCAGTCCTATTTGCAGATGACACCAGTGTATTGATTGAAGGTGGAAATAGGAAGGCTCTTAGGCTGTAAGCTGACGTTACAAAACCTTTACAAAAAGAAAAAGAAGACCGCCACTATACAATTCCACACACGGCAAAATTAAAAATCCATTAAAACCAAATATTTCTTTGGAAAGCCAAAAAATTAAGTCTCACTGAAACAAAATTGCTTTCTTTACATACAAGGCAATCTGAAATGGAATTCCCAAATCACATTCTTAAATTCTAAGCTATCTAAAATGATCTATGTAATGAAAATTATATGGAACAACGCAAGTGCTGAAGGAGAGAGGTGTGTTATGCACACATACTTTCCCTTTTGAGTTATGACATCATATTCTTGGGAAATTCCACTCACAGCATAACAACTTTCAAGAAACAAAAAAAAAAATTGTGAGGATAATGAAAAATGCAAACAGCTGAAAATCATGCAAACTACGATTGGCTGGCGACTAGCCCCTACCCCTCGACTCGCTGAAACATCAATCACAATGTCACTTCAGTCGGAATGTAAGTCAGTAGTGGTACAAAACAAATACATAAGTAAAGTTGAAGAAACATACCTTAATTTTTGATTGCAAATGTATTGCTCCTCAGATCATTCCTGCATATGAACTCGGCACATATGGCATCAAAGTCGAGTTTCATCGATTCATCTCTCTGGGCGTTGAGAAGGGCGATGGCATTAAGACGATCCTACCTCATTATAGAACGAAGATACGTTTTCACCCTCCTCAGACAAAAAAACGATTGCTCAGCGGTGCAGGACATTATCGGAATCGTCAGCACTACACGCATGAATTTCACTAGTTCAGGCAGTGGGTCAAACAGATGGTTTTCCTGTTTTAGGTATTTCACTATGTTATCCAACGAACTAAGAATCACAGAATCACTACTTTGGATAATCTCATGAAACATGCTTCGGTGGAGAAGCAAGCGTTCTTTGTCTATATCTGATTTGTAGAAAGATAAAATATCGAATGAACGTTTGTTATCACCAAGAAGAAATTGTTCAATTTGATTTACAAACATGAATTATTGAGTTTTGAACCGTGATTCCAAGAAGCTGATGGATGCATCCATTGTTTCATAATACAATCTTCTATATTTGTCACATACTTCAGTGAATGTTTCTACAGATGAATTGATGGAGTCATCGTATTTCTTAGGGACTTTGACTTTTCTTCTGCGGGATAATTTTGGGGAATCAACATCCATATCTTGACATTTTGAAGTTACTTCACCCCAGAATGATTCAAAATTGTTTCTCATAAATTTAATAGAAGTTACAAGAGTGGAAATCATCTTATTGGCCTTCTCTAAGTGCAGGGATTTCCTTTGTAGTGCTATGTTTACGGTATCAATGTGACCAAACAGTTTTCCCAAAAGTGATAACACGAAAAAGAAATCATATGTCTGCATATTAATAAAAAAAAGCCGTTTGCTTTGGCCCCAGAGTCTGAATTGACATTTCTTGAAACATTTAGAAAAAATTCCTGAAGTTCTGTATAGTTGGACAAAACTGAAGACATTGCCAAGTATCTTACGGCCCACCTTGTAGGACAGAGCGGTTTCAAATTTGTAGAGGCATTTGCCTTCAGGTGAGCAAAAAGATCTAATCTTTTAGGTGAATCTCTCACAAAATGCATGAAGTCCTTCATAACATTCAATGCATTTCGACATTCTGGAACTGCTTTCACAGTGTCTTGTAGTGTTAGATCGAAACAGTGTGCGAGGCAGTGCACAAACATAGCTCGTTTCTCCATTTCCATAAACTTTGCCTGGACACCATTATATAATCCGGCCATGTTAGCTGAACCGTAAAAGCACTGGCCCCTACAATTAGATGTAGGCAAATCAAATTGTCTTAAAATGTCGATAATAATATCAAACAGAGCCTTAGCTGTGGTACTTTGTATTGAGTATAGACCTAAAAAATATTCTTCTATCTCTAGCGAAGCATCAACAAATCTTATACAGATACTAGATTGCTCTTTGGTGGCTATATCTGTTGTTTCGTCTGCTATTACTGCAAAATACTCTGCACTTTTGATATCCTCCAATAATTTTCTAAGAAGTGTGTGACGTAAATTGGCCAAAATTTCGTTTTGCACATCATGGGATATCCATTTGTAAGTTTCGCGCTTTAGCCATATTAAAAGTAACTGGTCATCTTCACATCGAAGGCGTAATAAACTGTCAAAGTTACTTGTTTCATCAGTACGCCCACAAATTGCAATCCCCTGCACTGCTAAATAACGGAGGGAAAATATGGTTTTTAGTAAACAAGCTCGGTTTTCCTTCATTTTTGTCAGTTTTTCTTTGGAAATCTGGCTAAATAGATTGACATTCGATTTTAAGGATTTGAATTTCAGTATAGCTTCTCTGTGGCAGCACGATGCTTCGCGCGCTTTCAACTTTTCTATCCCTTTCTTCCAGTTAGAAAAACCAGTTTCCATGAAAGTTCTTTCCATTTTGTGAGAAAACTGAAAACGACTTTCTTCAAATATATGTCTGCAAATTTTGCAAAAAATAACATCTTTTACCTTATTGAAATCGATCCATGCAAATTGCTGTTTCCAAGAGGGCTGATAACAGCGTTGTTTTTTCTGGGAACAGTGTTTTTTGTCACCGCCGCAGTTCCGTCACTATCTGTGTCTTTGTTGTCACACACAGCACCACTAACACTCAGTCTAGCTTCACCATCGCTACCACTTGCCACATTGTCACATTTCTTCCTAATTATAAACTTGCCATTTTAAACTGGACAGTAAGGGACGAAAGATTAACAACTTAACCGAGTCACAGTAAAACTAACTGACCACTGGCGATGCCCAGCCCCGGAATATTTACATTCGCTGCCAACATTATCTGCAGCCTGCGTAACAGTACTGTGCGCCTAACATAGGGTGACCAAACGTTCCGGAAAACCGGGATTGTCCCGGTTTTCATCCCTGTGTTCCGGTGTCCCGAAAATTTGTTTCGGGACGCTCAAAAGTACCGGAATTCAGTTTTTAAATACATTTCGTGAAACTTTCTCAAATTTTTGGGATTTCGCTATATTAAAGTAAATACAACACAAGAAATTAATATATAAATGATGACTAACTGACAACCTCAGCTGCCGACAGGCGTTGTTGATATACCTCGATGTGGACAGCTGAAGATGTGTGCTCCGACCGGGACCCGAACCCGGGATCTCCTGCTTACATGGCAGACGCTCTATCCATCTGAGCCACCGAGGACACAGCTGAATAGTGCGACTGCAGGGACTTATCCCTTGCACGCTTCCCGTGAGACTCACATTCCCAACTGACCACAATTCTACATATGTATTGTACCTTATAGACATTTGCCCACCCTCTCATTACTCGCGCACGCTTTGGCGATTCCCGTAATAGTTTGGGCAACCTGTGCGTATTCGCGCAGACGAAGGTCAATGGCTGGCTAGCCTTTAACTATATATACGAAGACAGTAACTTGTTCTCGAAAGACCAGTTACTGTTGATGACCGTGCAGTTTTTCCCTGGAATAAATGATGACTAACTGACAACCTCAGCTGCCTACAGGTGTTGTTGATATACCTCGATGTGGACAGCTGAAAATGTGTGCCCCGACCGGGACCCGAACCCGGGATACCCTGCTTACATGGCAGACGCTCTATCCATCTGAGCCACCGAGAACACAGCTGAATAGCGCGACTGCAGGAACTTATCCCTTGCACGCTTCCCGTGAGACTCACATTCCCAACTGACCACAATTCTACATATGTATTGTACCTTATAGACATTTGCCCGCCGCGCGGGATTAGCCGTGCGGTCTAAGGCGCTGCAGTTATGGACTGTGCGGCTGGTCCCGGTGGAGGTTCGAATCCTCCCTCGGGCATGGGTGTGTGTGTTTGTCCTTAGGATAATTTAGGTTAAGTAGTGTGTAAGCTTAGGGACTGATGACCTTAGCAGTTAAGTCCCATAAGATTTCACACATTTGCCCACCCACTCATTACTCGCGCACGCTTTGGCGATTCCCGTAAGAGTTTGGGCAACCTGTGCGCATTCGCACAGACGAAGGTCAATGGCTGGCTAGCCTTTAACTATATATACGAAGACAGTAACTTGTTCTCGAAAGAACAGTTAATGTCTATAAGGTACAATACATATATAGAATTGTGGACAGTTGGGAATGTGTCTCACGGGAAGCGTGCAAGGGATAAGTCCCTGCAGTCGCGCTATTCAGCTGTGTCCTCGGTGGCTCAGATGGATAGAGCGTCTGCCATGTAAGCAGGAGATCCCGGGTTCGGGTCCCGGTCGGGGCACACATTTTCAGCTGTTCACATCGAGGTATATCAATAACACCTGTCGGCAGCTGAGGTTGTCAGTTAGTCATCATTTATTCCAGGGAAAAGCTGCACGGTCATCAACAGTAACTGTTCTTTCGAGAACAAGTTACTGTCTTCGTATATAAAATTAATATATTTTAGCTTGAATGAGACGTTCACTCTGCAGCGGAGTGTGCGCTGATATGAAACTTCCTGGCAGGTTAAAACTGTGTGCCCGACCGAGACTCGAACTCGGGACCTTTGCCTTTCGCGGGCAAGTGTCATTGGCAGAAGTAAAGCTGTGAGTAGCGGGCGTGAGTCGTGCTTCGGTAGCTCAGATGGTAGAGCACTTGCCCGCGAAAGGCAAAGGTCCCGAGTTCGAGTCTCGGTCGGGCACACAGTTTTAATCTGCCAGGAAGTTTCATATTTTAACTTATTTGTCTAAGACCTCCATTGTCCCATACTAGTAATCACAGTATCAGTATTGATACACTCAGGCAATAATTTACTTTGAGCGGTACTTTGACCAACAAGTAGAAAGTTGTATTATTGTAACAGAGCTATGAAACCGTCCGATTGTGCGCCACTTACTCACACACTCATTGTCAGAACAGAGTAGTAGTTGATGTTTTGTCAGACAAACTGCAATAGTTTTTTCTCATATTAGTGGTATTATTGCTGCAGTACTGTGAAACGCAATGCCGAAACGTGCCTGCAAGTTCAGTGGCTGTTATTCGACGGAATGGAATTTCATTAAGAAAGGTCGTTTTGATTACGAAGCAGAGTGTTCCGTATGTAACTGTTTTATTAGTATAAGTCATGGTCGACGTTCCGACATAGTTGGTCACATCAGGTCAAAGAAACGCATTAACAGATACAGTGAACCCAGCTGCAGTAAAACTCTACAAAATTATTTTGTGAAACATCAGTCAAGTGAAGAGACGAAAGTTCGAGCAGCCGAGCTTACAATAGCCTACCACACGGTAGATCTAGCGATTGTGCTAATAAGCTTAACAGCATTATGTTTGATGATTCTTCCACTGAAAAAAAGTTTAGTTCGGCAAGAACTAAAGTATCAGCCTTAGTGAAAGGAGTTATTGCTACCCAGAGTGTAAAGGAAAGCCTTGAATACATCAAAAAGTCTTCTTTCTACGGGATATTCACTGATGCCAGCAATCATAAGGCCACTAAAATATTTCCGTTTGTTGTTCAGTTTTTCGATGTTAATCAGGGAATTCAGACCAAACTTTTGAAGGTGAGTTCCCTACCTAATGAAACATCTGACGAAATTTCAAGATTTTATATGAATACTATCGAAATGTTTGATCTTGAGAAAAATAAATGTGTGGCATTTTGTGGAGACAACACCAACACAAACTTTGGTGGTTTAAAAAGACAAGGCAAATGCAACGTATTTATCAAATTAATGGCAACATTGCATGAAAACATTGAAGGCATAGGGTGCCCTGCACATGCTTTACACAATGGCGTGCAGACATCTGCTGACAAAGTAAGCTGTGATGTTGAAACTATCGTCATGAAGGTGTACTCACACTTTCACATGTATACTGTTAGAACAGGGTGGCTTAAGGAGTTATGTGATTATGTGGGAACTGAGTATATGAATGTAATGTGTCACTCGAAAACTCGCTGGTTATCACTGTTTCCAGCAGTTGAAAGAGTAATCCGCCTGTTTGAACCGTTAAAAGATTTTTTCCTAAATGAAGACAAAGCCCCCAAAATATTGGTTCAGTTTTTCAGTAACCCTTTAATTGAAGCCTGTTTATGGTTCATTCACAGTCAGCTTAGCACTTTGCAGCATGGGATGAAGGAAATTGAGGGAAGCACGAAAAGTGTAATAGAGGTAAATGATGTTTGAAAAATACTCTCGAAACTGTTACTAAGAGGAGAGAACAGCAGTTCATTTCGTTTAATGTTAAATCTGTCTTTAAAAGATCAGAAGTATCAGAAGCAGCGGAAAGGAGTTTTAGCGAAGAAGTTAACAAGTTTTATGACACTTGTGTAGAATATCTCAGCAAGTGGAGAGCCTCATATTTACTCTCATCGCCGGTGTTTGATTGGATGTTACTGAAGAGAGTGCCAAAATGGGAAAGTGTTGAAGAGACAGTTTCTTATTTGAAGAGTAAAGAGATTGAAATCGATGATTCCATTCTCTTTGCTCAGTTCGGCATACTGACAAATTTTGTTGAAGAAAGTCTTCACAAGTGGAATGATGAAAAAAAAACACCATTGGAATGTCATGAGAAGTGGGTGAGTTTTTTAAAAAGCTGTGACTGTCTTCACCATTACTCTGAGTTGGTAATAATTGGAAGGTATTTATTTGCAATCCCATCCCATAATGCCAATGTGGAAAGAATATTTTCGTTCATGAATATCCAGTGGACTGATGAAAGAAACAGAATGGAGGTGGACTCTCCTGAAGCAATCGTGCAGATCCTGTACAACTACAAAATGGATTGTGCCGACTTTTATCACTGTGTCTCAAAGAACAAAGACATGATCAAGAAGGCTGGAGGCAGTGAAAAATACCTATTTCTCCAAGGACAGTCAATTCCATCTACAAGTGCTCAGTAATATTAAGGCTCATGTTAAAAATAATTGATTAAAAGTTGAAAGGCTGTAAAATTTTTTAAATCGTAATAAATTTCTTTATTACTGTATACGTTTATTAAATTTCATTAATTATATAGATAATCTAGATTATATCAATCTTTTGTATCCTCTTATTAGTTATAATAATCGGGTTAACAAAATGTATCAACAAAACATTAATATTTAAAATTAAGAAACCTGGGTACATGTGGAATGAGGTGTCCATTGGCACCCGGGTGAATGTGTCCCGGTTTTCACCGAAAATAATTTGGTCACCCTAGCCTAACAAGAAGTAGCCATGTAACAGTAGTGTTGATTATTGTCAGGGCAGGCTCTTGGGAGGGGCGAACCGTGCCATCGCCCAGGGCGGCAGATTTTTGGGGGCGGCAAATCCATCTTGCTTAAATGAAGGAATGTGAGGATAAATTGGAAATACAAATTATTCATAAAATCAAGAGTCTTATTGAAAATTATCTATGGTACAGAAACAGTGTGCTCCGATTTACGAAAGGAACGTTTCCTCCAACAAAAATGGCTTAAAATGTATTGCACTGTAAATGTATCACTGACTGCTGCTTTGATCTTAAAGACACATTCACAACAAAGAGACGAATGAGTGTGATATGTGAAAATAAGGCGCCATTTATGAAATATATTTTGGGAAAAGTTGAATGTGTCGAAAAAGCGGGGGTGGGGGGAGCGCTTGACATGTTCGCGCGCCGGCCGCGGTGGTCTAGCGGTTCTAGGCGCTCAGTCAGGAACCGCGCGACTGCCACGGTCGCAGGTTCGAATCCTCCCTCGGGCATGGAAGTTGAGTCCCATAGTGCTCAGAGCCATTTGAACCATGTTCGCGCGGGGCGGCAAAATCCCTGGAGCCGGTGCTGATTTGTGTGGTGTTGTACCTAGTGATTGTCAATAGAATTTACAAAAATGAATGAAGAGTCTTTAACGTTACCTAGTCCTTCTATAGATCGCCATCAGAATCGGTGTCACCATTGCTCATTAGTTTCTTTTACAAGCTGCCAGCAGGCTGCTGTGGGAGGAAGTGGAGCTCGTCCTAGCAGCCAAGCTCATGGTGAGCTTTCGTTCCCCGCATACCTCCGTACAGTAAAAGTGTGCGAATAGTACAGATGCAGGCGACAAACCCTGTGACGACAGTTCGTCATATGCAGAGGTTGGAGGAGTAGCAGAAAGGAATACGCAATAGCTCGTAAAATCGGTATTTTTTCCTACACAATCATTACATACTATTATACAAAAATGTATGTGCAAGTTTTAACAAATTTCCCAGTAAAGAATGAGGAAGGGGGAGAGAGCGGTGAGAAATGCATGTTTGAATATTGGGGGGAGGGGGGGGGGGGGCGAGGCCCTACTTTTAACTATTAGCGTGGCACAAACTACCTTGCCCCCCCTAAGTCGGCGCCACTGGCAGCAACCATATAACAATAACCAGAAGAAAGCCTAGGCAACGTCGCTATGATAGATCTGAATGGATAAATCGTGATGGAAGAATGTGCAAGAAAGCAGAGAATCTAACGCACCCGCGGTAACAATTGAAATGGCGCTCGACAAAGTGATCACTGTCCATAATAACGATGGAAATAGAGTTCCGGCCAACGAGGAGGCGACTGCTGTTAAAACAGAAACGGTACCGCAGGCTCCAGTACAGCGTGATTAGCTGGAGGAATTAAAGAACCAGATATCGGATAAAACTTCCGTTTTTACGCAGGGCAACACGGACAGTGAGGACATGTGGCTAGGTCAGTTCGTTCGACATTTTCTAAGAATGCAGTAATTGTTCTGTAACTAATGCATATGTACCTCTTGGAATCATCTGGAAGCTTCTTCCACAACTCCGAGACAATCTCCAATTCAGTCCGTCCATGACGCGACGAACTGAAGAATTACAGAGGATTGTGTGGGAGGTGTGCTAATGGGGAGAGCGGACAATATTTGACGCTTCTCAGCAGGCGTGACATTAGCGTTTATGAAGAACGGAAAGCTCTGTACTGAAGAGGCAGGATCGTCCAAATGTAGTAACTGAAGTAGCCAACCCTAACGATGCTAGCCCTAAAGAAACCGAGGCAAAATTTCAGAAGAGGAGCAAGACGAATTTGCCGATGATGACCGGGTACGACTAATGGACAGCCACATAGATAACATCTAAGAAGTTTGACTTCATACAGTCTGACAATAGTGGTTTGGGTTGCGTGAGCTTGGGAGAATAATTAGAAGCAGAAACAGAGCACATTTCTCCAAGAAGTCTGGAAGATGATAGCCATCTTTCCGAAGAATATTTACCTGACTTAGCAGTTAACGAATTGCTGGTATTACAAGGTTCGTTAATCGAAGAAATTGATAAAAAGCTTACAGTGTTGGGATCAAACGGCTTCAACAACAGCAGAACGGGCAGATAAAAATTGTGAATGTCCAAGAACAGAAAATTTAAAAAAACACCAGATAAACCGCTGTCAGTGTCAGAGCCTGACGGATTTTTCTGGAATGACCTTGATGTCGATGAGGAAGCCATGAACTAGACACAGACAAGTGTTAACAAATAATAGTGCCCACTGATATGCACGGCCTACAAATGCATATTTTACTAGATATCAGAGCAGAGCTACGTGTTATGTCAGGAAAAATTTTCGATTTCTTAAAGGAAAGACCAGAAGTAGTGGTAATGGCTGTAACGGGAGTTAAAATAATCGGTGCTACCGGAGAGAGTAGCAAAACTATATCCCATCAAATATTTGCCTGGTTCGAAATTCAAGGGGAACAATTTGAATATGAATTTACTGTCGTGCAAGATTTGTGCTCCAAGATAATAATTCACTTAGATTGTTTATTGAAATACCACACAGTAACTAACTACCCAAAAAAGATGTGCTTTTCAAAAGATAAGACCGAAATTAGTGTGAGTTTTAATGAAACAGGTGATCTGTTCACATTGTTACTTGACCTAATGAGATTGGTTCAGGCAGAAATATGGAATACTACAGTATGCAGAATATATTGTTGATAGTAGTTTGGAAGACGTGTTAGAGACTACTGTGAAAAGTAAGAGAGATGGTAGTTCAGTTTTAAACATGGCTATTTCTCGGCAACCATATACAATTTTCAAACATAGGAATTATACAGCCAATCCGTTGAGAATAATTATTTGGTACAATTGACCTCGGTTTCGACACCTACTAAGTGTGTCTTCATCAGAATGACGGTTTAAGAAACTGCAGACAGTGACATGTGCCCATTTGAAACATTATAACAGAAATGCTTTAATTATAAAACCAAATTACAGGGGAAGAGAGTTTAATGTATCTTTGAAATGACACAGTAGTCAAGCAGATGAGGTATAAGAGCCATCTAATAGGCTCTACAGAAATAACTGTTACGTAAAGGACAGAATAATTTATACAAACAGCTGTACAATCCAAAAAGTATCTACATGAGGGTAACTATAGTAGTACACATGTGTGAGATTTGAAGAAAATGATATTTCGGAACTAGAGGCAGAAAAATATAATAAAAATAGAGGAATCAAAATTCTGCGGGTAGTGAATTAAAACCACCGAAAAATTTTTGTTATGTAATTGTAACTGTTCATTGAGGATGAGGCCATCGTTCTTAGAAATGTGCTTGAAAATGTTCAGCCCTTCGAGTACGTCCACTCTATGACCTTTCTTTTCTCTACGTAAAATGGAAATTTCTTCAGTACTTTTCAGTTTGTGACCAGTAATTAGCAGATGATCAGCAGAAGTGGAATTATGTACATTAGTGCCTTTTTTCCCTGATAAACACTAAAAGATTCTTCCAGTTTGTGCTGAATAATAAATTGGATACGGATCATAAGTGATTTTGTACACTCCTGCATTGTGTACATGAGCGACTGTAGACTTGAGATTTCGAACAAGATTTTTATGTAAATTATCTTAGTGGAGAAGGTAACTTTGCATCTGTGTTTTTCAATAAGAAGAAGAATTTTATAAGAAACAGGTCCTAGAAATGTCGAGAAAACATTTTTGTGCTCATTATTGTCAGAAACAGTACTGATGCCTAAAATGGTCACTTTAAAGGGTCGGTTTTAACTTTGAAGATCTTGTCAACTATCGAGGTAGCTTAACTGTTATTAACTGCAATGGTTTTTATTGTATTCACTTCTTTATTTACTGCACGATGAATGGCTAAATGGAAAAATAGTTTTTTATGGGAGTGAGGATGCACTGAACTGGGGCGCACAACTTGATCTTGTATTAGTTGCTTTTCGAAAAATACCGAAAGAAAGTCTGTCGGTGTCAGTAGCAATACTGAGGTCCATGTAATTACCATGGCGATCGTTATTTTCTAATTCACAAAAGAAGCTGATTTTTTTCATGATGACCATTGAAAATTTCAAACAAATGCTGAATTCCTTACCGTGAACCACTGTATATAAACAAAATGTTGTCTCCGTACGGAGCACATGGCAAGATACCCAGATCATCATCAGAAAAATTCCTGAAGAATTTCTCCTCTAGCGAATTGATGAAAATATCGGCTAAGATGCCTGCCAGTGGCTTACCCATTGCCAGGCCAAGTTGATGGTATAATTTACCGTTAAAAACAAAATAATTGCCTTTTACTACTATTCTTAGCGAACGAATTAGGGCAGTGATTTGCTCCTCAGAAATATGTTTTTTTCAAAAGTACGTAGGTGTTTTCAACGACATCAATGGTTGTTTGAACAGGTACATTAACATAAAGGTTAGTAACATCTATTGGAAACAATTTGGTATATTGATCACACTGCAGATCTTTCATTTTACTGACTAGATTTTGACAAACGACGACAGAATAATTATTTGAAAAGCAAAAGGTTTTTTATTTTATCGCGAAGAAACCTTGCTAGCTCATGATATGCACTGTTCATACTGTTCACAATTGGACGTATCGAATGGTGACTTTTATGTTCTTTAAACTGGGGACGCAATTTTGGGGCCTGTGGGTTCATATTAATAAACTGTTTTTTATTAAATAGCTTAAGTAAATGCATAGTACTATTAATGGCAAGTCTAATTGCTTTTTGTATAATGGAGGTCGGATCCTCATCTAGAAAGTAGGGTCAGAATCGTGATAGATGCACGTGCGCTGAACAAAGTTGTTCAACATGGAACGGATGGATCAGAAAGTATGGACGACATACTGCAAAGGTTTCATAATGTACAATTTATGACCAGTCTTGACCTCATGGTGACTACTGGCAGATCGCTCTTGAGAAAGAATCTAGGAAATATGCTGCGTTTTTGCATGCAGGCAGGTGTTATCAGTGTAAAGTAGTGCCATTCGTACTGAACGTATCAGTGTCTGTCTTTATCAGAGCGCTCGATAAAGTACTAAGCGCGGCCCGAAGTTCCACATTGACAGTGTATGTGGATGATCTGCTCTTGGCGAATGCGACCTGGCAAGAACATTGTGATCTTTTCAGTGCGTTATGCAAAGGTGGAATGACTCTGAAACTGAAATTTGTGAAGCAAGAACTGAATTTTATTGGTCACGTAATTATTACAACAGGAGTCACCAAGGATCCACAGAAATTAGAGGCAATAGAAAATTGTCCACCTCCGAAGACTAGAAAACAAAAAGTTTTCTGCGATTGAGCGGATTTTATTGCAAGCTGGTGCAGGGGCAGACGTTCGATCATTCAAACCAAAACAACTTTTTATGCAGGAATACGCCGTTTGTGTGGACTAACGAGTGTCAGGTCGCGTTTGAGAGACTGAAAAGCGAGTTGTTACAGAGTAACATATTGTACCATCCTGACCCTTCGTTGCCATTTCACTTGGTAACGGATTCCTCAAATTACGGTTTAGCTGTGGAAGTGTTTCAGGAGATGGGAGAAGGAGAGAACAAGGAACACTGGATGGCTACGTTCGCAAGTCGGACGCTGGCGAAAAGTGAGGAGGAAGGTCTGGCAATCGTATGGGGTTTTAAGAAATTGAAAGATTACTTGTGGGACCGAAAAGTGATATTTCACACGGAGCATAAGGCGCCCGCTTATATCAAAGATTGTCGCTTACTGCAGCGAAAACTGACAATAGGGTCTCTTTATTTACAGCAGTTTTTTTGTGATATATGTTATGTATAGGGGACAGACAACTGCATAGCGGATGCGCTGTTGCGTTTACCTGAAACCGATCAGCGAATAGTGGAAGACAAATCCAAAAGTGTATTGAAATTGTACTACTTTCAAGACGTAGAAGGACCAAAGAAGGTAGAGAATATGTGTAAAAACATGCGTCGTCATCAAAGCGAGGGCAAATGCTTGAAAATAGTGAAGACCAAGTATGTCGAAAAAAAAAAAAACACGGAAAAAATCTGAGAAAGTATTACAGGAGGTGCAACAATATCCTGTATATAAGCAAGGATGAGGATAGCAACACTTGGCAGGTATGTTGGCCCAACAAATGTCACCGAAATAGTAGGCTATTATCACTTAGCCTATGGTCATTGCGGACCAAAGAAATGTACAGAGAAAATGACTGAGGTTGTGAATTTTTACAACGTGTTAAAGAGAATAACAGACAGGATAAAGACTTGCGATAAGTGTCAGGGTGTGAAAGTGACCAACTGCAAGAATCGTGGTCCTATGCAAAGCGTAAAACCTGACTATGTACTATAGTTAGTGGGCCATATGAATAAAACTGAAGCACAAGCTTGGAGCTAAAGGTAGAAGTAAGAGCATTCACTTGGAAGCAAAAGGTAAAAGCAGAAGCATTAGCTTCTAATTGTACGAATAATCTTTTGCTTTTCCTCTTTTCCTTTTACTTCTAACACAGTAGCAAAATCTCCTAGCCGCCTGCTTGTTACGCATTGTCAGAGAACCATTGTTGAGCAAGAGCAGGCATCATCACTGTTTCCTTTGCCGTGCGACTGCGTTTCGTTTCATTTATCTTCAGTGAGTATTGTCACTTATCGACTGAAGATGTCCTCGCCCGATTCAGATGAAAGATCGGTATGTGCAGAAAATACGATGTTGTTTTTAGTCATGGCTTTAGAAAATCATCCTGAGTTATTAGAGAAGTCACAACTTCCAGAAGCAAAAAGAAATAAAGAAGAAGCAATCCTAAATGTTAAACATTCATTTTAAACTAATATCGGCATTAAAATTGACAGGAAACAATTGCTAAAGAAAGTTAGTAACATGGAAACGAGGCTAACAAGGAAAACGGATAAGAACAAAACGAGAAATAAACCGATTGTTTTAAATGTTTGGGAGAAAAAGTTTTACAGCTTACTACAAGGAGATGGGAATCCTAGAATGAACCAGATACCAGTAAGATCAATTATAAGCTCGTGTGATGTTAATATTTATTTATTTTCATTTGGTTAAAAAAATTACATATTGTCTGTAAATGTTAAAGTGAAGATTTTTTTTTCAAATCGTAAACTCTCAAGGGCAGTGACACTAGGGGTTGCACCGTCCATATCTACACTATCGCCAGTAGAGCACTCTAAGTCATCTGCTAAGATTCAGTTCTAGTTTTTGTTAGTAAAACAAAATTAATTACTGCTACTTATAAAGAAACTAGCGGAAATTTGTTTTTCGCGAGAGTAGCGAAATGTTCTTATTGCTGTATCGTAAGTACGACTACTACTATTACTATTATTAGTGGTACTAGCAGTATTATGATATGTAAGAACCATGTTTGCTATTCAGCTTCATCAAGTGCCATGGCTAGAGTTAACTTGGGCTGCCAACATTTCGTAACCCTTTGCGAAGGAAAGTTTCCGCTGTTATCTTTGTAAAGTAAATCTTCATAAAAATGCAAACACGGGTTAAGATCTGCGGCTGTTACATCTCTGGCATACATATGTGTTTCTAGGAACAGATGTTACACCTCGTGTTGGCCCACCATCCTCTTCGTCTAGATTAAGTCCATATGCCAGGCCACCACCCTTGAAGAAAGGAGTATTGCCAGGAACAGGCGAGACGAAGATACTCAGTACCATAGAATTACATAGGCTGGTGCTGCTGGAGCAACTGAAGCTCACTCGACTGCAAATGGATAAACAAGCTACGTTAATGAACTTTCTTAATATAAAGATGAATAATGTAAATAATTTGCAACAGGAGGGAAATGAAAATAGTTTTAATGTATATACCGTTCTGTAGACTGTCTTATTCCTTTTGTTGTAGACGATCAGTAGTTTTGTATCTTTTCATAAATAAAAAATTCAAAATCGTGCATTTTGTATTAGAGCTGCAATTTCTTGTCTTCTTTGACGTCCTCTCCAAAGAATATCCGCGCCAGTTAAGGGCTCCTCCTCCTCATTATCGCCATCTTCATGTAAATCCTGTGCCGTGTCTTCAAAATCTTCATCTTGTACATGTTTCGCAACATTATGCGATATAAAGAAGCAAGCTATTATTGTTGGAACGGTAAGGCAACTTACACATATACTGCAAAACAGGAAACCGCCTCTTCAGCTGACCAAACAACGCTCTATCACAATTCTTTCTTTTTTAAAAGGTTATTGAATGGCTTGAGACTGTCCTCAATTGGATTACGGAAGGGAGTCATCAGCCAGGGCTCTAGGCCATACCCTTCATCACCCAAAAGAGCAGTGTTCTTACATTCCCTCAGCACTTTCCAGACACTTGAACTTCTCCACATTCGATTGTCATGTACTGACCCGGGCCAGCTAGCCTCAACACTAGTGAACTGTTCCTTCACATTGCATGTAGCCTGCACATTTTTACTAGAAAACCCTTTCTGTTGATATATTCGTCGTCAAATTGCAGAGGTTTTGGAATTCGCACATGTGTACAGTCAATTACACCAATAGCACTTGGAAATTTACATTTTTGTAGTCACTATTTTTAGTCACAGTAATATCATGTGTTGATGACGGAAATTTGATCCACAAATCAGCTTTTTCCATTATCTTTTTAGAAACACTACTCACTGTTTTACTCACTGTAGTTTGACGAATTCCCATTTCTTCTGCTATTCCAAACTGGAATCCTGGATTAGTTACATACCGAACGAAAATCTTCATCTTCTGTTCCGACGATAGTGCTCCACTTCTTCTTTCCCTTGTCTCTGTCAGAAAATGCTTTGCAATCCACTTAACTTTTCTTCGTTGAAACGATACAGAGTTCTATAATGCTCTCCTGGTGGACATCGACGTGGTCTGTAGCATTTTTCGCGTCTTAAACGAGCTGCTATTTGAGCCATATCTGCACTCTGCAAACGTGAGCCTGCTACTGACCAGCCTTCAAGTTTTACAAGCAATTGCTTCCAGAATGAAGTCAGAGCTACTCTCTATTCTTACAATTCATCTAACACCGAAGTGAGAGCTCAAGGGGAAAGCAAAATCTTACATTGTACTTTTTGTTCCCACAAGCAAAAGCTCTTGCTTCACATTTTAATCATAAATTCCTAAGCTTTAGCTTCGAAATTCGAAGGAAAAGCATTTGCTTCACTATATTCTTACGGCCCAGTGCGTACGGACCTGTATGGCCCCCTGTCAAAGACCTCAGGTAATTTCGCCTACATACTAGTAGTGCTGGAAGCCTTTTCGAAGTTTCCAGAATGAGATTTTCACTCTGCAGCGGAATGTGCACTGATATGAAACTTCCTGGCAGATTAAAACTGTGTGCCGGACCGAGACTCGAACTCTGGACCTTTGTCTTTCGCGGGCAAGTGCTCTACCACTGAGCTACCCAAGCACGACTCACGTCCCGTCCTCACAGCTTTACTTCTGCCATTACCTCGTCTCCTACCTTCCAAACTTAACAGAAGCTCTCCTCCGAACCTTGAGAACTAGCACTCCTGAAAGAAAGGATATTGCGGAGACATGGCTTAGCCACAGCCTGGGGGATGTTTCCAGAATGAGATTTTCACTCTGCAGCGGAGTGTGCGCTGATATGAAACTTCCTGGCAGATTAAAACTGTGTGCCGGAGCGGACGGGAGTCGTGCTTGGGTAGCTCAGTTGGTAGAGCACTTTCCCGTGAAAGGCAATAGTCCCGAGTACGAGTCTCAGTCCGGCACACAGTTTTAATCTGCCAGGAAGTTTCTTTTCGAAGTTCATTAAGTTATATTTGATAAGAAAAGCAACAGCTAAAGCGGTTTATAACAAACTTGCGAACGATTACTTTGTGCATATCGGCAAACTAGAAGCGATTTTGTCCGATAACGAGGCATGGTTTACTTCCAAGTTATGGGATGAAGGTATGGAAAGCAACGGTGTTGAAGTGGTACACATCTCGGCCTTTTGTAAGATCGGACACCCAGCGGAACTAATCACGCATAAACGGGGGAGACTTTGCCGAACGTATTGTCACCGCAATCACGGGTTTGGGGCAAATACCGGGTGATCAAAAAGTCAGTATAAACTTGAAAACAATGAATCACGGAATAATGTAGACAGAGAGGTATAAATTGACACACATGCTTGGAATGACATGGGGTTTTATTAGAAGCAAAAAAAAAATACAAACGTTCAAAAAATGTCCGATAGATGGCGCTTCATTTGATCAGAATAGCAATAATTAGCATAACAAAGTAAGACAAAGCAAATATGATGTTCTTTGCAGGAAATGCTCAATATGTCCACCATCATTCCTCATCAATAGCTGTAATCGAGGAATAATGTTGTGAACAGCACTGTAAAGCATGTCTAGAGTCATGGTGAGGCATTGGCGTCGGATGTTGCATTTCAGCATCCGTAGAGATGTCGGTCGATCACGATACACTTGCGACTTCAGGCAACTCCAAAGCCAATAATCGTACGGACTGAGGTCTCGGGACCTGGGAGGCCAAACATGACGAAAGTGGCGGCTGCGCACACGATCATCACCAAACGACGTGCGCAAGAGATCTTTCACGTATCTAGCAATATGGGGTGTTTTTTCTTGGTTCTAATAAAACCCCATGTATTTCCAAGCATGTGTGTCAATTTTTACCTCTCTATCTACATTATTCTGTGGTTTACTAAGTTTTCAAATTTATACTGACTTTTTGATCACCCGGTACGTAAACGATATTGAAAAGGTTATGAGTGATTTGATGCACGTATCTGCAGGACTGGTGGAAGAGATAATTGATTTTCCTCTGCGAATTAGTATCGACATTGAAGTGAAGAAAGAATGTTCAAGAGAGGTAACGAAAACGACAGTAGAGGCGCGAACACGGCATCATGACGCGAAAGAGTAGTTTGGTAAATTTACTACTGGTGACCTCGTTCTCGTTAAAGCGAAGGAGAAATCAAGCGAGATCGATAATGAGATTTCAAAATTTACATTCTTTTATAATGGACCATTTCAGATTGTTAGTATACCTCACAGTAACACTAACTGTTTAGCTTTTCCTAAATCTGGCAAACTGTTCCGTGCAGGCAACATTGTTGACTTGAAACTATAAGAACTGATTAATCTGAGAAAGGATTTCCAGTAAAAACCTTAATTATTATTGTAATTTTCAAAATCTACTCCAAATTTATTTCGTGGATCAGACGTTTATCAACGAATTTGCAGAAAGTGTAACGAGAAATTTGGCTTACAGAGTCAATGTTCTGAAAGCAACTGAGATGAAAGAACAATCCAAGCCATGACCATGTGTATAAATGTCACTCTGGTATACGTATCAATTGTAATTTTGTAAATAATGCGTTGTAAAATTTATTTTATACAATGTGTTTTGTAAGTGAATACCGATTCACTCAGACAATGTATAAGTTTCAGGTTTGTGTATGCCGTGTGAATGTGTACAGTGTTGAGTTATCCTCTTTGATAGGAACATAGGGACTCCTTGAGATTACTCGAGAGTGTTTTCAAACAATGCAAAGGCAGGTGGATGTTCTGGAATTCCATTGCACAGAGAGAGTAATCGTGCCGGTGTGGCACACGCAAAAATGCGATGTCGGGACTGAGCCGCTGTGGGCTCTTCAAACGCTGCAGCGTCTTTTGCAAATTCGCGTGTGGACTGCGGCGTTTCTCTTTTCAGCACAACCAGTGTATGAGGTGCAACAATAATACGCACGATGTGAAAAAAAGTTGCCTACCGTTTTAGTCTAGTTTAGAGTTGTCTCCTTCAAAGTAGCTGCCATTGATGATAACAATTCTGGAACTCATCTTCTTTAATATCCTCCAAGACCCTCGTCACAGCTTTTTGGACATCTTGTGTTATTTGAAAATGATGTCCCTTGACCGCCTTTTTGATTCTTGGAAATAGAAAAAAGTCGCACGGAGCGATATCTGGTGAATAAGGTGGCTGTGGTAGTACAGTGGAAACTCGATTAACCGTCATCTTCGGGACCGTGGTCGTGACGGTTGAGCGATTAGACGGATAACAGAAACACTGTATTCCTCCAAAACATAACCTCAATCAATTATTTTATGTGTAGACATATATCAGCCATTTTTTCTTTAAATTGTTCCCGGAACTCAGCAATTACAGAGCTATCCGCGCTGAATTTTTCTCCACTGATATCAAGTTGGCGAATGCCATGACGAAATTTAAACTTGCGAGCCATCCGATACTTGCTTTAAAAGACGAGTCATCATCAAGTTTGTTGTTCATTTCAACAGCCTTGGCCATTATTATAGGCCCTGAAAGTGCAATTCCCTGATTTCTTGCTTGTATAAACCATCGGTACATTGCAGTGTCCAATTCATCATATTACGCAGGTTTCATTGTCTTTCTTGTTCGCACATCTCCATCCATGCTCTGCGTTGTTGACACATGTTGTTTTATTTTGTCAGCATCACGTGTTATATCGTTAACTGTTGTTCTTCCAATACCATAAATCAGCGCTACACTTGTTGCAGTTTCGCCCTTTCTTAAGCGTTTTATAATTTCAAGTTTTTGATTAAGTCCTAAAACAACACGTTTACGTTTTTCAGACATTTTATCAAGTCACTGTATCACACACACCTGCACTAAATGCGGTAGTGTAAAATATTAGTCAATAAAGCTTATTCAAGTGGAAAACACGTAACACGGTACAGCCCGCTAGATACACTGCGACAATTACAGTCTTCTTTGTAGTAATATTGGCTAACTGTTTGCCAAGGAGGCACCCACTCTTTATGAACAATTTCCTTGGAATGAAAGAAGGACACAAGCATGCATTTCACTTTTGACTTTAACATGCGAGCTTTTTTTGATGTGGGTGATCCCTTTGAGGACCACTGCGAACTTCGGCGTTTTGTCTCTGGATCGTACTAAAAAAAACCAACTTCAATCACCAGTGATAACATGGCTCAACAATTCTGGATTGATTTCCGTTTGCTCCAACCGATCGGCTGCCACATTTTTCCGTGTTTCTCGCTGTTGTGGTGTGAGATTTTTCGGGACCATTTTTGCACAAATCTTTCTCATACCAAGATCTTCAGTTATTATTAGATGAACCATTTCTTGATTGACGTTCAGTTCCTCTGCAATCGTTTTCATGGATAATCTTCGATCAGATCGTACGAGTTCACACACCCTGGGCAAGTTGACATCCGTCCGGGAGGTTGATGCTCGTTCACTGCGATCTTCATCTTGAATATTCGTTCTGTCTTCACTAAACATTTTATGCCAATGAAAACTTGAGCTCTTGACATAACTCCTTTCCAAAAGCCTTCTGAAGCTTACCGTAAGTTGTCGTCGCGTTTTCACCCAATTTAACGCAAAAAGAAATGGCATACTCCTGCGCAATATTATGCTGTTCCATTTCCGTGACAAGAGACATAAACACGTGTTAACTTATTACAGCACAACTCGCGACTGAGCAGTTGCATCAATGTGCTGCTTGGTCTAGAAGCAGCTTATAGACCAAAGTCAAAGATATTGTGCCTACACAAGCCTGCAGGGTTGTCACATCTTGTAAAGAAAATCAGTCTCATTACTTCATTGTTGCACCTCGTAAATTTTTGTTTTTACACTTCAGTTTTATCTGGACGCTTGCTTGAGACACATAAACTCTCACAATGAGAAATGCAATCTGTTAATGATTATGATATATTTGAAAAGCTATGTAAACTAAACATTGTAACTAGTTTTACCCTTATTATCCATTTATTCATTCTTTTGGAAAACTTTATCTACATTGTTTACATTTCCCTGCACAGTACTGACATGTAATTTTCATTTCAAATGTCATGATTTTATAAAAGGTGTACTTTTGTTGTTTAAAATATGTTATGGTACACTAAGTTGATTTGAACCATAATGACATAGTGTTGTCACACTAATTACCTCCCCACACAAAATTAGGATAATTAATGAGAAGCATAATGAATAATTAACAAAATTTATGTTGATAAGCTGAATACATTTACGCATCTCCGTTTACGTTTGTATTTCTTTGGACATTCCCGTCTCTGTTTCCCATCAGGGAAAAACTCGTGGAATGTGAGGCACATGTAACACCAAAAATACAGATAAAATATCTTCTGCGCCATTCAAAATTTTTCAAGTGTAATATCTGTTGGTAACTTGTATTGTACTTCTAATTCTGAATCTGTAGGCTTTGATATAGAAACTATATTTAATACATAATAAATGTAATAGTGTATTTATTTCTGAACGTATATAGTTGATGGTAATTATATTGTAAGTATTGTGAATTGCTGGATAATACTGAAGGAAATTTTATTTTTAATGTATCGATAGCAACAACAAAATGGCAGTAGCTGTGCCACTGTTTACCTTCGCATACGGAGAGTCTCTGTTGCCCTGTGAGCAGAGATAAAGCAGAGCCGCTTGAGTGATGAAAGAGTGCAGAAGTGTTTGTTTGGCGCTCCTGCAGACACGGTATGCATATATGATCGCACTAGTGTACGCGCACTTATTTCATTAACCCACAAGTATTGAGAGCACGACAGGAGTGGATAGGCGGAGGAAGCTGGGCTTGTAACTACTGTGTTCCGTAATTCTGCAGCTTGGTTCTAAAAGGGCCATTGTCAATATTTGTGAAAACTGGTTTTATTGGTGTACGCCATATAGTTTCATATGCTTTGCATAATGTTAAAACGGCCAATGTCTAAGCCACATAGGATGAGAGGTACTGGGGTTTTAAGTTGTAAGCCCCAAAGTGTTTTATCAAGTTTCCAATAGGCATAAAAGGGCCAATCTTGACATTGGCCTTTTTTTGCTGACAGATGGTTTCAACAACTGAAACAGTGCTGTGGCATTTGACTTAAACCTGGCGGGAATACACAATAATAAGTGTTGTTCCTTTAACAATTTCCCTCAGCATTCGGCACATTGTTAGTGAGGAGTCTTGGCAGTCTTGGTGGACACAAACATTTTTTACAGAGGCGATAAGGAAGAGCTTGAAGAACAAACTGCATCTGAAATTAAGTTGCCTTGAAATTAAGTTTACTAAAATAAACTGGTATCAGGAGCATTTATCACTAATTTTTCCAACACAAGACCATAAATTGACTGGTATCTCTACTTAATGCCAATCTAAAATATTATAAACCACCTTTTAAATTTATTTCATTTTAATTTTCTTTAAGGTCATCCCAGCACCAGTACAGAAGGAAATGCATGTTCGTCGTTATTGGCAGACCTGATTTCAAGTTCTGATGAAGATGTATTTGAAGATTCTGATGAATATGTTCCAAGTGGTGGCGAAAGTATCGATGAAAGCAATGATGGAGGGAATATAGCTGCACGAAAGACAGTTAAAAAGTCTTCAAAGATTGAAGGAACTGAGCTAATTCCACAGCAGCCTGGCAATGAAATAACAAATTTCAGTGGAAGGGGGAGGAAGAAATGTGATCCACAGGACTCATCCAGGAAAAGAAAGTTAAACGAAAAATTATGGGTGAAAAACAGGAGGAAAGAAGTGAAAACTGCAGGAAAGGAATATGTGACGTCGAAAGGAAAAGTTATATCTGCTAAAGATCTGAAATCGTAGTGCAAGTGCAGGAAAAATTGCAGAGGAAGTGTAAATGACGATGTGAGAGAGAGAATGTTCATGGAATATTACAAATTGTCCCCAGAAGCTTAAAATCAGTTCATAGCTAATCATGAGCCTGAGGAAAAGAAAAATGTGGAGCGTTTAAGGAAAAAACCTGAAGGAACTGCAAGCAGGCGAAAATATTCCAGGAAGTACTTTCTTTACAGTCCTTCTTTGCAGACTAAGATAGAAGAATATCACAACATGTTCCTCAGTACATTTTCTTTAACACAAAAGAAGGTAAGAATAATTATGGAGAAAAGACGGGGCTGTGTGTTCTGAAGATGGACATGTTAAACATTCTAATCATCCGAAAGCTCCATCTGCCGCCATTTATTTAATAAAGGAACACATTAACATGTTTCCTTCCTACGAAAGCCATTATTCTCAATCTCATTCTTCCAAAAACTACTTATCTCCAGACTTGAGTATTGCAGCGATGTATCGGTTCTATCAAGAATTTTGCCAAACGAAAGGTATGAAGCCAAGAAGTGAAGCATGTTATCGAGGAGTTTTTGTGACCTGTTTCAATCTGAGTTTCCACAAACGGAAGACAGACACTTGTGCAAAACGTGACAAATGAGTCACTATGCTCAAGAATTGTATTGATGGTGCTGAACGTTGTAAGGTTGAAGTGGAACGAGAGCGACATTTGGATTTAGCCGAGGCTACTTACGATCAGAAAGACAGTGGTAAAAAGAAAGCTGAGCAGAATTCCAATGCAGTAACCCTGGCCTTTGATTTACAGAAATCTCTCTCCACTCTTTTTCTACGCTGTGGTGTGGCATTTTACAAAAGACAACTTTGGACCTTCAACTTGACCATCTATGTATGTTCTCCAGTATGTTACATTTGAGGTACACCTGTACAGCGATTCGTGTACCGGACAAAACAGAAATATTTTTATTGCCATTATGTTTCTGAGAGTAGTGGAAGAATTCATGATTCAGAGAAGACGTTTGGAAATCGAGCATGAGTTTCTTGAAGTTGGACATACTCACTTGGAAGCTGACTCAGTTCACTCTGCCATTGAGAACACAAAGAAAACAACAACTGTTGAAATAGAACTGCCAAGAGACTGGGCCAAATTAATACCCATGGTTCCCCGAAAGCCACCCATAATTGCAATAGAGCTGGAAGAAAAGGACTTCTACAACTTTAAAGACCTGATGAGAAGTCATTATCTGCACAAGAAAGTTAACACAGATGGGAATCCTTCTGTTTGGAACAAGATAAAATAGATGAAGTATCACTCAGGTCTGCTAGGAATTATCTCCTTGTAACGCCGGAAATGCATATCCTCCTATTTCCATCTATTGTACTATAAATTCTTTTCCTTTATTTGTTATCTGAAGATATGACATTTCTGTGTCTTTATATATTGTAATTGTTTTACTATTTGTATATATATATATTTGTAAATATTATTTGTATTTTTACGCTGGGGCTGGCCTAGGGAAAACTATGCTATCAAACGACTACATCGATAGGTCGTGTGGAGAACCAAAGTGTTTAGGATCTTTGGTAGTGAACTCTGCCGCATGGAGCGCGGGCAGAGGGAGTCTGGCTGGAGTAGGGCAGTGGAGCAGGTGTGTTGTGTGACGCTCCCGCGAGTTGCCGCGCTTTCGGGGTTTGGCAGCATGTGATTGCTATGATGGTTTCTGACACGGTGTCGCGGACGGGAAGCATTAGCAGGTGTACATCAAGAGCCCGTTTCGCCTGGTGACCGTGTCGAGAAGAAGGCGCCAACATCCAGCTTCTGCAACAGCGACGCCCGACAATAAGTGATTGTCGCCACCTCCTCGATCGACGGCTTCAAACCTTCAATCAACCAACAAGGAAGACTGGAAGCACGTAAAGTTTTAGAACTGTATGGCAGACCTCAGCTTTTCAAACTGTTTCAAAATTACAGCAACGTAGCGCGAACCTTTGTTGCTCATTGTCCCAATTGCATTACCAAGCAGGGTCCCTTCCTTTTCTGGAATGAACCCGAGTGTCATTGAAATTCAGACGCCATCATTAAAGTAACATCATTCCATTTCACTGCTTTAATTTCAAAATTATAGCTGGCTACAATATTTAGATTACACAAGCACAAATTAGGAGTGCAAATTTTGTTACCATATTTTAGCGTACCTGTGACTGCTGCCCAGCTTGGTACGTACCAAATTTTACTATTGTTAATTGTTCAGAATCATTTAATTCAAGTTCAAAGTTAAATCTCTTATTTCTAAATTGCGTAGATTCAAGTAGCTTTTGAAATGATTGTTGAGGTAGCCCAAGACTAACTTATTTTACTGAATTTCGTAGTGCTTCAGAAACAAAGCTCACTATTAATTTCAGTCACCAAATTAACTGCCAATTTTCCAGTTTTATTAATTCTTTTCCTAAATTAAGTCAGGGTGTATCGAAATTTATTACTTCTGACAAACATTCAGTTTTCACACAACACGTGTCAACCTTCAGTTGCCACGCTTTTAGTGCTAATTAAATGTGCAATAACCTATCTTTTTCAGTTATTATAGTAGTTGTCCATAGGACTGGAGACCATAATTTTCCCCAAATCTCAAAACGCCAATTAATTGTTAACGTAACGACTGCACATTTACTTTCTTTATTAATTTTACCCTTTTATCAAAATTAATTTCCACCAATTTCATTTGCATTTTTCCTTTCATTTAGATGTAACCCTTTCCTCCCTCTTTACCGACAAATTAACCTCAGTGACGATTGCTTTTCCCAAATTTCTAGTAGGTGCACGCCGTTTAATTTTACACTGTCATTAAGGTCGATAAGTGAGGGGGAGGTTACACGTGGCAACCTGGTGACAGGACAATCTTCGGATATGAGGTTGTTCTGGACACGAATTTTGCATTGTGCAAATCTCGTAACAAAGTACTGGTTACGAACAGGTCGTTACGTCAGCGAGAATAAGTAGTGGGAGGAATCCTAATTAGATTTGAGATTTGTCATATATATTGAAAATTTGTAAAATGAGTGAAGGCAACAATTACCAGAATTTGGTAGACTTGGGTACGGAACAATCGGTCGAACAGTGGGAAACGAGCACCGCGGAACCCATTGTTCAGGGGCAGGCGGCTAGCATGAAAGACGCGACCGCCGAAACGCAACAAAGAGCAGAAATGGCTTTCCAAACTTTAGAAAATGTTTCGGAATGGGAAGTGAAAATCAAATCTGAACCCCTTGTTGACGAATACGGGGGGACAAGAGGAAGCCGCTACGGAAGTAAAACCGGTAGTTTCCGGGAATTTAACTGATTTATTGAATGTTTTGATTAACGAAATCAAGAGTCAATCGGCAGAAATTAAAGCTCAGTCTGCCAAGCAAGAAGTTCAGTCTGAAAAAATTGACAGGAAGCTAGACAATCAGAACAAAGCTATTAATGTTGTTAACAACAATCTTAGAGTTGTTAACACAAAAGTTGATAAAATCAAAGAAGATATTGTTGTAATTAATACCGAAATCAGTAATCTTAAACAGGAAATGATAGGTGTTCAGGCGGAAATTGCGAGCATAAATACTCGTTTTGATTCCGAAATTAGCAGAGTCGAGAAAAGTGTAGGAGAAGCAGTTGCTCCGATCATCGAGAATAAGGTGACGGAACAAGTTCAATTAGTGAGAAACGAGGATCAACAGAAGGTGGAAACTTTAAAGGCTTTAGTGTCCGAAGTAGATACTAAAGTGAGGAAGCTGGCTAATACCTGCGAAGAGAAAAAGAGGGAAGTGGAAACGCTTGCGACAACCACTTGCCAAGTAATTACGAGAGTGTCGGAATTACGAAAATAAACTTGGTGAAAAGCAGAGCTATGTGCCAATCTGTGCACATAGTTCGGAATTGTTGACGAAAGAGGAGCGGTTCGACCCCTTGAAAAAAGGCGGTATAAACGCGACGGATTTCATTAAAAATTGTGAAAGAGTTTTACCCAGATCATGGACTAATGAGAGAAAAATGAATGCGGTTATTGACGTGTTGGCTGGTGATGCCAAGCGTTGGGGCGTAAACCTCAACACCACGAACCTGACTTTCGACGAGTTTAAAAATTTGTTTCTGGCTGAATACTGGTCAGAGCAAAAACAACAAAGTGTCTGGCGCGAATTTGTCGTATCGAGGCCTTTCGATGCGAATTCGCGTGGCTCCATGAAGGAGTTTTGTGAGGGTTGGATCCGCAAGTTAGAATATTTGCGTGATCGCCACACGGAATCCGAAATAGTCTGGGAACTCTACAAGAAGCTTCCAGATGATACAAAACGCTACGTAGGAAACCATTACAAGACAATCAATGATTTCCTGGAAAGAGTTGAGGACGAGGGCAATTGGCGCAATGATCGCGACAGTGGTAGAGGCCGTGGTAACAACAACGGGTACCACAACAACCACAACATCGATAACCATGGGAATAATGCATACTGCAACCATGGCAGTAATAATAATAATGGTTCGGGCCGTAATTACAATCGGTACAATGCAAATAATAACAGGAATGACGGAAACCAGTATCGTACTAACGTGATACGGGCTTCACAGAATAGTAATAACGCCAGAGGGTGTGATAAGCCGCCTCAGCAGCATCCGGGGAGAAGATCTGCTGGGACGGGACAGGGAAACCATTAGCCGCGCCGGTGAGGGGCCGACCGGGCGTGGAGAAATTTTGGCGGCCCAATAACGGGAGAGAACCCAGGTGTCGTCGTTTATGAATATTCCGTATGGAATAATCAACGGCGGGAGAGTGTGCCAGTGTTAAGAGAAAGGAGTGCGCCCACAAGTAGTAGATCAGCTGTAGACACGGCAGTAGAAAATACATTCACTGTCAGTGAGAACAATTTAAGTAGTCCAGAATCAGATTTTCACTCTGCAGCGGCGTGTGCGCTGATATGAAACTTCCTGGCAGATTAAAACTGTGTGCCCGACCGAGACTCGAACTCGGGACCTTTGCCTTTCGCGGGCAAGTGCTCTACCATCTGAGCTACCGATGCACGACTCACGCCCGGTACTCACAGCTTTACTTCTGCCAGTATCTCGTCTCCTACCTTCCAAACTTTACAGAAGCTCTCCTGCGAACCTTGCAAACAGTTTTAATCTGCCAGGAAGTTTCATATCAGCGCACACTCCGCTGCAGAGTGAAAATCTCATTCTGGAAACATCCCCCAGGCTGTGGCTAAGCCATGTCTCCGCTATATCCTTTCTTTCAGGAGTGCTAGTTCTGCAAGGTTCGCAGGAGAGCTTCTGTAAAGTTTGGAAGGTAGGAGACGAGATACTGGCAGAAGTAAAGCTGTGAGTACCGGGCGCGAGTCGTGCATCGGTAGCTCAGATGGTAGAGCACTTGCCCGCGAAAGGCAAAGGTCCCGAGTTCGAGTCTCGGTCGGGCACACAGTTTTAATCTGCCAGGAAGTTTCAATTTAAGTAGTGTTCCGGAAATCGATTATAAAGTGGCAGCTGTAACACCTACAGGCCAGATAAGCAGGATTTAGGATCAAAGCTGGATGGTTTTTCTGGAATGACCTGGATATAGACGAGGATTTATTGTGGGAAAATAAAGAAACAGTCGAGGACAAGTGTAGACAGATAGTAGTGTCTGTTAATATGCACGACCTACAACTAAACGTGTTGATTGACACCGGTGCAGAATTGAGTGCTGTATCTGGGAAAATATTTCAGTTACTGAAAGACAGACCTGGTATCGCAGTTATGCCAGTAACACGTGTGAAAATTATCGGTGCTACTGGGAAGGCCAGTAAACCGCCCACAAAACAAATTTTTGTCAACTTCGAGATATGTGGGGCACGATTTGAACAAGAGTTTGTCGCCGTGCCAACTTAACTACGGAAGTAATTATCGGGTTAGATTGGCTATTAAAGTACCATGCAGTGATTAATTGCGAAAGCAAAACTTTGACATGTACATCACAAGATAAAACAATAGTAGTCAGTTTTGACGAGGCAGGAGATGGTGTGGATAGGCAACACCAGCCTATACACATTGTTAACTGGCCGGATGCCATTGACGTAGGTATGAATTTGAACTACTGTAACGTGAGGAATCTCGGCATTGACAATAGTGTAGAAAGTGAATTGGAAAGTATTGTAGACGGTGTGTCAAACGTAACACACGAACAAAGACGAGGCCTATATGAAGTAATAATGAGGAATAATAGTGTGTTTTCAGACAAACCGGGACTTGTGGAAGGATATAAATGCAAGTTGCGTGTAATTCCGCATGAACCATTCTTCGTGAGACCGTATGCTATACCGCTGTCGAAAAAGGAAGCAGTGCAACGGGAGATAGATAAGATGATTGAAAGGGGAGTGATTGAAAGAAGTACGAATCCATACAATAACGGTTTGGTCATTGTAGCAAAACGGGATGGTAGTGTGCGTATTGTGATTGACGCACGCACGTTGAATAGGGTCGTTTAACGCGAGACGGACAGACCAGAGAGTATGGAGGAGATTTTGCAACGTTTTCATGACGTTAAGTTCATGACTAGCCTCGATCTGACGTAGTTACTGGCAAACAGAACTTGAAGAAGAATCTAGGCCATACGCCGCCTTTTTGTTTGCGGGCAGGTGTTATCAGTATAGAGTACTGCCGTTTGGACTTAATATATCTGTGTCCGTATTCATCAGGGCCCTAGATAAAGTGCTAGGGCCGGCTTTGAGATCAAGATTAACTGTATACGTTGACGGCCTATTATTGGCCAATGCCACTTGGCATGACCATTGTGACCTGTTAGATGGAGTTTTTAGAGCATTGCGCCGTGGAGGAATGACTAAAACTAAAGAAATGCGAATTTGTGAAGCAGGAACTGAAGTTTTGAGGACATGTAATTACCACTGCTGGTATTACGAAAGACACAGAGAAACTAGAGGCAATAAGGAATTGTCCTCCACCCAAGTCTAGGAAACAGTTAAGAAGTTTTCTAGGGCTCACAGGATTTTACCGTAAATTTGTAAGAGGACAGGTGTTTAATGATGAAAATTTGAATAACCTCTTACGAAAAAATGTTTCGTTTGTGTGGACTGACGGATGTCAAGCCGCTTTCGAGAGATTAAAAGACGAGTTGTTAAGATCTAACATACTATTTCATCCTGATTTATCGCTACCCTTCCATCTGGGAACGGATTCGTCGAATTACGGGGTGGGGGTAGAACTGTTCCAAGAAGTTGGTAAAGGACAGGATAAGGAACACCGGACGATAGCGTTCGCGAGTCGAACTTTATCAAAAAGTGAGCGAAACTACACGATTTCTGAGAAGGAGTGTCTTGCTATCGTGTGGGGATTCAAGAAGTTCAAGGGTTATCTATGGGATCGTAAGGTGATTGTTCATACGGACCATAAGGCGCTCACGTATCTAAAGGATTGTACACTACTTCACGAAAGACTGACTAGGTGGTCGCTATATTTACAGCAATTTAACTATGACATCTGTTACGTAAAAGGGACCGACAATTGCGTAGCGGATGCGCTGTCGCGGTTGCCCGAGTCCAATCAAGATGTATTGAAAGATGAGCCAGATGGAGTGGCCAAATTATACTATTTTAAAGAAGTTGAGGGACTTAAATTAATAGTGAACATCTGTAAGAATCTAAGTCGTCATCAGAACGAGGACGGTTTTTTAAATATGGTGAAAACCCGATATGACGAAAGGAGTCCAGAAGGAGAGAAATTAAGGAAGTATTACAAGATATACGATCATATCTTGTACATACGTAAGGGCGAAGATAGTAATATTTGACGGGTATGCTGGCCCACCAAATACGTCACGGAAATAATATACTACTACCATTTGGCGTATGGTCACTGTGGACCAAAGAAATGTACGGAAAAGCTGAGTGCAGTAGTGCATTTTAACAACATGTTAAAACGAGTTACTGACAGAGTGAAAACTTGCGATTTATGTCAGAAGGTGAAGGTTACCAACTGTACGAGTCGTGGTCCTATGCAAAGTATAAAGCCTAACGACACCTTTGAATTACTGTGCGTGAACTTGTACAGACCTTTGCCCAAGTCATCAGGAAACTTTGCCTACATTTTAGTAGTGCTAGAAGCTTTTTCCAAGTTCATCAAACTACACCCGATTAGGAAAGCTACAGCCAAAGCGGTCTATAGCAAGTTTGTGAACGATTATTTTGTTCATATTGGTAAGCCCAAGGCGATTCTATCAGACAATGGGGCACAATTTACTTCTAAGTTGTGGAATGAAGGCATGGCAAGTAATGGGGTCGAAGTGATCCATATTTCAGCTTACTGTCCGGCTGGAAATCCCGCTGAGAGGTATATGCGCGAGCTAGGCCGACCTTGCCGTACCTATTGCCACCACAACCATAGGGCATGTGGCAAATATGTAGCAGAATTTGAGAGACTTATGAACACCTTGAGACATGAGTGTACGGGATTTTCTCCAGAGGAAATCCTGTTAGATGACAGAAGTAAAAGTTTAGTGGAAGAGATAATCAGATTCCCTCCACGGATTGACATTAGTATTGGTGTGAAAAAAGATCGTTTGCGAGAAATAATGAAGCTAAAAGCCGATGCTCGGATACGTCGTCATGACGCTAAAGCGCGTTTTGCTAAGTTTGCAATTGGAGACTTCGTGCTTGTAAAAGCTCATGAGAAATCGAGCGAGATAGACAATGAAATCTCTGAATTTAAGTTTGTTTATAATGGACCATATAAAGTCATTGGTGTACCTCACACAAATGCTTATTGCTTAGAGTATCCAAGCTCTGGAAAACTATTGGGTATACGGAACATTGTAGACTTGAAATTGTACCAACCTAGGATTGATTAATACCACAGAATGGGTAATTTGTACAGTATGTAAATATAGAGTGTAATATTTAACGATTTGCTAGATTGTCAAGCTTTTGCCTGACCAAGAGGACATTAAAGAAGTTGTAATTAATAAGTAATTAATTTTGACTAAATGATTTAAGAGTAACTGATTATTAATCAATAATCCAAGCTGCTAGTTTAAGTTTTCAGCCGAGTCACAGTAGATTAATGAATGTAAATATGATTTTGTAACTAGCTGTAAGATTTCATGAATATGTGATTTATTAGTCATTGCGGATGAACTTAGACGCTGTTTTAAGTTTCAGGCTAGTACATGCGTATGATGATGGACAGTTTTGAGTTATCCACTGTGATAGTGTCAATGGACTCCTTGAGATTACTCGGGAGTGAGTTTTTCCGAAAGAATTCAGTGAAACGGACGTTCTGGAAATACCGCTACACAGGCGAGTGAGATTAAGCGTGCCGCACAGGCGGGCGCAACAATACTGGCGAGGCGGAGCCGCTGTCGGCTTTATGTTCGAAATCCGGTACAGAAATTTTTGTCAACATGCTGCTTTTTTTAGTCCTCTCACAGATGACCATCTATTAAATATTGATGGTCATCTGTGAGAGGACTAAAAAAAAGCAGCATGTTGACAAAATTTTCTGTACTGAATTTGAACATAAATTTAACATTTAACTGCTAACACCTACAGTTATATAGCCAAATATTTCCACGTCACCCCTGTAGATAAACAATTCTTTCACCTTGTAGCCTTGCAAGAACAATCCTAAAATCATACTCAGGGGATTACACCATGGTGGCAGTAACTTTGTCTCCCAGTAAAGCAACTAATTATGTGGAAGTAGCTAAAAGTAGAATTAAAATGACGAAGATAAGTTATGTTTAGAGAGACGGAAATGCCTTCGTTTAACAAACAAAATCGATACTGCTGAAGCGCTGCTGACACAATTAAAACAGAAGCGGATGATTACTGAAAGTACAGCTGATATGTTGGAGGTAATCTAAGACTAAAGTCTTAGTCTTATTACCTACATAGTGCTGCAAAGTTAAGAAGCCTAAAGACTAAAATAGTAGTGTCAACAGTGATAACTGTTTTGTGTGGTGTACATTTAATCTTTCAAACACAAATTTTCAGCTTAAGGGCAGTAATATACACCTACCATACTCTTATTAGAATTACTGTAAATGCAAATATTACTACAAATCAAGTTGTCCATTTTTCTATTTTTGTGTAAATATATTATTCATTTGTTAGTAAAAGTTCTTCCTTTTATGTTTGTAGGACCTTCTCCCACCAGTTATTATCCATCTATGGAGAAACTTGAAAGGAGAACATGAGAAGGAGTGCCCTGAAGAGCTACGTAAATTCGCACTTACTCTCAACTTTTTTTCAAGCTGTACCTGTGACTATGTTAGAGAGATTTTTGACAGTCTTTACCACACCCTAGTACTCTACCAAAATGTTACCAAAGAATAAGTGGGAAACCACGGTTCAATGCAGAACTAAAAACTGCACTGATCTTGAAATCACGCCATACGGCAGCCAAGGTAGATGAAATGTCCATCAAGAAACGCATACAATGTCATGGTCAGCGGTTTGTTGGATATGCTGGTGCTGAAGTTACATGTGATAATTTACCTGAGGCAAAAGATACTTGGTCTTAATGGTTGATGTACTGAATAACTGGAAAATTCCAGTGGGATATTTTCTGACAGGTGGTTTGAGTGGAAATGAAAGGGCCAATTTAGTTCTGACTTGTCTTGATTTCCTGAATCAGGTAGATATCAGTGTGCTCTTCTAACATTTGACGGTGCAGCTGATGATATGGCGATGGCTCGTTGTCTCAGGGCTGAACTTAGTGCAGATGGTATGAAACCATGGTTTATAAATCCATCAACAGGTTTAAAAGAATGTATTTTGTTAAATGCTTGCCACATGATAAAACTGGTAAGAAATTGTCTTGCCGTAAAGAGGGCTATTTTCAATAAATATGGCGTACTTAAATGGAGTTCTTTTTGAAACTACAAAAATTACAGGCGCAAGACGAATTGCGTTTGAGGATAAAACTGACGAAACGCCGTATTAATTGGCACAAAGAAACTGTGATTAAAATTTGGGTCCGTCCCAGCTTCAGGGCTGTGAAGTAAAACATAGATTTGTCAGGTTCATAAATAATGTATTTGACACATTGAACAATAGGAATGTTAAACAGCGGGAACCTATTTTGCAAAGGATTCAAAAGACCCTTGGCCTTACTACTTAAAGTAATGTATGCAAATATGTAATGGAAGCGAAAAGTTGACTGTTTACATTAAAATAATTTGTTGGGGGAACAAATGGTCCAAATGGCTCTGAGTACTATGGGACTTAACATCTGAGGTCATCAGTCCCCTAGAACTTAGAACTATTTAAACCTAACTAACTTAAGGACATCACACATATCCATGCCCGAGGCAGGATTCGAACCTGCCACCGTAGCGGTCTCGCGGTTCCAGACTAAAGCGCGTAGAACCGTTCGGCCACAACGGCCGGCTGTTGAGGGAACATCACTGGCGCACTCCTCAAGAAAAATTGATGCCACAGGCATGGTCATTAGTCTGTATTCATCCTCAATTGTGCATGAGGATATTACAAATAGATTTGCACCAGGAATTACATTTTTATTGGCTCACAAAAGTAGTCAAGACCACTTTGAAGTATCTTTCAGTACTGTGGGGAGTCGTGGGGGCAGAATAATAATCCCCTAGCTCAGCAATTTGAAGCTGCTTTCAAGAGACTTCTGGTGCACATACAGATTGGAACACCAAGAGGTGCAAATTGTTCTGCCACTGATGCTACCACTGTAACATCAACTAATCATCAAAATGAGGAGGTTGAATGCAATGACTTGCCTCCTGTTCCAGGGATGGCATTAATAAATCATGACACCGCATCCATCTTCCCTCACTATATATATGAATGATGTTGTCGAATACATTGCTGGATTTGTGTCCAGCAAACTCGTCAAAAAAGTTAGGTGCAATATATGCCAGTTGGCATTACGTTCCAATGTTTCATGCTCAGGGGTCATGAACAGAAAGGACAGAGGTGGCTTGTCTCTTGCATCGAATGATGTTATTTAGCTCTGTAAAATGGGCAAGAGGGTATTAAAGCAAGCATCAATTTTAAATGTGAAAAGCCCCTTGAAGAAATTGGTCACTGCAGCTTTGCAGGACTTAAGGAAAGATGTTTCCCCTCAGTTGAATGA
This sequence comes from Schistocerca americana, assembly GCF_021461395.2. Classification (NCBI taxonomy): domain Eukaryota; kingdom Metazoa; phylum Arthropoda; class Insecta; order Orthoptera; family Acrididae; genus Schistocerca; species Schistocerca americana. Next base: position 312,782,491 of record NC_060122.1, read on the forward strand.
ACATGTCACTAATTGTTCACCCCTTGACAATCACATTCGCCAGTTAAAAAAAGCTGTACTGACTGAGTGTTTTAAAATAAGACTACACCATGAAGCAAGACTCTGTGGGGAGAGAATATATGATTCTCAGATCAGGAGTTTCTACACTATAATAGTCCTATTAAGAACCAGTGATTGTGTGTTTTCAGACTAGATGTATGTGCTAGTATTGACAGAAATTTGACTCCTAAACTTTAGTTTGTGTTTTCGTGTGATATAAATCAATTTTTAAGCTGACTTAATTATTTGTCCATTTTCACCCACATACGATGTATTCCAGAGTGTCAAAGAATTGAAATAAATAAAGTTGATTCTAAAAGATTTGTCTTAGTGGTTTAATAATACAAAATGTCCACAGTATAAGGGTATAAGTTTTGAATAAGTGCTATTTGTCTGTGATAAATTAAGTACTTATATTATTATCATCAGTACTTTCACTTTTTTGTGTTAACTGCTGATTTTTAGAATGCTGTTCACCTTTCTGGTACAAGGTCAGGAATTGAAAATTTTGTCATCAAAAATGTACTTCCCCCTGACATTTTACCAGAAAAAGCTGCAGCATTAACACACATAACACAGCCTACGGCAGATCCTAAAGAAGTTATGAAACTGATAATGCTCCTGTTAAAAAGGCTGTTCACCTTACTCTTCTGAGAGAGCAATTCATCTGTATGAAATATACAATAATGTATAGAGAAACACAGTGGTATTAAGCTTGATTAAAGACTGTATAAAGTGTTTGGGCTGTACTTTGCTGTCCATGATGATAGGTTTTAGTAGGTAGTGTCTATTCACCAGAAGTGAGCAGCAAGATCACTGTGTAAAGCAGCTAACCACACATTGTGCAGAATGCTTTTTAGGCTCTTGGAATTCTTACTCCCCAATATCTGTTATCCTTCATGGTTTTTCCTACTGACGACAAAAACAAGTTTCAGCTGAACTGTGTTGTACTTAACACCATGTAAGACAATCAAAATCATTTTCATGTGCATTGTGCATTCTTGCTCAATGTTCTGAGATGAGTAATGGATTCTGCTGCAAAGGTATGGTATTTGGCAAGCTCCCATCTTACACAAAGCAAGAAATTGGGAATTTCTTCTAATTCAAAAGAAAACTATACTTAAATCAGCCACTCTTTTTGCTTCTTGAAGATCTAGTTTCATTAATTTATAAGTGCCTTTGGTTACTTGGCAGGTACAAATGTGTGCTATAAGGCTATATATTAAATAGTAATCCACTGCAAGCAATGTTCAGTTTTTGCAGATATGAGTAACTGTTTTGTTTGAAAAATTCAAGTAATCAAGTTAGTATTACGTTACCAGTGGGAGGTAAACAGCAAGTATTTAGTATAACAATGGATGTAACAGCTTTTTTCAAAGTAGCAACTTTCATTTTACCTTAATTAATTAGCTGCTGTAGGTATGAAAATAACTATGCAGTATAGAGATAGGTCCATTAATGATAATACGGATTGTGTACAATTTCCTTGTGGTTATTGTAGATCTTGGCTAATTCCACATTCCTGAGAGTTTCCAATGAACCATGTAATTTTGTTACAGATCAAATTTTATGCTTTGTATTAGCAGCATAATAAATGATCTTCATACATGCCCAAATAAGTCATCTTTTGAGACTATACACTTCACAAACCGATGAAAATCTCAATTGTGAAAGGAAACTATTTCAAAATGTTTCCATGAGTTCATAGTTAGGATGGATGTTGGTTCTTGGATGTAAAACTTGATAAATGACCAAGGTCTGGAGACGACATAATACGCTACCTATCTCGATATTGTTTTGGTATAAACCAGTATGCAAATGTTTACTTAAGAAAGAAAAGCAAAAAAAAAAATGTGCTTGTGTGTAAATAACCGACACTAGGCACACAAATGATTTTCCTTTCTTACAAAAGCATACTAAAACATTTCACATACATTCTTGTGGAGTCGTTGGAAAACAAATAAATGCGAAATTGTTATTTTGTCTTCCAGTCCTGTGGCAGCAGTCAGCTACAAGAACTCATTGTGAAAAAAAGTAATCAACTTAACCGCAAGTAAAAACGATAACCATTGCTTTATTATCAGGAATTTCGGAAAACTAGGTTCACTGCACTACTAATGTGTAACAGTAGTGTGTGTGTATGTGTGTGTGTGTGTGTGTGTGTGTGTGTGTGTGTGTGAGTGTCTATGTGTATTGAACCGTGGACCTAGAAACGACGGAGAGGCTTCGTCCCCGCCATAGCCCTCAGAGCTATATAACGCCACAACAGGCTACAGCAGTCCACTCACCACACACCGAATTCAGGGTTACTGTGCCGTTCGGTCCCAAGTGGACCCCCCCCCCCCCCCCTCAGGAACGTCTCATACCAAACGAGTATAACCCCAAATGTTTGCATGGTAGGGTAATTACGGCGTACGCATACATACCTTCCCAATGAACCATGGACCTTGCCGTTGGTGGGGAGCCTTGCGTGCCTCAACGATACAGATAGCCGTACAGTAGGTGGAACCACAACGGAGGGGTATCTGTTGAGAGGCCAGACAAACGAGTGGCTCCTGAAGAGGGGCAGCAGCCTTTTCAGTAGTTGCAGGGGCAACGGTCTGGATGATTGACTGATCTGGCCTTGTAACACTAACCAAGATGGCCTTGCTGTTCTGGTACTGCGAACGGCTGAAAGCAAGGGGAAACTATAGCCGTAATTTTTCCCGAGGGCATGCAGCTTTACTGTATCGTTAAATGATGATGGCGTCCTCTTGGGTAAAATATACTGGAGGTAAAATAGTCCCCCATTCGGATCTCCGGGTGGAGACTACTCAAGAGGACGTCATTATCAGGAGAAAGAAAACTGGCGTTCTACGGATCGGAACGTGGAATGTCAGATCCCTTGATCGGGCAGGTAGGTTAGAAAATTTAAAAAGGGAAATGGATAGGTTAAAGTTAGATATAGTGGGAATTAGCGAAGTTCGGTGGCAGGAGAAACAAGACTTTTTGTCAGGTGAATACAGGGTTATAAATACAAAATCAAATATGGGTAAAGCAATAGGAGTACGGGTAAGCTACTACAAACAGCACAGTGAACACATTATTGTGGCCAAGATAGACACGAAGCCCACGCCTAATACAGCAGTACAAGTCTATATGCCAACTAGCTCTGCAGATGACGAAGAAATTGATGAAATGTATGAAGAGATAAAAGAAATTATCCAGGTAGTGAAGGGAGACGAAAAGTTAATAGTCATGGGTGACTGGAATAAAAGAGTAGGAAAAGGGAGAGAAGGAAACATAGTAGGTGAATATGGATTGGGGCTAAGAAATGAAAGAGGAAGCCGCCTGGTAGAATTTTGCGCAGAGCATAACTTAATCATAGCTAACACTTGGTTCAAGAATCATGAAAGAAGATTGTGTACATGGAAGAACCTTGGAGATACTAAAAGGTATCAGATAGATTATATAATAGTAAGACAGAGATTTAGGAACCAGGTTTTAAATTGTAAGACACTTCCAGGGGCAGATGTGGACTCTGACCACAATTTATTGGTTATGAACTGTAGATTATAACTGAAGAAACTGCAAAAAGGTGGGAATATAAGGAGATGGGACCTGGATAAACTGAAAGGACCAGAGGTTGTACAGAGTTTCAGGGAGAGCATAAGGGAGCAATTGACAGGAATGGGGGAAAGAAATACAGTAGAAGAAGAATGGGTAGCTTTGAGGGAGGGCTAGTAGAAACCCTTGGGTAACAGAAGAAATATTGACTTTGATTGATGAAAGGAGAAAATATAAAAATGCAGTAAATGAAGCAGGCAAAAAGGAATACAAACATCTCAAAAATGATATCAACAGGATGTGCAAATTGGCTAAGAAGGGATGGCTAGAGGACCAATGTAAGGATGTAGAGGCCTATCTCACTAGTGGTAAGACAGATACTGCCTACAGGAAAATTAAAGAGACCTTTGGAGAAAGGAGAACCACTTGCATGAATATCAAGAGCTTTGATGGAAACCCAGTTCTAAGCAAAGAAGGGAAAGCTGAAAGGAGGAAGTCTTTATTAGCAAGTTCTCCAATATGGTAAGTACGGTAAGCAATAATGTCTCCGTCTACAAAACTTTCAAGTCCTGGAACAGTAGGTACTCCTGTACCACCTCGTACAATGGCTACAGTAAGCCAACCATTACCATGGGTAAAGGAATCGTTAATGTCAATGCTAAAATTAAGTCTACATCCACAGAAAATACATGGTCCATCGACGAGTGCAGTAGCAACAGTATTATTGATGGTATTCTTCTTCTTGTCTGCAGCTGATGTGGAGAATTCGATGTTTTCAATTGTTTTATACACTCCTGGAAATTGAAATAAGAACACCGTGAATTCATTGTCCCAGGAAGGGGAAACTTTATTGACACATTCCTGGGCTCAGATACATCACATGATCACACTGACAGACCCACAGGCACATAGACACAGGCAACAGAGCATGCACAATGTCGGCACTAGTACAGTGTATATCCACCTTTCGCAGCAATGCAGGCTGCTATTCTCCCATGGAGACGATCGTAGAGATGCTGGATGTAGTCCTGTGGAACGGCTTGCCATGCCATTTCCACCTGGCGCCTCAGTTGGACCAGCGTTCGTGCTGGACGTGCAGACCGCGTGAGACGACGCTTCATCCAGTCCCAAACATGCTCAATGGGGGACAGATCCGGAGATCTTGCTGGCCAGGGTAGTTGACGTACACCTTCTAGAGCACGTTGGGTGGCACGCGATACATGCGGACGTGCATTGTCCTGTTGGAACAGCAAATTCCCTTGCCGGTCTAGGAATGGTAGAACGATGGGTTCGATGACGGTTTGGATGTACCGTGCACTATTCAGTGTCCCCTCGACGATCACCAGTGGTGTACGGCCAGTGTAGGAGATCGCTCCCCACACCATGATGCCGGGTGTTGGCCCTGTGTGCCTCGGTCGTATGCAGTTCTGATTGTGGCGCTCACCTGCACGGCGCCAAACACGCATACGACCATCATTGGCACCAAGGCAAAAGCGACTCTCATCGCTGAAGACGACACGTCTCCATTCGTGCCTCCATTCACGCCTGTCGCGACACCACTGGAGGCGGGCTGCACGATGTTGGGGCGTGAGCGGAAGACGGCCTAACGGTGTGCGGGACCGTAGCCCAGCTTCATGGAGACGGTTGCGAATGGTCCTCGCCGATACCCCAGGAGCAACAGTGTCGCTAATTTGCTGGGAAGTGGCGGTGCGGTCCCCTACGGCACTGCGTAGGATCCTACGGTCTTGGCGTGCATCCGTGCGTCGCTGCGGTCCGGTCCCAGGTCGACGGGCACGTGCACCTTCCGCCGACCACTGGCGACAACATCGATGTACTGTGGAGACCTCACGCCCCACGTGTTGAGCAATTCGGCGGTACGTCCACCTGGCCTCCCGCATGCCCACTATACGCCCTCGCTAAAAGTCCGTCAACTGCACATACGGTTCACGTCCACGCTGTCGCGGCATGCTACCAGTGTTAAAGACTGCGATGGAGCTCCGTATGCCACGGCAAACTGGCTGACACTGACGGCGGCGGTGCACAAATGCTGCGCAGCTAGCGCCATTCGACGGCCAACACCGCGATTCCTGGTGTGTCCGCTGTGCCGTGCGTGTGATCATTGCTTGTACAGCCCTCTCGCAGTGTCCGGAGCAAGTATGGTGGGTCTGACACACCGGTGTCAATGTGTTCTTTTTTCCATTTCCAGGAGTATATATTGTGTGTCTGTATAGAGGGTCTATACAAGGGCGATGTACTTGAGAACAATATTATAGAAATGGAAGAGAATGTAGATGAAGATGAAATGGCAGATATGATATTGCGTGAAGATTTTGACAGAACACTGAAAGACCTGAGTCGAAACAAGGCCCCCGGAGTAGACAACATTCCATTAGAACTACTGACAGCCTTGGGGGAGCCAGTTCTAACAAAACTTTACCAAGATGTATGAGACAGGTGAAATACCCTCAGACTTCAAGAAGAATATAATAATCCCAATCTCAACGAAAGCAGATGTTGACAGATGTGAAAATTACCGAACCGTCAGTTTAATAAGTCACAGCTGCAAAATACTGACGCGAATTCTTTACAGACGAATGGAAAAACTGGTAAAAGCCGACCTCGGGGAAGATGTTATTCAATCTGTATATTGAGCAAGCAGTAAAGGAAACAAAAGAAAAGTTCGGAGTAGGTATTAAAATCCATGGAGAAGAAATAAAAACTGAGGTTGGCCGATGACATTGTAATTCTGTCAGAGACAGCAAAGGACTTGCAGGAGCAGTTGAACGAAATGGACAGTGTCTTGAAAGGAGGGTATAAGATGAACATCAACAAAAGCAAAACAAGGATAATGGAATGTAGTCGAATTAAGTCGGGTGATGCTGAGGGAAGTAGATTAGGAAATGAGACACTTAAAGTAGTAAAGGAGTTTTGCTATTTGGGGAGCAAAATAACTGATGATAGTCGAAGTAGAGAGGATATAAAATGTAGACTGGCAATGGCAAGGAAAGTGTTTCTGAAGAAGAAAAATTTGTTAACATCGAGTATAGATTTAAATGCCAGGAAGTCGTTTCTGAAAGTATTTGTATGGAGTGTAGCCATGTATGGAAGTGAAACTTGGACGATAAATAGTTTGGACAAGAAGAGAATAGAAGCTTTCGAAATGTGGTGCTGCAGAAGAATGCTGAAAATTAGATGGGTAGATCACATAACTAATGAGGAGTTATTGAATAGAATTGGGGAGAAGAAGAGTTTGTGGCACAACTTGACTAGAAGAAGGGATCGGTTGGTAGGACATGTTCTGAGACATCAAGGAATCACCAATTTAGTACTGGAGGGCAGAGTGGAGGGTAAAAATCGTAGAGGGAGACCAAGAGATGAATACACTAAGCAGATTCAGACGGATGTAGGCTGCAGTAGGTACTGGGAGATGAAGAAGCTTGCACAGTATAGAGTAGCATGAAGAGCTGCATCAAACCAGTCTCAGGACTGAAGACCACAACAACAACCTTTGACTATTCAGAGATGTCACTAAACCGTTCCAAAGTAGTAAAAACCGTGCATGAATAGCACCTATTAGAAGGAGGGAGTCCGACAGCCGATGACTTCCAATCATTCCACCAGGAAGGCGGTACACGGTTCGTGTTGTGCCTATAGCCCGCGTCACCTAGGACGGCGCTTCCGCACATAGTGGAATGGAAGCGGGGGGGGGGGGGGGGGGGGGGCGGCGGGGATGAGAACTTCACATGCGCAGCAGATAGTGGGAAAGCGAAGTCCACGTTGCTGAACTGCATTGCTGCGGTTGCCTACGGTACATTTTATTATACGTTCAAATCTATGAGGGGAATAATAAATGTTCAAAACAGTTTCGATCAGTCGTCGTGAAAGAAATATTAATTCACGTCCACTGCTCCACACATGTACTCTGCGTGACGTTGGGAGGTGAGAATAGCTCACACAGTTTTGTGAGGAGGCGAAGTACAATTTTCTCAAAACGACATTGAAATTGCTTGCAATAATTACGATTTATTGCGATTTGAACTGCATTATAAGTAAAAATTTAATACACAACAAAATTAACTTCAAGCACAAACCGATATCATTATATTTGCTTGACAACTGCTTCTGCTCAATAGAATTTTTAAAAATGTGTAAGGTGTGTGTGCGTGTGTGTGTGTTTGACGATAGTTAATTGTAATCTCTCCGTGTAAAAAACAATTAGTGGTAGCAAAGATTAATATAAAAGACTATCATAAAAATGGTCAGTAAGTTATCATCTTTTTCGTTGTTAACGGGCATTATGAGTGTAAACCAACACGTTCGATTTTACAGTGAGAGACCGCTTTTATAATCCATTAAACAAACAACCGTTATCTGCGACTAACTCAAGGGAATTTGACTGATAACATCGAAAACCACAGATATCTCGACAAGTAACAGTTACTGTCATTTTAGAGCCTTATCCAGTTCGTGTCTCGAAAATGACAGAGGTTTGCAACATGGTGGGGGAAGCTTAACTTCTCCTTGGGCAATATGTTGAACATTATAGTCTGCATAATTAAAAGGATACAAGGTCCTAATCAAAAAGGCTAGGAAGTTCCAATTATAATGTATGCAACTGTTACGTTGACAAACACATTTTTTAAACCACGAATCTCTAAAACTGAGAAATATTATTACTTTGTTCCAAAGTCTACATCGCAGTACCACCATCACAACTATTTGAATCTGTTTCTGAACAATTTGATTTTAAATTTACGATAATAGGTTCAAGGCTTATATCCATCATCACTTCCCTGTCAAATTCTTCTTTCTGAAGCTTTTCAGCATGACACACAGACTGTGCCCACGCTAGAAGTGGGATGTTGTCTGTTGCCTCATTGTCTTGCTTCATGCACAAGCGATTCACTGTATGTTATCTTGAATGATTTGTTTTTTTCTCCCACATAGCCTCAAAACCCTTCGCCCAAATTAATTCCATGGGGCTACAATGACAGTGACACATGGGTAAACGCAAAACTTTATTGTCCCATTCATGTGCAGGGAAGTCAAGTTTGTACGTTCTGTCATCTGGAAGAGATCGACACGAGTCTGGTTTATACGGTCCTCAACATTTTTATTTTTAAGCTGGGGAAAAATATCAGCTTTTCTGGTGTTTGAACTTGATGTTTTCTCTATAACGGTTGAATTATAACTGGCAATGTCCGATTTCGAAGCAAGGTATGACAAGAATTGTGAATCACTTCATGAAACAGACAGTGTTCATTGCCGAATACTAATCACTGCTATTTTCTTGCACGTAAATACAAGTTTATTCTCAGAAATAAAACCAGAAGAAGAGTCAGCATGCAGAATAATTATCCGAGAACATATCCCTATGAGAACTTTAAAACTGCCAGTACCATTACTCATTTTCCAGATCTTCTTGGAATGATTGTAACTGACCTATGTTTAAGCAAGGTAATACACTGTTGAACTACTTCTTTGTCTTGTATCGTGAATCCTTATATGGGCTGTAGTTCATGCTGCACCTATATCACTTCTTTGAACTAAAAACTCTCTTATTAACATATCTGAAACCAAGTCTTTTAAAATTCTTTACCTTAATGAAGCGCTTACCATTGAAGCCTGCATAACTGTAAAGTAGTTTTGTGTCGGGTATTCATCATTCACATGGAGCACTTTAAAACATCGTTGTTAAAACTATCCATTTGTGTTACCGGTTCCTTGTGATTTCTGGATCCAGAAAGGGCCATACAGGACCTGCAATATGCGGTCGTGCATTATCCTGCTGAAATGTAGGGTTTTGCAGGGATCGAATGAAGGGTAGAGCCATGGGTCGTAACACATCTGAAATGTAACGCCCACTGTTCAAAGTGCCGTCAATGCGAACAAGAGGTGACCGAGACGTGTAACCAATGGCACCCCATACCATCACGCCGGGTGATATGCCAGTATGGCGATGACGAATACACGCTTTCAATGTGCGTTCACCGCGATGTTGCCAACCACAGATGCGACCATCATGATGCTGTAAACAGAATCTGGATTCATCCGGAAAAATGACGTTTTGCCATTCGTGCACCCAGGTTCGTCGTTGAGTACACCAAACAGGCGCTCCTGTCTGTGATGCAGCGTCTAGGGTAACCGCAGCCATGGTCTCCGAGCTGATAGTCCATGCTGCTTCAAACATCGTTGAACTGTTCGTGCAGCTGGTTGTTGTCTTGCAAACGTCCCCATCTGTTGACTCAGGGATCGAGACGTGGCTGCACGATCCGTTACAGCCATGCGGATAAGATGCCTGTCATCTCGACTGCTAGTCATACGAGGCCGTTGGGATCCAGCACGGCATTCCGTATTACCCTCCTGAACCCACCGATTCCATATTCTGCTAACAGTCATTGGATCTCGACCAACGCGAGCAGCACGGCGTTCCGTATTACCCTCCTGAACCCACCGATTCCATATTCTGCTAACAGTCATTGGATCTCGACCAACGCGAGCATATCACAACATCTTCTTCCTGTCGGTTAAATTTCGCGTCTGTAGCACGTAATCTTCGTGGTGTAGCAATTTTAATTGCCAGTAGTGTAGTTCTAGGTTCTAGGAGACTGATGACCTGAGATGTTATGTCCCACAATGCTCAGAGCCATTTTTCTACGGTTCCTGCAGCTCTGATACTTTCCTTTGCAATTCTCTTTACAGTTTTCTTGCCGACACCTCGTGGTTCTGAAGTCTGTTCTTGAGTTTTCCAATGTCAACAATAGGAGGCCTGCTTTTAAATTCAGTTTTGAAAAAGTTATAAATGTGGTAAATAATCCGCCTCGCCTGCTCGTGAAGCACTTCACGTTTATTGCTGTCACCTGACTTTTTTTAATCGTATTTAAACATTTACAAGATGCACATTCACAGCTATACTGCTGCAAAAGAAAAAAAGGGAAAAAAATTGATAGTTGAATGAATAATTCGTTTGTCGCGAAGAACGGCAACAGTGGAGCATGCAGGAACGAGACTCTTTCTCTCTGTCTAGCTGTAACTCTCTGATAGCCGCTCGGAAAGAGAATGAGTATTATTGTTTGCCAGTGGCTAGGGGGATGCCCAAAACGGCTGAAAATTGGACCGCCTTCTTACATGACGCGAACAATAGACTGTAAATACCGTGGTTCGATCGCCTCCGCGTTGTTACTTAGTGCCAGGAAGGGCTCTCAACAAGGGAAATGTCCAGGCGTCTCGGAGTGAACCAAAGCGATGTTGTTAGGACATTGAGGAGATACAGAGACACAGGAACTGTCGATGACACGCCTCGCTCAAGCCGCCCGACGGCTACTACTGCAATGCATGACTGCTACCTACGGACTATGGCTCCAAGGAACCCAGACAGCTAAGCCACCATGTTGAACAATGCTACTTGTGCAGCCACTGGGCGTCGTGTTACGACTCAAACTGTGCGTAATAGGCTGGATGGTGCGCAACTTCACTCCTGATGTGCATGGCGAGGTCCATCTTTGCGCCATGCAGCGCAATACAGACACGCCCAACAACATGCCGAATGGACCGCCGAGTGTCACATATGCCTTCAAGCAGAAAATCGTGAGAGACGTGTTTGGAGGCAACCCGGTCAGGCTGAACGTCTTAGGCACACAGTCCAGCGAGTGCAGCCAGGTGGAGGTTCCCTGCTGTTTTGAGGTGGCATTATGTGGGGCCGACGTACACCGCTGGTGGTCATGGAAGGCGCCATACCGGCTGTACGATACGTGAATGCCATACTCTGACCGATAGTGCAGCCATATCGGCAGCATATTGGCGAGGCATTCGTCTTCATGGACAACTCGCGCCCCCATCGTGCACATTTTGTGAATGACTTCCTTCAGGGTAACGAAATCGCTCGACTAGAGTGGCCAGCATGTTCTCCAGAGATGACCCATATCGAACATTCCTGGGTGTAGATTGAAAAGGGCTGTTTATGGACGATGTGACCCACCAACCGCTCTGAGGGATCTACGCCGAATCGCCGTTGAGGAGTGGGACAATCTGGACCAACAGTGCCTTGATGAACTTGTGGACAATATGCCACGACGAATACAGGCATGCATCATTGCAAGAGGACGTACTAGTGGGTATTAGAGGTACCAGTGTGTACAGCAATTTCGGTGACAATCTCTGAAAGTCTCGCTGTATGGTGGTACAACATGCAAGGTGGTTTTCATGAGCAATAAAAATGGCGGAAATGATGTTTATGTTCATCTATATTACAATTTTCTGTACAGGTTCTGGAACACTCGAAACCGAAGTGATGAAAAACTTTTTTTGGTGTGTGTATTATTGTACTTACTATTGGAAGTAAATGATGATGAAAACATTCTATTCCAACAGTTGCATAATGGAAACGTTGAAACATGTCCGATTGTTAAGATGAGGCTTAATAAAAATTTCATTTACGACACTTATCAATCGTCATTTATTAAACGAAGACAAAAATCTGAGAGTTCTTCACGTTAAATATTTCTCAGTTTAAGTATTTCCGAGATCTCGTCAACGAAGCTTTCGGGAAGAATTCATCACATAGATATTTGTGTACAATAACACTTGACGCGAAATTAGGCGTAACACTAAAACGAGAGAAGTCAAAATACTTCGAACACTACAGCAGTTTATTAATCATTTGTTCTGTTGTAAATCGTGTTCTTCCATATACCTGGCAAATACGAACAAATATAGAAGAGACGCAGTTTCGCTTCAGGGATAAAATTCTACCGTTTTCAAGACAGTAAAGCAGGTTTGAATAAAAATATGGCACATTTTGCACAACTACATAACAGATTATTTGAACTGAGTCATCGCTCGTCAAGCTAAGCCTGTCGTAGCCACATCTCACAACGCAGTTAATTGCAGAGCTAGCTATGTTGCATTTTGAATTTTCGTAGACTACTGCAGTACTACATTTCACTAAGTGAATTCTTGTAAAGGAAAGAGAACCAAGCGACACCTGTGCCAAACTGTATCCAAGATCTAATTTCTATTTTTGTGTATCCAGAGAAATTTCTGCATCTATATCTATCCTCTGCAAACCGCTGTGAAGTGCATCGCAGTGGATATGCCCTATTGTACCAATTGTGAGGGCTTTTTGCGGTTCTGTTCACGTATGGAGCACGGAAAAAATGACTGTTTAAATGCCTCTGCCCTTGCTGTTCTTAGTCTAACCTTGTCCACACGATCCACATGGGAGCTTTGTGTACAGGATTGTAATGCATTCCTAAAATCGTCATTTAAAGCCGGTTTTTGAAACTTGATAAGCAGGCTTTCTCGGGCTAGTTTACGTGCATCCTCAAGTATCCACCAGTTCAGTTCTTTCCACATCTCAGTGATACTCCCCGCAGGTCAAACAAACCTGTGACCATTCGTGCTGCCCTTCTCTGTATACCTTCGATATTTCCTGTTAGTCCTGTTTGGTATGGGTTCTGCACACTTGTACAACATTCTAGGATGAGTCTGATGAGTGGTTTGTAAGCAATCGTCTTCGTAGACTGCATTTCTCCAGTATTCTACTAATAAACCGAAGTCTGAAACCTGACCTGCCCTACTCGTGACTGGGTCTATGTGATCGTCCCATTTCATATCCCTGCAAAGTATTACAACCAGGTATTTGGCTCATTCCAATTGTAACTCGTTGATATTGTAGTCATAAGATAACTCGTTTTTTTTCGTTTTGTGAAGGGCACAATTTTACGTTTCTGAACAATTAATGCAAGTTACCAATGTGTGCACCACATTGAAATTTTAGCAACACCTTAGTGAATATTTAGGCAGCTTCTTTCAGACAGTACTTCATTGTAGATAACTGCATCATCTGCAAAAATGTGAGATTAATATTAATATTGTTCGTAAGGCAATAAACACAGACACGAACAGTAAGGGTATCAACACATTTCCTGGGATACACACGAATTTAGTCATCATTTGATGACTCTGCATCCAAGACAGCTTGCTGCATCTTCGCTAACAAAAGCTCCTTAATCCAGTTACAAATTTCAACTTGATACCCCACATGATCATACTGTTGATAATAAGCATAGCTGTGGTACTGAGACCAATGCTTTTCGGGACTCGAGAAATATTACATCTACCTGACTACCTATATATTTGGCTTTCAGTTTGTCGTGTGAGAAGAGTGTGAGTTAGGTTTCACATGATCGATGTTTTCGGAATCCCTGCTGGTTGGCATGGAGAAGGTAAAATGGCAATGAGCGTTTGGCATTGTTGGCCGAGAGGCCCTATCCGGGGAAGTTCGGCACCTGAGTGCAAGTCTTATTTCAGTGGACGCCACATTGGGCGAATTACGTGCCGGTGATGAGGATGAAACAACGATGAGAACAACACAACAACCCGTCCATGAGCGGAGGAAATCTCCAACCCGCTCGGGCATCGAACCCGGGCCCACTACATGGAAGGCAAACACGGAACCACTCAGCTAAGTAGGCGGACATGGAGAAGGTCATTCTCTTCGAAATACGTCTTTATGTTTGATCTCAGAATGTGTTCTGAGATACTATAAATTTATGTCAAGGATGTTAGACGGTAATTTTGTAGATAACTTCCGCTACCCTTCTTGTAGATGGATGTGACCTATGCTTCCTTCCAATTACTGGGCACGGGTTTTTATTAGTGGGATCAACGACAGATTACAGTTAACAGTTGGGGTTAACTCAGCCGCAATAGAAAATCTGATAGGGGTTCCATCGAGCCCTGGGATTTGTTCAGTTTTAACGAGTAGATAACTCTTTAATGATTGCAAATGTTAAGCATACAATTTCTCGTAGGATAGGAGGCAATGCTTTAAATTGTAATATTAAACACGTGTACGGAATAAAATATTCGGTTGTTAGTTTTAGAAACAAGCATGGAAATAATTCGTTTTGACATCAGATATACCATGTGAGGCCAGACAGTAAATTTTCGTTTGAATTTGACAAATGAAGTTCGATTTTCTATATGTTGCTTTCCTTTTTGACCACACGGCTGCTTACATACTTGCTGTGACATCTTTCAGATGCTTTAAGATGTTCACTACTGGCCATTAAAATTACTACACCACAAAGATGACGTGCTACAGACGCGAAATTTAATCGACAGGAAGAAGATGCTGGGATATGCAAATGATTAGCTTTTCAGAGTATTCACACATGGTTGGCGCCGGTGGCGACACCTACAACGCGCTGACATGAGGAAAGTTTCCAACCGATTTCTCATACACAAACAGCAGTTGACCGGCGTTGCCTGGTGAAACGTTGTTGTGATGCCTCGTGTAAGAAGGAGAAATGCGTACCATCACGTTTCCGACTGTGACAAAGGTCGGATTGTAGCCTATCGCGATTGCAGTTTATCGTATAGCGAGACTGCTGCTCGCGTTGGTCGAGATCCAATGACTGTTAGCAGAATATGGAATCGGTGGGTTCAGAAGGGTAATACGGAACGCCGTGCTGGATCCCAACGGCCTCGTATCACTAGCAGTCGAGATGACAGGCATCTTATCCGCATGGCTGTAACGGATCGTACAGCCACGTCTCGATCCCTGTGTCAACAGATGTGGACGTTTGCAAGACAACAACCATCTGCACGAGCAGTTCGACGACGTTTGCAGCGGCATGTACTATTTAATGAAACTAATAAAAAAAATATAAAAATAAAATGAAATGTGAATTGATTTGATTATGTTGGGGGATGCAAATATTACTTTGAATTGTTTTTGTTATTCGCTCTTTCAGTACGAACTTTGTTGTAGAACCCCTTATTTACGTGTGGTAATAAAAATTCATTTAGACAGAATTAAGCACATTTAAAATTACGTGAACTTAGTCAACCCTCTCATGCTGATAAATTCGTATTAACTGATTAAGAACATTTACTTGAAAATTGTATAAATTAAATTTTTTTACGTATTTCGGCCTTGGCACACATTTTATAAATGCCGTGGTTTTTTTAAAATATTTACTGAATTCTTTCCCGGCGTTAGCTATGGAACACAAGACTGTCTCTGTTAGCAGAAAATGGTTAAATATTGCCAAGCCGACCTGAACGTTTAATTATCATTGATAAAACACACTTCACTATACGTTTAAGTTATTTGCTTTAGAAATTGAAAGAACCAACAGATTGTTAAACTTCAATGTCAACTATCCGCCTATGAATGCACAAATGTGAAACCAGTAATAAATTCCGTCAGTCTCAGGATTGCTGTAAATGAAACATATTTTCGTAATTCACTGCTAATTTTATCTGCTCCCGATTTACGGGTTTGGTTAATTTTTGTTAGCGGAACAATTTTTAAATGTGTCAACAGATGTGGACGTTTTCAAGACAACAACCATCTGCACGAGCAGTTCGACGACGTTTGCAGCGGCATGGAGTATCATCTCGGAGACCATGGCTGCGGTTACCCTTGACGCTGCATCACAGACAGGAGTGCCTGCGATGGTGTACTCAACGACGAACCTGGGTGCACGAATGGCAAAACGTCATTTTTCGGATTAATCCAGGTTGTGTTTACAGAATCTTGATGGTCGCATCCGTGTTTGGCGACATCGCGGTGAACGCACATTGGAAGCGTGTATTCGTCATCGCCATACTGGCATATCCCCTGGCGTGATGGTATGGAGTGCCATTGGTTACACATCTCGGTCACTTCTTGTTCGCATTGACGGCACTTTGAACAGTGGACGTTACATTTCAGATGTGTTACGACTCGTGGCTCCACCCTTCATTCGATCCCTGTGAAACCCTACATTTCAGCACGAAAATGCACAACCGCATGTTGCAGGTCCTGTACGGGCCTTTCAGGATACAGAAAATGTTCGTCTGCTGCCCTGGCCAGCGCATTCTCCAGATCTCTCACCAACTGAAAACGTCTCGTCAATGGTGGCCGAGCAACTGGCTCGTCACAAAACGTCAGTCACTTCTCTTGATGAACTGTGATATCGTGTTGAAGCTGCATGGGCAGCTGCACCTGTACACGCCATCCAAGCTCTGTTTGACTCAATGCCCAGGCGTATCAAGGCCGTTATTACGGCCAGAGATTGTTGTTCTGGGTACTGATTTCTCAAGATCTATGCACCCAAACTGCTTGAAAATGTAGTCACATGTCAGTTCTGGTATAATATATTTGTCCAATGAATACCCGTTTGTCATCTGCATTTCTTCTTGGTGCAGCAATTTTAATGGCCAGTAGTGTAATATACACTAAATGGTTTCCAGTGCTTAACACTGCACTGTACTTCATTTTATGTAACTTGCTCCATGTACGAAAATTAAACTTTTTGCAAAAACATTTACCATTTAGAATATCTTTATCAGCTATATTCATCCATGCTTCGGCCTTCTTCAAAATGTTCTTATAATCTGCTTCGCCTGTACCGTACAAGAAGTTGTAAAGTTGTACTTCCTCACCTATTAGATAAGTTTGCCTGTTTGCGTGATTTTCACAGATCGCACTGCACTCTCACCGATACGATTTAGAATCTCTTAATCTGCTATATTCCTCCATGCTTCGGCCTTCTTCAAAATGTTCTTATAATCTGCTTCGCCTGTACCGTACAAGAAGTTGTAAAGTTGTACTTCCTGACCTATTAGATAAGTTTTCCAGTTTGCGTGATTTTCACAGATCGCACTGCACTCTCACCGATGCGACAGGCCTGCCTGCCGACGTTGCTGTCTCAGCCGTACCCGTCGGTGTGAGAACACGGCAAAATCATGGCGGCTGTAGGCGCTCACAGCCTATGCAGCGATCTGTTTTTTGCGTTTGCCGCTGCGGCGAGACCGCGCTCCTAACCAACACGCATTTCAACGACACGGCCTGTCGGCCGCGTCTCAAAGTCACAGGCCGTGCGGACACACCGCGTTCTGTGTGGCCAGGCCGTTTTAAAAAAAATCTTCCGGCAGGCGCGCCTATTCTTGTCACACGAGCAAACGCACGTTGTAAAATTTACATCTACAATTGTCAATAAAAACAAGCATGTGCTTAACAAAATATAATACACTACTGGCAATTAAAATTGCTACACCAAGAAGAAATGCAGATGATAAACGGGTATTCATTGGACAAATATATTATACTAGAACTGACATGTGATTACATTTTCACGCAATTTGGGTGCATAGATCTTGAGAAATCAGTACGCAGAACAACCACCTCTGGCTGTAATAACGGCCTTGATACGCCTGGGCATTGAGTCAAACAGCTTGGATGGCGTGTACTGGTACACCTGCTCATGCAGCTACAACATGATAACACAGTTAATCAAGAGTAGTGACTAGTGTATTGTGTCGAGATAGTTGCTCGGCCACCATTGACCAGACATTTTCAATTGGTGAGAGATCTGGAGAATGTGCTGGCCAGGGCAGCAGAAGAACATTTTCTGTATCCAGAAAGGCCCGTACAGGACCTGCAACATGCGGTTGTGCATTATCCTGCTGAAATGTAGGGTTTTGCAGGGATCGAATGAAGGGTAGAGCCATGGGTCGTGACACATCTGAAATGTACGCCCACTTTTAAAAGTGCTGTGAATGCGAACAAGAGTTGACCCGAGACGTGTAACTAACGGCACCCCATACCATCACGCCAGGTGATACGCCAGTATGGCGATGACGAATACACACTTCCAATGTGCGTTCACCGCGATGTCGCCAAACACAGATGCGACCATCATGATGCTGTAAACACAACCTGGATTCATCCGAAAAAATGACGTTTTGCCATTCGTGCACCCAGGTTCGTCGTTGAGTACACCATCGCAGGCACTCCTGTCTGTGATGCAGCGTCAAGGGTAACCGCAACCGTGGTCTCCGAGCTGATAGTCCATGCTGCTGCAAACGTCGTCGAACTGTTCGTGCAGATGCTTGTTGTCTTGCAAACGTCCCCGTCTGCTGACTCAGGGATCGAGACGCGGCTGCACGATCCGTTACAGCCATGCGGATAAGATGCTTGTCATCTCGACTGCTAGTGATACGAAACCGTTGGGATCCAGCACGGCGTTCCGTATTACCCTCCTGAACCCACCGATTCCATATTCTGCTAACAGTCATTGGATTTCGACCAACGCGAGCAGCAATGTCGTGTTACGATAAACCGCAATCGCAATAGGCTGCAATCCGACCTTTATCAAAGTCGGAATCGTGATGGCACGCATTTCTCCTCCTTACACGAGGCATCACAACCTCGTTTCACCAGGAAACGCCAGTCAACTGCTGTTTGTGTATGAGAAATCGGTTGGAAACTTTCCTCATGTCAGCACGTTGTAGGTGTCGCCACCGGCGCCAACCTTTTGTGAATGCTCTTAAAAGCTAACCATTTGCATATCCCAGCATCTTCTTCCTGTCGGTTAAATTTCGCGTCTGTAGCACGTCATCTTCGTGGTGTAGCAATTTTAATGGCTCGCAGTGTATGTTCACTTTCATAACATCTTTCACAGACAACTTGTTCCCTCGTGTGCTGCTTGCAAGCAAAGTTGTTAATCTATCATGCTTAATTGATGACGTCCACAAAGGATACACGCCCAGCGTTTTTCCGCTGAAGACTCTGGGTGCTGACCGTCGGTTGTCGCTCCTTCTGCATGCAACTGCATAAGAAATACGGTGAGTTCGGCTGGCAACGATTTCAGCTGAGCTCTAAGAGTTGTTCTTTCGTAAGATCTCTTGAGGTAAATAAGTCATCGCAAAGTTATTTCTCGATTTGTGAAGGTATACAATATTTGTGAATTAATTCCAGCTATGCAAAAAAAAAAAAAAAAAAGAGGAAATGGCCATCACCTCGTAATTCTTGAAACTGTGTAACAGGCATACATTTTATCTACGCCAGTCCCACCTTTTTTCACATTGTAGTCAGCTATGATTTCAGGTTTGTATGTTTCTTCAAATGGTTCAAATGGCTCTGAGCACTATCGGACTTAACATCTATGGTCATCAGTCTCCTAGAACTTAGAACTACTTAAACCTAACCAACCTAAGGACATCACACACATCCATGCCCGAGGCAGGATTCGAACCTGCGACTGTAGCAGTCGCGCGGCTCCGGACTGAGCGCCTAGAACCGCTAGACCACCGCGGCCGGCTATGTTTCTTCAACTGTCGCAGTGTTATGCATACTAGATCAAAGTATGACAGCACGTTTTTTACGAGTAACGTATGGTCTTACTACGCTAAAATCCAAACACCGCACATCCAGTTTCTCTTGTCTTGTTTGGGAAAATTTCTGAAGGATTTTCATGTCTGTTCTTCCTCACTGTGCAAATGCAAGTCATTTCTTTCTGCAGAAAGTATTGAGAAGTATTGAGAAAGGAGGTAGCTTGTGTAACAATTGTCAGTTATGAAGTTCCTGATAGATGTTTCTATAAGCACCACATGTCTATTCACTATATCCTCAGAAGAATTAGATACCCGACATTGCCCTTCTGATTGCACGTTTCAGTAAACCTCCAGATTACTGCAAAATGTTTTTGCATCACATAGTGCAAACATTGTTATCTCATATTTAGCTGGTTTTGCTGGGTACGTACTGAATCCTACCACAGTGGCCTCTGAGAGGATGAATCATTTCACCTGTTGCGGTGAATTCATTCAGGCTGTTAGTGCTTTGACAGTTAGCAACAAAAGCGTGCAATACTGTACGCACTGCAGCAAACTTACCAGTTTTCCTCCTGTCTTTCCTAGTTTCCACGTCATTGAAGCGCTTACAGCGTAGGAGAAACATTTTGTAATTCATTGCACCTCTAAGCTGTTACATTCCTGTTTCATTGACGGCCAGAGTTCCAGTACATTGGGGTGATGGACTTTTCTTGTTCCAGTCTAAAAAAGAATCTCAAATGCAGACATTATTTTGTGTTTTGATGTCACTTTATTATCTCTTTTGCTTGAGAATTGATGTGTTTCTCGCTGTCTATTTACGAGTTCGTATAGTTTACGATTTCATCAATAATGTCAAGGTCAGATATTTTCAGGAAAGCACAGTTATTTTCAGGGAAGTACTAACTTCATGAGCTTTATCCATCACATTTCGCTTTTGTCCTTGTAGAATTTGCACAATGTTTTTCTCCTGGTTTTTGATGTTCGGCACACCCGCTATTACATTAACGCGTAGCTTTGTCTTTTGCAACAAAGACCACCCGCAGATTAACTATCTCTTCAATATCATTACCATCTTCATCTTCATGTTCATATTCATTGCGTTAGTCCTCATATTCAAGGTTTTCATCATTCAAATTAACTTCTCTGTCCTCCAGGTGTGAAATGTCTGGCTAGACTTCATCGTCGGTTTCTTCAAGTAATTTGCGAATTTTCTCTTTTGAAAACATCAAAACAAATGAAATGAATAAATAAATTCAGATGTCAGTATAACCAAATTATTTATTACACTTACCTCTGCATACTGACTGCTGGAACAAAGCTTGCAGCCGGACGTGGTGGCCGAGCGGTTCTAGGCGCTACAGTCTGGAACCGCGCGACCGCTACGGTCGCAGGTTCGAATCCTGCCTCGGGTATGGATGTATGTGATGTCCTTAGGTTAGCTAGGTTTAAGTAGTTCTAAGTTCAGAAGTTCAGAAGACTTCAGAAGTTAAGTCCCATAGTGCTCAGAGCCATTTGAACCATTTGAACAAAGCCTGCAACTGTCACACCAGCAGGCGCGCGTTATACTTTTTACAACATTCGACAACTCGTTGCTTACAATTCAGAAAACACACTGAGAAAGCTAATCAAAGAAACAGGAGCCGCGTCGAGAAAACATCAGCAGTGGAATACATGGAAGCGGTGGCGCAATACCTCATCGATTAGGTACCGATTAGGCATAAAAACCGCTGTTTCTGTAATTTTTACAACAGCGCGCCCGCTCGAGGGCAGATACACATTTGACGGAACGCCACCGTCGCGTGAAAAGATTCTCCTTTGTAGTTCAAATTGTGGCATTCACACACGCCGTCAACGGAAAGTCATCGACACGTCACGTCACGTCAGCGTCGCGTCAGGGTTTCTCGGAAAGAATGTTTCGACGGGCCATATTGTAGTCTACTTGGAGAGCAACTGTTACATTAAGAACGCAGTGTGAAATAATTCGAAAGCAGTCCCCACCGAATGCTTAATATGTACTGGAAGACAATACTGAGTGTTTTATTTTATACACTGAAGAAACACATTGCAAAATAAATGGTACATAACGTGTCCAACATGCTTTACACACGATTTTTCCAGTGGAATAGCAAAAAGAAAAACTGGGGGAAAAGCTGATGCGGCATCCAGAAGTTTAAAGTACGATTTGTAATTAACTACGAATAACAGGTAGCAGAAATATATGTAAACATAGCTGAAATATATAGAGCGACCCACCTAGAGATACCATAGGCAAACTGTCTGCTACTGTCGAGATGATACTGGTCGCCTAAATCTTGAATTTCTCTTCGTAATTTTTATTTGTATCTTGCTTAACAGGTAAAAACAAAACTGTTGTTTAGACATTCTGAAATATTTATAGAACGATGAATAATCCTCTTCCAACTCCTTGTAAAGAGTGTGGAACTCTTCTTCAATCTCGACTTTTTAACATTTTTCTAACCCAGACCATTTTTGCTCTCTGTTCCTCATCATCAAGTGCAACGGCAATCATTGCGAACTAAATTAAATTTCCGTATTTTATGACGATGTACCGTGAACTGAGAAAGAGCGCCTCTGGTGAGTATTTCATGAACCAGCTGTAACGTCATGGCGTTCTTTCGACGTTGACATGTCGTGTATTGTGAATGCTCAGGAATTCCTCTGACCGTCGACGTTCAAAAACGTGACGGTTACGCGACGCTGACGTTCCGACAAGTGTGAATCCACCTTCAACACGGCAGAGACGGGGACATGCGCGGTCTATGGACCGGTCTATGTATACACTGAAGAGCCAGAGAAACTAGTACACCTGCCTATTATCGTGTAGGGCCCCCACGAGCACGCAGAAGTGCCACAACACGACGTGGGATGGACCGCTGAAGGGAGTTGACAACATGAATCCCACAGGGCTGTCCATAAATCCGTAAGAGTTCCACGGGGTTGAGATCTCTTCTGAACATCACGTTGTAAGGCATCCCTGATATGCTCAATATTGCTCATGTCTTGGGAGTTTGGTGGCCAGCGGAAGTGTTTAAACTCCGAAGGGTGTTCCTGAAGCCATCTGTAGCAATTCTGCCGGGCATTGTGGCCGAGCGGTTCTAGGCGTTTCAGTCCGGAACCACGCTGCTGCTTCGGTCGCAGGTTCGAATCCTGCCTTGGGCATGGGTGTGTGTGATATCCTTAGGTTAGTTAGGTTTAAGTAGTTCTAAGTCTAGGGGACTGATGACCTCAGATGTTAAGTCCCATAGTGCTTAGAGCCATTTGAATCATTTTTTGTAACAATTCTGGACGTGTGGGGTGTCGCAGTGTCCTGCTGGAATTGCCCAAGTCTGACGGAATGCACAATGGACGTGAATGGCGCAGGTGATCAGAAAGGATGCTTACGTATGTGTCACCCGTCAGAGTCCATCAACGTATCCGGGGTCCCATATCACTCCAACTGCACACGCAGCGCACCATTACAGAGAAACCATCAGCTTGAACAGTCTCCTGCACATATGCAGGGTCCATGGATTCATGAGGTTGTCTCCGTACCTGTACATGCAAATCCGCTAGATACAGTTTGAAACGAGACTCGTCCAACCAGGCAACATGTTTCCAGTCGTCAACAGTCCAATGTCGGTGTTGACGGTCCCAGGCGAGGTGTAAAGCTTTGTGTCGTGCACAAGGGTGAGCCATCGTCTCCGAAAGCTCATATCGATGATGCGGTGATGTTTCTTTGAATGGTTTGTACGCTGAAACTTGTTGATGGCCCAGTGTTGAAATCTACGGCAATTTGAGGAAGGGTTGCCCTTCTGTCACTCTGAACGATTTTCTTCAGTCGTCTTTGGTCCCGTTCTTGCTGGATCGTTTCCCTGCGGCAGCGATGTCGGTGATTTTATGTTTTACCGGATTCTTGAAACGCGCGGTACATTCGTGAAATAGTCGTACGGAAAATCCCCACTTCATCGCTACCTCGGAGATGCTGTGTTCCATCGCTCGTGCATCGACTATGATACGACATATAGAACTCACTCAAATCTTGATAACCTGCCATTGTAGCAGCAGTAACCGATCTAACAACTGCGCCAGACACTTGTCTTATACAAGCTTTGCCGATCGCAGCGCCGTATTCTGCCTGTTTACGTATCTCCGTATTCGAGTATGCATGCCTAAAGCAGCTTCTTTGGCGCTTCGCTGTATATGGTCTATGTTTAAGAAGAAGGCAGAGAAGTGATTTTATCAAAGTTTAACGACGCGAAGTTTATTATTACGTAATTTCTGGGGACGTAATATTGAAGTTACAGTAAAAAATATTTTAGTTGACAATTATAAACCAATATGCAAATGTTTAATTATGAAAGAATTCTGATTTTGTACAAAGGTCTGTATTTAAATTTTATCAGCAGAGGTATCGTAATCAGAGAGTATAACTATTGATTTCCATAGTAACAAATACATCTTTGGCCTGAGATGTCAACTGCTTTATGAAAATAATTAAATGCAGAATGCTGTAATTAAGAATTGGGATTAACAGAAATAATTTAATTCCAAGTGCAGCGTTGTTACTATCTGAGTAAAGAGTTAAGAGGTGTCAACATTATGTGGTACTTAATAGAGTACAGTTGTCAAGCATAATTTTCATTTGTAGCAATTTGTACAGTACACTCGTTTGTGATGTGTTAATGATCTCTATAATTATTTATGAGCTTAACTTAAAAAGATCCTTGGGCTCGTACTAATATTACAGTGATGGGAAGCTTATTTACCAGTTCGATTAGATACACGAGTGGTGACTTTTTTCAGAATTGAAAGAACCTGTTATCTTCTGACAGAATAGATTGAGATCTATTGCGTCTCTCCACGAATTATTAGCAATTTATTGCATCTGTTTTTTTCTAGTTTTGCTCTTGTACTGGGTTGGGGTGATGCCAGAACGTTTACTTGGACACTCGCAGGCAGCAACTCCGGCGCAATTCAATTTCTTCCACATGTAGTGAGGAGCGCTTACAATGCAACAATGCACACGTCAACTAACCTAAATCCATATGAAATTGAATACGGAAGAAGGATGCATTCACCCTTGGACTTTGCACGATCGACTACTGGGATCAGCAATGAAAACAAAAAGGAATTAGCGCGCAAACTAAATGAGACATGGAAGGGAGCGAAACGGCGGAATCATCAATCTTTTCTGCAACAAGCGAAACAACACGAACGCCAAGCAATTGCGCCACAATATCGAGTCGGAGATCTTGTCTTCCTGAACAACTTAATGTTAAAGAAGAGTCAGATAAAAAAGTTTTGGAAAGGACTGTATTCGATCTTGGAGGTGTTGTCGCCAATCACTCTTGACCTCCAACTGCCTTTTCGTTCGATTGTCGTTCATATCAATCGTGTAAAGCCATTTCAGGGTAGCATCGCGAGACGACGACGAGGACAGACCGAGGGGCCGACAAGCTGTTCCTAAATCCAGGACACGCGTAGCGCGAGGTTGCAGTCCAGACTTGAAGACCGAGACGCCGCCAACACCGTGCGATCCAGTCCCAGACACCCCTTCAATCTTCGTAGACGTGTGTACTGTCAGCGAGTGTAAAAAGTGTGTTTATTTCTCAGCCACGTGCATTTATGAATGTGTTATGCAATAGACTGGATCTATTACGAAGTGCGCAAGTGTAACTAAATCTTATTCCACGGGTTATCACAAGAGATGCATTTGTATTATATTCATTGTTTAACTCTAGTGTTTAGAACTAATTAACCATGTTTAATGTAATTCTAAGTTTTTACTATGACAATGTGTTCCACTACCGGTGGATTCTGACCACAATCTATTGGTTATGAACTGCAGATTGAAACTGAAGAAACTGCAAAAAGGCGGGAATTTAAGGAGATGGGACCTGGATAAACTGAAAGAACCAGAGGTTGTACAGAGTTTCAGGGCGAGCATAAGGGAACAATTGACAGGAATGGGGGAAAGAAATACAGTAGAAGAAGAATGGGTAGCTTTGAGGGATGAAGCAGTGAAGGCAGCAGAGGATCAAGTAGGTAAAAAGACGAGGGCTAATAGAAATCCTCGGGTAACAGAAGAAATATTGAATTTAATTGACGAAAGGAGAAAATATAAAAATGCAGTAAATGAAGCAGGCAAAAAGGAATACAAACGTCTCAAAAATGAGATCGACAGGAAGTGCAAAATGGCTAAGCAGGGATGGCTAGAGGACAAATGTAAGGATGTAGAGGCTTGTCTCACTAGGGGTAAGATAGATACTGCCTACAGGAAAATTAAAGAGACCTTTGGAGAGAAGAGAACCACTTGTATGAATATCAAGAGCTCAGATGGCAACCCAGTTCTAAGCAAAGAAGGGAAGGCAGAAAGGTGGAAGGAGTATATAGAGGGTTTATACAAGGGCGATGTACTTGAGGACAATATTATGGAAATGGAAGAGGATGTAGATGAAGAAGAAATGGGAGATAAGATACTGCGTGAAAAGTTTGACAGAGCACTGAAAGACCTGAGTCGAAACAAGGCCCCGGGAGTAGACAACATTCCATTAGAACTACTGATGGCCTTGGGAGAGCCAGTCATGACAAAACTCTACCATCTGGTGAGCAAGATGTATGAGACAGGCGAAATACTCACAGACTTCAAGAAGAATATAATAATTCCAATCCCAAAGAAAGCAGGTGTTGACAGATGTGAAAATTACCGAACTATCAGTTTAATAAGTCACAGCTGCAAAATACTAACGCGAATTCTTTACAGACGAATGGAAAAACTGGTAGAAGCGGACCTCGGGGAAGATCAGTTTGGATTCCGTAGAAATGTTGGAACACGTGAGGCAATACTAACCTTACGACTTATCTTAGAAGAAAGATTAAGAAAAGGCAAACCTACGTTTCTAGCATTTGTAGACTTAGAGAAAGCTTTTGACAACGTTAACTGGAATACTCTCTTTCAAATTCTGAAGGTGGCAGGGGTAAAATACAGGGAGCGAAAGGCTATTTACAATTTGTACAGAAACCAGATGGCAGTTATAAGAGTCGAGGGGCATGAAAGGGAAGCAGTGGTTGGGAAAGGAGTGAGACAGGGTTGTAGCCTCTCCCCGATGTTATTCAATCTGTATATTGAGCAAGCAGTAAAGAAAACAAAAGAAAAATTCGGAGTAGGTATTAAAATTCATGGAGAAGAAGTAAAAACTTTGAGGTTCGCCGATGACATTGTAATTCTGTCAGAGACAGCAAAGGACTTGGAAGAGCAGTTGAACGGAATGGACAGTGTTTTGAAAGGAGGATATAAGATGAACATCAACAAAAGCAAAACGAGGATAATGGAATATAGTCAAATTAAATCGGGTGATGCTGAGGGGATTAGATTAGGAAATGAGACACTTAAAGTAGTAAAGGAGTTTTGCTATTTAGGGAGTAAAATAACTGATGATGGTCGAAGTAGAGAGGATATAAAATGTAGACTGGCAATGGCAAGGAAATCGTTTCTGAAGAAGAGAAATTTGTTAACATCGAGTATAGATTTAAGTGTCAGGAAGTCGTTTCTGAAAGTATTTGTATGAAGTGTAGCCATGTATGGAAGTGAAACATGGACAATAACCAGTTTGGACAAGAAGAGAATAGAAGCTTTCGAAATGTGGTGCTACAGAAGAATGCTGAAGATTAGATGGGTAGATCACATAACTAATGAGGAGGTATGGAAAAGAATTGGGGAGGAGAGGAGTTTGTGGCACAACTAGACAAGAAGTAGTGACCGGTAGGTAGGACATGTTTTGAGGCATCAAGGGATCACAAATTTACCATTGGAGGGCAGCGTGGAGGGTAAAAATCGTAGAGGGAGACCAAGAGATCAATACACTAAGCAGATTCAGAAGGATGTAGGTTGCAGTAGGTACTGGGAGATGAAGAAGCTTGCAGAGGATAGAGTAGCATGGAGAGCTGCATCAAACCAGTCTCAGGACTGAAGACCACGACAACAACAACAACCGGTAACAACAGACAACAGGTGTTTTGTTTGAACCACGATCGGACATGGTAGTTTCAACAAATAATGCTATACTTGTACTTAAAATAAAATTTGAGCGAGATTCGACAACAGTTCAATTCTGTTAAAAAACAAATCGATTTGATTCGTTCAGTCAAAGATAACGACACAGTTCTGTAAGTGAGACTGTCTTGGTATAACAACTGGAAGTCCACATTTGCTAATTATGAAAAATTGTATGTTAAACCTTTTTCCACACAAAATCAGGATTAGGCGTAAACGTGCCTGGCTCGAATTTGGAGGAAGTGTGCTTCGTGCTGTATTTGGTTGGACATTAATGACCAAATTTTGGCCCTTGAACAACAGTGTGGTATGAATTCAGTTAACATATCTAATGAAATAATTGTTTAAGGAAAATGCAGAGAACCATTACTAATCACACAGTTTTCATTGAACAAACGGTAAACCAATTTTTCGCTGATTTCAACATTTGGGGTGATATGTATGAAACCAACCATGAGCTGTTTCCAGGATTAAATACTGTGAGTGCTCACTTGAATTTAAACACTCTGCTTTTAAGAATTGCTAACAGTCTATTGAATTCTAGAATTGATGCTCTTAATTTAACACCAGCTCTAAAAAGCAGTTAAAATGATTGCTTAAGCAGTTTACTATTGCCTCCAGACCAATTCTCAAAGACGTTGCTATTAATTGAAAATAAGTTAGATGTAACATCTGCAACGATTTATCCTCTTAATTCTTATAATTTTTATGCTTACTACAAGTTAACTACGACACTCCATTTAATGATTAAAGATGAATTAACTGTCAGTTTTTATATCCATTGCTACATCAAAGCATAAATTTGAAATGTTTAAAATTTATGCGTATCCTGTCATGTTGCAACAAGCACCATCATGTCATGTATCAGCTAAGGGATTATTTGAAGGTATTTTCTATCTCTGAATGAGCATGTATACATGTGAACATAGTCATAAAAATCGATTTTTCCAGAATTGGCAGTATTATTAGATAGTGGAGTGGATAACTGCAAGAAAGAATTGTTTATGAATAATCCTTCGAGAGATTGCCCAAGATGGTTAATGCATCTGTATCAACCATTTCTTAAACTATGTTCTGAAGACAATTTACTCTTTCAATTGAGCTTTCGATGTTACATTTAAATGTACAGCTTCTACTACACCAGATCGACCTTTCACACTCAAGTTAACTGTTAGTGGGTTGAATTTAAATGTTGCCCACTGTGATTTATCATGTGGTCTGTTTGATATGCCTTTTGTATTGCCAGCTACTTTTCGTGGAGTTGGAAAGCTCCCATTAAAGAGAATGCTTTCAGTTCCTCATAACAAATCATACATACTAACATACGCAAACTGTCCCTGTCCAGTTTTCCCAAGGATAATCGTTTAGTTACGGATATCCAAGAAAATTTAAAGACTTAATAACAATGAGTTAAATTTCATTCCAACAGCAAATAGGATTAAGTGTTTTGAATCTACAAGTAATGTTAATCCATACTTAATTGTCAGTATTGTGTTGTTCTTACTTTTATTGTCTTGTGTCTACAGCATATGTCATGTACCAAATTGTGATTTTAAAAGCCCACTCATCAGTACCAATCATTACACTTGCTGCAAATGAGGTAAATGTTGCAGTGCCTTCTGATGCCACAGCTGGCAAAACAGATTCATGATGCTCAGGTGGTCGTCTTCAGCCACATTTGGTAGCTCAACTTCTTCAGGGGTTGTGTGTGATGTAAGGGTCACAGGCTTTGACGCAGCCACCACATGTGAGTATGAGTGCGAGCTGGCATTATAATGGAATGCTGATGAACTGCGGTGTTAGTATATGCCACAGAGCACCTCCGCGCATACAGTAGTCACGTCATGCTGCAGCCACTTGCACGGGCAGAACTGTTTCCTACATGTGGTTTCGACATGGAATTTGTCTTTTTCAGCTCACATTGGAGCCTTGAGAAATCCTTATTTGTTCATGCTTGGACTTCAGACAGTTATGATGGGTCGGTGTAGCAGGCACATTATTAAAAATGTCCTTATAGAAATAAAGTGATGACCGTTAATGACTTTGCGTCCTATGGGATAGTATTCTGGGGAAAAACAAATTGTCGTCTAAATGAGATTTTCAAATTGCAAAAACGTGCTATTTGGATAATGACTCACAGCCCACCTCAAACACATTGTAGGCCCCTTTTTAAAGCATTGAAAATTTTAACAATTCCATCATTATACATTCTGAAATGTCTGTTGGTGATCAAAAGAAATCAGGACAAAATGAAAACCAATACAGACTTCCATAATTACGATACACGGCAATGTAAAGATCTCCACATACAAGCTGTAGCAAGGACCCGAAGCCAGAAACATGTATGTAATCAAGGCATCAAACTTTTTAATGCACTACCAAAACATATCAAAGAGCTGGAAAATGAGGATAAATTTAAAACTGTTCTAAAGAACCACATGCTTGACAAATGCTATTACAGCATAAGTGAATATCTCTGCGCAACTGTATAATATATGTTTAAGATAATGTGACAAATGAAATTACATCAGTGCATAATAAATTATGTTATAAAAACACTTATTAGTTGTATATTGTATTAAACATAAGATAGATTAGTATGAATTCAGCACAGATACAAATTTTGTAAAGATATTATATAGTTGTTAAAATATACCCTGACAAATCATATATCACAAATGTGATCATTGGGATGATAATAAATAAATAAATGAATAGACTTGTAGTTGGTGTATTTCTGCACCTCATTGGGCCCATTGCCCACAATAGTCCTGACAAATACTGAGGGAAGCCCTCAGCTGAGGACACAAACCTCGTAACTGCCATATACCTAACAGATTAGTAGAAAAAAGAAAATTGGCAGGTTAATATTTCTATCAATACTTAATGAATAAGCACCCAGAGCTGTCTCACAGAAAGCCTCAGTTCAAAAGTTTAATGTGTTTTGTCAGGTTCATTCGACCACAAATTGAAAAGTTTTCAACCAACAGTTTTTTATTATCTTGTACTTTTCATACAAACAGATTTTAAGATTTTATGCAGTTGTATCTTATTTCACAACAAAATCAGTATACCATTTTTAGGTAATGATCCATGCTACAGTTGAATCAGCATTAAGTTCATTCCTGACTGTTGAAGTGGGTGTGGCAGCTTCATGGGCCTACCTCAACCAGTATTGTAATGTGATTTTCTAACATCTCTACAGCAAAGCATCAGTGTTGTCACAGTTCAGTAGACAGCAACTTTCTTCGCCTGCAGCTGTTAGTGCTTCACAGTTGAAAGCTGACAACAGCACTGCAAGCTATCAGGGGATCTTCTTCTGCCATCTCGGTTGTAGCCACCATACCCCAATAGCTCCATACTCAGTTTCTTCTTTTGATCAGCTCAAAGTGACTAGACTGATATTTGTTGGTTCAACAGTTAACTCATAGCATATTTACTGTCATCTATTCGCAGCCTGCTCTTTGCTGTTGACCTTAAAATTTTCTTACTTTGTGGCTTTTGCTGCTAATTCTTCAGTTTGTTCGCCCTTATTGTGTGTGCTGCCTTTTACATTGTCATTTTGCACAGAATTATTTTCCAAACATTAAGGAATTTTTTTGTACCATAGCTATTATTTGGTTTCATGACTCAAATTTAATGGTACCAAGAGTGATGAGTGAATCCTGTTTTTGTATTACATTATTTATTTACATTATTATTTATTTATATTACATTATTTGCATATCCTTCAACAATTTTTCTCAGCTGCATTCTCTCACTTATTTTCTCAATGAATTTTGTTGACATGTATACTGAGTTACATCCTGATTCTAATTCAGTTTCCAAGGTATAACAGGCTATACTTTACAAGAAGCAGGCCAGACACAGCATGTGTTAAATAATTAAATATTCGTTCTACAATCAAAATGAATACATCTCACTGGCTATACAAATTTGCTGTTACATTATCAACTTCTATGAGCACTTGACAGGCATTACTGACACTCATGAAGGTTAAAGTCCTGGGAGCCCAGTTATTGCCATGTTCCCATATAATTTAAAGAAAAATGAACACCTTTTTGTGCATCTTTCAAAAATTTCCTGACAGTTCCGTAAATGTATTTTAGTCTGTGCTATGAAACTCTGCTGAAGGCTTTAAAGCAATTCATGAAGTACATGCTATGTTTCCATAAACCATCTTGTCTTTATTGGTTTGTTCCTGGTGCTACCTCCATACCATGCTTGGTCTCTTGACAACTCTATTCTTGAATGAATTCCATTTATTCTTATTTATTTTTGTATTGTGTCGGTTTATGGACTTATCAAACCTATCAAATATGAAATTACATATGTATTAAACAGCTGGCATATTGTGATGTATCAGTGTAAAGTGACTGGTGGAATGTTATGTTTACAACAAATCGAATTTTGTGGGTGGTAATTCTGTAACAGGCTATATTGTTCAAGAGCGTCCTCTTAATGAAAAATGTAGGGAAATTGTGATGCTGTGTACATCCCATCAATTTCTTGAGATATTACTCCAAGGACATTACTTATTGCAGAGTAAATTGCTTCCATCTACAGTGCCACATCATATTGTAAAATGAATTATTCAGCCAACATTTCTACAGTTTTGCAATGCTCTACTTTAGGACAGTGAGGCAGTGTGGCACATTGTTGTACCCAGAAAAACTTGATTGTAGGTGGCATACATGAGGGTGTGTGTTCTTAATATATTGTAGCTAATTCGCAGAGATCCTACTGTCCGCTGTAAGAGACTCACACAATTTCATTCCTGATACCGAGAGGAAGTTTGATCACTTCTATGATTTCATTTTATAGTTTCTTCAACAGCAGGATATGTCTGCTATAGCAATTGATGCTAACAGTTAGGGCACAAGAATCATTTGTGTTTGTTGGTGTGGAATTACTCCTTCTGCTCAGTTTACATGATAAAGATAATTAATTATTTGGATACCAGATGTGGATTTAAATCTCCTCCCGAGGTCCTGTACCAGCCATACAGTATATAGAAAAAGGATAGCCTACCTAGGATGGGCGTGCTGTATGCTATAATCAGCAATAAAGCAAACTTGACAGGTTAATTACTTTAACCTAGTGCATTAAAATTCAGTCTTCCTCTAATGACACCACTATAGATAAGATGTAAGCATGTAATCCTTCCTTTCTTCTTATTTTATTAAAGTTACCTGCAGAGACTTTGCCCATGTGTGTGTCTTACTGACAACCCCAGTACAGTGATAACATATGCAAACAATTGCAGATTTTCATGTTAACAATGTAACGCTGTGAGAATTAGTAAAATTTTTGTTGCCTTTTCCTACTACATTTTCAGATTGTTTTCCCAGATCACCCGTACAGTGAATATGAAAAATACTAAATTATTATTGACAATGATATTTCTTCAACTAAGACAAGGTATTTGCAGGTGGTTTTAAAATTGGAAAATGAAACAGATATTAATGGGTAAGCAGTTTATTTTGATTTACAGGTGCATCTTGCTTTTCAGTATGTGCTGCTGCGAGATACTACAGCCACTACTTGCTCCGTAGAGAACATTCGTTGTGGTGCCACCAAATTTACCTGAAAAAGGTGAAAAATGCTATTTTGAGGAATTTCCCACAGTCAGTAGTGTGCCAGTATACTGTGTATTCACACATATGCCAGTTTTCAGATTATGGCCAAGATTTCTTTCAAGATGTAATTAATGAAATCATACATTTTTCAGGATACCGAGAGAACATGTGAAACAATACTATACAGGGTATCTCTCTGAAGAGTCGTCAGGCACTTTTTCTGTGGTGTTTCAGCAGTTATATGCAATTTTGTTTTTGTTATTTGTAGCTAGGGGCATCCAAAATAACTACTGCTAATCACATCTGTCATGCAACTCCCAGTGGTGTCAGAAGTGTCAAGTTTGTTTCCTGTTACAAACAAAATTATTTTTAAAATGAAGTTTTATGTGTCCATTTGATAGAGTGGTCCCAAATTAGCCTAGTGTGATACTTGTTTATCAGTATGTGTTAAGAGGGACAGTAAACCATTAAGCATAACCAGTACTCCAGAGCAACAAAACCACTCTGACCCTTGTTGACTGCTACCACCATGCAGTTGCAGTGCTGCTGCCATGCTGCATATTCAGTTGCTGCTGGAGTAATGGTTATTCTTCCATGTTTTAGTGTCCCTGTTAATACAGATCGATAACAAGTATATCGCAGTAGACTAGTTTGGAACTGCTCTATCGAATTCTGCTTTGAAAATAAGATTGTTCCTAACGGGGAGCAAACTGACGCTTTCTGTCCACATTGGACGACACATGAAAGGCATGATGATCAGTATTTGTTTGGGCTGACTCCAGCTAAGGATTGAAAAAACAAAATTGCAAACATCTCTCGAAACACCAGAGAAAATGCGCATGAATTAGGAGAGACACACTATTTAAATGACTAGTAATCTAGTTTTTGATATGACAAGCTATTAAAAAGGAATAACTATTCCACTGCAGTGTCTTTGAGAATGCTTAACTATTTTAGAAAAGGTAAGTGAATTAGAATAGAAGTACTTTTCCAGGATTCGATATTTAAACTACATAAGCTATGACATCTAATTTTCAGTAGGTAGTTAATAATTATACAGATGCTAACAATCTCAGTGGCATAGGCTCTTAAGTCGTAGTTCTCAAAACAGGAGGCTAATGCCTGTTGCAAAACTAGTTCACTCATTTGACATGTTCCTCTGGGTACTTGTATCACAGAAGAGCTTGTTAATAATAAATGCATTAAAAGCTATGGGAGAAGGAACCACTGATAAATTTCATTCACACTTGATAGGCTGTAACAAATAGCTAGTATCAAGAATTTTAGCTTTAACTGTAAGTTCTAGTATTATTTCCATCTCTTGGTGCTACAGCAAAAAGTTTTTCATTTCATTCCCATCATGTTTAGCAGAAATCTGCAATCTATCAACAAAGAAAAGAAACATTGTATTAGTTGAATGTGATGGTTTAGTATTATAAGATATATGATACCAAATATAGAGAAATTTGTCGTACATTTATCTCTTTCATTAAGACTGATTTTTAGTAATATAGTCAATGGCCTTGTTGCAGTGGTAATACCAGTTCCCATCAAATCATTGATGTTGTGCATTGTTGGGCTGGCTAGCACTTGAATGAGTGACCGTCTGGGTCTGCCTAGTGCAGTTGGCAAGCAGGGTGCACACAGCCTTTCTGAGGCCAATTGAGTAGCTACTCGATTGACAAGTTGCAGCTGTGGTCATGAAAGTGACTACAACCAGGAGAGCAGTGTGCTGACCACATGCCCCTTCATATCTGCATCCCGTGACTATAGGTGAAAGATGATACAGCAGTTGATCAGTACCATTGGACCTTCTGAGGCCTGTTCAGATGGAGTTAGTTTTAGTAATATACACTGACAGAAAAAAATTGCAACACCAAGAAGGACTTGTGTTACATGAACAAAGATTGGTAGGCATCTGAAATATTATGTCTATTGAAATTTTGCACCAATCACATGAAGAGTCATGCTAGTAGCGCCACTACTAGGATGCAAATCAGGTTTGCTTTAAATATGTGCTGTAATGGTCATGAACGGCAGTTATCTCTGAGACTGGTTGTGGTGAATTGAAGTTAGCCAAGAATGCCTTTAAGGAAACAGACATGCCATTATCAGCACCTCAATGAGTATGAATGAGGTCACATTATAGAGCTACAAGAAGGTGGCTATTCCTTCTGCAGTATTGCAGAAAGACTGTAGCCACTGTACATGATTGCTGGCAGTACTGATAATGAGAATATACAATCGCAAGAGACTGGGCTCTACATGGCCATGAGGCACTACCAGGAGGGAAGACTATCAGGTTCAGTGGTGCATTGTACTGCATCTGCAGCAGCAACCTGAGGAGCAGTTGGCACTACAGTGCCCCAACAAACTGTTACAAAACGGTTACTTGGAGGATAGCTCTGAGCCAGATGCTCTGTAGCGTGTGTCCCACTGGCTCCAAACCACTGGCATTTGCGACTTCATTGGTGTCAAGAGAGAGCCCATTGTCATCTCCATAACATAAGATTTAAAAAAAAGGAAAATTAGATACTTAAAAACAGTGATAAAATTAGTACTTTGTGCCAGTGAAGATGGCAACAGCTGGACATTCCCTGTTACTAGTACCAGTATGGAGAGGTACTATTTGATAAAGTAGGTCATAACAAGTGAGAATTGGACAACTATAGGTAACACTATTGATTTCAAGAATGGAGGAATAGGGGCGCTGAGTAATCTTTTGATGACTGTTGTGATTGCTGATGAAAGCTCGCTCTGCCTTGGTGCCAGTGATGATTGTATGTTGGTTAGGGGGAGGCCATATGGGGGCCTGCAACCAACCTCTCTGCGTGCTAGACACACCAGACATACACCTGGAGTTGTGGTCTAGGGTGTGAGTTCATATGACAGCAGGAGCCCTCTTGTGGTTACCACAAGCATCCTGACTGCAAACTTGTATGTCAGTCTGGTGATTCAACCTGTTATGTTATCATTCATGAACAGTGTTCCAGGGGGTGTTAGGCAACAGTATAACACTCGCATACATACCGCTGTTGTAATCCAATGTGCTCTATGTGTTGCCTTGGCCTGCTCGACCATCAGTTTGTCTCAAATTGAGCAATTATGCTACCTTGACAAATGTATTCCCAAAATTTCATTACTCTTCATTAAGTATTTTTTGGTATTGTGATTTATTCCCTATCAGTGTATATATGCTTATCAAACTTTGACCATTACAGCAGCATTGTTAGAATCTTCTAATAAATTATATTTTAAAAAAACCTTTCCCTTTTCAGTATATAATTTCGTATACTTCACTTAAGATGGCACCATTGATTCACTGTTTGATAAATGATGTTGATTACGATTTATAGTAATTGTCATCTCCATAACATAAGATTTAAAAAAAAAGGAAAATTAGATACTTAAAAACAGTGATAAAATTAGTACTTTGTGCCAGTGAAGATGGCAACAGCTGGACATTCCCTGTTACTAGTACCAATATGGAGAGGTACTATTTGATAAAGTAGGTCATAACAAGTGAGAATTGGACAACTATAGGTAACACTATTGATTTCAAGAATGGAGGAATAGGGGCGCTGAGTAATCTTTTGATGTAGTCTTATAGGCTTTCCCAACGATTCATTGTCATTTCATTGAAGTCCTGTGTTACACCAGTGGTCAGCGTCTTCCCATCATGTTTCGACAGCATAACTTGATGTCTTCATCAGGTGTCCCCCAAGACTGGCTGCCTAGCTGACCGTGTCCCACATTTGTGCCTGAGTGGTACCTTGAGTTCTATCTGCCATCCATTCCAGACTGGGTGTTCCATCTTCAGTCTACCCTGCATGGTATGCTTCCGCATTGCTGGAGGTGTTTCCCATTGTGTCCAAGCCCAGTGTGGCAGTCTCCTATGGCAGTCACCTCATCATGGTGTTCCATATTCATTCCACACCTGTGAGATGTGATCCCTGCAATCTCGCACTGCTGCTGGAATTCCAATTCCCTATTACATACATGTCCACTGCGGCAACCTCTCGCTGTTCCATATTAGATCTGCTCCCATGAGGAGTGATCTCTGAGGTCTCGGGTTGCTGATGTTGGTCCATATCTTGTCTGCACTCGCTGTGGCCATCTATCGAGGTGGGGGCCACCTCGATGGGTCCATCCATAAAGTGCGATCTCTGAGGTCTCAGGTTGTTGATGTTTGTTCATATCTTGTCCACATTTGCTATGGCTACCTCCTGTGATGGTGGCCACCACCTGGTTCTCCAAACGTGGCCTGATCCTATCATTTAAGCCTGCAGTTGTGCAAGGCTCATTACTGGATGCCGGGTACCATGCAGTGCTGTGTTGGCTTCCTGCTCCCCAGTTGATTAGGTTTTCCTCCATCTTGAACTCAATTTATTCATTGATAACACTATCCCAGAATATGGGGCTCTGGGCCAGGATCCTGGTGCTATCACAATACACATGCACTCAAGCTCCAGGCAGTTTCGTGCCATTGCTGATCTTGTGATCTGCCCTAGCCTGCTACAGGGTGATTATAATTAAAGTTAAACTTTCAAACTGCTGTAGAAATAACCACTGGTCAGAATTACGTCAAATTGCAATGGGATATTATTGGAGAAGGGGGGAAAATGTATGGCAGAAGAAAAATAAATAGTTACAAATAGTAGCAATAGATGGCACTGTAAGCATCATAGTGGTCAACTACAAATAACAATTGAATCATACAGCAATGCCTAAGGTGTACGTTTGACGATAAACAAACTGTACTACTCAGTGTGCATGGGTGTACAGGTGTGATACTGTTGGTCACGCAAGCCCACTCACCACAGCAAGGTCATATCATATTGGATGGGAAAAAATGGTTTTTAATTGTCCTGAGGCCAAAAACTGCATAAAAAGCATCAATCACATTGGTTTTTAATTATCCTGAGGCAAAAAACCTCATAAAAAGTATAAATCAAAATCGAAATGGATTATTAATTTCCATGTGACTGGCACATGTTGTTCAATATGCTGTCCATTGTTTTCTGCAAAAGTTGAAATTGAGAAACAGCATGTTCCACAACTGATTGAAATGTTTCCAGGACCACATTCAGAATGTGTTGTCCAATGCATGCCTTCAATGCAGCTAAGTTTCGCAGTTGGAACACTCAACAAAACATCTTTCATATAGCCCCACAGCCAGACGTCACACGGATTAGGATCAGGTGATCGGGACAGCCAGGCTGTAGGGAAATGGTGGCTGATAATTCTAGTGTTCCCGAAATGGCGCTTCAGCAGCTGCTTAACTGGATTTTATATGTGCAGAGGTGTGCCATCTTGCAAAAAATGATCCCATTTACACATCCACACTGTTGGAGAGCTGGAATAATATGGTTCTGCAAAAGACACTCCGCGCTTCCAGTGACAGTGCAGGTAACAGGACCAGAAGCACCTGTCTCTTCGAAAAAATATGGCCCTATGATAAATGGTGCGATAAACCCGCACCACATAGTGACCTTTCCAGGATTTGCGTGTAGATTTTCCATTGCCCATATTTGACAATTCTGTGTATTGACATATCCTGTCAGATGGAAGTGGGTGTCATCTGCCCACAAATCTTCTACGGCCAATCGTTGTCCAGTCCCATGTGAGCAAGAAATTCGAAAGCAACGGTCTCTCTTGCTGGCAGGTCAACAGGAAGCAACTTGTGCACATGGTTAATTTTGAATGAATAGCAAAGAAGGATGTTTTGTAGGATTTTACGCACTGTGCTCATGGGTATGTCCAATGTTCGGGCAATTCTCTGTGCATTATACATTTGGACACCACCACTCATCCCCTCCTGCACTGCTGTGGCCACTGCCTCCACTGATGTTGAATCAGTTTGTTTCCTCCCATTACTAGGCTGCACAGCAGAAGAACCATCTTTTCAAATTTCCCAATAATTTTCTCCTGACCCATGGCAGTCATTGGACCAATGCCTTTTTTCGAACCCTTCAGTGTGCAGAACTTCTGCAGAGTGACATGTGCACAGCATTCATTCTTGTGATACAGCTTTACAAGCAGAGCGTGATGCTGCATTGAGATAGTATTGGCGAACGTCGCAGATGTGAAAGGAGGAAAAGTCGTGTACCCAGCGTGTTTATACCAACTTCAATGGGTCGTGCACATGGCAAGTGTTTTCATTTATGTATTCTTACACATGCAGTGCCATCTATTGATCAATTTTCACACTATTTTTTTTTTCTTTTCGGATACATTTGCCCCCTGCTCCAATAATATTTCGTTGCAATTTGATGTCATTTTGACCAGTGGTGTTATTTCTACAGCGTTTTGAAAGGTTGATTTTAATTACAATCATGATGTATGTCTTTGATATTCCTTACAGCTTATGTCTCGACTGTTCTGGTAGTTTAACTGATATAAGACAGACCGTATTCACAAGGTATGTGGTAAATACTGAGTTTTCTTAACCTCATATCCTGACCGTTCCAAGATGAACCCTGATTTCACTGGGCGGGTAGAGCACGTATTTGATTTCACTGTTCTTCAGGGTTCTGCTGATCTTGGCAGAGATAGTCCCTGCATACAATATAAAAGCTACCATATTAGTCTCTTCTTGTTTCTCTTCTGGTGTTCAGGTTGTCTGGAAGA
This sequence comes from Schistocerca americana, assembly GCF_021461395.2. Lineage (NCBI taxonomy): Eukaryota > Metazoa > Arthropoda > Insecta > Orthoptera > Acrididae > Schistocerca > Schistocerca americana. The sequence continues at coordinate 312,822,448 of NC_060122.1, forward strand.
TATAACACTTTGTCAATGTCTCTGGTCAATGAACACTCTGATTCTGTTGTCATGCCCTGGTCTTCTGTGCTGCATGATAGCTGTTGGCCTGTAGATATAAGTCAGTGTGTGTTGGTTTTCAATACAGATTGTGGCCAAAGGTGCCATCTGCCTTCCTCTTCACCAGGACATCCAGGAACATAAACTGATCACCTTTCTCTTTCTTCATGATGAACTTTATGTTGGGATGTCATGAGTCCAGTTTTTCCTGGCTGTGGGACCAGGTGATGAACATGTCAAACACATATCGAAAGATGTACACATTGGTTATAAGGGCCTCATCCTCAAACTTCTCCATTAACAGACTGGCCATTATTGGAGACAAGGGACTATGAATCACCACTCCTTCAGTCTGCTCACAGAACTGGTCTCTGAAAAGGAAGTCAGTATTAAAATATGCTTGAAGAGATCCAGCAAAGCTCCGCCAAACCTCTCACCAATCAAATTGAGTGTGTCCTGGAGTAGTACCCTTGCAAACAGGGACATCATGCCAAAACCGACCATGATGTCTGCATCTGAGGTATGTAAGTTTCTGATATGTTTCACGAAGTTTGATAAATTGTAGATGTGGTGGACACACTTTTCCACATATGGTACTAACTTCTTCTTAAGGAAAATAGCTTTCGGGTAGGTGGCTGCACCCATATTGCTCATGATGGGGCACAGTGGTAACTTTCTTTGTGATGGGCATCACAGGATGTCCTGCCAAACATTGCAGAATAACATCTCTACATCTACATCCATACTCCACAAGCCATCTGACGGTGTGTGGCGGAGGGTACCTTGAGTACCTCTATTGGTTCTCCCTTCTATTGCAGTCTTGTATTGTTTGTGGAAAGAAAGATTGTTGGTATGCCTCTGTGTGGGCTCTAATCTCTCTGATTTTATCCTCTTGGTCTCTTCGCGAGGTATATGTAGGAGGGAGCAATATACTGCTTGACTCCTCAGTGAAGGTATGTTCTCTAAAAACTAACTAGAATGTATAATTCAGAAGTGAACTCATGATGGAAATTTAATGGATATAATTGCAACATATAGATATGACATCTTTGAGGATGTCCATACTGAAACAGGTATCAATGACTGTAGGGCAGTTGTAGCAACAATGATTACCAGAGTGCAAAGGACAACTAAAACAAATAAAAGGATTGATATGCTCAGCTAACTAGATAGCATCATATCTCAATAAGGAACTTGAAACATTTAGCTCTGGAGAGGAGCATGTCGAAGAACTGTGGCTCAACGTTCAAAGGAGTAGCTGACCATTCACTTCACTGATACATACATAGTAAAACAGTTGATGATAGGAAGTATCCTATATCATATACAGTCACGGAAAAGAAACTTCTAAAGAAACAGAGACTACTGCATAGCCATCGTAAAACAAATCATGGGGCCATAAAGTGGGTTTGGCTGTCAAAGGGATATTTTGGCTGTCAAGAGGGCAATTCATGAAGACTCAATGACTACTCGTCTGCAATGATATCAAAAGAGCTCCCACAAAACCCACAGAAATTCTGGACATGTGTAAAGGCCGTTAGTGGTGTCAACCTTGGTGTACAGACTTTCATGGACAAGACAGGAAGTGATACAGAGGTTAGCAAAACATAAGCAGAAATACTGAACTAAGTTTTCAAATAATCTGTACATACAAAGGAAAATTCAGAAGCACTGCCCCAGTTTAATTCTTGCACCACTGCAAAGATGAATGATATGGACATTAGCATCAGTAGCGTTGAGAACAGCTGAAATTGCTAAAATTGAACAAAGCTCCAGGCCCTGATGGAATCCATATCAGATGCTATACTGAACATTAAACAAAAAACAGTGCCCAGTAGTTAGAAGAAAGGTCATATCCGTCTACAAGAATGGTAGCAGAAGTGCTCCACAACATCGCTGTCCAATATGCTTGATATTACTTTGTCGTAGAGTCTTGTAACATATTCTGGGCCAAGTGTATCTCAAACAGAATGATCTCCTGCACACCAACCAGCACTGATTCTGAAAATATCTACCATGTGAAATGCAACTCATTATCAAATGACATTCTAGAAGCCATGGACAAAGGCAGTCATAAAGATGCAGTATTTCTTGATTTCTGAAACACTTTTGGCTCAGTACCAGACCAACGTGTATTATTGAAAATATTGTCTGTTGCAGTATCAAGAAAAATTTGCTGATGGGACAGAGAATTTCTTGGCAGGGCACAGTATGTTGTCTTGGATGGAGTCATAGACAAATACAGAAGTAACTTCCGTGTGCCCCAGGGGAAACATGTGGGGACTTTAGCGCCTCATGTAATATATTAATGATCTTGCAGACACTACTAATAGTAATCTTAGACTTTTTGCTGTTTCATAAATTATTTATATTACATTATGATTTATAATGAAGTACTGATAGAAAAAGGGCACAAATATTGTTGGATTTGACAGAGCTATCAAAGTTGAGCAAAATTGGCAACCTGCTTTAAATATTCAGAAATGTAAAATCGTACACTTCACAAAATGAAAAATGTATCATCTTATGCCTACAGTATCAATGAGTCACATATGGAGCCAGTCAATTCACACAAATACTTGAATGTTTGAAGGCATATGAAATGGAATGATCACAAAGGCTCAGTAATAGGTAAAGTTAAGTGCCAAACCTTGGTTCATTGGTCTAATAATAGGGAACTGCAATCAGTCAACAAATGTGACTGCTTGTAAAACACTTGTGCAACTTATCCTAGAATATTTCTCAAGTATGTGGGTCCTATACCATATAGTACTAAGTGGGAATATTGAATGTATATCAGAAGGGCAGCAAGAGTGGTCACAAGTTTGTTTGATCCATGGGAGAGTCACAGTGATGCAGAAGAAACTAAACTGACAGATGCTTCAAGACAGATGTAAACTATCCAAGAAAACCTACTTACAAAGTTTCAAGAAACAGCTTTAAATGACAAACCTTCACATGTACTGCAGCCCCCTTCCTATCACTCCTGTAGGAATTGCAAGAACAAGATTAGACCGCATGGAGGTGCCAAGACAGAGGCTGCAGGAAGGGGGTGAAGACTATATAGGCTCGACATCCATAAGAGATCAATCAGACTCCAGGAACACCTGAAGATGGCAAGAAGTCATCTTACTGAAATATCACACCTTTTGTACAATGCCATCTGGCTGAGTAGCCAAGAAGATCAGACCAATTACAGCAGGAACAGAGTTGTTTTAACAATCACATGCTACATATGTCTGTTGTACAGTACAAACTATAATAACAAGTACATTTGGAAGTACCCTCTGCAAAGCACTTCACAGTGGTTTGTGGACTATGGACATAGCACAGATTAATGTTGGTTAATAGGTGGTATCTTTAGTATGCTACTATCCTGCTCATTCTAATTTGTCTCAATACCGGAGATCGTGGTAGAGTAGGATGGACAGCTCAAAAACTGAGACTTGGTTGCATTTGGTTAACAAGAATAGATCAGTATGGGTGAGGACCTAAATGAACATCACAAAGAAGGAATTTTCCACTTCTAGCATTAACTTTTGAATAATCCTTATTATTTGGTTTCATGTCTATGTGCCTGGGAATAGGGTCTCAACCATTAAAAAATAAAAGCCAACAAGAGGAACTTAGAAAAATCAAAAAATCATCAGTACCTCATTTGTAAAATTAGTCCAAGGGGAATAGCTTTACTAAATAACACTGGAACCTGTCTGCTTTCACATCTCAAATGGAAAATAGTAGAAAAAAATTATGAAAGGACATATTGCTACTCACCATATAGCAGAGATGTTGAGCCACATATAGGCACAACAAAAAGAGTACTAAACACATAAGCTCTTGGCCAGAAGGCCTTCTTCTGAAATACACATACACACACACACACACACACACACACACACACACACACACACTAGTAGCAGCCTATGGATCCATGTTGCACAAGAGCACACAAAATGCCATTAAACAAGAAAATGCTCCAAAATGAAATTGATATCAAACAGGTAGCAGCTGCAAATGATTTTTGATCTACACTCATAGAAAAAATATCTAAGAAAGTTAAGAAAGAATAGACAGAAACATAAATAAGAACAACAAACAGACAGACACGATGACATTATGTCTTCCCTACTTTGGTACTGTTTCACAAAAGAATTGCTAATGTATTAAGACCATACAATATAAGAGTTGCTTTCTCCGCAAATAAAAAATTGGTTAATAGAGTGCCACACAATACAAAAACCAATAGAGGTAAAATCTCCAACTCAGATGTACACAAGATAAAATGCAATCAATGCTCTGTACAATATATAGGTCAGACCCAACAAAGCTTTTGAACTAGATTCAAAGGACATATTAATGTTTAGATACAACACAAACAATAACTCCACCACAGCTACACACATTCAGGACACAGGACATTTCTTTAATAGCACAGAGGACACTAATACTCCACAAGATGAACGAAGACCACAAACTCAATGTTTATGGGAGAGTTGGAAATTTTCGTTCTCAACAGAAAACGTGGACAGAACACATTAAATGAAAAAGCTGAGACACTGGCAATGAACTTCTTTAACAGATTTGCAGGTATACAAGATGACACAGAATGACTCTTTCTACCTTCTGCTTCCTTAGTCAGTTATAAACCAACTTAATTTTTTTTTTTAAATCCAAGAGTACTGTAGAGAAATGGAATGTTCATGTAAGTCTGCAAATGTACGTATTCATTTATATTATTTTATGTTATTGGCATATATTTTGCAATGCAATACTTTTAACAAGGTGTAAAGGAAGAAATAATTTTATAATTGCTATATGTATATCTGGCCCACAATGTAAACCATCTATAAATGATATCCAAGGCAAAGTACCATATCTTTACATTTCTACAATCTTTGGTGCATTTATACTAGTGGTTTGTGTTTCTGTGTGAAAAACTTAAGTCAAAAATGTTCTTTTACAACGAAATGCAAGGTTCTGTACACTGGAACAGATTGTAAGTATCTCCATCACCATTGAAAATGTATAATCTTAGTGCCATATGATGGTAACAAGTGCCTGTCATATTTCTTGTAGCATTCTTGTAGCAAAATGGAATCAAAACAAACAACTAGCTGCATCCAACAGGTACACATGTAACAACATATCATGGTTTTCCAGCTAAAGATGAGACTATAAACTCTTGAAATGTGTCGTGGGAGAAGAGATAGAGATAAATTGTTTTATTTTAACTTTTATTGTAGGATATATTGCTCTGGGAGAGTTAACTCCTGTGCAATTCAGAAAAGCTGGTGCCAGTAGGAAGGAGCCAGATGGCATAGGCTGTGAAATGAAGAATGTTGTGTTGGACATTGTGCTCAGCAAATGACTGCTTCACGGCCTGTGCCATCTGGATCCTTCCTACCAATACCAGCTTTCATGAACTGCGCAAGTGGAAACTCTCTCTGCAATATATCCTACAATCCCGTAAACCTCCTGGCCTCAACCTTCATGAGCATAGTCCTTCACCCACCTGTCCCCTTCCCTGTTGCCACTCCACATCCTTCTATTCCACAAGCGCATCCACAGTCTATTTACTTCACTCTTTCTTCGCTCTCCCACCCTCCATCTAACTTCCCAGCTGCACCTAGCTACTCTACCCTCTCTCCACCTCAGCACTGCATGCTCCCACAAACAGCACATTACTGTCCCCACCCATATTCTGCTCTCTCCCCCCATCCCTATCCCTGCCTCCTCCTTACCCACACCATTCAGACTGCTTCTCCCAACATGCGCAGCTGCTTGCAGTCTGGCCTGGGCAGCCAGAGACAACAGTCATTTACGTGAAAGTGTATGTGTACATTGTCTAGTTCAGAAGAAGGCTTTCTGTGTTCAGTTGTCACTTTGTTGTGCCTGCCTGAGACTCAACATCTCCACTGTATGGTGAGTAGCAATCTACCCTTTCCACAATATAGTCATTATACCATCCATGATTTTCCAATGTTGGAAGATAGAAGGGCACGGATGTTCATAATAATGATAAGAATTAAAAGCAATTCCACAAAATGTATAAAGAGGTTCAAAATCAGGTAGGGGTCAGGAGCTCCTCAGGGAACACTGTGATGGGAGGCTCAACTCCTGCTCTTTCCCATTACTGATCTCAGCTGGCGAGAGATGTGCATAAAACAATGGTCCTACAATACCCATCTAAATGCACAAAGGGGAAAATGAGGAAGAGATATTAGGAACACAGACAATGTTGAGAGTTAAAGTCAATTACAGGAGAGAGACAAAATTGGGCCAGCACATGGGCCCAAGTCTGAGAGAATCCTTTGAGCCTCCTCTGCAACAAGAGGAACTTATCACCCCACCCTACAGCCCAACTCCCAAGCAGAAGACATTTGTAAAATAGTAATCTAATAAATAATATCCTTTAAAACAGACAATGTAGAAACAAACCTAGCTAGCAGGGCTTTGGTGGGCAGCACGGATGACAGCAGGGGGAGCACGCGGGGCGGCAGTATGGCATACAGCATGGGTTGCATGGACCACAGCAGGGCCCACATCTTGGTTTGCAGCAGGGCCCACAGGATGGTCCACAACATGGTCCACAGGATGGGGAGCAGCAAGGTCCACAGGAAGGGGGGCAGCACCTGTAACAGTAGATAATATAGAAGTTAGTGGCTGAGGATGGGCACCAATGTTTTGTTGTTGTCGTTGTTGTCATCCATGGGTGGGGGAGGGGGAAAGTTGCCACACACATGCCAGGGGTTGGAGGCACAGGTAGCAGCACAGACATGACACCACAGGTATCACATCCTGTAGACTATCTTGGTGAGCCCTTATTTGTGAATAATCAATAAAAAAATTCTGAATTTTGCAGCTTTGCCTAGCAAGCACATTGTAAGTTGGGTTTGTAGCATACTTATATACAAGCCTCCTATTCAAGAGACTGTGGGTTGGAATCACTGAATGCTTCAAATTCTTTTTTAGTTTTTATAATCTTTATCAAATAATTTTGATCGTGATTTTTATTCAGTTAATTGGTTAAAATGTAATTGTTTATTTATATTCCTTTATCACATTATCTTAAACACTGCATTGACTTCAACTGCTCTCATTTTTTCCTTCCAGAGCTCTTGTCCACATGGAATCTTAGTGCATGTGAATTCAATTATTTTTTATTTATCTGTAATAATACTTAAACTTTTGAAAATGCTGATTTCTCAATTAAAAAACAAAAGATGAAATAATCTGTTTATATTGACTGTGCAGTTGTATCAAAAATGTAGTTGTCATTACAAGATGTACATTTTATTGGATGGCAACATCCATCTAAACATTTAAAACAAATTTTATTGCACTGTGGATAAAATAACACTTATGAAGTTTTAAAAGAAAGGAGGGATTACAAGTAAAAAAAAATTTAAGCAAAATGATGAATAGAAATAATGAATGCAGTAACATGGATGAAAATATAGGATGGTGAAATGGAAGAAATTAAATCAATATCAATACATGAAAATAATTAAAATCACACCCACAAAGATTCAAACTGGAAAAAGAATTACAGGAAGAAGAAAGCAGAGTAATAGCAAAGTTAATATGATCAATAAAATGATGTGACAAAGGAATAGAAATAAAAATATACGTTTAAGCCAATTAACTGAATAAAAATATTGATCAAAACCATTTTGATAAAGACTGAAAAATAATTTAAAAAATTTAAAGCAACTGATAAGATTTGAACCCACAACCTCCTGTGTATAAGGGATGTACTTAACCATTACGATACAAATCCAATTTGAATAATTCTCCTTTTTTATAACTGCGGAACACCATTTGAAATTCCATTTTTTTTGGGACCTTAACCTACATCACCATATAGACAGTTTCAAAAAGTAATCCTACTGCTGCGGACCTCTCCTTGTTAGCATAGACAGAACATGTAGGGAGATAGACAGAACACTATACATGCTATTTCATATGTGCTGCAAATGGAAAAGGAAGGGAAGAAGCAGGAGCAGGAAATAGAGAAGGGAAGTACAGGTAAGGCTGTGCTTGAACCTGGAGCAAGTCCCCATTCAAACACCTGAAAGACATGCCCTCACATGAAAGCTGGCAGTAATGAGGAATTGCAAATGATAAAAGAAGGAACAGGGAAAGAGGGGAAGGATTAAAAATAAAGCATTGTTCAAACTATAATGCTGTTTGTCGAATTAATATAGCAATCTACAATTAGTCTTGTGTGATATTCAGCTGATGTACAGGGTGGTGTCCCACTCAAAACTCCCTGGTTTCAAGGACACAGGAGAGAAAAACCACAGTACATATGACAACGAAAAATGCACCACACTGTAGAGCATATCAAAGAATTTATATTCCCACATCAGAAGTGCCAAGTATCGTTGCCAGAGTGCGGCCTGGTCGCATGAAGTGAAAATGGTGCCTCCACAGCAGTGCGCGCAAGCAGTAGAGTGGTTTGCAGAAACAAAATTGCTAATTACTGTGCAAAGAAATTATCATCATGTGTATGAGTGTGATCCACTGAGACAGTGGAGGACATCAGACAAACGTTTCTCAGAAGCCCGTGTAAGTCAATTTGTCAAGCACATAGGCAACTTGATGTAACTCAATCAACATTGCATCGTGTAGTTCACCAGCGTCTTCGTATGTGTGCTTACAAAGTACAAATTCTGCAACATCTGATGCCGAATGACAAACCATGCCGATAACAATTTGCTGTGGATATGCTGCAGCGTATTGATATGGATGCCAGCTTCCTGGAAAGATGTTTATTCTCAGATGAGGCAACCTTTCATCTATCAGGAAGGGTTAATAGGCATAATGTTTGGATTTGGGGTTCACAAAATCCGCAGGTTATCATTGAACATGTTCGTGATACCCCTAAACTAAACAACTGGTGCGGGCTAATGCACAACAGGATTGTTGGACTGTTCTCCTTTTGCAGAAGAAACATTGAATGGGTCAGTGTATCTGGACTGTTGGAGCAGTTTGTGTACCTTCAGATACAAGTCTTGCAACCCAACATCATTTTTCTACAAGATGGAGCTCCACCTCATTGGTCAACGGCTGTTCACAAGTTCCTGTGTATGAAATTTTCCAGTCGTTGAATCGGACGTGAAGGACCCATTGCCTGGCACCACGTGAACCCAACTTTACGCCACTTGATTTCCTCTTGTGGGGATTTGTGAAGGACCGCGTATATGCAACCAAAGTGGACGATATTCCAATGTTGTGACATTGTATCACTAATGTGATTGCAACAATAATAAAGAAACTGTTACAAAGAACTAGGCAGGAAATTGAATATCGACTCGATATTCTTCATGCTACAAATGATTGACATGTAGAGCTGTATTGATGATAAATAAATTCTCTGAGATGCTCTACAATGTGATGCATTTTTCATTGTCATATCTACTGTGTTTTCTTTCTTTTTTTTCCTGGGTCTCTGACATCAGGGAGGTTTGAGTGGGACACCCTGTATATTTACTAACTTGTAACAAGATATAAAAAATAATTAGTGTTCCCAGCAGCTGCTGACTCAAAGTTAGACTTGAGCCATGATGTGTTGTATTCACAGCCCCATCAGACTAGTGTGCAGGAGGCTAGGAATACAGTGCAGAATTTACTTGACAGCAATACTCTGCTTGAAACACTAATATGTATGATCATCAAATCAGTAAATAACACAACAGCTAGTAGCCCACTCTATTGAATGGGTACATGAAATTACTAAGTCAATAGTAATTTGTTTACAGAGAGAATGAAAATTATTTATCTACACACAACAAAAAGTTTTGCATCACCTCCGTTCCAAGAGTTCTGAAACCTGTACAGAAAATTGGACTAGGGATCAACATAAACATCATTCTGCTGGCGATTCGGCGTAGAACCCTCAGAGTAGTTGGTGGGTCACGTCGTCCATAAACAGCCCTTTTCAATCTGTCCCAGGCATATTTGATATGGTTCACGTTTGGAGAACATGCTGGTCACTCTAGTTGAGTGATGTAGTTATTCTGAAGGAAGTCATTCACAAGATGTGCACGATAGGGGCACGAATTGTCATCCATGAAGACGAATACCTCGCCAATACGCTGCCAATACGGTTGCACTATTGGTTGGAGGGTGGCATTCAGGTATCGTACAGGTGTTACGGCGTCTTCCATGATCACCAGCCGCATATGTTGAACCCACATAATGCCAGCCCAAAACAGGCAGGGAATCTCCACCTTGCTGCACTCACTGGACAGTGTGTCTAAGGCGTTCAGTCTGACTCCAAACACGTCTCTCACGATTGTCTGGTTGAAGGCATATGTGACACTCATTGGTGAAGAGAACGTGATGCCAATCCTGAGCAGTCCACTTGGCATATTGATGGGCCCATCTGTACTGCGCTGCATGGTGTCATGGTTACAAAGATGGACCTTGCCATGGACGTCAAGATTGAAGTTGTGCATCATGCAGCCTATTGCGCACAGTTTGAGTCGTAACATGACGTCCTGTGGCTGCACAAAAAGCATCATTCAACATGGTTGCATAGCTGTCAGGGTTCCTCTTGAGCCATAATCCATAGATAGCAGTCATCCACTGCAATAGTAGCCCTTGGGCAGCCAGAGCGAGGCATCTCATTGACAGTTCCTGTCTCTCTGTATCCCCTCCATGCCCGAACAACATCCCTTTGGTTCACTCCGAGATACTTGGACACTTTCCTTGTTGAGAGCCCTTCCTCATACAAAGTAACAATGCAGATGTGATTGAAGTGCATTATTGACTGTCTAGGCATGGTTGAACTACAGACAAACGAGCCATGTACCTTCTTCGTGGTGGAATGATGAACTGATCGGCTGTCAGACCCCTCTCCGTCTAATAAGCGCTACTTATGTGTGGTAGTTTACATCTTTGTGTGGGTTTAGTGACATCTCTGAACAGTCAGAGGGACTGTGTCTATGATACAATATCCAATCAACGTCCATCTTCAGGAGTTCTGGAACCGGGGTGATGCAAAACTTTTTTTGATGTGTGTAGTTGACACAAAATGGTGAAACACCCTAGTTGGGACTGCCCCCATCTTAACATCACAGCACACAATCTTCCCCGTCTTCAGAAGGCAAAAACAAAATTGATTGTATCTTTAGAAACACCAGAGATGTCCCACCTGACAACTCTTTGACTCCAATATTAGAAATTTTTGTTGAGAAAAATTTAGCAATAGGACTGTTTTGTAGGTATTACATAAAATTACAAGTAAAAATGTATTACAAACTGCAAGTTTTCTCAGTTTTTTTTGTCAAATTGAATGATACTGTACCTGGCGTGTTTGTTTACACTAGCATCAAACAAAATATGCATTACTGAGATAACATTACTTGGTCAGATGTGAATGGCCCTTGGCTGGTATGGAGTGCATCTGCATGAATCCAGTCTGTCATCAGACATCCAGAAATTCATTTACACTATGATCTCCACAGCAAAATAACTTCTTTGCTAAAAACATGTTGACAGCACTTCACAGGTTTGACATCACTACCTTGCATCTAATGATATAGAGATACATGGAAAGAGTAGTAAATCATGCAGAATACTAATTCAGCTGGTAAAACCTTTTTCAGTATTCTAGCAGTTTGCCAGAAAAAATGCTTCCCCTGCCACAGCTGTACCTTTCATACTTGAATAAATGTTCCTGGGGCAAAATTTCCAGTCTCAAAGAGATCTGAAATGAAGATGGTTTTAGGGTGCTGAACAGCAAGGCCATTAGCAACCTTACTGATTATCAACAAACATCTCTCACAAACTGAACAATGTCTATTCCTGTAAGTGAAACTGCTGTGACAACATACATCTCTCACAAACTGATCAATGTCTATTGCTGCAAGTGAAACTGCTGTGATGATTCCTCAAATGTCTGGCTATACTGACACATAAATATATGGTTTGTATGTATTAAAATCTTCCAGTCATTTGGTAAAACACCTTAATTCCACACTGCCTGTTCTGTGGACAGCTGGCTAAAACTATACATGAAAGCAAAGCCATGCTTTCAGAAGTCATTGCTACCCTCTCCTTAATACTTTTGGTAGGAGGCTTAACACTTTAATTTTGAAATGCTTGTTACACAGTTGCCTTTGTCAGCTAAGATGGGGGGATAGGTCTCAGCTATGTGCAATAAAATTCCAGTGAAAATATACCTTACAGCCATATTTACAATATAAGTACATAAAATATTTTATACAGATATTGTTGTAATCTGAGTATGACAAGTCATCCTGTCCGGTCATAGTGTCAGTCAAAGTTAACTAGATCAAGATAGCAAACAGATGGCCTCTCACAGGTCAGTGAAGATGCCATCAGGTGGCAGTACAGTGTGATGGAGTGGAATATAATGTAATACAGTAATTTGATGGGGGATACTGAAACAGTAATTTAAAAAAATATAGTATAACCAATAGTTAGAACTATAAAATTATTATAATTTGTGTAGTAACTTTAACTGACACTGTGACTGGACAGGATGACTTATGTCATATCCAAACTACTGCAACAATGTTTGTACAATATGTTTTACTTATCTAAATACAACTGTAAGGTGCATTTTCACAGGAATTTTGTTGTACTTTGCTTCATGCCGTTGGCTTTAGATCATGTGTTATTTTGTTCTTTGTTGCTCTACAGTTGACATTTCCTTAAGGCTGTTAACACTGCAATGACGGAGTGATTTAGACATGGCATGTCTGTATCCTGGTATGTACTCCTAACAGGTTTTGTATAATTATTCTGTTAATGCTATTGTATTCTGAAATATTTCTGACTTGTGTCCTTTTAAAAAAATTTCTGGAGATGAAGATGACCATTTAAGCACTTGAAACTAGTGATTACAGTTTTCTGCTTTGCAATCTTGGTCAAATAAAGGTTCTAATAAAATCATTCACATACCATTCAGCTGCATGTGAAATAGTGAACACATGTTATTGAGCTGATTAGTTAATATAGGCAGTTGAATCCTACTTATTATACTGCCCAACATGTTTTGAACTCTTGTTCAAGAACATGTTATTCTACATAAATCAATAGTAAGTAATATGAGTACATAACATGCCAGCCTCATCTATTATTACTTTAACAGCATTATTACATTGATATTCTTATTTGGTGCTTTCTTGCAGAACAAATAACATCTACTGTAACAATAGGACCACAACAGTTGAGAAACTTTAAATATAGATGCTCCTAGTGGAATGTGGTGGCAATAGATACTTATTTAATTATAGACCTTTGAACTTACTTTTTAGAGCAGAATGGAAGGAAAGAGCATTTTGATGACATTCAATAGCTTGGTGTGGCCCTTGTGGCATGTGATAACCAATATTAATTTTTTTATAGACCTCTCAACTTAGAAGGAAACAACTTGACCCCATATTTGAAGGAGAAGAAAGCACACTTGCAAGATATTAACTCCAGCAATCGATATTGTGGGAATGTTTGGAATACAGTTTTGATAGTACGCAGTTATGGCCTCGTGAGAGTACAGCTTTTAAACTTTCATGTGCACCAGTTATTTGTCGGTGACTCTGCCTCAATGTTACTGCCTATGCTGGAGGGCAAAGCACTGTACAGAGGAGCGACAAGCAGAGTTCTCCTATTAGATGAATGTTGGTGAGGGAAGATGAGGCAGGTGGTGGACACATCTGCCCAACGTGTTTTGAAATCTTATTCAAGAACAAGCTATTTTATGTGAACAATAGCAAGTAATATGAGTGTGTACTTCGTCAGCCTCACCCATTATTATTTTAACAACATTCTTGTAATGATATTCTGCAGCTGTATAGATGTCTCAAAATGAAAATCAATAAACCATAAGCAAGTGAAGAATTGATATTAAATGCAGTTAATGAGTTTTGATCTGCAATTTAATCATGCCAACCATGTTGAAGAATAGAGCATCTCTTACAAATGTACTTCACTTTAACAGTGCTAGCTTTAAAATTCAAATAAAATGATACATAACAGTGATGTTAATAATTAAATGGTTCTACATGAATAACACTAATTTATTTCATTCATTTAGACTGCATTTGTGAATCACAACATAACATTTTTCAAAGCAAGGAGATCTATAGCACTTGCTACAGGGTTAGAAACAGTGCACTTTGACGCAGTGAACGAATCATGTTTCCAATTCAAAGCAGTTATTTCACAAACTCTTTATTCATTCCATTGTATAATGTTTTGTGCTTGGACAATGGAGTGGAACAAATGACAAACATCTGGTACATGTGAAGTTTTAAAAGATGTAGACTACCTTCAGAAGGTCATAATTGTGTACTGCCAGAATTATGGCTCAAATTTTCACTTGGGATCAATTGAAGGGCTTATTTCAATAGTGGTAAAAGTCCATTTATGTTCACAGATACAGATGTTCTGAGATACGGAGTCTTAAAGTTAAATGAGCACTGAAAAATCTGCAGTTGAGATACCAGAAATATTCATACTTGATGTACTGATTTCTGATATTATGTGCATGTTTCTTGATTTTTTAATAACCTTACTTAGTAATTTTTGTAGTGCGCAACTACTGCAGGGTCTCTACTTGTTCTTTCCAAAGGATACATTTCCCTTTTCCTTTCAAAAGATACTTTAATCTCCTCAGTGATCCATGGTTTTTTAGATGGCTGTTTAATGTCCATTCTTAATAGATTATGAGGAAAGCTATTTTCAAATGCTGATATGAATTTATCATGGAATAGATTAACTTTTATATTGGCAATTGATTCTTTATAAATTTCATCCCACGTTCTTTCTTGTAAACTACTCTTAAAAACATTTGCTCTGTCGTCATTAATGATTCTGACTGACTTTCACTGTGGTGTATCCACGCTGTAAGGCACTAAGTCATTTATCCTAGCTGTGCATCATGATCAGAGAGAGCATTTGTTACTGGGTAAGAGTTATTTTCTTGCCTTGTGCCTCATCAAAGAAAAAATTATTAATTAGGGACCTGCTGTCTTTATACACCATGTTGGATAGTTAGCTACTGAGAGCAAATTGTAGGATTTAAATAAGGTTTCCAGATCATTTTCCCTGTCAGAATCCTTTATAAAATCTACACTGAAATTCCCCCCCCCCCCCCCCCCCCCCCCCAACACACTTACATAGCTTACACTGCTACTGCCGCCACCTACTCTGAGGCAGATTACTGCACACTGTCGTCGAACATAAGACAGTGGGCACGTTAATGTGAGTGGACTGTGGATGAAGTCAAGTTGATGAGGTTTCCTTGTTAGTACATAATGTGCGGATTATGGTGTCTAGTCTTCAACAATTAGTCTTGGGTGTCTCAACTTGTGGTCATGAATTTCTCTGAAAAATATACACACGTAAAAAAAGTTTTGTATAACCCCAGTTCCCAGAGCTCCTGAAGATAGACGTTGACTGTAGATATTGTATCACAGACACAGTCCCTTTGACTGTTCAGAGATGTCACTAAACCGGTCCAAAGATGTAAACAACCATGCATGAGCAGTGTCTGTTAGATAGAGGGGGTCCGATGGCTGATCAGTTCCAGTCATTCCACCAGGAAGGAGGTACACGGCTCATGTTGTCTGTAGTTCAACCATGCCTAGACGGTCAATACCATGGTTAGATCGTATGTGCCAGGCAGGGCTCTCAACAAGGGAAGTGTCCAGGCGTCTTGGAGTGAACCAAAGGGGTGTTGTTCGGACATGGAAGAGATAGAGAGAGACAGCAACTGTTGATAACATGCCTCGCTCAGGCCACCCAAAGGCTACTATTGCAGTGGATGACCGCTACCTATGCATTGTGGCTTGGAGGAACCCTGACAGGAAAGCCACCATGTTGAATAATGCTTTTCATGCAGCCACAGGACGTCATGTTATGACTCAAACTGTGCGCAATAGGCTGCATGATGTGAAACTTCGCTTGTGAGGTCCACGACACCATGGAGCATGGTACAGATGGGCCCAAAAACATGCCAAATGGACCACTCAGGACTGGCATCACATTCTCTTCACCATTGAGTGTCGCATATGCCTTCAATCAGACAATCGTCAGAGATGTGTTTGGAGGCAACCCGGTCAGGCTGAACGACTTCTACACACTGTCCTGTGAGTGCAGCTAGGTGGAGGTTCCCTGCTGTTTTGGGGTGGCATTAAGTAGGGCCGACGTATGCTGCTGGTGGTCATGGAAGATGCCGTAACACCTGTACGATACCTGAATGCCATCCTCCGACTGGTTGAGCAACGATATCTGCAGCATATTGGCGAGGCATTCGTCTTCATAGATGACAATTTGTGCCCCCATCGTACACATCTTGTGAATGACTTCCTTCAGGATAACGACATCGCTTGACTAGAGAGGCCAGCATGTTCTTCAGACATGAACCCTGTCAAACATGCCTGGGATATACTGAAAAGGGCTGTTTATGGATGATGTGACCCACCAACCACTCTGAGGGATCTACACCTTATCACCATTGAGGAGTGGGTCAATCTGGACCAACACTGTCTTGATGAACTTGTGGATAGTATGCCACAACGAATACAGGCATGTATCAGTGCAAGAGGATGTGCTACTCGGTATTAGAGGTACCAGTGTGTACAGAAATCTGGACCACCAACTCTGAAGGTCTCACTGTATGGTGGTGCAACATGCAATGACTGGTTTTCATGAGCAATAAAAAGGGCGGAAATGATATTTATAATGCTCTCTATTCCATTTTTCTATACAGGTTCCAGAACTCTCGGAACTGAGGTGATGAAAAACTTTCTTTGATGAATGTATATTAAACATCTGTATCATAAGTGTTAAGAAATAAAGTATTTTCATTTTATCTTAATTTTTGTAATTGCATACCTCTTTGAAAAATGTATATTTTGTAAATAACTCTTAAAACAGTAGAGAACAAAAATTATACAACTAATAAACAAAAGTACTGGAGACCTGGCAGATGTTTTGCATTAAAGCTCCGTCTTAGTGTGTTGAAATTTAGTTGACACCCGCACACTTATGGCCTTCCATTAACTTACAAATTTAAGACAAAAATACCAAATTTAAGTTAATTTTTCCACTTAAATTTTTCTTTTTTTTTTTCTTTTTTTTTTTTTTTTGTATTTTGGAAAGTCACAGAATGCTATCCTTTCTGTCCTATTATCAGATACTACTGATGTAATTATAAACAGTATCTCCTCTGATCCAGCCATCTGTATTATGTAAATATTTATTTCTAAAAATGTAAAAAATTGCATTTTTATCCGAAAACCCGCATACGAAAACTTTTGAGAATCCCACAAAATACAGGGTGTATCAAAAAGAATCATCCAATTAAAATCATAAGTACTATGTTATTTGAGATATGTGTGTGAACAACGCACTATTAGAAAGAGCAAACTCTCGAGTTTTACATGGTTCCTGCAAGGTAGCAGCAGTGTGTGCCCACTTCAGTTCTAGTATAACTGGTGCTGGGAGAACACAGGCATTTTGTGTTCTATGTTTTGTGCAGAGCGCGTCAGTAATAACTGTTCAGCGTGACTTTCATAGTAGGTATGGTGTGGATCCTCCTCTGAACTACTTGACAAGTGTAAGCAAATATTATTCTGAACTATTTGACAATTGTGAGTATACAGCATGAAAACAAACCAAAAAATGATCATCTCTGGCGGATGATGAGCCATTCGGCAGAAGCTCTAAGCAGGAATTGTCAGATGGTATGAATCAGATTTTAAGTAAATTAGAAATAACTGATGAACGTTATGCTACGTCATTTTATAACGAAATGTTTTCTTTTCACTCTAGGTGAACGCTGTTCCCAGGAAATAATGATTAATTAACTCTTTGTATGGAGTTTGGCACTTATTTTTGACATTTTAAATCGAAAATAAATAGGAGAGTCATTCTGTAAGTCACGGCAACTATGGTATATCTTGCGATAACGTGCAACGTGATTTCCACGATATGCACTGAACCGGTACGGCAGTGTGTAACTCAATGCCTACATAAACTATGGTTCTAGCACATGAGGTCACTGTAAAGGTTGAAATGAGCCACACACATTGCAACTCTGTGTAAATTTATTGTGTACACGTGCAAACGGAACAAAAATGAGTCAAAATCAACTACTGAGATTCAAAATAGTCCCTAGTGCATACACACAGAATTGTCAACGAAGGGGCCACCTGTCGCCGAAATGCTGTGACGACATTCGCCCTCTTTGCAAAGCACCTCCCAGGCAATTGTTTTCTCAGTGGTGGAATGAAGTCGAAGCCGCAAAGATTGAAGTCTGGTCAGTAGGGTTGGAGGGGGGGGGGGGGCGATTCATTTGGTAGCAAGGCCAGCCTCACACTGAATGTCCCAGGCCCTGGTACCAAACTATCCTCCTATGCGTTCTCTATCTGTCAGCTGATTTCGGTAATGTTTCCCGCGGCCTTTTGAATGTATAAGGTGCATTCAAATGAATCCCGGTCACTAGTGTAAAGTAACGGTAATGATTTTATTAACTCAAAAATGTAGTTATACACATATTCAAAAATAGTCGCCAAAACTGTTGGCACATTTATCCTATTGGGAGCACTAGCCGGTCGATTCCATCCTTGAAGCTTGTAGGCTCTGTTGGATCCAGGCCTGGACCCAGTAACACGTTTCGTCGTCCGTTGCGAATCGATGTCAGCGAATAGCTTGTTTTAAAGGTCCAAACACATGAAAGTCACAAGATGAAATGTCGGTACGGTACGGTGGATGCTCCACCGTTTCCCACCGAAACTGCTGCAATGCCGGCTTCACCGCATTTTCCGTGTGTGGGCGGGCATTATTATGCAAGAGGATAACGTCATTGGACAATATGCCTCAGCGTTTCGACTTGATGGCTCGTCTAAGGTTCTGCAAAGCGGCTTGATAACGCTGGGCATTGATGGTGGTTCCCCGCTCCAGGAACTCGGCAACCAGTGGGTCCAGTGACTCGCGCCCCTCAAGGAATCGTTAGCGCCGTTCTGCAACACTTGAGCGATTCAGACTGTACTCACCGTGCACAGCCTTCATTCGTCGATACATTTCACGGCCTCCAATTCCCTCTGCCTCCAAAAATCGAATCACTCCTCGTTCTTGCTTACTCGCCTGCATGTTCGGTAGTGGACGATAACTTGTGTGCCCACCTTCTCTTCGGCGTGAAACCACACAAGCGCTATGCAGCATCAAATGGTGCGCATGCGTCACTCCCTCTACCAATAGATAGCGCCACCGTACCCGCAATTACGTGGTGCCTGCCACCTTACGTGAAAGGCAAGGGTAGACGCACTGACCAGGTTTCATTTGAATGAACCTCATATTTACGGCGATTATGGTGATGCCACAAGTTAGCGCGATATACCATAGTTGCCACGACTTATTAAATGACCCTCGTATTTTTTCTGAAACCCATAAATTAAACAGTCGTTTAGGTGATGTAAGTGGTATTTGATTTTTTACATTAAATGGATAAAACTTATACTTGTTTTTAATGACATTGTACAAGAAAATTAAGCCAGTAAGCCACGAAGTCACTTAACTCCTAGCCGCACGGTTTGAGGCGCATTGTCACTGTCCGCGCGCCTCCCCTCGTCGGAGGTTCGAGTCCTCCCTCGGGCATGGGTGCGTGTGTTGTTCTTAGCGTAAGTTAGTTTAAGTTAGACTAAGTAGTGTGTAAGCTTAGGGACCGATGACCGCAGCAGTTTGGTCCCATAAGACGTTACCACAATTTCCACTTAACTCTTAAATCCTTAAGGCATTATCTACCACACCCTAAGGATCACGACCCTTCTGTACATAATGTCCGTATTTAAAACAAAACAACAAGTAAGGTTATATAAAAGAAATCGTAATTATAAAACAATTGAGAGCAATCTTGCTTTTTGTGTTATATTCTTTTAATGTCAACGTTAAGTAGCTCTTGAGAGCCGAAGTAGATGAACTGTTATTAACTATATAGTCTGCCCTCAGGTAAAGCCTGCACGTAAAATCATTTTTATGCTACAGTAGTTGACAATCGTCGCTATCGACATGGTAACTATTATGTCTATACTGTGGCGTAGTTAGAAAAATGAAATCAGCAGCCATTATGTAGAAAGAGGTGTAACAAGAGACGACGTTGAATTTGATTCTGACCTTCACTGAGTAAGTCATATCACAATTGCTTGAGAAATCATTTATCACAAGACGGAAGATTACGGAGCGGGAAAGAAAAAAATAGTGTAGTCAGGTGTTTTCCTTTCAAGAAAACTATTTAAAAGTCAACAAATGGTTCAAATGGCTCTGAGCACTATGGAGCTTAATTTCTAAGGTCATCAGTCCCCTAGAACTTTGACCTACCTAAACCTAAATAACCTAAGGACACCGCTCACATCAATGTCCGAGGCAGGATTCGAACCTGCGACCGTAGCCGTCGTGCGGTTCCAGACTGAAGTGCCTAGAACCGCTCGGCCACCTCGGCCGGCTAAAAGTCAACATTATGCAGTCTTAACAGGATACGAACGAACTTTTTTATGGCTACTTACAAGTCGTCATTTGTCTTCCAAAATATTAAAAATACTCCATATCCCCAGGTCTAGGCCACCCCTAAAAACTATCATATGGGCGCCTTTGTTACTGAGTATAGTATTAATGCTCGATATTCACAGGCAAATTTCAAAGAGTTAACGGGAGTAAGGACGCAGATAAAATATGAAAAAATGTAATATAATATATACCCCAAATGTTCAAACTTGGGAAGTTTATAAATAAATGTTAGTTAGGCAATCGATAAAACAGTATCGTGAGAGGAACTCAAAGATTATCCGAGGCAAGAGTTTCAGTACTTTTTTTAACTGTAATAACTACAATGTAGGTAGGTAGAATGTCTTGTAGGGTGTCTTTTAGCATTGGTCTTTTAACTTACCGAGCATAGCGAAGTCAATGTAGTGTGGTATTCGCCAAAATGGTTGAGTGGGGCGTCGACAGGCGAATATGCGGCAATGCCGATAGGGTGTCGATTTTCTCCATGCTCTTAACTTCATAAAAAAGTTGTTTACATCTAAGTAACATCTTGTATTTAATTCTAGATGGCGGAAACAAGATAAAAGAAAACCAGAGAGGGCTAAATGGTCTGAAGAAACTGTAAAAAAAGGCACTAATTTTATTGAAATCGGGCAGATCACTGAACAACGTATCCAAGAATTACAGTTTACGCTCGACATTCAAACGGCCATAACAGACTAGAAGGGGAGACCACGTCTGATTGCATTCTTTTGTAGAAATTGTATAATTTTAAGTGGGACATACTTGATTGTGACGGGCTACAGTAAGACGAGAAAGAGTTGAAGTAGTCCACAAGTTGCGTGAGGAGGATAATAATGAAGGTCCAGAGGTTTCTGAAGACGAAGTGTACACAGATTGTGTGCCGAAGTTAAAAGTTCGGCAGGAAGATTCAGAAACAGAGGAGGGCGACAATGAAGATGACGAGGAAATACTTATTTAGAACGTTTATTACTTTACCAGAAGGAACAGCGAGACAAAATGAAATAAAGTTCCATCATCACAAAGTACGTTTCTGCGCCAACAATATGATTCGAAAGTTAACTGGACCTGTAAGTGCAGCGAAAACGCCTTTGGAATTGCCTCATAGGTGAATTTTGCCCTTATAGTTCAGTTACAAATAAGTACCAACGTGAGAGAACCGTGCCTTAGATTCGATCGTGTGATCAGTGACAAAAAGAGACAATTAGACAACAGCGATACGGGAAATATATGTATATTTGTACGGAACTGTCAGAAGTTATATGCTGTCGGAGAAAATTTGTATTAGATTAGCAACTGGCAGGATTCCGTGGAAGGTGTAGTTATCGCCAGTGGCTGCTCTGCAGACCAAACAAATGTAGCAGCTCCTGTAGATTCCCAGGTGTTTTATGTGTGTGGCTTGGAAATATAGGCTGTATTAAAACCAAGAAGGATTATAGCACGTAAGCAACAAATCTTCGTATATTGTTCCGTGACTGTGTGAAACTGTTTATCAGTCAGATCGATGTGTTACAGCAGACTACCGGTTTACCAGCACCGACTTCATGGAAGAGTGAGGAAGAAAAATCTTTCTTCCGTGAGGCAAGGAAAATAAGCATCGGTCCACAATTCACTTTTTGTCTTCAAGTAAGGTCGTACTCTAGTTTTCTATGTTACTAAAAAAAGGGAAAATTGTGATCCGGGCATCAATCGTGCATGAAAATATTCCAGTACATGCTGACACAAGAGACAAATAGAAGCTATTTATGTTTTATAATGGCATCAACGGTGTAGTCTACACTATGGAGTAATTGACCGCTTCATACTATGTTCCAAGAAATGTGCGACGTTGACCCATATTATCTTTTTTGCAATGTATTTCGACAAAAATAAAAACTTTATCCGAAGAAAATGGTTCCTGAAACAATTATATGACGCAGCAGTTTGGATACATCACTAATTCATATGAATCTTCAACATAGGCTGAAATGTAAAAAAAAAAAAAAAAAATGGAATTGCGGTCGAGAGGTAAAGGTGAATTTTCTGTACATTAAAGAAAAGATTGACTCAATATTGTTGCAAAGGGCGTTGCCGTGCGTCCCGATTAATGGGGAATCATCCGGTATGTTAGCAGCAAGAAACAATCAATAGCTCTCTGCGCGATAGCAATGGAGATACTATCGAAGACAGTGCTGCCAAAGCAGAGTTACTAAACACAGCCTTCCGAAATGCCTTCACAAAAGAAGGCGAAGTAAGTATTCCAGAACTCGAATCGAGAACAGCTACCAACATGAGTGACGTAGAAGTAAATATCCTCAGAGTAGTGAAGCAACTTAAATTATTTAATAAAAGCAAGTCTTCTGGTCCAGAGTGTATACCAATTAGGTTCCTTTCGGAGTATGCTGATGGAGTAGACCCGTCCTTAATCATGTACAACCGTTCGGTCGCCGAAATATCCGTACCCAAAGACAGGAAAGTTGCACAGGTCACACCAATATTCAAGAAAGGTAGTAGGAGAAATTCACTAAATTACAGGCCCATATCGTTAACATCGATATGCAGCAGTATTCTAGAACATACGTGTTCGAACATTATGAATTACCTCGAAGAAAACGGTCTATTGACACACAGTCAACATGGGTTTAGAAAGCATCGTTCCTGTGAAACACAACTGACTCTTTATTAACATGAAGTGTTGAGTGCTATTGACAAGGGATTCCAGATCGATCCCGTATTTCTGGATTTCCGGAAGGCTTTTGACACTGTACCACACAATCGGCTCGTAGTGAAATTGCGTGCTTATGGAATATCGTCTCAGTTATGTGACTGGATTTGTGATTTCCTGTCAGAGAGGTCACAGTAATTGACGGAAAGTCATCGAGTAAAACAGAAGTGATTTCTCACGTTCCCCAACGCAGTGTTATAGGCCCTTTGTTGTTCCTTATCTATATAAACGATTTTGGAGACAATCTGAGCAGCCGTCTTGGGTTGTTTGCAGATGACGCTGTCCTTTATCGACTAATAAAATCATCAGGAGATCAAAAGAAACTGCAAAACGATTTAGAAAATATATCTGAATGGTGTTAAAAGTGGCAATTGACCCTAAATAACGAAAAGTGTAAGATCATTCACATGAGTGCTAAAAGGAATTCGTTAAATTTCGGTCTAATCTGAAAGCCGTATATTCAACTAAATACCTAGGTATTACAATTACGAACAACTTAAATTGGAAGGAACACATAGAAAATGTTGTGGGAAAGGCTAACCAAAGACCGTTTTATTGGCAGGACACTTGGAAAATGTAACACACCTACTAAGGAGAATGCCTACACTACGCTTGTCCGTCCTCTTTTAGAATACTGTTGCGCAGTGTGGGATTCTTACCAGGTAGGACTGATGGAGTACATCGAATAAGTTCAAAGAAAGGCAGCACGTTTTGTATTATCGCGAAATATGGGAGAGAGTGTCACAGAAATGATACAGGATTTGGGCTGGAAATCATTAAAAGAAAGACGTTTTTCGTTTAGACGGAATCTTCTCACGAAATGCGAAAATATTTTGTTGACCACCGACGTACATAGGGAGGAACGATCACCACGATAAAATAAGGGAAATCAGAGCTCGTACAGAAAGATATAGGTGTTCATTCTTTCCACGCTCTATACGAAATTGGAATAATAGAGAATTGTGAAGGTGGTTCGATGAACCCTATTGCCAGGCACTTGAATGTGATTTGCAGAGTATCCATGTAGTTCTAGATGTTGATGTAGGTTCAAGTCCTCCCTCGGGCATGGGTGTGTGTGTTATCCTTAGCATAAGTTAGTTTAAGTTAATTAGTGTGTAAGCCTAGGGACCAATGACCTCAGCAGTTTGGTCCCATAGAACTTATCACAAATTTCCAAAATTTCCGGACTACCCATTTTAAATAAAAATAGTCAGTAGTCGGTTGGGTATTTGTAATCGTTTATTAATAATCTATAGGGCCTAGTCACTTTTTTCGAGATCAACCTTAAACCTGCTTAAGCTAAAATAAATCAGTAAACAACCTTATACTGAGATGTTCTGGGTGATTTTTTTCCACCGTGTCTAAAGTCGAGGGATTAGCTATGAGAGAGTATGGAACAAAAAAGGTTAATGAACTTATGCCCGGAAAAGCATGGTTTCCATGCTAGACCATCCAGGATGGAATGTAACAATATTATGAAAAGTAAAGTTGCTACTCACCATATAGCTGAGTCTCAGATAGGCACAACAAAAAGACTGTCACAAATAAGCTTTCGGCCAGCGAGGCCTTCGTCAGCAATAGATGACAGATACACACACACACACACACACACACACACACACACACACACACACAGCACTGCAGTCTCTGGCAACGAAGCCACTCTGTGGCCTCGTTGGCCGAAAGCTTATTTGTGGAAGTCTTTTTGTTGTGCCTATGTGCGACTCAGCATCTCTGCTATATGGTGAATAGCAACTTTCCTTTTGATAACATTAGGCCATTTATTCAGTCATACACTGTTACAGAGACTGCGATCTAATGCGTGCTATACCATGCAGCCACAGTTACAGTATGTGTTGAAAATGGTGTCCATGTGCCTCAACGCATGCGGATACGCGCCGTAGCATATTTGCCTCACACGTTCACATCCTCCAGCCTGTATCCGGACAGTGTCAAAGGCAGCATGAATACGCTGCTCCAGTGTCTCCACATCTGGAATGGGCTCTGCATACACAATACTTCTGAGATGGCCCCATAACCAGAAATCGCACGGGTTAAGGTCTGGTGAACGAGCAGGCCATGTAACTGGACCCCCTCGTCCGATCCACCGACCAGGGACACCCCGATTGAAATGCGTCCGGACGTCAACGCTGAAGTGGGATGGAGCACCATCATGTAGCAGCCACATAACCCTTCGAATCATCAATGGCACTTCTTCCAGCGTGGGAGGCAAAGTCACTGACATGAAACGCCGATAGTTCCTGCCTGTTAGACGACGTTGAAGAAAGACTGGACACAAAATACGGTCGCCAATTATACCGGCCCAAACATTCCGGCTGCTTCGACGCTGATGATGGGGGTTCTGTCCCACAGGTAACTGTTATGAAAGTTGAAGATACCACTCCGCGTAATGGTGGCCTCATCTCTGAATAGGATGGATGACATAAATACCGGAATCGTGGTTGACTGGTGAAGAAAGTAGTCACAAAACTGCTCCCGATGGGGAAAGTCTGTCGCTAGTAAGCCCTGCACAGCTGTAAGTGGTAAGGGTAGTAACAATTACCATGGAGAATTTTCCACACGGTCGTTTGGCCTACCCTGTACTGGCAGGCCAACTGCCTGGTACTGACACTGTAGTTACCTTCCACAGTGTTTATCACATTTTTCTCCAAGCCTGGTGTTCGAACATTTCGGGTACGTCCTTCATGATTTCCTACTTCCTGAAACGACTGTCTCATAGAAATGGCGAAACACTGTTGCAGACATTGATCGCTGTGGTTGTTACCGGCGGGCCGGCCGCGGTGGCCGTGCGGTTCTAGGCGCTCCAGTCCGGAGCCGCGCTGCTGCTACGGTCGCAGGTTCGAATCCTGCCTCGGGCATGGGTGTGTGTGATGTCCTTAGGTTAGTTAGGTTTAAGTAGTTCTAAGTCCTAGGGGACTAATGAACACAGCAGTTGAGTCCCATAGTGCTCAGAGCCATTTGAACCATTTGTTACCGGCGGGGATATGTCTCCTGCGCGCTGCCCGTTGTCATTTGCCTTTCCGTAAATAAACACCATGTCGGTAAGCTCTCGATTCGAATACGGAACCATTGTGTACAACGCTGTATCGCATCCACTAGAAGATGAGTCAGCAAGAGAAGTGAATCGGACAACATTACCAATTACTATGGCAGGAGAGGGCGCTAGGGCATGTCGAATGAGGAACAGTACCACCCTCTAGGAGGAAACCATGCTACTGTTAACTGTGGCTGCTCCGAACGGCACGTATTAGACCGCAGCCTCTGATTGAATAAATGGTATCTAGCACGGAATCCATGCATTTCCGCCGGCCGCGGTGGTCTAGCGGTTCTGGCGCTGCAGTCTGGAACCGCGGGACTGCTACGGTCGCAGGTTCGAATCCTGCCTCGGGCATGGGTGTGTGTGATGTCTTTAGGTTAGTTAGGTTTAAGTAGTTCTAAGTTCTAGGGGACTTATGACCTAAGATGTTGAGTCCCATAGTGCTCAGAGCCATATGAACCATTTAGCCATGCATTTCCGGACATAAGTTCATTAGACCTTTTTTGTTCCGTATCCTCTCTTCGATCAGGCCCTAGACATTGTGCACAGTGGAAAAAATGACCCTGTGTATCACAGCAACTAAATGTTCAGTCTTTTTAATTGCTGTCTTCTTCCTAAAATGATCTTACGTCGTAACAAACCAAAAATTCTTCGTTAAACAAAATAAACGGTTATCTATTTCTCTGGATCGGAAAACGTAGAGATATTCAAAAACTTTCGTGATTTCAATTAGACTTAGAAAGCAACGACAATCTCTAGTATTAAATATTTCTGATCTGAACCCACTTTATCAACAAAGCTATTTTTCTTAGTAATCATTTTGCGGAGCATTACTTCATCGCTACAAAGCCCAACAAATGCGTGACAGGCCGGAGTTCCATATATTTGTCCGGGCAATCCTATTTGCGGACCTGCATTTTAGAACGTTTTTGTTTCTCTAATGGTATATACTTTCACCCGTGTCAGTTTTCGCCACTAACCCTTGCAATACCAGAGGGGAGAGGGAAGTACTGTATGCACAATTACTTTGTTTTATAAAATTTTGAAAAAAGTATTTATTGTTTTCAATCAGTTTTTCTACCAGGTTCTATAAATGTTGCAATTTTTCAGTGAAACGTAACCCAGAAATGTAATAGAGTTTATCGAAGGTGACTGTCTACAGTTGTTAGGTAGTTTGAGAAAAGCATATTCGTGCCTTCAGCTGTACAGCTGTATGTTTAGTCTCTGCCGGTTTCGATTATTAACAGTCATCTTCACAGGAGCAAAACATACAATTTCGTCATATATGAACCAACCGAATATAGAACACTTATCACTGTCATAATAATCTGCCTTCATAGAGTCCATATAAACGTGCTGTGCCTTGGTACCATTACAGTAGTGCAGCTGGATCACCCAGTCTGAAGAGTCTGTTACGACAATTATATATGTTCTACATTTGGAGGCTCATCTACGACGAAAATGTATATTTGATCCATCGATGTACACGGTTTTTCTCCTTTGAAGGTGACTGTAATAATCGAAACCTATAGAGAATAAATATACAGTTGTACAGCTGATGGCACAAATACGCTTTTTTCAAGCCAAAAATATAAGTCTCAGTAGTAGGTAACACTTTCCGCATATTTTCAGGTTCAAGACTTTACTTACAAATCACTGTCTCTTTAGAAATTACGCTGTAGACAATTTTCAATAACAGTTGACTAAACCCGCATTTTTTTAAAAAAATTTTTTGTTTGTAATAAATTACACGCTGCTTGTTAGTACACACTGTTGAAAACACGTTGATATTGCCCAGAGCGTGCTACAAGATATTTTCAAGTTCTGGAGCCTGCTTACACTTCACTAACTCTTTTACAAATATGTTGTTAATATAAGCCAATAACAATTAACTAACCTGGTTTTTTGTTTTTTAAATTCTTTTAGGGTTGGCACCCCCCCTCCCCCCGGCTTGGTAAGGCGCGTTATGAAAAATGCGTTCGTATAGCTAGGGTGATTATGACATATCAGGCCTTACTTCTGAGTCTTCTACAGACTTGGCGCACAATGGCTAGCCACATCACGACTCACTTGTGATCCTTCGTTCGCTTTAGTGATAAACCAAATAGAAATTTTACAATAGACGTCAATAAATCCCCAACAGTTCTCTTCATTCACTCATGGAATACATTTCTAACGTGAACAGACCATCAAATGCTATAGGCATTTATTGCTTTCTTGTACATTCTGCGGCGAATAACTTGTGACCGGCCAACAACTATATAGAAAACTTTGAATTACAGTTTCATTGTATGTGAGATGGTCAGCTTACCAGGGCACCATACCTCCAAACTCCGCCCTTATGTCAGCTCTCCTGTAGGCTGCCGTCTGGCGCAGAGCCTCGTCGTGGAATTTTGACGGCATTTTGTTTGAAAACTGAGGTCAGTTCACAAATAATTTAGATCATTTTGCCAAAATGTTAAGAGCAACGATCGCGCTCGCTGTCGTTGGCTGTTTTGCTCGTTATTCAATTTTTTCCCCACAGAGTAAACGATATTAGCAGCAGTAGAAGCATTGGAATCATATTGTTAAGCACATATTCAAAATACCGTTGCAGCTATCCGTATAGGCAGAATTGTACTACCAACTAACTTTGCAGTATCCAAAACGAATATTGACGAAAATACAGTTCATAGTCAACCCTTGATGTTGACGATTCTATTAAAGATCTAAGTTAAGCCACAAAGGAGCGTCGGAGGTTACATTTTTATTCAGTTACTTAGAAAATTCCGAGACTAGATAGATACGTAGCTATTCATAAAACCAAACTGTTAAGTTATAATGATTCTCAGTAAGCAGTGCAGTGCTCTGCTATTTTACTTCAGACCGTAAAGCATAAGGTAATTCCTCTCATAAAACTGCCACTCACTGTCAGACTTAAACTTCATACGATCTGTCGCCTGGTCGAGCAATCTGTTCGCAGATCACAGTCATATTCATCGCAGCGATCGGTCGCTGGTCGCTCGGAATTAGCAGATAGTGTATCCGGCCCTCTATCTGAATGATCGCCGGCATCGTGTTCGGTCAGAGGGTTAGCTGCCCTGTGTAAAAAAAAAACTGAGTGAGTGGATCAACAATGAACTTGGGCGGGCTTTATGGAACGTCCGCCCCGAACAAATGCGTCGAACAAAGACGAACAAAAAAAATGAGATCATAAAAATAGTTAGTGCGTCTGACTGCCATGCAACGGACCCGGGTTCGATTCCCGGGCTTGTCGGAGATTTTCTCCACTCGGTGACTGCGAGTTGTGTTGTCGTCATCATTTCATTATCATCGACTTGCAAAAACAATGTGGCGTAAGTTGAAAATGTGTACCTCGGCGTGCGAACTTACCTGGATGAGGATTTCTGGCCATCAATGCCATACGACTTTTTTTTTTTCCACGGCGCAGTCTTGAGAATCGTATGCGACGTGTGACACTATCGATACCTGGCTGTGATTCGTTAGTCTAGTTGGTAAACGTGCATGTGAAGTTTTGTTTCGTTTCGCATTACCAATGAAGAACTTCATAATAGAATTTATAATTGTTCAGGGACCACGAACCACTCTGAGAAGCGAAGTTGAGACCCGATTTGGCATTTATATAAGGATTAAAAATCATTGACACTGTCAAAGTTGCAATGAGCAGCAAGCTGAAGCTTCTGATGTAAAGCAGAATTCATGGGAAGTTCACACTAATAATCACGGGTACTGAGTAGGGATGGGAAAAACCGACAGGTTAAAAGCGATTGCGATTCCGATATTTTAATTCTGAATAACCGGTATTTTTTGGTATTTGTTTGGGCTCTGTGATAACAGTTTTTTTTATTATTTACTAATAACAGAGTAAAAAACCTAAGTATCAATTAGCCATGGGGCTCTACTAAAATTTTTCGTTTTTAAATAATTTTTATTCGATAAAAGCTGCATTGGTTTGAAATACTGTGTTCTTATAGAAAATGGGAAAAGCTATCAGCGCTGTTTCAATAATAATGCTGACAGAGACGAGCCACAAACACATGACACTGAATTGGTACAGCACTGTTGAGACAATACGTAATGTTCGTGTTGCCACGTGTCGTGGCTTAAGGTACGCATATGCGTGCAGGGTGCAAGACCAGCCGACACGTGGTCTATACGGCAGTTTCTGGCTGTCGTTGGACATCGTTGTATTGGAGAACGGCATCAACTGTAGTCTGAAAATATTTTTGCGAAGCAACTAAGCAATGAATCAGCATGGTTTCAGAAAACATCGTTCTTGTGCAACGCAGCTAGCTCTTTATTCGCACGAAGTAATGGCCGCTATCGACAGGGGATCTCAGGTTGATTCCGTATTTCTAGATTTCCGGAAAGCTTTTGACACCGTTCCTCACAAACTACTTCTAGTCAAGCTGCGGGCCTATGGGGTATCGTCTCAGTTGTGCGACTGGATTCGTGATTTCCTGTCAGGAAGGTCGCAGTTCGTAGTAATAGACGGCAAATCATCGAGTAAAACTGAAGTGATATTAGGTGTTCCCCAGGGAAGCGTCCTGGGACCTCTACTGTTCCTGATCTACATAAATGACCTGGGTGACAATCTGAGCAATTCTCTTAGGTTGTTCGCAGATGATGCTGTAATTTACCGTCTAGTAAGGTCATCCGAAGACCAGTATCAGTTGCAAAGCGATTTAGAAGAGATTGCTGTATGGTGTGGCAGGTGGCAGTTGACGCTAATAACGAAAAGCGTGAGGTGATCCACATGAGTTCGAAAAGAAATCTGTTGGAATTCGATTACTCGATAAACAGTACATTTCTCAAGGCTGTCAATTCAACTAAGTACCTGGGTGTTAAAAGTACGAACAACTTCAGTTGGAAAGACCACATAGATAATATTGTGGGGAAGGCGAGCCAAAGGTTGCGTTTCATTGGCAGGACACTTAGAAGATGCAACAAGTCCACTGAAGAGACAGCTTACACTACACTCGTTCGTCCGCTGTTAGAATATTGCTGCGCGGTGTGGGATCCTTACCAGGTGGGATTGACGGAGGACATCGAAAGGGTGCAAAAAAGGGCAGCTCGTTTTGTATTATCACGTAATAGGGGAGAGAGTGTGGCAGATAGGATACGCGAATTGGGATGGAAGTCATTACAGCAAAGACGTTTTTCGTCGCGGCGAGATTTATTTACGAAATTTCAGTCACCAACTTTCTCTTCCGAATGCGAAAATATTTTGTTGAGCCCAACCTACATAGGTAGGAATGATCATCAAAATAAAATAGAAATCAGAGCTCGAACAGAAAGGTTTAGGTGTTCGCTTTTCCCGCGCGCTGTTCGGGAGTGGAATCGTAGAGACGTAGTATGATTGTGGTTCGATGAACCCTCTGCCAAGCACTTAAATGTGAATTGCAGAGTAATCATGTAGATGTAGATGAAATACAATGCTTCATTTGCTTTAAAATATTAAAGATTTGTTTGCAGTTTGTGCCCTTCTGTTGAGAAGAGGAAGGAAATTGTGACAACAGTAACAAATTAAAAACTTTATAAGTTATTCACGTATACAATAAAAATAGAAAATAGCTGATCTGCCGCCTGTGACTACATAATGTGCCTTTATCTGCTTGTAGGCTTTGAAAACGGACAAATTAACACGAAAAGTAGGATCTTCAGCCTCTGTTCTCACCCTTTAGCACTGACTAGTCGTAATGCTCAAATAGTAGTGTTATCCTCGATTACAACGTGATTTTTGAGCAGAGGTTCGAAAAATTAGACTCAGTAGAAAAACACTGGTGATTTTTTGTGACATTTAGCTACTTAACACTTTTCGACAAAAGTAGCGAACGGTTGACGGACTAAGTTTTCTTTTATTTGCTTATTTAATTTAATATTTTGACTATGTATCTTGAAACTGCCTAAATTTTTCAATCTTTGTTCGATTTCTACGTTTATCACAGGAAACAATACGAATAAGAAACCGAAAATCGATTATTTCAGAAACCTGTTATTTTGAAGGGTTTTAAGAATCAGATTAAAATGGCTTGGGAAAAATCCGATACAGATTGTTTAGCGATAACCGCCATCCCTACTACTGGGTCGATCTGGTGATTTTGAGTTACTTATGAAGCAGCTACACACATTATTAAAGTTTTCAACTTCTAAACAGAATGACCTAGCATTAACATTAAGTCATCAGTTTAATTGAAGAGTTTAGTGCAAACCCATTATACAGCTATATTGAAGTCCCCTGTTATTTCATATAGTCTTAATACAGCTATATTGAAGTCCCTTGTTATTTCATATAGTCTTACTCTCCCTCAAGCAATCAGTACAATAAGTGACGGAAATAGGTGGCGCTGTCAATGATAACAATTTTGTATACACATCGGGAAACTATAAGACTGATGAATCAAAACGAGAAACTATAAGACCAATGAATGACAAGGAACTGAATACTAATGAATGAAAACCTAGTTGTATTAGCATTCTAGAAAGAGTCACACAACTATCTTTGCTTCAATGAAAAATTAGTGTATTCTGCAAATTAGGTTACACTTCCCAAGAAAAGCGTGTGAACTAAAGTTTAATAAACTGCTATTCCTATTTCTTTATTGATTTTTTGAAGTATTAATGGACGTACGGAGATAAACTGCCACTGCTGCCAAACATAGGAGTTCAATTTCTATACCAGAACTTCTCGACACAGTGGCTTTCGCAGTGCTGGTTGGAATTGCTTTGTATATCCTTCGTGCGTGGCGGGCTCGAAGAGAGCGAACTTTTGCAGGCGTTATCGATGGCGATATCCTAAGTCAACAGTCGCCCTCCTGTGGAACCTTTTAGTCCGTATCGTCCAAACGTTACGAAAAGTGGCAACTTTAAACAAGCGCCTCTTCGAGGTAATGCGCGAACTAGTCTCGAATCGTCACAGATACGCCACCTATTTCGCAAAATATACATATTAGATAGCGTTTGTTGATACTATTTTGTGGAAAAAAATGCAAAATCTGTGATTTGCAGTGTACTTTAATTGACGCATGGCGTACCGGTTATGTCGCGATTTGAGCGGCACCTAGCAGCACAGCTAAACCTGCAGTTGAGTAAAACCAGCATCAATGACTTTCGCAAATCAAGATCCTCAAACACTTTTGCCGCGAATGAAAACGAGCAGCAATGATTTCCTATCATCATTATCACACACTTTTGCTGCTTCTATCGGAATATGTTGAAACTTCCGAGGCGGTGGGTAGGTTAGTTTTTTTAAATTTACTTACACAATCCGATGTATACGATGTTATTTTCGAATTTGCCGCCGAGGTAGCGCCATGGTGACCTCTATAACGCAAAATTGGTTCTGCTGTGTTGTATAATATTACCGTTGCCAACTGCTATCCCGTATTTCGCATATTTTTCCCAAAAAATCATTTTTAGCCCACAGTACAGCAAGTTCTATGAATTATGATTGTAGATAATAACTTGTCTACATTTCAGTACCATACATATTCATGTCTTGTGATCGGTTGCGGACGTCTTCCGATCTTTTGACCGAAAACATGAGAAGAGAGAGGGTAGAATGTCACTGCACTTCATATTAGTCACACACAAATGAACCTAGTTACTGAAAAGCATGATTCGAATACAGAGAAATTAATGGAGCTCATATTAGCTAAACAACAAAAATAAGCTAGGGTACAGTTTGGTAAAATGTTTTCTTACCCGGGCATGTTTAACGGCTGTTAGTTCTGAGAAGATCCAACAAAAAATTTAGATTAGCTTATCCGAAAAGAGTGTAATGCAGCGTCGCTTGATGCAGACTACTGATTCCATGTGCTATATAAAATTTAGATATCAAAGACAAAACGTATCGTGCTTACGCAACAAAGCACTTAGCCGTTGGTAAACTAAGCAGTGATGGCCTAATACACTAGATTTAGAGACAGACGCATTTAACTGATTGTGGGACAAGAGGGTATGCAGGATCTGAGTCACGTTATGCCTTTTACGAAAGCGTTGGGGGGGGGGGGGGGGGGGGTAGTTTCGCCGTGAATGACGAAATAGGCTAGTTATGAGGTTTCACGAAAAAAGCATACTGAATTAAAATATCTGCCTCGTTTCGACGAGGCAGTGTGCGAATCTGTTTGCAATTATGTCCTAGGGTTGGGCGCGGGGGACGGCTAACTTCGCATGCTCTCGCTTTATACGCATTTTTGTGAAATTCTTCGAGCTGTCTGAGGGACTGTTCATCTCTTCATTTCTTGAAGCTAATCCAATATTGCTTCATTTATTATAGCCGAAGTATTCAAAACCTCTCACAGAATAAAATCTTAAAAACACGATCGGATTGTGAATGGTAATATCCAGATGATATCCCAGAATGCAGCCAATGCAAATCCTGTAGTTTTGGTTGACTGTGAGAGTGCTTCCCAGTTCAGTGGTGGACAGTAGCTTGTAGGCATCTCAGTTGGCGTCGAAGCTACAGCGTGAAAGACGAACATTCAGATGCAGATCCATAATTGGCTACTGGGGGACTCACAACATCTTTACTTCTTACTACCCCTCTCCCTCCGAAATGAACTTTGCTGTGCTCATTACTTTTAACGTATTTATGTCATGGGTTTTAGTAATAATAACAGTGAACCGCACTTCCCGAAAAAAAAGAAACGAAGCAGCCAGAGTGTAAGAGGAAACAAAATGAAACTTAACTGGTTGAGGTGATATGCGACATTACCTCTCATTAAAAATCGAGTCAAATTTACAAAGGACTTGGCGGTATGAACCCTTTTATCAGTATGACATTGCACCCACTCTAGCCTGGATTCATGCACTGATAAAGTTCCTGCGCCATTTCCTGAGGCAAGGTGGCCCACAACTATTGTAAATGGTCCATGATTCCTTCGACATTGGCATTAGTACAGAGTTGACGTCTGAGCTAGTTCCACACATGTTCTATCCAGAACAGATCTGTGGATCTTGCTGGCCACGCTAGTAGTTCAACATCACACAGACAATTCGTAGAAACAGGTGGCATGTGTGGATGAGGACTGTTCCGTTGAAAAATGGCAGTGTGGTGCTGCTGCACGAGAAGTAACACCTGAGGATGTGGGATATCTGTGACTTTCCATTGTGTCATCAGAATTCCCTCAAACACTACCAGCAGTGTCATGAAGTCATAGTTTCAACTTCATGACGCGTGGAGTCAATGCTTCTTCCTACTCCAAAAGCAGCCGTTTGCATTGTGGTGTCAAAGGCAGCTTACATGTGGGACAGTAATTGCCTAATCTGGCTGTTTTTAGACTCTGAGCAATGATATGGGATGACCTAGACTGTAGCAGGGACTCTTTTACTTGTTCTAGGATGACAGGTGCTATTGTGAAGGGGTTATAATGTGTTTTGTCCAAAATACTGTGACTCTCTCTTGTGGTTGTCTGTTACTTGCTCTCAGACACAGATGCTAATGTGAAGGGTTTTGTCCAAAATAATACAACTCTCTGTTGTGGTGGTCAGATGGGATCAGCCATAACTTTGATGACAAATATGCCAGTTCTCCCTTTCCCTTGCAGTCAATCATCGGGCCACTGTCATATAATCTGAATGCCCCACAAATGTTGCATGATTCAGCCAGCTGGCCAAGTGGAGACCCACAATGAGGCCCCTGTCCAAACCATTGTCAGGTGCTGATAGCACTTTCTCATATGAGTAAGTGGTGTTTCCAAGTCCTTCACAATCATTACGCAATGTCTGGCTCTGTTCAAGCCTTTTATATACCATACCAGGCCTGGTAACAAACCTAAACATGAACAACAATAATGCACTCAGGTGGCTGTTCCATCGGTTACAGATAATTGTGCTCTGTTCATTTGCGAACCCACTGGTAAAGTATACGGATATGAAGCTGTGTTGATATCCAACCATATCTACTGTGTGCTTCACCTTTTTTTTTATCAGGAATTGTATGTATTATTTGGCAGTCTACCCATGTTGATGTTGTTGTTGTTGTTGTTGTCTTCAGTCCTGAGACTGGTTAGATGGAGCTCTCCATGTTACTCTATCCTGTGCAAGCTTCTTCGTCTCCCAGTACTTACTGCATCCTACATCCTTCTGAATCCGCTTAGTGTATTCATCTCTTGGTCTCCCTCTACGATTTTTACCCTCCACGCTGCCCTCCAATGCTAAATTTGTGATCCCTTGATGCCTCAGAACATGTCCTACCAACCAATCCCTTCTTCTTGTCAAGTTGTGACACAAACTCCTCTTCTCCCCAATTCTATTCAATACCTCCTCATTAGTTACGTGATCTACCCATCTAATCTTCAGCATTCTTCTGTAGCACCACATTTCGAAAGCTTCTATTCTCTTCTTGTCCAAACTATTTATCGTCCAAGTTTCACTTGCATACATGGCTGCATTCCGTACAAATACTTTCAGAAACGACTTCCTGACACATAAATCTATACTCGATGTTAACAAATTTGTCTTCTTCAGAAACGCTTTCCTTGCCATTGCCAGTCTACATTTTATATCCTCTCTACTTCGACCATCATCAGTTATTTTGCTCCCCAAATAGCAAAACTCCTTTACTACTTTAAGTGTCTCATTTCCTAATCTAATTCCCTCAGCATCACCCAACTTAATTCGACTACATTCCATTATCCTCGTTTTGCTTTTGTTGATGTTCATCTTATATCCTCCTTTCAAGACACTGTCCATTCCGTTCAACTGCTCTTCCAAGTCCTTTGCTGTCTCTGACAGAATTACAATGTCATCAGCAAACATCAACATTTTTATTTCTTCTCCATGGATTTTAATACCTACTCCGAATTTTTCTTTTGTTTCCTTTACTGCTTGCTCAATATACAGATTGAATAACATTGGGGAGAGGCTACAACCCTGTCTCACTCCCTTCCCAACTACTGCTTCTCTTTCATGACCCTCGACTCTTTATAACTGCCATCTGGTTTCTGTACAAATGGTAAATAGCCTCTCGCTCCCTGTATTTTACCCCTGCCATCTTTAGAATTTGAAAGAGAGTATTCCAGTCAACATTGTCAAAAGCTTTCTCTAAGTCTACAAATGCTAGAAATGTAAGTCTACCCATAGCAGGAACAAACTTGGTCATGGGACTGGATACAATCCATAAAGTATGTAATATTCGTGCAAACTAAGTTGACACTCAGCTTGGTGGCTGATAGGAGGGCTGCAAATGGGAAATGCCTTTGCAGTTGCTCCCATCAGCCAGTTTGCGCATATAGTAGTGCATGTTGTTACTTTGCAGTACAAGCATAGAAGGTGATCAAGAAAAATTTCTTCACAGGCAGACGCAACAGAGAAGGGATGTTATAAGATAATGATGATGATAATACTAATACTGCTATCACTAATAATAATAATAATAATAATAATAATGACAATAGTACTAATAATAATGATAATGACAATATTAATGCTGTGGTGTAATACGCAAGAAATTACTAATCAGAGAAATATGTCATTTTAAAATCGCCTGTGAAAATTTGAGAAGTTCATTTGTCATACAACTGTTTTAAGATCTATAATAGAAATGAACTCTGACAACTTCAGCAATATCATTATTTCATACGACATAAACTTGAAGCATCAACTCATCATTATCACTACCATTATTTCACTTAGCAATGCGATTGTGATCATGGGTCTGCACACACTGCTGATTGTTAATGAGAAAATGGTGTGGGGATATGCTCTTTTTTCAGGCATTCCACTACAGTTTGTTCGAGAAACTCTTTCTGTTTTTCTATTTATTTTGGGCGTTCTTTCCCATTCTGTTTTGTTTTACTCTGCTTCCTGTATTTTCCTGGTTCCACTGCCTGTGCAAATCAGGTTGATATTAAGCACAGTGAGAGAAACCATAAAGGCATATCCCATTTATGGTTGCTACCACACTGAATGTCAACTTGGTTTGTGTACACAGTATCTGCGGGTGTACTTATCATTTACGTAAGGCTTCATAAATACAGTCACTATTTGAAATAATGCATGATGGCTTATCTCACTGATCTGACCACTCAGATCCAGAGAGCAATTTCACTATGCTGAAATTCACTAACAACACTAGTCTCAGACTGTTCTGTAATGTTAATTCTCCAAAGGGCATTGTGGTTATTGGAATCCAGATATTTGACTCACAGTTAAGGTCTCCATGCTATTTCTTGATCACTAGCAGATGAGAGTATGGAGTGTGGTTGAAACCAGATGCTACCCCAAAAACAGCTTGTCAAGGATTTGTGTGTGGGGGAAAAAACTCAGTTTTTCTTACACAATGGTGGTGCTTCACAATTGTCTTATGTGTGTGTCCAGCATTAAAGTAACACAAGGATGTAATGACTGTTTAAAGGTTTTGTGAAGAAGGTAGCACCTGTGATATTCGTAGAATTGCTTTATCACTCATTTCAAAACAAAAACTCATTTCAAAACAAATGAATGGATAGTAAACAATACATTCACTGCATGTTAGTGACATCATTGTGACTGACAGTTTTGTTACAGTTAGTCTATAAGGGTAGCAATGGTCAAACATAAAATACAAGCAGCCTCATGTCTTTCAACTTCTGTTGATTCAGATCTAGGGAGCACAGTGGTCACAAATAGTTCATCAAGGGCACAGCAATAAGATGATTCAGAGATAGAAACCAGATCTTCCTACTGAAATGCGGAAGCTTACGATAGCTCAAGGTCCTTTAACTCTCTTTTCTGGAACGATGAATAATGTTACTTCACAATAATGTCTCCATCACTCATCAGGACTCTTGCAAAATTCTTGTAATTTCTTTCTCTACTTTGTTGTTCTTGGTGTTTCTTTCTCATATTTGGGCTACCAATATGCACAGGGAAACTGACAACATCTCTAGGTGATCTAACATTTCATGGGTGATCCTGGAGGTGAGTCCAAGGCTACTATCCCTTTCACTCAACTTCCCAGGTAACTGCAGTGTTTGATCTCATGGAAAGTGTGCACCCTCCTAGAGTGTCACCTTCTGATGCTGGAGTCCACAAAATTTTCAGCATTCTGCTATAGCATCATATCTCAGTCACTTTGATTCTCTTCTTCTTCAATACACCACTCCCCCTCGACCTGGTCTCTCCATGATTCGCTCCCATACAGTGCTGTGCTCCAGACGTACATTCTCAGAAATTTTCTCATCAAATTAATGCCACTGTTGCAGCAGACTTCTTTTGGCCAGGAATACCTTCTTTGCCTGTACTCCTTGCTTCGTCCATCATATATTATTTTGCTTCTAAGTAGCAGAATTCCTCCACTTCGTCTAATTTGTGGTCTCCAATCTTTATGTTGATATTATCAGTAATCTCATTATGTTCATTTACCTTTGATTTACTCTCAATCCATATGATGTGCTCAGTAGACTGTTAATACCATTTATATCCTGTAATTCATCCTCATTTTCACCAAGGATTACGATGTCATCAGATCTCTCACTGATATTCTTTCACTCTGAATCCTGGATCCTATTTTGTCGTAAATTTTCACTTTGTATCTGATGGTGTGTTATTGATTGGAGTTATCAGCTAATCTAGCATGTTCATTCATTCATTCATTTATTGGTCCATTTGATTCATTACATACTTAAACAGTACATTGAATGTAGGACAAGTCAAAATTGCGAAAGGAGCAGAAACACACACACACACACACACACACACACACACACACACACACACACACACACACAGAGAGAGAGAGAGAGAGAGAGAGAGAGAGAGAGAGAGAGCATGACAAAATTAGTTCCAGATAACAATCATAAATTACAAGTGACAAATATAGCAATTTGAGTTTAACCATTACTACATAATCATTGTTTACAAGGCTATTTTTTGTAATTTAAAAATTCTTTTACAGAATAAAAACATTTTTCCACTAGAAATGACTTAAGATTATGTTTAAAAAAATTTTTATGTTGCTGCGAATTTAAATCACTGGGTAGGCTGTTATATAGCTGAACTGTTATCTGTGCTACACTTTTTTGGTACAGTGCTGTTCTACACTGTGGCATGTGGATATAATTTGTGTTTCTTGTGTTACGACTGTGTATATGCTTATTTTGTTGAAGATGTCCAGTTTGGTTTAAAAGATACTCATTTGCGAACAGGATACGCTCATATACGTAAAGGCTCGGTAGGCTCATTATTTTCATCCGGATGAAATGTGGTCTACATGTTTCCAATTTTCTTAGGTTGCAGATAGTCCTGATTGCTCTTTTCTGCATCCTAAAGATCTTTATACTGGTGGCCGAATTTCCCCAGAAGATTTGCCCATATCAAAGTAGTGCATGGAAGTATGCATAATACGCCTGAATAACTCTTGACTTGCTTGCACTTTTATTTAACACACGCAGAGCATAACAAGCTTTTGAAAGTTTTTTCTCAAGTTCTTTTATATGGCAGTCCCATTTTAAATTATCTTGTACCCATAGGCCTAGAACCTTAGTGTCAGTAACCGAGTTCAGTAACGCATTTTCAAGGTATGGTACTGTAACAAAGTTTTGCACATGTGGAGAAGAGTGGAAATTCATAAACACAGTTTTTTCTTTAGTTTTTTCATTTATCATTATTTTATTTTTTTGAAACCAGCTAGTAATTTGGGACATTACAGTATCTATTGCTACTTCCAATGAGATTTTGTCAGCAGCTGTTATTAATATGCTGGTGTCATCAACCAATAAGATTAGTTTTCCCAATTTAATAAACAGAACCTTGTGGCACTCCGTACTTTATTGTTGATTTACTGGAGACATGTGTTGTTGTGATAATATTTCCTTGTACTCAAATGTCATCATGCCTTAAAACCACCACTTGCTGCCTGTTTTCTAGGTAAGATCTTATCCACTGATTTGGGATTCCTCGGACACCTTTTTGATCTAATTTGTGAATGAGGAAGTCATGGTCAATTATGCCGAAAGCTTTTGAAATGTCCAGAAAGATACCAGTAGAATCTTTTCTGTCATCCAGTGCTTTAAGCACAGCTTCTATGTACTCATACATTGCTGTTGTTGTAGACTTTGATTTACTGAATCCATGTTGATTTGCTGAGAGTAATGAATTTTTTGTAATGTAGCTTAGTAGTCTATTGTAGAAATTTTTCTCAAATATTTTGGAGAAAACACTGAGTTGGGATACTGGACGATAATTATTTACATATTCAGAGTCCCCTTTTTTGAACAGTGGAGTTACTTTAGCTGTTTTTAGGCTATTGGGAAAGTTGATTAAGAGTGGGAACGAGATACCTATCCACTGACTGCAGACAATTACTCCAGTAGAAGGTGTAATAATATGCATTTTTAAGGAGCTGACTTGAACATAAATGTGCCTTACAAAGTGTGTTTATGTCAGATATGGTATACAGCTTTTTCCTCCAATCTCACATATATTGTCTCATGTGAACACCTGTAGTAAGACACACTGTTTACTATGAAATACAAATAATGGCACAGATTATTTTAGCCATATAAACAAAGCATTGGGTCAGGTGTAAGCCAAAATAATTTCTAGAAAAAAGTACTCTAGAACTGACCAGGTATCAAATTGTGAACACTGACAATCCTCACATGAGTTCTGTAAAGTATTCATATGACATACAAGCCCCCTTAAGTAAGTGGATGGTGCGGTTTTTTGTGCATAACAGAACAGACTACCAACAAAGCAATAATAGCCCTGCATGTTGCTGTACTTTGTAAAGTGTTAGAACCTGTGATCACAGTTCCCAAGTAGATATAAACATAGTGGTCAATGAATAGGCTGTAAGATGTACTAAGGTATCAAGTGTAGCAGGGTGGTGCATTGTCTTGAGAATGGCACAGGGTGAAATGAAAAAAAGGAATGGTTAGCTCAGTTATACCTCAGTGTTGATGCAATATTAAAGCTTAATCTTCCTTCCTTTTTCACCAAAAGTCACTTTGAGTATCCTCAACAAAGAAATAATGCAGGATTTTTACACCTACCATTCTCTACATATTGCAATTTGCACTTCCTTTGTAGATGTTATGTGCGCTCATTAGGGTATACATTCTGAGTGCATTGTTTAGCCCTGTGTTCTCCTTTTCACAATGTTTGTTATATGTGTTATATCCTAGCCAGTAATGCCACCCGCGCCCGCTGCCAAAAGGTTGGCAGCATCAAAGTTTGGACGCTGTCCGCATAAGCAGCGCCAGCGAGACAGGAAATCGCCGCAAGTCTGCGCGCGCCACCGCTGGCTTCTGGTTTCTTAAGCGCTGGAGTCGCAAGCGCTAGGACAGTTCTGTATTCGCCGCTCAGTTGTATACTCGCCACCGAATTGTGTACTTGCTAGTCAGTTGTGTGTTCATCGCAGCCGAGTTGTTGTTTGTCGTCAGCCGACGCTGACCTAGCCGCTCCGACTCGAACTAGACAGATTTCTGTAGACACGGAGTTCACTACTGTTTCTGTATCTTCGTTAATAAAGATAAGTACCGACTTTTATTTAATCAGTGTTTGGGTTTTCATCTTTCTGTTCACTGTTCCAGCGGACCGGTCGGCCCGCTATTAAAAGTGTGGCGGTGACTTCGTAAGCCGTTTCTACAGCGAATTGTTTGTCGCTACGAACGCTGCCACAAAAATATGCAATACCAAGTTTGTGTCATTGTAGTTCTCATATGAAGGACACACATATTTATTTATTTAGCGCCTGTTTTACCACATCATGATAATGGATTTGTCAAAGTACAAAACAGTATAAAATGTTACATATCTGCATCATGTACAAAATCTTTTCATTCGTATCAACAAATCTTTATAGGACAAACATTATTCTGCTTAATTAGATTATAAAATTATATACATACATATAAAATAAAATCTAACAAAACACCTTGGTTGATTCTACTAAAACTATTAAATACCAGTACTTTAGTTAAATAGGCATAGTAACACATGGCACAAAAGTTAGGTGCATAATTAGATACATACATGGATAAACGAAGTTTAGTTTTATCTAGAAATGGTTTGCTAATTATGAATTTTTGTTTAGAGAGTTATAGAGCAGGCATACAGATTAGAGCAGAATTCCAAGTATTCATTAATGCTGAAGATACAATTAAAGTAGTTTTTATGATGAACATATTCTCTGACAGTTAAAATGTTTATTGATATCTGTATTAAACAAACTTAAAATATATGTAGTTAATCTATTTTAGGAATTAAAACAGCAGACTGTAATTAATTATACTTAAATTCAAGATGTTAATTATAAAAAAATAAGGAGTAAGTAAGTAAGTAAACAAAATAAGGAAAGACTACCATCCATATGCAGCTGATTGCTACATGTTGCATAGAAACATGTAATAGCACAGAAAGATGACTAGTTTCTGACCAGTCACCCTAGTATAAGTACATAGTCTAACAACCATCCATATAGACACCCAAATGTCTCACCCATCACACCTTTGGTGAACTGATATCACATGATCAAGTGGAAAAAGTAGTGTACAGAGTTTAAAGAGGGTTGAACAAACATCCATGGAGAAAGGAAGTGCAAAAGAATATTGATTGTGATGAATGCGTTTGTGGACCAATGCAAACAGCTGAGTCATGAAAACTGCTATTCGGCTGTATACAAACAACATGAAACGTGTGTAGAAGTTAGCAGGTCTGTGTTTTATGAGTCAATAATCAGCCAATTGATTTTCTGAAAATTCTGCACTCAGTAAATGCTGAAAACATTAACTAGTGAGCCCAAAAGTTCTCACATTTAGTCTGCTTAGGATTTTTCTACTTGTCTCTGGTAGAAAGGTGTAAGTCCCTCAGCTCTAAAATGACAGAAAATAAAAATAGGTGTTCCATTGCATATGGAAGTTGAAAAGAATGTGTTGGCCAACTTGATGAGTGCAGGTCAGTCCATAAATGCCAGCAGATACTGCGAGACTCTCAAGAAGATTTGTAAGGTAATTAAAAACAAAATGAGATGACAATAGCTGATAGGGTTGCATTTGTTGCCTGATAATGGTCCAACCCCCATGACACATAAAATGCTTGAACTCCTTATAAGTTTTCAATTGGATATGTTGATACATTCTGCCTGTAGTCCAATTCTAGTACCATGAGCCTTCTAGGAAGGGGTGCATGGGTGGAAAATTATTTTTAACAGTGTAGGAATGAGGGATGC
Source organism: Schistocerca americana (assembly GCF_021461395.2). Lineage (NCBI taxonomy): Eukaryota > Metazoa > Arthropoda > Insecta > Orthoptera > Acrididae > Schistocerca > Schistocerca americana. The sequence continues at coordinate 312,866,941 of NC_060122.1, forward strand.
TATGTAATGGTCAGTGAAACTGATGGCAAGAATGTGTGCTGTTTGGAACACAATGACTGTTACATGGAAAATGACAACCCTGCATAATATGCAATGTATGTTTCATGAAAAAGATGCATTTATGTGTGTCACTTTCTGAACATGCCTTATGATTATAGTTGAAACAGAAGGTGGAATACTGAAGCTTAAATAAAGCCATGAAGCAACATTTGCAATCAGTCAATGACTCAATTAATGGTTTCTGAATAATTGTATGTGTAATGGTAACACTCATATATAAAAATGGAGATAGGAAATCACCTCCAATTACTGAACTATTTCAGTCTTTCCATTCTGGAATAAAACTGCAACAAGAAATCGCTTTACTATTAAACATTTTTTTCTAACTTTGATTTATTAAGTATTTCTCAGTTTACCTTTCATAAAGTACTATCTATTTAGCAATCAAATTTAATATCCCATCTATTATTCACTATTTTCAACGTGGGCTTGTCTTTTTGCCTTGTTTTTCCTCTGCTGACTTCACTATTTCATCTGTCAAAGTTACCTACTCATGTGCTAATGGATTCTTTTCCCTTGTTTAAGTTGGTTGTTACCTAATACCCTTTTAAAATCTCAACAGTTTTTGGTTGAGCCAACTTATCCAGCTCCAAACTCATTAATTTCCCATATTTTCACAACTGCTTCAGATTTTCTCTTAATTTATTATTTATGAAATGATCATCAAGGTTCACATGTGATACTGCAAATGTGTAAATGTATTTCAGTTTAAAAACCTAGTTCCTAAACCTCTGGCTTATCATTATAATATCAATCTGTAAGCCGCCAGTGTCTCAAAGTCTCGTCCATACACACAACATATTTTCATGAGTCTTAAACGAAGCATTCATAAACATTAAGTTGAACACAGTGCAGAATGTTACCAAGCAGCTTCCCCATTCATTTCTTTCCTTCCAGCCCATATTCTCCTAATATTTTTCCTTCTTCTTTTCCCAGTTTCAGTTTCCAGTCCCCTATCAGTTAAATCTTTGTTTCTTTTAAAAAGAAATGAAGGAAGATTAGGTTTAATGTTCCCTCGACATCGATGCCATTAGATACAGAGCACAAGCTCAGACTGTGTCAAGCATGGAGAAGGAAATCAGTTGTGCGCTTTCAAAGGAACCATCCTGGCATTTACCTGGAATGAATTAAGGAAATCATAAATCTGGATAGCAGGACGCGGGTTTGAACCATCAGCCGGCTGAATTCAAGTCCAGTGTCTTCTCTTTTAATGTGATGAATCATTTATTTTATCTCATCACATATTTATATAATGTCTTCTACAGAGCTAGTACACACATATACCTGTACTATTGTGGGTCTTAGCTTTGTGTCCATATTGCCTATGGTAATCTATTGATTATGTTGTTAATAGTAGTTCACCTGGATCCATGTCTTCTTGTTCATTGTTAGACCAACTCCTGCATTACTCCTGTATGACTTTGTGTTGGTAACAGCATACTCATTTGACCAAAATCCTGTTCTTCTGTCTATTGTACTTCATCAGCTCTTATTATACCTAACTTCAACCAATCCATTCCTCTTTTATAGCTTTCTAATCTATCAAAGACAATATAGAGATCTAATGACATTCCATACTCAAACTATAGATCCCCTGAGAATGTTTGGATTTTTTCTTTTTTTCTGCTGGCAACATTCCTTTAACTAGTCCCTGACTTGAAATGAAAATGGGGGACTGTTTTAGATCGGGAATATTTTATTCGAGAGGATGTAATTGTCATCAAATTATGTTGTAGTTTCTCAAGAAATAAAATAGCTGTGGTTTCCCCTTATGTCAGCCATGTTGCAGGGTCATCACAGCACAACTATGCCAGCTAATTTTACAATATCTAAAATATGCAGACTATTAGCCTAACTATTGAAAAGGTTGTAGGCCCTCGTCAAGAAACATATGTTAATCTAGCTTCTGCAGAGATTCCATACCAATGTGGTTGCACTTTTGTTTCAGTTATCTATTACACTGAGGCGTGTAATCCTCCCTGTTGCAGGAATATCCATTATTTGTTATCGACAAAAGAATAGAGTGAGTGGTAGAAACCATCCTGTAGAAAGAACAGTTTCATTTCAGAAGAAATTTAGGAACACTCAAAGCAATACTAATCTTACAACTTAGCTTAGAATGTATGGGGAAAGGAGGTAAGCCCACATTTATGCCATTCATAGATATAAAAAAGGATCTTGACACTGTTAACCAAAATATATTCTTTGTAATTTTGAAGTTACAGAGGATGAAATACAGGAAAAGAAACAATATCTGTAATTTGTGAAGAAACAAGACTGCAGTTATACAAGTCAAAGGACATGAAATAGAGCCAATCATTGAGAAAGGAGTATAAGGTTGTAGCCTACCTCTATTTTATTCAGTTTATATACAGAGCAAGCATTAAAGGAAACTAACAAGAAGTTTAAAGGAAGAAAGTTCAGAGAGAAATAATAAAAACTTTAAGGCTTGTGGGTGATATTCTGTCACAGACAGCAAAGAACTTGGAAGATCATTTGAACAGGTTGGATGTTGTCTTTAAAAGATGTTATAATTTGTGCATCATTAAAATAATCAAGGGTGATGGACTGCAGCTGAATAAGTCAGGCAATTCCAAGAAATTGGACTAAGAAATGAGATGCTTAATTAATAATTATGTTTTGCTGTTTGGGAAGCAAATTAACTGAAGATGACAGAAGTAAAGAAGATATAAAATACGCACTCATGTTAGCAAGAAACGTTTCTCTGAAAGAGACACATGTTAACATCAAATATAAAATTAAATGTTAGGAAATCTTTTCTGAAAGTATTTGTCTGGAATGTAGCTTAATATGGAAATGAGATGACGGTAAGCATTACAAACAAGAAGAGAGCAGAAGTTTTTGAAATGTGGCATTACATAGGAATGCCAAAGATTAAATGATTCGATGAGGTAACCACCTATGAGGTACAGAATAAAGTTGAGAAGAAAAGTGCTGATGGCACTGAAAGAGGGGATTGCTTGACAGGACACATCCTAAGGTCATGGAATAGTTGATTTATTAATGGTGGAATGTGCAGGTGTAAAAAATGTGAAAGATGACCAAGGCTGAAATATAACAAGCTGTTTCAAATTATGTTGGCTACAGTAGTTAAGCAAAGATCGAGAGACTCTTGTCAGGTGCAGGTCTAAGGGATGGGGTCAGTAGGGTGGTGGGAGTGGGGAGGGGGGAGTTATGGAGGGTCATGAACACCCACAAACAACTTTTTACTAAAAGGATTTGTATTATTTTTTTAATCATTCTGGGCATGCAGCATTATAGATGTCTTGTAAGGACATTATATATATGGTAAGCCAAAACACTGCTGTTCAAAGACTTTTTATTAAGATTTTCTTTTCTAGTGTCTTAAGCTTGTATGTCTTCATGGCCATTATTAAACTATCTACAAACATATGGAGTTGTTTGTGTGTATCTATATCTGTATGTAACTAATAACAGTTCTGTGTATGTCTGTCATAGTACCTATTTCCATAACACATCATTAACACTGTCACTGTCTTATACCTTGTATAGCTCTGTGTCACAGGTGTAGCACAGATGAAACTTTTCTTCACTAGATGTGTAATGTCTCAGCAGTGGAATTATATGCTGAGCAATTTTTGCTTGAACTTATTTAATGTTAGTCATAAATTTGACAGCTCACTTGACAACTAAGTCAATGAGGGTTATATCATTACATTGTTGGCTTATTCGTCTATGGAGTTTTGTCTGGTGGTAGTCAATTCTTTGCTAATATTCACAGTTCTTGTCTTTGGCTGTAAATTTGTTTTATTCATTATTGTATTCTGAAATTTCAATAAAGTTGTCTGTATAAGTTGTTTTAAGTTGGTTTGTTTGTTAAGAATATTGTATACACATTTGCGTGTGTTTACTTACATTTCAAAAATCAGATACCAAGAACATACCATAAATGATGAACACACACACACACACACACACACACACACACACACACACACACACACACACACACAAATATCCAGACAAAATTATTGATGAACAAACCACCTTAAACATAAAAATTATATTGAAAAATTTATTGAAATTTTAAAGCATGATAATGGATAAAACAAATTTACAGGCAAAGACAACAGCTGTGAATATTAGCAAAGAATTTACTTCTCTCACACACACCTCCAAAGATGAATAAGCCAACAATGCAGTGATATAACATAATTGACTAAGCTGTCAATTGAGCTGTCAAACATCCGACTAACATTGAATAGGTCCTACCAAATATTGCTCAGCAAAAAATTCCACTGTCGAGACATTACATATCTACTGAAGAACAATTCTGTCTGTGCTACATTATGATAAGCAGCTATACAAGGTATTAGACAACGACAGCATTAACAATGTGTTATGGAAGTAGGTACTATGACAGAACTATTATTAGTTACAAATAGACATAGATATATGCACTAACAACTCCATATGTTTGCAGACAGCTTGATAATGGACAGGGAGCTGAAATAGACTTATAGCACTAAAAAAGGAAAGTTTAATAAAAAGTAGCACCAGAAAAGGAAAGCTTAAACAAAAGTATTTGAGCAGCAGCACTTTGGCTTACTATACATACAATGAATTTATATTACACATGTCCATTTCTAAATATTCCAGACAACTTTCAGAAAATAAAGTAGAATCAAAATTTTGGGTCTCTAAATTGGCAGGGATTCTATAGAATTACAAGCTGAGTTGGACACATGATATTTTTCAGTTACTAGCTCAAATGGATGCTCTTGTGACCTGAAGGACAGCAGAGAATATTCTAGCCAAATAAAGGTGCCCATCCACAAGTTTACCACATGGGCTGCATACAAAAACTTCCAAACACTTCATGAGCCCACAGAGCAAAACCATCAAATGGCAGAAAGCTGAGTGAGCCAAGACAGAAGGGGAAAACATGTCCACAAAAATGAATAACAGAAACAGTAACTTTGCTAAATGTAGGCAATAGAATTCTCCCATTTACACACTCACATAGGCATAGTCTTCAAATTGTATTCACGGTCAGGGTGGTAAATGAATACTGGTAACTGCCAGTGTCCACTTCAGTTTTTTTGTCATGTAAATTATTGTTGAAGTAGTGAGAATTTGTTGCTTCTATGGTTCTTAAAACAGCTGCATGAGAGATGTAATTCTCAAATGTTTGTACAAATGCATTTCAAATTATGTATTTCTCTGAACAGTAATTTGTAGGAGCTTCATCTATATCTACATCTACAGAACTACTCTGCAATTCACACTCAGGTGCCTGACAGAGGTTTCATTGAACCACTTTCAAACTACAGGGCGATTATAATTAAAGTTAAACTTTCAAACTGCTGTAGAAGTAACACCACTGGTCAGAATGACGTCAAATCGCAATGGAATATTATTGGAGGAGGGGAAAACGTATGGCAGAAGAAAAATAAATAATTACAAAATGTAGCAATAGATGGCACTATAAGCATCATAATTTAATAGTGGTTGACTACAAATGATAAATGAATCATACAACATTGCCTAAGGGGTACGTTTGATATTAAACAAACGCTACTACTCATTGTGCATGGGTATACAGGTGTGCTACTGTTAGTTATGTAAGCCCATCCACCACGGCAAGGTCGTATCAGATCAGATTGGAAAAATCAGTTTTTATTTATCTTGAGGCCAAAAACTGAATAAAAAGCATCAATCAAAATCTGGCGCAAAACATGTTCAATATGCTGTCCACCGTTTTCTGCAACAAGTTGAAATCGAGAAACAGTAAGTTCCACAACTGATCAAAGTGTTGCGCAATACGTGCCTTCAGTGCACCTATGTTTGCAATTGGAACACTGAACACAACACCTTTCAGATAACCCCACAGCCAGAAGTCACGCAGATTAAGATTAGGTGATCGGGATGGCCAGGCTATAGGGAAATGCTTAACTGGATTTGCAATGTGCAGAGGTGTGCCATCTTGCATACAAATGATCCCATCCATACATCCACACTGTTGGAGAGTTGGAATGATGTGGTTGTGCAGAAGACACTCATAGCACTTACCAGTGGCGGCACAGGTAACAGGATCGGAAGCATCTTTCTCTTTGAAAAAATATGGCCCTATGGTAAATGATGCCATAAACCCGCACTACACAGTGACCTCTTCAGAATGAAGTGGTACTGGTTGATTTGTGTGTGGGTTTTCCATTGCCCATATCTGGCAATTCTATGTCTTGACATATCCTGTCAGGTGGAAGTGGGCTTCGTCTGTCCACAAATCTTCCATGGAAAATCATTGTCCATTTCCATGTGAGCAAGAAATTCTAAAGCAAATGTCTCTCTTGCTGGCAGGTCAACAGGAAGCAACTCGGGCTCATGGGTAAATTAGAATGAATGTCAAAGAAGGATGTTTCGTAGGATTTTATGACCGTGCTCATGGGTATGTCCAATGTTTGGGCAATTTTCCATGCACTACATGTATGCACACCACCACTCATCTCCTCCTGCATTACTGTGGCCACTGCTTCCACTGACATTGAATCAATTCATTTCCTCCCTCTACCAGGTTTCACACCAAAAGAACCGTCTTTTCAAATTTCTGAATCATTTTCCCCAGACCCACGGCACCATCAGACCAACACCTTTTTTCAAACCCATCAGTGTCCAGAACTTCTGCAGAGCAACATGTGCACAGTCATGATTCTTGTAATACAGCTTTACAAGCAGAGTGTGATCCTACTTTGAGACTGTCATGGTGAATGTTGCAAATGCAAAAGGAGGAAAAGCCTTGTACCTGGCATGTTTATACCAACTTCAGTGGGTTGTGTGCATGACACACACAGCACCATCTATTGATTAATTTTCACACAATTTTTTTTCTTCTGCCATATGTTTTCCCCCTTCGATAATATTCCATTGCAGTTTGACATCATTCTGACCAGTGGTGTTATTTCTACAGCATTTTGAAAGTTTAACTTTAATTATAATCATGCTTTTATTTCTCTAATGTTCACTCTGGAGCAGCACATGGGAAAAACAAACCCTTAAATCTTTCTGTGCAAGCTCTGATTTCTATTATTTTATTAGACTGGTCATTTCTCCCTATGTATGTGGATGTCAACAAAATATTTTCACATTCGATATTTCAAGAAAAGATATCATCACAATGAAAAAATGTCTTCGTTTTAATGACAGCCATCCCAACTCATGTACCATATCCCTGGAACTCTCTCCTCTATTTCACATGAATACAAAATGAGCTACTCTTCTCTGAGTTTTTTCGATGTCCACCAATCTTTATCAGACCTCTTATATCTTCTAAGAGTTTTGCCAATAAAATGCACTCTTTTGTTTAGCTTACCCACAATATTATTTATGTGATCGTTCCAATTTAAATTATTCCTAGTTGTAAATCCTAGTTATTTATTTGCATTGACAGCCTTTAGATATGTGTGATTTACCATTTAATGGAAATGTAACAGATATGTTTTAGTGCTTGTGTGGATAACCTCACAGTTTTCATTGTTTAGAGTCAATTTACCACTTTCCACACTATGTCTGAATCATTTTGCAATTGGTTTTGAGCTTATGATGACTTCACTGGACTGTAAATGACAATATTATCTGCAAACGATGTAAGGGAGCTGCTCAGACTGTTTTCTAACTCATTTATATAGATTAGGAATAGCAGAGGGCCTATAACCTGTCCTCGGGGAAAGCCAGATATCAGTCCTGTTTTACTTTACGACTTTCCATCAGTTACTGCACACTGTGACCTTCTGATAGGAAACCATGAATCCAGACACAAATCTGAGATGATTCTCCATAGGCATGCAGTTTGATTATAAGTCACTTGTGAGGAATGGTGTCAAAAGCCTTTTGGAAATCTAGAAGTATGGTATCAATTTGAGATTCCTTGTCAACAGCACTCATTACTTCATATGAATAAAGAGCTAGTTGTGTTTCACAGGAACAGTCTTTTCTGAATCCATGCAAACTCAGTGTCAATAAATCATTTTCTCTGAGGTAACTGATAGTGTTTGAACATGGTGCAAGATCCAAAATCCTACTACAAATTGATGTCAGTGATGAGGGTCATTCACTGGATTATTCCTGTTTCCTTTCTTGAGTATGGGTGTGAGCTGTACAACTTTCCAGTCTTTAGGTATTGGTACTGAGTATTTCAGAGTCCACAGTCTACTGAATAATAATCAACTTGACTTTCAAACAGGTAGAAGTACAGAAACAGTGGTAACAGATTACACAAATGAAATAGTTAGGAACTTGGATAAAAAGAGTGGTGTTGCAGGAGTTAGTTTAGATATTCCTAAAGCTTTTGACATTGTTGGAAGCAATGGAATTGAAAACAAGTGGTTGCAATCATATTTGCATAATAGATCACACGTTGTGTAAATCGCATAAGCTCATTGTAATCATAAAATCAAATTAGAATCTGTTGCAATGAAAATCAAAATAGGTGTACTGCAGGTAGTGTGTTAGGCCCATAACTGTTTCTTATTTATATAAATGACATACCCAGGTGAGAAAATACAGTTAAGATTATTTGTTTGCAGATGGCACAAGTGCAAATGTTAAGGTATCTTTTATCCACAACAACTCATCAAGTCCTCAAGTCCTTGCATTCATAGTTTGACAACAGGCTGACCCTTAAGGCGAAGAAGACAAATTATATTTAATTTTGAAAGATGACTAAAAACAAAGCTCTCCAGCTGGTACTGCCCAGAAATGGCTTGCTAATAGTATGATGCACAAGAGGTTAGGAATGTAAGGCTTAAACTGAAAAGACCATCTGACTAAACTCTCCCAGAGACTCAGTTCTGAATGTTTTGTTCTGAGAATTATTCCTAAGGTTTGCTCCTCAGATGGTGCTAGAATGACTTACTTTGGTTACTTCCGGTTGATAATACAGTCTATAAATTTCTATGAGGTGAACTAAAACCAGTGATTTGTATTCTGTTGGACGAATACAGTCTTACCTCAATTAATGGAAAGCCCAGGGTCGCACTGACAAGCAACACCACATAAATTAAACTACAGTTATAATGATGGAACTTAAAATATTGTGTTCCACAAGATTTGTGGCACACATATAGAAACTACAATTGTAAAATAAATATATCCAGTATTTGTAGGTGAAACAAGTTGTCATTTCTGAAAAATTATTATGTGTGCATGAGAGACTTGTTACTTTCTCTTCTGAATACTTTTCATGCTTTTCTTTTTTTAATTTAATTTCCAGAATTACTCATTCTTAATATATTTTGCAAACTGTGCAAGTTTCATTAGAAATTGCACATTTCTGCTTATCCTGACCATTTTGTAAAGATTGCTCTTCCTATGACATGGTATTGGTTGGTTGGTTTGAGGAAGGAGACCAGACAGCGAGGTCATCGGTCTCATCGGTTTAGGGAAGGATGGGGAAGGAAGTCGGCTGTGCCCTTTGAAAGGAACCATCCCAGCATTTGCCTGGAGCGATTTAGGGAAATCACGGAAAACCTAAATCAGGATGGCCGGACGCGGGATTGAACCGTCGTCCTCCCGAATGCGAGTCCAGTGTCTAACCACTGCGCCACCTCGCTCGGTGACATGGTATTCAAAGGCCTTTTGTTTGTGAGGGTAATTTCGTAGATCATTTGTGCTGTATTTCTTAATTTAACTGGGAAATTTGTGTTATAAGTGGAGTAAGTTTTTTTTTATAAAGGAACTAAATTTAACATCCACTTTCCTCTCTGATATACCTCTCTTTTCAGCTGATACTCTGTAAACTACTCCTAATACTGTCTCCTGTGATATAATTAACTATTTTGTTTGCCTGATTCACACTTTACTTTGAGTGGTAATGTTATGTATTATGGTTAATTCATGATGATGGCCTTAGAGTATATTTGCAAATGTTGAAATGTTAACACAATTGACTGTTCACATCAAAATTTAACTACTAATGTACTTTTGTTGACTTCTGTTGGAAAAGCCAACAACTAAAGTTACAAGTGTTAAGCATTATATCTTTTTTTCATCAGGCTCCTTCAAAGAAATCAATAACGAAATACAGATTTTTTTTTATTTGCCTTCTTCTTCTGACAGTTTTTCAAGAGTTTCTAAAAACCAAAAATTTCTTGCTGGGGATTAGAAGTGTGCTGTTATGTGGGTTGACTGCACATGAACCTGCTTCAGGGTGTTCTCTATGCAGTAACTAACTGTTCCTATGGTAATAAGTTCATACTTATTTTGCACATACACGGCAATTACTCCTTCTGTCGTATTCTATTTGTCTATTATAGTAGTTTATTCATCCAGCAACAATGTACACTGCATGGATTTCGTTAAAGAGCGTAGTATAACCAAAATAAGACAATGGTGTATTGTACCCATCACAATATTTTTTGGCAATAAAACTTTGATTACTGTAATAACATAAAAGTATGAGAAGGATCTTTTACATGAAATACATTACAAGTAAATAATTGATTTAACACTTTTGTTCAGAAAAATTAACATTGAGGTTGTGGCAAGCATTTGATTTATGGTACTATTACTTATAGTAAATGAATGTAGTTACTTGCTACAAAGTTACTGCATATATTCATTTATACTGTAATAGCAGTTGGTCATTAAGAATTTAAATATTGCTTCCTTGAATGTAGATAATGTTTTTATTTCTTTTAGCTGAGTTGGACGTTTGTTGTACAAAATAGTACCCTGAATGTTGGTTTGTTTTTGTGTTAAAGCCTTGTTTACTCTTTTTATGTGGATATCATTGCACATTCTTGTATTGTAGGAATGAAGATCTGAGTTGATTTTATAGTTATCAATGTGCATTTTTATATTAACAACACTTTTTTTTATATAGAGGCATGGTAAGGGTAGAATATGTAGGTGTTGAAATAGCTGTTAGCTTTGTACTGTTTGAAATTATTCTAACAGCTCGTTTTTGTAAGGTGAAGATGTTTTTCATGTTTGCCTTATTATGACCCCCAAGGGTTAGGACATAGGTGATAGCAGAATGGATGTAACAAAGTAGACAGTTCTGCTACACTCTCTACTACACACACTGCTAATTATGCATAATGCAAAGCAAGCAGAGCTTGCATGATCATACAATGCTTGTACATATAACATGAGATATGTCAATGTGATGAAGTGTGGGTGAGTGGTATATGTGATAATGGTTCAATACAGCAGTTATAGAAGGTAGGTGGTACAATTTTTAAACTTAATTTCTAGACAAAGTAAATATATGTGGACACAAATAATTTCATTTGATTTCAGCAGAATTTCAGTTATATCATGCAGGTATCCACAATTAATATTAACTTTAGTTAACTTTAAGTTATGCAAAGACATTTATTTATTTATTGTTGTTTGGCCCCACATGTATTTTGATGTACAAAATATGGGACATACAGTACAATGTCATGTAAACACATATACAGGATACCTTAGAGAAAATAAACACATAAAATGTTTTGGTCTTTCTCAAATAATTTGTAGTCACATTAAGATCAAGAAAGAGATTTTTATTAGTTAGTCAAATGACTGAAGTCTTAATAGCACAAATAAAGAAAAGTCACTGGCTGTAAAACTGCAAAATACTATTAAGTGGCATTACACTTAAAGTTCTTTGATGTTTATTTGTGGGAAACTTCAACAATATTATGAAAAGGCAAATAACTACCTACTGTAAAGATGACACTTTGAGTTGGAGGCAGGCACAATGAAAAGACTGTTACACATAGGGCTTTCAGCCAGTCTTCTTCAGAAAGGAAATGCAAACACATTCACACAATCAAGCACACATGATTGATTCCTCCAGCTGCTCCAGCCAGAATGCAACTGCATCTAACAGAAGCAGCAACCTAGAGTGGGCTGAAGGGGGAGAAATAGCAAGGTGTGGGTGGAGAGAGAGAAGTTAGCACTGCTTGGCGAAATGTGCGGAGACTATATGTTGGCAAGACAAGGCTGCCAGGTGCAGCATTGGGAGGCTGTTGGGTAGGGAGAGGGGAAATGGGGAGTGGAAAAGGAGAGGAGCAGAGAAAGGGAAAACATCAGAAGGTGCAATGGCAGAGAGCAGCACACAATGAGAGTGAGAGGACGTGAACTGGGAGGAAGTGACATGACAGAGGAGACAGAAACTGCTGGTTGGAGGTTGTGGGCAAAGTAGGTTACTGTAGGTTGAGGCTGGGATGATTTCAGGAGTGGAGAATGTGTTGTAAGGGTAACTTCCATATGCAGTACAGAAAAGCTGGTGGTGTAGGGGAGGATCCTTATGGCCTTGGTTGTGAAGCAGCCATCAAAATCAAGTATGTTAAGTTCAACTAAATGTACCACAGGGTGGTTCACACTGCTCTTGGCCACAGTTTGGCAACTGAACATAACAAGCTTGATCTCAAGGGCTGCTTCACAGCTTGGGCCATTTTGATCCTCCTTTTCATTACCAACTTTTCTGAACTGCACAGGTGGCAGTTTTCCTTACACCACATTCTTTAGTTCTGAATTCATCTCTGCATAAACCTAGGGTAACCTACTGTCCCTATACCTTCCACCAAACAGTTTTCATTCCGTCTGTACTATCACCTCCTCCAAATTCATGTCCTCCTCCCAATTCACTGTGCACGGCTCTCTGCCAATGCAGCCATCAGTCTCTTCCACATCTTTGCTCCTTTTCAGTTGCCAATTCTCCCCCCCCCACCATCCCCTTTCCTCCCTCACAGCCTCCTGATGCAGTACCTGGCAGCCTTGTCTTCCACCATGTAGTTCCTGCATGCTCTGTCAGGCAGTGCTCACTTCATGTCTCCCCACCTGTATCCTGCTATCCCCCCACCCGTTCCCTGCACTCTTTGGATTGCTGTTTCTATTTGATGCAGCTGCATTCCAGTAAAAGTGGTCGGAGATAGCAGCCATACATTTATGAGCTGTGGTTGCTTGTGCAAATGGGTGTGTGTGTTTCCCTTCTGAAGGAGGCTTCGGCTGAAGGTTCAACATGTACAGTGTTTTTGTTGTGCCTGTCTGCTACTCAACATGTCATCTTTATGATGAGTTGTAGTTTATCCTTTCCATAATATTATTGATATTCCAACCTGGACTTTCCATTGTTGGAAAGGGAAACATTATATTATTGTGTAATATAGGTCCACTGGCCAAAACAAAATTATAAAGTAGTATTCATATGAGTACATGGATCTGATTGACTGATTGAAGATTAAATGTGGTGTGGTTTCATCCCCTCAACACACTGTCTACCCAGGGATTCTCAGACTTTCCCTCTGGTGGAACACTTTGCTGATCCTGATACTTTGATGAAACACCTTGTTTATTTTTAAGGTTATTAAAATTTTAAAAAAATGAGAAAAACTCATTTTATCAGGCATTACTTCAATTTGAAATTGTAACTAATAACACAGAAATCATAATAAGATTAAAAAAATAATATTGTCAAAATTTAAAAAAAATACTTCCATGTTACGAACAGTTCTTCACTGAGCATTTATTTACTTCCCACAGAACATCAGTGTTTTGCAGAACTCAGTTTGGAAATCCTGGTCTACATTTAAGGACTACTTCTTCTATACCGTTAGTGAGTAGATGTTTCTTAAAGCTCTCTTGGACAGTCATTTGTCCTACAATGAGTTTAATATGTCTTCTGTTCAAGCACAGGATTACAGAACTTCTCTTGAAACATGGCTTTGGCATCATTAGCATGCCATATTTTTGTTTCGGATTTTAGTCCAATAACCTGTGTACTGTCTCCTGTTCCAGTTACGTAGTATGGATTTTACCATCACACTAATAATGGTAAGGACAGATTTTGGTACAATGAATGGAGTAGTTGCAGCTGTCCTGGCCAGCCTATCAACTTGTTCATTGTCACTAATTCCTGAGAGACCAGGGACCCTCAGTAGGTTTACCTGTTGGTTTCCCCCAGCCCTACAAGGGCTTCGTGGCATTCTGCAATAATCTTTGATTTTGTTGAAGAGCCTGATAGGGACTCAGAGCTGCTTGGCTGTCTCAATCAATGTAGATTCCATTTACCGTAAGCCCACACATACGAACCTCTATCTGCAAGTTTGAGCTGCCATCACCTCTCACAAATTGCCAGCATCCTTATAATGTTGGTGCCCCAAGCACATATTCTTTCTAATGGAGGCAGCCTTCCAAATGAGCTAGAACATTTATAGTCAGTGTTCAAAGACAATGATTACTCTCCATGTCAGATTAGTACAACACTAAGGAGGAAGAAGCATGACCACCCACAACATCGAGAAGATAAGGAGCTGTTCAAGTCCAGGGCATTTCTTTTACATGTAGGTAACCTTTCATCTAAAGTAGGTAGGGTTCTTAGGAAACATCAAGTTAAAGTAATTTTGTGGCCTCCAGAAAAGATTAGTGCTCTTTTCAGTTTGGTAAAGAATGATCTGGGACTGTGGAAGTCTGGAATTTACAAAATTCCTTGCCAGTGTGGCAAAGCTTATATAGACCAGACAATTCACACATTACAGCCTAACAATTTGGCTGTAGTCACGCATCATATTATCGTAGGTCACTCTATGGATAACCATGTCTCGGCCCCAGCAAGATACTTTTGGGAATCAATAACTAAAGAATCTATGAAAATATGTCTAGCATAAGATCTTATAAATTGGGATGGCAGTTTTCAACTGGATAAGGCTTTGGACCCAGTGATCTCTGTAATTTCTTTTGAGGGAAAACATTTTATTCATAATGACATGTCTGGTGACATCTGACATTTGATTTTTGTCCTGTGAGCACATGTTCTGACAGGGGGACATGTAGTTTCACCTTTACATATGCACCTGTGGCCACAGATGGAACAGTATTTGCAGAGGCCACAGATTTTGATAGATGACACTCCTGCAATGGCCGCTTGTGCATGTGTCTTTGTTTCAGCTTTTACTATAAAGCCAACACTGTGAACTAGCAGTCTCCAGGGGTGGACACTCACCTGAATATGGCTGTGCAGTTGCCAGCCAAAATGTTGTGGTAGTCAACCATCATGATCTGGCTGCAATCCTGAAACCTCATGGAATAGCCTCCAACTTGCCATCATGGTCACTTCTTATGTCTTTAATTATCCTGATTATACCTTGTGAGAAACTGAATACATTTTCAGGCCCAGTTCTTGCATTGTCCTCAGGGATTCTTCACCAACCTTCATCACAAGTGTTTGGTCATCAGATGCAACCTTTTGGTTGATTACTCTCCATTCCTCTGTTGAGACCTGGTTCTGCACCAACACTTTTTCAGGCTAAATCTTTGTAGGAGCACCCTTAGGAAGTTTCAGTACCCAAATTGATATCTTTGTGATCTTGAAGAGTTCAACAGCTGGCTTGATCAGCTTTTCCTCCTCCCACAGAGATATGTTGGGCACCATGCCCTTAAGCCAATCTACTGTTCCCATCCCCTTACAGAAAAAGATTAAAGCACCTATGTCCAGATAGACCCTCATGATTTTGGGGCCTGGACTTGTCCCCCCCAAACCTTCTCAAAGAAAGAAATCATTTTTTGTGGATGCCATTATCCTGAGGAATGACAACATTAGGCTCCTTCCTTCCTCTCTTCTTGGTGGTGGAAGGGGGTTGTATACCCATTTCACTGTGAGATAGTGTTTTTTTTTTATGGAGGTTCTAGTTTTAAGGCCTTTTAATTCCCTCCATGTATGTTTAGGAAACCATTCTTTGTCTTCCTTTTTTTGTTTTCTGAGAAGTTTTCTCACCTAATAGCCAGACAAGGATTTGATCTTGACCTGGTCTTGATTTCTGCTTCTTGGACTGCTCTGTCACCTGATCCAGTTGCAGAAACAGCTTCCATATGTCCAAACCCCAGTGTTTGGGTATTTGAGGTCTCATCAAGGTAGAGCACTTGCCCACGAAAGGCAAAGGTCCCGAGTTCGAGTCTCGGTCGGGCGCACAGTTTTAATCTGCCAGGAAGTTTCACATCAAGTCCCTTGTTTTTGTTTTATTTTCTGTGTTTTCCATTTTGGTCCTACGAGATTTGGGGATATATCAGGTCGACACCACAGATCGCCATATAATACTACTGGCTCAGAGAGGAGCTCAGTATCCCTGAGGCTCCATTCATGACACATCTTCCTTGTGCTATGCACTCCTCAGCATAGATTACATCACTCCTGGGGCTGGGCATCCATGGAATGGGGGAAGGACTATGGAAATGGATGTGAAGAGAGAGGGGCATTGTGGGACATGCTATATCTGGTTTATCCACTGAGACCTGTCTGGCATGCCCTACCAGCAGCTGCTCTACAGCCAGCATAGCCCGTAGCTTCATGCGAACATGCGAGCCTCTCCACCCACATGGTCAGTGCTACAAAAAAGTCAGTGCCCCCCCCCCCCCCCCCCCACCCCAAAGAGGACCACATGGATACAAACTTTTTATCCTCTCACTCAACCCCGTTATGGCCACTTTTTGTCCTTATTACAATGAGAGAGGTGTCATTGACTAGCATATGTTTCCTGTCACATACACAGCAACACAGTAGAAAAAATTTTTGGGAATTGATTCTTTGACATTTTTCCTAAATGTGTGTTTGTGCATTCCTGTGGTAGAAGGTAAGTTTTTGTAGATCAAGCTTCTCATGTTTCTTCCTCCAGTGAAGCATCTGCTCAGTCTTTGACATGGTGCAAAAGTGTTCCTATTTATTCTTGTGTCATGTTTATGGATTTCCTTATATGTTTCAAAGAGGTGCAGATGATTTCCTTGATATAAATACAGGGGACTGGCATCATGTTTAGTTCTTTGAAAACTGCTCTGATTGATGTATATGGAGATAAATCGTTAATGATTTTTATAATTTTTTTTTTTTTTGCAATGAGAATATATATAACTTATAACTCAGTGCTTCTACTTTTTGGTGAGTGGTCTTCTTTAGGAATAAAGTATTTACATTCTACCTGAACTTACCTACAATAAAACTGGGAGGATTGGTATGGGGTGGCAGTTATTAACATCACACGTTCCTCCATTTTTATATACTGGGATAACCTTTGAAATTTTAAATGCTTTAAGTAAGTGAACTTTTCTTATTGAACTCTTAATAAGACCATGCCAAGGTTACTCCTCAGCAATATTTTTGATTGGATTGTCAGACATACACTCACAATCATAAGTATATGAGGATTTGGTTTTTCTGGTAAAATTCATTAATTCCTTTTCTGTTGCTGGAATTAGGTGGCACTGTTTCAAAAGTCTCCACTGACATCATTTAAGAAATGTTTGTTAAACACTTTGCATATCTATTTAGGCTCTGAAATTTTAATTTGATTTTGTTGAAAATATTCTGGAGGTCCTTGTTTTGGGTTGCTCCAGTAAAATTTCTGACCACATTCTAGACTGCTTTACTTAAGTTATCAGAATTTAGACTATATTGACTGCTGGAAGTTTCTTAGCTCTGGTAACAACTTTGTTTAGACCTTTTTTGTACATTTTGAGATATTTGTGGAAAGTAAGTTTGACATTTGTCTTACTTTCTACACAGAGGCTTTTCTCAGCTACACAGGAGGTGATTATACCCTTGGTTATCCCACCCTTATGCTGAGAGCTACTTAGGGATTTATCCATTGCGGGATGAGAGGGAATGTTATGTTGAGGTAGAGGCACAGAGTTTTTACAAAATTTTTGGTTTTGCAACATGTCTCCTCCATCTCGTAAATATTATGTCAGATCCATTTTCTCTTAATTGTTTAAATGAATGAAGACTGCTTTGATCTTTAATGCATCTGCTGCAACCTGTTATTTCTGATGGAGATTTTGTGTGGTGGATTAGAGGCAGTTGTAGTTTTAGTATGAGCCACCGTTGGTCTCATAATCCATTTTATAAATTATGTACTGGAGTAGAGCAAAGATTAACATGTATTGCATCAGTTCTGCTACTGGAGGTAGAAATGACTCTTGCCTGCTCATTTATTATGGGATGGTCCTGGTGGAGGTTTGAGTCCTCCCCCGGGCATGGGTGTGTGTGTTTGTCCTTAGGATAATTTAGGTTAAGTAGTGTATAAGCTTAGGGACTGTTGACCTTAGCAGTTAGGTCCATAAGACTTCACACACATTTGAACATTTTTGAACATTTATTATGTTTTTCTTACGGAATATAGTCAGTAGGTTTCTCAGGTTATAATATTCATATGTGACAGCTGAAAAATTCAGATTTATATCCCCACATGTAACACGTTTTTTGTCTTTACTCACATACTCAAATTTCTTCTGAAGAGTCATATTTTCATCCGATGCCCTGTAGACACAAATAATTATTAATTGCAATATCTCAAGCTCAAGTACACAATGCTGTTCCGATGCTTCAGTTACTTGTCTTTTTGTGTTCTCAGAACTGTTTACTATTTTAACTAGTTGCTGATCCTAGTGTGTTCATGTCACTGCTGATATATGAGGGGAAGTCATAATATTTTAATTATCACCTTGAAAGAAAATAAATAATTAATTATTTTTTATCTGCAGGAACATGTCTGCAATCCTGGTACTCACTGATATCCGCATATCACAGTATGATAGCACACTGCTAGAGGAGCCAAACCAGAGTGGTGCAACCCACTGATAAAGTGGAATATTGTTTGCTAATTTGTTTTCTGCATTTTAAGGGGAACAATGCTGCAAAAATCCATCATAGAAGGTGGAACTGTTTGACAACTTTGCACCATCTTATGACACAGTGGCTGGATGGGACAGATGTTACCAGTGTTCTCAGACAATTCTGAATTGTGAAGAATGAAGTGATAGGTCATGTCTCTGTAAATAATGGGGAATTACAAGAGCAGTGAAGGCCTTCAAAGCTAGGTGCACTAGAAATATTATATCAGTGTCAGGCCAGACTTGATGGGTGTGTTGCTATAAACAAGAGATAATGAATCAAGCAAGCAGTGGAAACGTGTGGGTTTGAGACTGTCAAAAAAAGTGAAAACCCAGTCATCATCAGACAACATGATTCTGGTTGTTTTATAGGAGTGCCATGGTGATAACATTTCATGCTTATGAAAGACAAATCTTTGCAGGAAAATACTACCAAATCTAAAGTGCCAGAAGAAGTTGTCCAAGGGGTTGTTTTTCTCCACAGCAATGCTCCAGATCAGTCTATACAACACAGTCACATATGCTGCTTCTTTGGACTATCAGATTTTGCTTCACCATGGTGTATTGCCCTGAAATGGCACACAGTCCTCAGATTAAGAAATCATTGTGTGTCAGGGATTTCCAGAAGGTACTGTATAGAAGCAGCACGTGACCAAGTAGTCCTTCACAGTTGATTTGAAATTGTTTCTGTCCATTATTTTGTGGGTTTGGGTAATGTATTACAGTTTGATGCTGAGATGGACTATGTCTTTCTGTAACAGAGCTGAATTTGTCTGTTGTGCATGTATATCACTTATTTGTTTTGTGTGATGGCTGTGTACGGATTCATTACAGGTGATGCACAGACTGTCATTGTTTAATTTTTCCATTATTGTAACTGCATTTTCTAGTAGGTAAATACAAGGAAGTGGTTAATTATCTGTCCTAGGTAGTTGTCTGCATAATGGACTATGGTCTGTTCCTTCCATTAGTCTCATAATCTATTACTGTAATCCTAATGATTTCTAACTTGCTCCACAGTTTCCTCGAAATAAATTATAAAGGGTAACCCCACAATCAATCCCTGAAGACAATGTGATAGTCAACCAACAACTGTGTTATCCTCAGCTGTTTGTCATTGTATGTGGTATGGAGGGGCACAGAGTCAGCACACAGCACTCCCAGCCATTTCCAGTGTTCCAACCTTGGAGCTGCTACTTCTCAATCAGGTAACTTCTCAGTTGGCATCATAAGGTTGAGTGTACCCCAGTACAATCCTCTCACCAAGGAAAAATTCCTGACAGTACTAGGAATCAAACCTGGGTCTCTCACAAGGTGTATTTCAGTGTCTGTTTTTCTCTATAGTTTTTATCTTCTACAGTTTCCTCCAGTACCAGGGAAATTATCTTTACACATGTCCAGCCATCCTGTCTCTTCTTCTTCTTCTTCTTCTTCTTCTTTGTGTTATCCATATATTCCTTTCCTCGCCGATTCTCTGGAGAACCTCATCATTCCTTACCTTATCAGTCCACTTAATTTTCAACATTCTTCTGTAACACTGCATCATAAATTCTTCAGTTCTCTTCTTTTCTGGTTTTTGTGCAGTCCATGTTTCACTACCATACAATGCTGTGCTCAAAAATTTTTCTCAGAAATTTCTATCTCAAATTAAGGCCTGTATTTGATACTAGTAGACTTCTCTTGGCCAGGTACGCTCTTTTTGCCAGCGATAGTCTCCCTTTAATGTCCTTCCTCTGATCATCATGGGTTATTTTTCTACCTAGGTAGCAGAATCCATTAACTTCATCTATTTTGTGATCACCAGCCCTCACCTTAAGTTTCTCACTGTTCTCATTTCTGCTACTTCTCGTTACTTTCATCTTTCTTGGACTTACTCTCAACCCATTTTCTGTACTCATTAGACTGTTCATTCCATTAGGCAGATCCTGTAAGTCTTCTTCACTTCCACTGAGGAGAATGATGTCATCAGTGAATTTTTTCATTAATATCCTTTCAGCTTGAATTTTAATTCCATTCATAAAACATTCTTCTGTTTCTGTCATTGCTTCTTCGATGTATAGATTGAACAATGGGGGTGAAAGACAAGATCCCTGTCTTACATCCTTTTTAAACCAAGCACTTCATTATTTATCTCCCACTGTTATTATTCCATCTTGCTTCTTGTACATATTGTACATAATCCGTCTTTCGCTATAGCCTAACCCCTACTTTTCTGAGAATTCTGAACATCTTGCACCATTTTACATTATCGAAAGCTTTTTCCAAGTCAACAAATCCTATGAATGTGTCTTGATTTTTCTTTAGTCTTGCTTCCATTATTAACCACAATATCACAATTGCCTCTCTGGGGCCTTTACCTTTCCTAAAGCCAAACTGATCGTCATGTAACACATCCTCAGTTTTCTTTTCCATTCTTCTGTACATTATTCTGGTCAGCAACTTGGATGCAAGACCTTTTAAGCTGATTGTGCGATAATTCTCACACTTCAGTCAATATATATCCAGACTCATACTTTCTGCACACTGAAGCGAATGGTTGTTTTGTTGTCATTTGCCACAATAATTTGAGAAATTCTGAAGGACTGTTGTGTATCCTGTCTGCCTTACTCAGTTTTAAGTCTTCCAAAGCTTTTTTAAAATCTAATACTGGATCTCCTATCTCTTCTATATTGACCCCTGTTTCTTCTCCTATCATGTCATCAGACAAGTCTTCCCCCTCATAAAGGCCTTCAGTGTACTCCTTCCACCTATCTGCTTTCTCCTCTGAATTTAACAGAGGAATTCCCATGGTACTTTTAATGTTACCACTCTTGCTTTTAATTTCACCAAATGTTCTTTTGAGTCTTCTATATGCTGAGTCAGTCTTTCTGAGCATCACATCATTTTCGATTTCTTCACATTTTTTCTGCAGCCATTTTAACGTAGCTTTCCTGCACTTTCTATTTATTTCATTCCTCAATGACTTGTATTCCAGTATTCCTGAATTTCCCTGAACATGTTTGTACTTCCTTTTTTCATTGATCAGCTGAAGTATTTCTTCTGTTACCCATGGTTTCTTTGCAGTTACCTTTTTTGTACATATACTTTTTCTTTCCCACTTTGTGATTGCCCTTTTCAGAGATGTCCATTCCTTTTTAACTGAACAGCTTACTGAGCTATTCCATATTGCAGTATCTATAGCCTCAGAGAACTTGAAGTGTATCTCCTCATTCCTTAGTACATCCATATTCCACTTATTTGTGCATTAATTTTTCCTGACTAATCTAATAAACTTCAACCTACTGTTCATCACTACTTAATTGTGATATGAGTCTATATCTGCTCCTGGGTATCGGAATCTCTACCTAATCATGATGTAATTTAACTGAAATCTTCCTGTACCTTCTGGCCTTTTTCATGTATACCTCCTCCTTTTGTGATTCTTGAATAGAGTATTCACTATTACTAGCTGAAATTTATTGCAGAAGTCAATTAGTATTTCTCCTCTTTCATTTCTAGTACTAAGCCCATATTCTCCCATAACCCTTTCTTCTATTCCTTTCCCTACAATCAGATTCCAGTTCCCCATGACTATTAGGTTTTCATCTCCCTGTACACACTGAATTACCAGTTCAATATTCTCATATATTTTGTCTATCTCTTCATCTTTGACTTGCGACATTGGCATGTATAGCTGAACTATTATTGTCAGTGTTGGTTTGCTGTTGATTCTGATGAGAAACCCTATCACTGAACTGTTCGCAATAGCTCACTCTCTACCCTATATTCCTATTTGTAACGAATACTACTCCCATTATACCATTTCCGCTGCTGTTGATATTACCCTATACTCACCTCACCAGAAATCCTTGTCTTCTTTCCATTTCACTTCATTGACCCCCACCATATCTAGATTGAGCCTTAGCGTTTCCATTTTCAGATTTTCTAGTTTTGCTCCTACATTCAAACTTCTGACATTCCATGTCCTGACTCATAGAACATTACAATTTCATTGGTTATTTGATCGTTTTCTTATGGTCACCTCCCTCTTGGTAGCCCCTCCCAGAGATCCAAATGAAGGACTGTTCCACAATCTTTTGCCAATGGAGAGCTCATCATGACACTTTTTCTTTAGAGGCCTCATGGCCTGTTGATACACAGTATGTATCTTTAATGCAATGGTTTCCGTTGTCTTCTGCATCCTCATGCTGTTGATTATCGCTGAGTCCTCCATCTTTACGGGCAGTTTCCCTCCCCAAGATCAAGAGAGTGCCCTGAAGCTCTGTCTGCTACTCCACCCTCTTGGCAATGTGTTGGCAGAATGAGGGCGACTTCTTATCCCAGAATTCTTCAGCCACCATTGATGATGATTTTCATTCATAATTTAAGCAGTGGTGGGGTTGAAATACAGGACCGAGGACATTATGATTAGTAATCAAATGTGCTAACACTAGACCATGGGTGCAATTTGAAAAGAATATTTCCCACTGTTTCATTTTCCAAGAGGATTGTGGGGACTGTAGCTTGGATATACAGCATTATTCATAATTACTTCCAGGGTTTCAAACGATGACAGTGCAAAAACTAAAATACATATTGAAAAGACACACATCTGTTGACAGAGCATCTCTCCAAGTCTATAACTCACACTACAGGTGCTCAATATTTGTGACAAGCATCAATTCTTGGGTGCAAGTCACTGATGTGATGTGTTTGGGAAGATGCAAATGTAGCCCTTTTTGCGAATCTGGTAATTGGGTTGCCTGTCTGCAGGTATGAACTAATAGATGTGATAGTATAATGACTAGGTTTACCAATGAAACTTCAGGACAGCAGAATCTAAAAGTGTAATCCATAATTATAAGAATTCTATTAATCATTAGAAGGCTTCTCTTCACCAGGGGGACCCTAATACATAGCAATAACATTAAAATAGTGACAATAATCAGTCAGGATAATGAATGATGCAGAAATATAAGAAAGAGAAGGAGAAACACAATTAAAAGGAGCATTTACATAATTAAAACACCAGTCTAGATGACTAGTAAGACTTGGAAATAGAACAACATAGGAGATGTCAGTTATATTAATTAAATAACCCAAGGCTTAATAGTGTAGATATGCTCTGAAAAAATGTAAGAAGGTTACAGCAGAGTATAAATAAAAGGTAGCTGTGGTTAAATGCTGCTAAAACAATGTTCTGCTTTGGCACCCCTAAATTATCACAATAACGTAAGGGATAAAAGCAGTAGCTATAAAAGGTCCCTAGGTGTGTGTGTAAAAAAAAAAAAAAAATACTCAACATATTTAGCAACCAACCCTAGGAAAGATTTTTAGATGTACACAGCAAATATTGATTATTGTCGTCACTCACACCAGCATTCACAGACATGAGTGGTTTTCTGCACTGTGGTCTTTCTGTCCATTCCTACAATCAGCAATAGTCAAACATAATCCTTTGATCAATGAACTGTTGCCCACAGCATATGATTCTTATGGCAGTGGTCTTTCCTGTATTTACACTCTTGTCACAATAGTTGGTGTAAGAGCAAGTGCCTACAAGACCTTGGAGATACTGTGTCCCTTGCTGTTAGCACCCATGGCCTTGCCGTAATAAAATGCACTTGCATTCCCCATCCTGCATTTTCCCATCATAGCGACAGTCAGTACAAAGTCTGGCAATATTCAAGCCATATGAGAAGCCCATATAAACTGTTCAAAACAATTTTGCACCACCCTCATGACTAGGATAGGTTATGGTTTATTGATCAATAACATTTTCCTCAATATGCCTTTGACCACAGAAAATTGCTATTTATAATCACCTGTATAATGTAGGTAAAAATAAACCTGCACTCTCAGTGTAGTTCAATGGAGCACACTGTGTACCTAATTGTGAATGAGGCAATGCAGCTTCTGTACATTGTTCAGTCTGTCAAAATGACTTGCAAGGGCCTACTGTTCTCAGACATTGCACAAATTGTTATGTCATGGAAAGAATGATTGTCAACACTGGTTGTTGCCCACTGAAGTGGCATACATCACAGCAACAGCATTCAAACATTCAGCTGCTATTGTGAGACAAATAACATTGAAAATCTGTCTTGTAGTGGTTGCCTGTGATCAAGAACTCCAACTGATGATCATTGCTTACAAATTATAGCTTGCAGGCATCTCTAGGAGAATACAACAGAGTTGTAAACAGGGAGGGCTGTGCTCACTGAGAAGGTACGTAACTGCCTCCACATAATCAATTTGGCATCTAGGCATCCATTATGAACAACACTGCAAACTGTGTGTAAGGGAACATATAGAATGGAATCTGAATCAATGGCACTGTTTTCTCTTTACTGACAAGTGCAGGATTTGTCTAATGCCTGATAATCATCACAGAAAAGTGGCCAGGTACCATTATAAGTCCTCAGGAATGGCATCCCATAGATTCACTTGGAAGGTGAATCAGTCACATTTTGAGTCTGTAACTTTTTACGGGTATTGAGGATAAATTGAGGACTGAGCAGTATTGTCATAATTTTCTGCAATTTATTATTCAGCCCTTCACTCAAAATTTTGATGATGAGTTCATCTTTTGAGGCAGTAAGGCCACCTCAAGAGCACAATAGCAAGAGTCATCAGGTAGACTGGTCTGTGGTATTTGCTGACATGAACTCTATAGGTCGTTCTTCAGACCAGTTGAAAGCTGTGGTGCAGGAACCCTCCTCACACACTGGTTGGCCTCAGAATCACCATTGAAGAAGAAAGGGACAGCCACAAGTGCAGGTGGAACCAAAAATGTCAGCATGCAAAGGGCTGGAGCAACATGGTATTGAATGTTACCCAGCAGCAGATTTTGATTCTACAGATGCCCACTTTCGAGCAGGCTGTCTTTATTTTGGTTATTGTTTTACAATAAAGTTAATGTTTTAAATTTTATAAGACTAATTCTTCCCAATTTCCACTCTCTTTTACTATGCAATTAGTGAGAAACTAGTTTTGAGCAATTTATTTCATTCACTGTGATAACAGTAGAACTCATTCGTTCCAGTGCAGCAGCTGTTTCTAATTCAACTGCTCATTAAACTGTGTGTGATAGTTTACTGGTAGTAATTTTGTTTCGAAGATGCATATTTAACTGCATATGTTAACTGAGTCATTTACTTTCAGAATATTATTGTTGATTGATCCTTAATGAGAAGACCATGGGTGATGTGGAACATGCCAGGAAAATAGAATATGTTGTACATATTCATATAGAAATTGATTTGTTTCCAAGAGAGAGTGAACCGTGATATATATATATATATATATATTAGACGTATCTGAAATGAATGTACAAAATGAGAGGGCTTGCAGAGTAGGTCATAACAAGCGTATTTCACATGGCAACCCATGTCCACACCCCTTAGCATATGGCACTAGGTGTCATTGAACAGCATTGTGCACCACCAAGAGGGTAGGCACCCAACAAGCCATCTGAGCCATCTTGGTAGCAGGTCTGCAGGGCAACAATGTGGTTGTGACATAATGGTAAAAGAGACTTGGGTTGAAGTTTTATGACCTTTACCATTTGCAAATGCTGTAGTCGACATAGTTGCAGATATTCCGGGTGGGACAATTCAGTGGGTTTTCTGCCTCTTACTGGGATGTGAATGTATTGCCTTTGGCTGTGAAGATGCCTGTTTGATAGGTGTTGCCCAGAGGGCAGCACCCTGTGTGCTCTGCAGTTGACCCTGCGTCAGCTTGTCATCAAACCGGGACACTCTCATGTTTGTTATTTTGTGGAGTGGACAGGAAATGGAGCACTATTCTAGGGAGGAAAGGGCAGACATGCACTGTGCTTACAGAGTGGTGGATGGACATGCTCACGCTGCTCAATGTTTGTACTCGTACGTTCAGCAGTTTCTGGATCGTCGAGTGCCAGATCCATCCACATTTACTACCATCCACAGGTCCCTTGATGTACATTTTCCAGTAGCACATTCTCATAATGGCACGTGAGAATTTAAGACCTACTTCTGTTGTTTTCATTTTGTGTTACAAGTGCAAAGGCCTTGCAGATGTGATAGTCGATGCACAGTGCATATGCCATGACTCGAAGAGGAGGCATCAGAACTGCTGGAAAACGCACCACCAACAAGCTCACAGTGTGTTGCACAGAGAAATGGGTGTAAGCAATTCCACAATTTGGCATTTGTGGCGTGAAGATGATTTGCAGCTCTGTCACCTTCAGCAGGTTCATTCCCTTAACCAAGATGATTTTCCACATTGAACTGAATTCTCCCAGTGGTTTTTGAAAATATGTGCCATTCAACTGGACTTTCTAAACCATGTACTTTTTATGGATGAGGCGTCCTTTATGTGAGAGGGTATACTCAACAGTCACAATCAACATGTGTGGGGACAGGAAAATTTGTATGCCATCGTTTTGCATGCTTACCAAGATTGATTCACTGTCAACTTTTGGAACAGTTTGGTAGATGATAATCTGGTCAGACCATACATGTTCCACCGGTGACTGAATGCAAACAGATACTTAATCTTTTTATGAGAAACTATGTGAGAGTTGCTGGAAGGCATTCCACTCAATGTGTGACAGCAAATGTGTTACCAACACAATGGTGCACCTGTGCACTCTGCACTGCATTTGGATGAAACCTTAGATGAGAACTGGATAGGGCACAGTGGACCATTGGCATGGCCTCCTCATTCTGCTGACTTGACACCCATTGGTTTTTTGCTTCTGGGGCCACCTGATATCTGTTGTATGTGAAACACCCATTGAGACTGATGAACAGCTGATAGTGCACATTATGGTAGTCTCTGATGCTATTCCCATTTTGTGAGGAGTCTTTGAAAGAGTGTGAGAGTCACTTCAGTGTCATTACACGGCATGCATTCAAGCAGGAGGGCATAATTTTGAGCACTTTTTGTAACTGTTTTCAAATAAAGGTTAAGAAACTTCACCCAGATTTTTCATTTACATTGATGCTACAAATACATTGAAAATGTTGCCCTGCAGACTGGCTACCATGATGGCTCAGATGCTGTGGTTCATTTCATATGGGTGCTGTAACTCAGTTACTTGCTCACTGTTCTGGAATTATTCCCAGGAACAGAATTTGGATGTAAAGTCCCTACAATGTGCTATGTGGATCGAGTAACAGATATGCTTTTATACTTTTTATTACATTTTTTTATTGCTCAGAGTGACACATGTAGTTCGTCACAAAGCCTCTGATCAACTGTGCTCTCTAGTGAGCACTCTTATACAGGCTTTTGAACAATTGCTGGATTGTAAACCTATGCTTCCATGGCCATTGTGACAGTCAGTAAAATTTTTCTGGGTTTGTGACCACAATGTCAATATGTAAAACTACCGATGTTTTGGTCACCATTGCAATGGACCTTCTGGCTTGATGATAAAGTATATAAGAAGCCAATCAGTACTGACAGGTATCTACATGCCTCCCCTTATCATCACCCTATACAGAAGAAATCAGCCATGCACACTTTAACCAAGAGGGCTCACAGGATCTGTGATAAGGAACATCTAGAGGGTGAACTACAAAACATCAAGTCCATTTTTGGTGCCAATGGTTAGCGGATGAAAATAATAGGAGCACAAAACATCACTCTGTTACCATATGTTCACGGTGTCACTGAACAGCTGATCAAATTTCTCCACCAAGCAGGTATCAAGCTGATTTTCTGAAGCAGCAACAAAATAAAATTTGTTCTTCACACGGCAAAAGATGCAGTTGAAAAACTACATGCTGCTGGAATATACAAAATCAGGTGTGAATGGTGATTAGTGTTTGTAGGCTGGACAAGATGACCCTTCAGCACATGGATATCTGAACATGAAAGGTATATCCGACTATGACAACACACCAAGTCAGCGGTGGCAGGACTCCAGGATGACTGCGGAAAACAGATTGATCTTGATGAAGCTCGTGTACTAGTGAAACAGCCTCTTACTTTCAGGTGCAGTCGCAGGTACATATAGTACTGGCACACCTCAGCTGGCACTAGAAAGCAGCAAAACAATGCCACGTCACAACTGCAGACTGGTTTTCCATTCACTGATTTTCACCAATCACAAGCAGTAATGCAAACACCAATGAAAACATCAGGTTTCCAGCAATGAAAAGAAATAATAGAAACACCAATAAAGAACTTCTAACATCCCTCCCTTTCATCCTTAACAGCCTATCAGAATTAGATAACAGCCACATCTTCAGGTATACATGAAACAAAGTTTTCTCATTCAGCAGTAAACAAACACCCTGAAGAGGGTCACTTGCAGCAGTGACCAAAACGTCGGCAGTTTTACATATTGACAATGCAGTCACAAATCCAGAAAAATTTTATTGACAACTGGATGATTCATAGGAGATAGTACAGTTGAAATTACCACATCAAGTTAATTTGATATATGAACCAAATTGTTTCAAATACTCTTATCAGTTTCAGACATACAATTAAGCTAAAAACAATGTTATTAGTAGAGACCTGATTATATGCATTTCCATGTTGCATATGCATTTCCATATTTGGCTCCTTTTCACAGGTTATTGCATATTTTAACTGAAAACTAGTGGTGACAATGCATATTTTTGCTCTGTCTTCACAATATTTTAAAAATTTAGATGGGCAGTCTCTAGCTTGATGTAGTTTTGATGTCTCACAGATTGACTGTGACATAGAACTGAATGCAATCGCTAACCGAAAGGCCACTGCCTATCGAAATCATTACAGAAGAGGAACACCTGTTTAATGCCCTCTGCTGGCATACTGTATGCATTGGCAACAATTAAATTAATCTATGCAGGCTTTTAGCTGCATGTTCAGCGTTTCAGTTTATCTTTCTATTTACTTGTACACAGTTGAATGTGTTTATGACATGTAGTGTGTAATGTGTTGTGTGCCATGCCACACGAAAAAAGAAACGTCATTTCACGGAGACCAGCATGTCAAGACAAATCTTCATATTGCAGGAATGCAGAAGAAAGGCCCTCATCAACAACTTCAGGTAACAGCAAGTTACAGAAGTAAGGATTTGTCCAAAAGTAACCCAAAAAGTCAGTTTAACATGGATCTTTGTGAAGCATTCATTGCAAGCAGTATTAATGTTCCCAAGCTTACAAACCCTATCCTCAAAGGGTTCCTGCACAAATATTGCTTGAGGACAGCATTATCTGAATTTCAGTTGACAAAACTAAAGGCACTTGCAGCTGTTACATAGCAAATTTAATTGTTGGTGCTTTAAAAGAAGAACCTTCTTCTTCCTATTTAGTGGCCTGCAAAGAACTTGAAAAAGTAAATTATTCTACGATTGCCAGATCTGTGAATGAGGGTATTAGAAAAATATTTCCAGAATCTTCTGCAGATGAAAGGGTGTTTGTGTTTATTTCAGATGCTGTTCCCTCTATGATCAAAGAAGGAAAAGTCCTCTGAGTATTTTATCCCAATTTGATTCATGAGACTGCTTTGCTCATGGAGTACATTGCCTTGCTGAAGAAGTGTGTTCCACATTTGTGAATGTAAATAAACTAATTTCATCCACAAAAAAACATTTCTAAAGGCTACTGCTCACATCATGACTACATCGAAAAGCTATGAAGTGTTCCTTTACCTCCTGAACCAGTGCATTGGGGTGCGTAGATCGAAGCTGGGTTGTTTTACAGTGAACATTTCGAGGCCATTAGAGGGGTAGTAAGTGACTTCGATAGTGCAGAGAGCTTGGCAGTTTTCCAGTGCAAGGAAGCTTTAATTGATTCTGGTAATAAAAAAGAACTGCTATGATTAACACTCATTTTTCCCATATACCTGCAAGTATTAAAAAGCTTGAAACTCCAGGTCTAGTGGTGAATGAATCTATTAAATTAATGAATAAAATTATTCTAGTGAATTCCTCATTGTCAGATGTATTACCAAGAAAACATTTTAAACAATAACCCACGCTCTTTACCCTTGTGCCAAATTGATAATTTTACTAATGGGATGGGTGAACTTTTACCAGAAAAAATAAGTGCCAACATAGCACCCAAATTCAAATACTGCCCAGTTACCTCAGTTGATGAAGAATAGTCTTTTTTTACTTATAAAAATATTTTGAGTGATCAAAGATACAATCTTAGTACAGGACATTTGGAACAGTACTTGTTTGTTTATATTCACAATAGTAGAAAAATGTAAAATAAATTGTAAATGATGCTTTAGTCCAATAGTATTAATTAAAAGTTAATGCTGTTCAAAAAGATTCATGATTGTATGTTGATTTTTAAATAAAATATTATGCAGTTTTTGAGTGTGCCTCTCTGCGTGTGATATATCTTGAAGTTGGTCCTGTACAAATCGATTGTTTCACTGCGACTCTCTCGCACCACATCTGCTTCTTACCAACAACAATAGCAAAGAAGGAAGAATTCTTGAAACATGGTATGCATCCCCATTTTGCAAATTTTTAGAAAATAATCCCAGAAAGGCCCCCTCCTAACCTCTACCAGAAAATTATATTAGCATTCTAAACGTACTGATGCTTCGCGTGATCGGCACTCTTCATCATAGTGGATATGCACAGTTTCAACTTTGAGATATAATGCATGCAGTAACTATCATGTTTTTTTATTATCTGATTTTGCATATTTCGACACTTTTCATGCATTTTTAGGCATTTTTCATGCATATTTGCAAGCATATTTTAATATATCTAAAAACAAAGAAGATGTGACGTACCAAACGAAAGCGCTGGCAGGTCGATAGACACACAAACAAACACAAACGTACACACAAAATTCAAGCTTTCGCGGCCCACGGTTGCTTCGTCAGGAAAGAGGGAAGGAGAGGGAAAGATGAAAGGATGTGGGTTTTAAGGGAGAGGGTAAGGAGTCATTCCAATCCCGGGAGTGGAAAGACTTACCTAAGGGGGAAAAAAGGACAGGTATACACTCGCACACACACCCATATCCAACCGCACATACACAGACACAAGCAGACATTTGTAAAGGCAAAGAGTCGAGGCAGAAGTAAAGTGGCAGAGGTGTTGTTGAAAGACAGGTGAGGTATGAGTGACGGCAACTTGAAATTAGTGGAGGTTGAGGCCTGGAGGATAACGAGAAGAGAGGATATACTGAAGGGCAAGTTACCATCTCTGGAGTTCTGACAGGTTGGTATTAGTGGGAAGTATCCAGATAACCTGGACGGTGTAACACTGTGCCAAGATGTGCTGGCCGTGCATCAAGGCATGTTTAGCCACAGGGTGATCCTCATTACCAACAAACACTGTCTGCCTGTGTCCATTCATGCAAATGGACAGTTTGTTGCTGGTCATTGCCACACAGAAAGCTTCACAGTATAGGCAGGTCAGTTGGTAAATCACGTGGGTGCTTTCACACGTGGTTCTGCCTTTGATCGTGTACACCTTCCGGGTTACAGGACTGGAGTAGGTGGTGGTGGGAGGGTGCATGGGACAGGTTTTACACCGGGGGCAGTTACAAGGGTAGGAGCCAGAGGGTAGGGAAGGTGGTTTGGGGATTTCATAGGGATGAACTAAGAGGTTACGAAGGTTAGGTGGATGGCGGAAAGACACTCTTGGTGGAGTGGGGAGGATTTCATGAAGGATGGATCTCATTTCAGGGCAGGATTTGAGGATTTGAGGAAGTCTCTTCTCGTTATCCGCCAGGCCTCAACCTCTGCTAATTTCAAGTTGCTGCCACTCATACCTCACCTGTCTTTCAACAACATCTTTGCCACTTTACTTCTGCCTTGTCTGACATCTCTGCCGAAACTCTTTGCCTTTACAAATGTCTGCTTGTGTCTGTGTATGTGCGGTTGGATATGGATGTGTGTGCGAGTGTATACCTGCCCTTTTTTCCCCCTAGGGTAAGTCTTTCCACTCCCTGGGTTGGAATGACTCCTTACCCTCTCCCTTAAAACCCACATCCTTTCATCTTTCCCTCTCCTTCCCTCTTTCCTGACGAAGCAACTGTGGGTTGCGAAAGCTTGAATTTTGTGTGTATGTTTGTGTTTGTTTGTGTGTCTATCGACACGCAGCGCTTTCATTTGGTAAGTCACATCATCTTTGTGTTTAGATATATTTTTCCCACGTGGAATGTTTCCCTCTATTATATCCAAGCATATTTTAAGGTTTTTATGATGCATGTAATCCAGTCTCTAGTTATTGCACAAGTTTACATTAAAAATGCAGAACAAACTAAGAATTTTATGGTTTCCTTAACTACTTGAAGATAAAGTTAAACACAGCTTTATTACCGTGTTTTCGATACACAGGGTGGGCCATCTGAAGTTTCGGATGAGATTATCTTGAAAACTATACATCGGGTAAAAATAGTGGGTAAGACAAGTTTGTAAGCTCAAAGGGTGATATCAAATGATACTATACGTGACCCCCAGCCCCCACCCCCTTGGGTGGGGCGGGGGGCAACTTTTAAATCTTAAATGGAAACTCACATTTTTTATTGCAGATTCAGATTCTTCATAAAATGGTAATCAAGTTTTGTCTGAAACATTTTATTAAACCATTGACAGATGGCGCTGAAATCAAGAAAAATTAAAATTGGGGAAGAATTCTGATTTATTTAGAACGATCAGAGAAAGACAAATCAAATCGATACAAAATATGCACCAATTCTTTCATTATGCCAAATTAAGCTTTTTTTTACAAAATGTATCCTATGCACCACAGTTTTTGATGGAGGGAGGCAGAATGGTATTAAAATTTCGTTAGGGAACTCTTCGCATTACTCATCTGAATGTGGCGCTAAATTGGCCAAACTGTGAACTATGGCTCAGTATAAAAGTCAGTGAAGCACCCCAACATGTGAGAGGCAAGGGGCTTCACACTAATGAAGCATCCCATGGGAACATCATTCTACTACATCCATGTCGTTGTTCCTGGGTAAGGCTAAAAGTAGGATACAGTACATTTTGTACAAAAATAGCTTAATTTGGTGTAACAAAAGAACATTTTTTTATCAATTTGATGAATCTTTCTTGGATAATTCTAAATAACTCTGAGTTCTTCCCCAAATTTACTTTTTTCTTGATTTGAGCGCCATCTGTCAATGGTTTACAAAATGTTTCAGACAAAACTTGATTACTTTTTTATGGAGAATCCGAATCTGCAGTAAAAATGGGTGTTTCCAATTAAGATTTAAAAGTTAACCCCCCCCCCTCCCCCCCGTCCCCCGCTCCACCCAAGGGGGCAGGGGATTTTTACCCAATGTATAGTTTTCGAGAGAATCTCATCTGAAACTTCAGATGGACCACCCTGCATATTTAAATTGATCTTTTTGTTACAGTTAACAGTAGTTTCATCTTTCACACAGAAAGTATCTTTGATGATCTGTTCTCATTTTTTCAATTGTGTAATTCTGCAAATTGTCTTATTACTTTGAAAGTTGGTGACTTTATATACATACATTTGCTGTACAGATGGATTGTAGCAGTTCACACATAATTTAAAATTGTGTTTTAAGTATTTCGGTTAACACACAAAAATGAGTAGCATTGCACTATGTGATTTCAGTATATGTAAATAAGAACAGAATGCAATAATCTCACATGTTCCCACTAACTTACCGAGTTCTATAGGTTTGATGTTCCATAATCATTTACATTTTATATAATCCACAATGTAGAGAATACTGCTGCTAACATTATAATTGTCTTGTTAATTAGAATTTGGGCAATCACTTGCCCATAAAGAACTAAAAGTTATGGTATAGATCAGTATAATATACTGTGCTCCATAAAGTGGTCTGTTACATACCAGTAACAGGCCAAGAGTATTTTCTTCACACTGTGCCTTTTTTTCTTTTTTTCACCTTTACCAAACTGTGAGTAATTTAGTCCTGGAAAAATCACACACAAATCAAATTACTCTTCTCTGTCAACAAGAGCACTTACATAGAACAACATATTTTTTTATGGGTGATTGACAACACAATGAGAAACATCAAGTAGAGAACACATAATGAAATACACAGAGATAAAATGAAAGTTTCAGTATCAACTATAGTTATGTACGGTAAGGTCTTCTTCAGCTTCTTGTTCACTTCATGTATTAGCCAAAATGTCAGTTGTGGTACTCCATCACTTTGTATGGTCTTCCCACATTTCTGAAACTTCCTGGCAGATTAAAACTGTGTGCCCGACCGAGACTCGAACTCGGGACCTTTGCCTTTCGCGGGCAAGTGCTCTACCAACTGAGCTACCGAAGCACGACTCACGGCCGGTACTCACAGCTTTACTTCTGCCAGTACCTCGTCTCCTACCTTCCAAACTTTACAGAAGCTCTCCTGTGAACCTTGCAGGACTAGCACTCCTGAAAGAAAGGATACTGCGGAGACATGGCTTTGCCACAGCCTGGGGGAGGTTTCCAGAATGAGATTTTCACTCTGCAGTGGAGTGTGCGCTGATATGAAACTTCCTGGCAGATTAAAACTGTGTGCCCAACCGAGACTCGAACTCGGGACCTTTGCCTCATTCTGGAAACCTCCCCCAGGCTGTAGCCAAGCCATGTCTCTGCAGTATCCTTTCTTTCAGGAGTGCTAGTCCTGCAAGGTTCGCAGGAGAGCTTCTGTAAAGTTTGGAAGGTAGGAGACGAGGTACTGGCAGAAGTAAAGCTGTGAGTACCGGCCATGAGTCGTGCTTCGGTAGCTCAATTGGTAGAGCACTTGCCCGCGAAAGGCAAAGGTCCCATGGTCTTCTGCTTTTGATGCTAGACTTTTTGTTGGCAATGTCCTAAAATTAAGGCCAGTCTTGTCAGCATTATAAATTTGTTGGGGAGAATACTTTCCCTCTCTTATCATTTTTTCAAACTCACCCAAGTATTCCTTTGCTGCATCACGGTAAGAAGAAAGCTTCTCTCCAGTAATTGTTAGTTGATGGATTCCATGACGTTTTTTGAACCTTCCAACCAACCCGTACTCGCACTAAAAGACTCATCACCATTCATTAACTTGTTCTGGTAAACATCCTTCTCCTGAACCAGTGCTCTACTCAAAGGAAAATAGCTTTATCCACTTTATCTTACTGGGACTGTTTCTAAGTCTGCTGAATTTGGAGTGTTTTGTCTGAAGACGTTGCACAGGACTGTTCAAGCTTCACTTGGTTCTTCTTCCAATCACAAATGGTTGCTTTACCAACACCCAGTTCCATTGCCAGTTTAGATACATTCTCATCATTGTCTATCCAATTCAAAGCATTCAGTTTTTCTTTGAGATTTAATGTTGCATGTTTTCGTTTACTCATGACGAAAATAAGTACACCAAAACACCTGAACGAATACAGTACAACTGTTATACGTGCCAGCGATTGATAACTCATATAACCAAACGCTTTGCGAGCCAACTGGCAGTGCATTGACCTCAGACACTACAAGGGTCTCAACAATGCACAAGAACAAGGGCAGGGAATGAGAGTGAGCCGTTGTTCCCATTTGTTACCATGGCGTACCTACTTATCTGCTTGGTATACTTCATTCTAGAAACTTGTCACCATAATTCCAGCTAATATGAACAAATCGGTAATCCGAACAAGGTCTAGCTTACAGGTAGAAGAGAGGGTGTATGCAAGACAGAGATTACTGCTAAAACACTGTGCATGAGTTAATAAGAGTGGAAATGTGAGTGAATTTTATGTGATAGAGGTGGGAAGGTAAAGGTGGAAAATGCAGGTCAGAAAATGAAAGATGTAGAAAACTAAAAGGGATTGAAGAAAGGAATAGTTACTGTGAAGAAATACTGAGACAAAAGAAATTAATGTAAATTATGGCCAAGTGGGTGGCGAGAACCAAGGACATGCTGTAGCACCAGTTCCTTCCTGGAGAGTTCTGAGAAACTGTCATCTGGGGGAAGAATCAGATGGCATGTGTGGTCAAACAGGTGCCGAGGTCATGACTGTCATGTTGTAGAGCAAGGTCTGCAACAGGATATTGTGTGTTGCCAGTATACACCCTCTGCCTATGCCCGTTCATCATAACTGATAACTTGGTGGTTATCATGCTGATGTAGAATCATTTGTATACAACTATACTGACTGTTAATCTGGATGGTAAATTGGCTGGAAAGTTATTTATTGTGCTGCAAGAAGTTTGAGTTGCCTGCTCTGTACAAATCTTTCTCATGTGTGTGAACTTGCAAGGGCAGTAAGGAATATTTACATCACAGCAAGCAAGAGTGTGTAAATGGGGGCAAGAGAACTACAGCTATGGTGTGAGCACTGCTTTTGGCCAATAGCTGATCAAAATAATATGTTTTTGCTTGATTCCTGGGTTGGATATAAAATTATACTCCTTTAGAGCAAACTATCACTCCTGGAAAGTGAGTGACATTGCAGTTCATACCACCTGGAGCCAATGGAAAAATTCAGCCTCTGGATGTTTGTTTTTCCTGTGCCTATAAAACATATTGTCACTTTATATGCAGCTATGCCTTAAAGAATAGCAAGTTTCATGATAAGCTCCACGGTAGACTGTTTCACATTTGGTTGCATGCCATCACTGTCCATCAATTCTCACCACATAGTTACACCAATATGATTCTAAATGCATTGTTTAAGAGTAGATACCTAGTTGAGCCATGGTTTGTAG
Organism: Schistocerca americana; assembly: GCF_021461395.2. NCBI lineage: Eukaryota > Metazoa > Arthropoda > Insecta > Orthoptera > Acrididae > Schistocerca > Schistocerca americana. The sequence goes on from NC_060122.1 coordinate 312,904,223, forward strand.
CTCCCAAGGAGTTCACCTTTGATCTCGATGGTGTGCCATTTTTCATTCGGTGTTCACAGTGCAGTGAATATTTCTTGACTGCAGACAATGCTCATTTTGTGAAGTGTAATACATACGTCCTCTAGAAGATTGATCTCTGCACCTCCAGAAACTCATTTTCTGTTGTCCTTCTGATGCTTATGGTGAGTCATTAGCAACCAGTATTTTTCCTGTCATAATTGTTAACACAACACGTTTGGATGAGTCTTACTAAAGACTGACCTTATGACCTTGCACTCAACGGGTTCCTTGTTAGAAACTGTTCAATAGAATCATCAGGTCCAAACACCAGTCACCATTTGATTTGTTTGGTAACATCCTCTTTAAGGCAGCTATCTGAATGAGTTCATCAAGTGGTTTATCTAAATGTACTAGTTGTTTTCAACTCTTTCTCACAGAACTCTTTCATTCAACTACTACCTTTCCTAAAATTAGGGCCATTTAGGAGTACACTTTTTATTGTAGCTCTGACCAAAACTCATTTTGGAAACATTTTTTAAACTCACTGAAAGCCACATGTGCTAATATTTTGATTGGCCCAAGATAATGCTTCCCCATCCAAAAACTTTCTTACAAATTTAATTTTGAAAGCTTTAGACATTCCAGATATAAAAATGTCTTTACATTGACAGATGAAGTCAGCTGGGTGTGACTTATTGTATCCTGGAAAATTCTTCATTTTTACATTTCCACAAATATTGTCACAAGTGCCACCAAAACTCTTAGTAACAAAATTGTAATTCAAATAACTTATTACAAACCTCTGATAAACCACTTTTACATGTGTCGACATTATTGCTTACATCTATGACTTTGTGGTGAATTTTGTTAATTTATCCTCCTGATCTATTGACTACATCTGCCAACTTCCTATCAATGGATTCTTTGCTTTCATTTAATTCTTACACAAATATTTACCTCTCAGTTTTAATGGTGTTGTGCTTTGTTTTAAGTCCTTTATCATTCATCTACATGTAATTTAATAAATCATTAGCTACCTTACTCACTTTATTCTCCCCTAAGCTAATACATGTGTCAATCACCTAATGCTAGGATTCCACAGAAAACATAAAATTGCTTAATTCCTCCTCCAACTTATCAACTTGCTTGATTGTATTGGTTAATTGGTTTTATACTTCATTTATATTCTTCCGTATCCCTCCAAGAATATTATTCTATTTTTCAAAATTTCCTGTTATGTCCTGGACCTGTTTGTCCAACAAGTTGCGGTTGCTGCCAAATGGTTCCCTGTGGTCTAATCCACGAGCAGGAGACTGTCCACCTACAGCTCCCTCTTCACAGCTTTCATCATGTGAATTGTCATTGTTCACTAAAGATTGCCTGTCATTAATGTCCTGATCTGAACCTACAATCTCATCTACCTCCTGTTCCTGATCAACAAGTTTACCAAGATCACTCATTTAAAAAAAAAAAAATTAGTAACAATGAAACCTACACAAAAAGTTCTTCACATGACCTAAATGCACAAAAGTAGACGATAGACTATGATTTTTTCAGCACTTACCCTGGCTGTCATGATGTCCATGCTGATGGTCATCACAGGTCCAATTCTGGTTCCAAAATTTGATTTCTGTCCACTTAATTTGGCTTCAGCATTTTTCTCTTCAATCTTGGTCCATATTTATAGATTTCCATATTAATTACATTTTCTCAATTTTGTATGGTCAATGTACTTGAAACTTAAAGCAGCATGAGCAGTTTATCCATATTACCTCACATCCCAACTCATTCCACCACATTGCGATGTGACCTCTTCTTATTCTCAATTAAATGTATTTTCATTCTTTACATTAAAAATGATATTCTCTTGCTGCAGTCTTAAACTTGACAATATGTGAACATTTGATATGAGTGATTCAACTAAGCTACTCATCTTGTTTTCTGCTTTTTGTCCTGGAGTTCTTTCCAAGAACAGGGTTCAGATCTAAAGTCCATTCAGTGTGCTACACAGATTGAGTAACAGATATGTCTTTATACTTGTTATTGCATTTTTATTGCTCAAGGTGACACAGGAAATCCAACAGAAAACCTCTGATCAATAGTGCTCTGTAGCGAGCCAACTTCCACCCTTCTATAGACTTTTGAACAATTGCCCAACTGTAAACAGTACAATTTTTAGATATTGCAATTAAGAATTATCACAGAAGTGAATTTGACATACAGACAGAATTGTTTCAAATATTCTTATCAGTTTCAGACACAAAATTCAGCCAAAAACAAAGTTATCACACAAGTTTACATTAAACATACACCACAAACAATAAATTTTATAGTTTTCTTAACTATATGGAGACAAAATTAAGCACAGTTTTCCTATGTTTTCAGTATGTATTTGAATAGCACATTTCATTAGCATTAACAGTAGTTCTGTCTTTTACACAAGTATCTTTTGATGATCTGTTCTCATGTTTTTGGTTGCATAATTCCACTAACTGCATTATTACTTTGAAAATCAGTATCTTTTGTTACATAGAGTTGTTATACAGATGGATAATAGCAGTTCACATGTCATTTCAAACTCTGTTTTAGGTGTTTTGGCTAACAGACAAAAATGAATAGCACTGCATTACATGAATGCATTATATGGTAATTAGAACAGAATGCGATAATTTCAGATGTTTCTACCATTTGACTGAGTCCTATAGGTCTGATATTTTGCAGTCATTTATATTTTATATAATTCACAAGGTAGAGATTACTGTTACTGACATTACAATTATCTTATTAATTGGAATCTGGGTGATCACTTACCCTTAAAGAACTAAGAGACATGGTACCGACCAGTACAGTGCTCTTCCTAAACTGATCTGTTATATATCAATTGCTATGCCTGATGTGAGACACTTTAGTGTCTTCTGAGATTCCACAAGACTTTGGTTGTGTGCCTAAGAGGGGAGCACTAATAAGAATCACAGCTGGCTGGCACTTGTTCCACCCAATCTGACCACCACTGCAAAACTTGGTTGCTATTTCTTGCAGTAGCTATGCTTCTCCAAGGCACAGTATGAATATTGCGCTACAATTTTCCTCCAAGAGACAGATAATTGCCTAGTAATGACATGCACGTAAGCATGTCTGTCCTACTGCCACAGAGTGTGTGTGTGTGTGTGTGTGTAAGTATAATCTAACTTCTGCACCATTTCAGTGCAGTAATGTGTTCATTGTAAATAAGTATTACAGTAGTTGTATTACATGTTTCTTACCTTATAAATAAATATAAAACTTTTTTATTTTAAATTCAGTGCAATAGTATTTGTAAAATGACTCTTAGTGTTCATTAAAAAATGACGATCATTCCACTTGGGACCTGTGGAATGGTACATTAGCTTATTTGTTTTAGTTTAAATATTTGTCATGTATTGTTGTTTTTCTGACATGTTCCACATCCTGGAGGACCTCCTCACTACGGATCAATTGGAATGAAAGTAAATCTAATCTAATCTAATCTAAAAGTAAGCAAAAGTAAAGTCAAAGAAAAGTGACACTGAGAGATTTTCAGTAACACAACATACGCATTAGTGTTTCCTAATCTTAATAATAATAGTGGAAAATTGTTTTATAATTGATTTGTAAAGGGTAACTGAAATTGACTTATTGTGGCCCAAAACAGAATATTTATGCTAGTAATTTATTGTAATGTACTCTGTTTATATGTTCATAGCTAATACTTCTAATCCCTTTAGTTACTGGAAAATTTCACATGACATGCTCATCTGATAACATCATATAATTTATAAGTGTAGTTCACTTTACTTAATTTCAAACATGAACTCTAAATATGATAATTTTTTGTTAGATTTTACTGCAAGTGTTGTTGATATCGAATGAAACAACAAGTTTACCATTAGCTGTCACTATTTATTTGTTTCCACAGTGAGTTTTTGATGTTCAAACTCTCATCATCAAGTGGATTTACATAGATTAATATGGTATGTGTATGTTTTGTTACAACTTTGCCACAAGTTACCCCAAATTTGTAACACATCACATACATGCCATATTGATCCTCATAATTCCACCTGATGACAGGGGTTTAAATAACTGTGGCAGTTCTACTCCTTTAGTCATAAGGTGAAGGAATAAGAATCACCAACACATTGGCTGTTGCACATATACACAAAGCATGAACATTCAAGAGAAGAACCATGCAAAGACAAACATATCAAAAATCCTCCCTCAAAAAGTCTTCAAGTGAAACTCGATGATAATGTTTCTTGTGCTCAATAGTCACCACAGAGCACCACCCTGCACAGTGCAGAACAAGGAGGAGGAATGGAAATGCCATCCACAATAAAATCTTGAAACCATGTAGTTAGGTGAAGATGTCTTCTCACTGGAAGCAGGGAGGTTCATTGAGTGGAGAGAGAGGTCTGTGAGTTGCAGGCAAAGTGGCATGATAATAGGGAAGATTCATCATCCAAGATTTTGGCCCCTATGAGGCTCTGTTCAGCATCTGGTGTGAGCTCAAAGGATTTCAGTTGTGGTAAGTGAGTTGTTGAGGCATCACGTTGCGTCAGTGGAAGGATGGCAAAAATGAAGACAATGCAGTCTCAAATCTCAAAGGAGAGGTTGTCTGGGTTGACATCAATGATATTGCCAGTAAACACTGTATTGAGAGGGTGTGAAGTTGAGAGGGTGGTGACACATTGGGAGGGGAAGTCATCGCACACTCAAGAGTGTTGCGTCACATGGAGAGGTGTATTATCGACTGTAGCCAATGAAGCTATGGGAGCAGGGAGCTGTAATTCATCTGTTAACCACCCAGCTGGCTTTACCCTGTTTATAGGGACTGTTTGGTGTTTGCTGTTTAGCAGAATGTCCAGTGTGTTCTGCCTCCCATCAAGAAGTTTGTGAGGGCCATAGTAGAGGGGCTGGAGAGATGTGAAGTGTAACATGATTTCAGGATGCAATTTCTTTATGGATGAAAACTCATGGTAGGGAATGAGTTTCAGCAGAGGAGTATGGATGCATGAAATATGTTCATGTACTCAAACAGGAAGCTTGTCCTTGTTCAGGAGGTGGGAGTGTTTGATGGAGGATGCTGACAAGTGAAGCTTGTAAGTCCTCTTTGCAGGTGGAGTGTTTTGCCAAGAGAATTCATGTTAGTGATTCTGACCAGGAAACATCATGACTAAAGTGGCAGCTTAAGGGTGCAATACCAAGGCCCACAATAATGTTGGTCTGTGGGTGATAGGCGATGGTGTGGAACTGGTAGCCCTCATTGGCAGTTACAGATGAAGGTCAACCAAAATCGGAAAACCAGGAGTCAACAAAGACATGGACATCTGAATCAGCAATAAGATCTGATAGAGGAATGGCTTTGACCCATCTCTTGACCTGGTTGATGATTGAGAGTATATATCAAAAGCCCTGGGAGGAATAAAGGGCCAATAATGTCTGAGTGTACACAATGTAAGTGTCGTTCGGGGATACTAGAATGTCCTAGAGGGGGCTGTGCATCTTATCCGACTTTAATTCTCTGGTAAGGTACATAAGTCTGTGTCCAGTCACAACAATCATTATTAATCCCAACCAGATGAATCCTTCAGTAACCAGATTAGTAGTGGCCTTGGTGTGCGGTTGAATGAGAGAGTACAGGGAGTTGAAAATCACTGGTCAGAGAGAGGAAGATACCACTGGTCGAAAATTATCCATCAAAGAGTCGCACATGGTGGCGGTGGCTGAACCATATAGTTGGCATGGCTCAAGAGCCGGTATGAGTTTTGTGTCTTTTAGCATGCCTGCCAACTTGATGTCATCACTTTGCAGGCTGGCCAACTCATCCATGTCAATGGGGGCATAGTAATGTTCACTCAGAATAGATAATCAGTGACAAAATGTCAGAACCGTGTAAGTGGCACTAGTCTTCTGAATATAAGTTGATTAGGTCTGTGTGCAGCAGGCATCTGGGGGGAGTGGGGGGAGGGGGGGGGGGTGGCAGGGGATGCATTCTTACTCAGATTGTGGATGGCTGACAGATTGCTTGTGTTGCCAGTGACAGAGATGTGGGCATCAAGTATTGGAGTGTGCTTCTGTGATGGCTTGGGTGAAGCCATACTTGAGGTACTCAAACACTTCGATTGTGTCATCAGTTCACAGTGATTTCTTCATACCTGAAGTGTTGAAGTGTTTTTACTGATCAGTGTGTTGGAGAGTGAAGTCTTGATGGATGCAGTATGAGGAAGGCGATGACAGTAAAAGTTTATAGTGCCTATGAATCTTCACAATTCATAGAGGGAGGTTATGGATAAACTTGATGCAATTGGATGTTGGTCTGATTTCCTCTGCCAATACCATATAGCAAAGAAAAGTTGCACTTTCACAAGATAGTTGAGACTTCTTGCAGCTAATTTCAACACCATTGTTCAGGTGTGTGTCCTGTACTTGTAACAAATGCTGTTTGTGTTCCTCAGGGTTGGAGGAAAAAATCAAGATGTCACCTAAATAGGCATATGTGAATGGGAGGTTGAACAGTGAAGTATCAATAAATTTCTGCCAAGTCTGAGACCATAGGCGTGAAACAGAACCCAATAGTCCAAAAGAGATAATTAGAGCAATCTTGGGGCTGTCTTCCTTTAGCATGGGGATTTGGTGGTATGCTTTGTGGCAATCAAGTACACTGAACACACACGCACCATTGAGCAGTTGGGTAAAGTCCTGAATGAATGGGTTCGGATAATTATCTATAATTGTGTGACAGTTCAGAACCCTATAGTCCCCCAACAGACAAAACAAACTGTTTTTCTTCTGGACAAGGTGCATGGGAGAAGACAAGTAGCTATCTGATGGAAATATGACACTTGCATCAAGTTATTCACCAGTAGCTGATTTAACATGGTGCAGTTTTGTGGAATTGAGGTGGTGAACCTTATGTTGTATGGTGGGTCCCTCTGTAGTACTGATTCTGTGACACAAACCATTAGAAATTGCACTTACATGTTGTAATGGTTGCTTAGTCGTAGATATTGCTATAATCGCACTATTTCACTCCCATTTACGGAGCTCGTTAGCACTTGATGTTAGGTTGGCACCATTAAAATGCATTGTTGTAATCGCTGCTGCTTGCTGGATTGCTGCTGCGTCTCGATGTTGATGCTGGCTCTAAATCTGGTTGTCTAGGGGTAAAAAGATGAGGCCCTGTGTTTTTGATGTGCTTTTGATGATAAATAATGAGTGAAACCAACAAATATTTAAACTTCAAATATTTGTTACTCTGGTGGCCATCTTAATTCCACTGACCACCAAAGACAATGACACAACACAAAGTAGTACTTCCTTTACATGTTCTTTGCATTGTTTATCCACCTCGAACAATAACACACATACACACTTTACCAAAGTGACATTCCAACTGCGCTCCCGACGCTTCTTGCTGCTTGTATTTATAACTTTGTCAAAGAACTACTAAAAAGAGATATAGTTTATAAGTCACATGTACATCTGTTATTGTAATTTGTGCAGAAAAGTTATTAATTTATATCAAGTGACATAATGTAACAGGTTATTAAAATGACAGACAGATTTGTTGACTTGACAGAATAATTCTTTGTTACAAAAGCCGTTTTTTAGAAGTTTGTCAATTGACTTCTCTAATTTGCATAAATAAGCAAATAACGTGAATTATTAAGAATTACATTGGTTTTCGTCTAAAATAGGAGTCTTTACATGAATACTGAGTGAAAACAGTCCTAGTGAACAAATAGGTTTCTCTGGGTGATTTTTATTTAAGGAGATCCAAAATATGTAAGTTGGCCTTTATTTTTCGTACTTCATAATAATTATTTAAGACGAACTTCATGTTTTTGCATGATGACATTTGCTGCATCAGTGATCAAGTGATATTAACTTTTTTGTGGGCCAGTTATTCAGTATAATTTAATGGGTTGACTGTTTATGGAGGCATGTTATGCAATCACTGTTAACATACACAATAACTTTTCTATAATCATAAATACTCGTTAAACTGGTTGAATTTGGAGGGTATCGCATACTTCGGTAAAGTAAAGCCTTTAATAGGTTCCGTTACAATGTGCATCATGCGAAATAGGAGATTAACATCACCGTAGGCCCAGTTGGGAGGGCACACTGGGAGGAATCACTGGGGAACAAAGTGTCACTGACCTTGGAGTCCTGTGCAGGAGGTGGTGCCAGAGGAAGTGTCGGCATGGTTGCCGAAGTGTTGTTGGGATGTGATGAATGCTTGATGGAGAACTGACATAGTGTCTGATGAGTATGTACCAGTTGTTCAGGTGCTGCATCGATCAGCTGGCAGAGTAAGGCACTGTGCACTTGTAGAGCATCAGAAGTAGAGCGTTCAAGCATAAGCTCGACCATTGATGTGGTGAGTTTAGCCATTAGCTTTGAAAACTTGGAGAGAGAGCTAAGGAGTGGATCCTTAGAGGGGATAAAGGGAGTGGTGCCAAACAAGCGTAGGACTAGGGAGCAATGAGGTTGACTGGATATTAGGTGATATCCTAAAATCTTTAAGGAAGTCTGTACCCAGTGTGGATTCATCCACATTTGTGATGTGGGAAGTCCATGGAAAATGGAGATTAGGACCTGAAGCTCTGCAGTGCCAAGGGCAGTGACACTAGAGTTATCATCTGCCCATAAGGTTAGCTTCTGCAGGAGTACATTTAATAACGAATAAAAAAATAGGAACATGGATAAGCTACTACAAACAGCGTCGTGATCGCTTTATTGCATCCAAGATAGACACTAAGCCCATGCCTACCACAGTAGGACAAGTTTATATGCCAACTAGCTCCTAAGATGATGAAGAAATGTATGATGTGATAAAAGAAATTATTCACATAGTTAAGGGAGACGAAAATTTAATAGTCATGGGGAACTGGAATTCGATAGTAGGAAAAGGAAGAGAAGGAAAATCTGAATTTGGACCGGGTTAAGGAATGAAAGAGGAAGCCGCCTGGCAGAATTTTGCACAGAGCACAACTTAATTATAGCTAACACTTTGCAGTGTTATGTGGCTTTATGCTTAATTACAGACTTACTATTTTATCAGTTGATTTGTTTTCACCACATAACACCCGCTGTTTACGTCCTTCGTTGCTGAGCGATGTATCACTTTTCGTTCTGACGCCACAATTCTTCCTTTCCTATATCTTTACTATTTTTTATCTATATAAATGATGAACTACTGGTTTTGCCATTTAACAACTTTTTGTAATAACTGTGGAAATATTACAGGCATCGGGTCCCACCTAATGTGTCACCCGCCTATACGTTTTACATGAACCTTTCAAGACTCGATCGACCTGTTTACAAAGAGAAAGCAGAATATCTCTTCCTTTGATGTTGTCCAACAATGACCTAGGAAGCTCAATGCCCTCGTGACCCAGGCTCGTCCATGGCGGTAGTTTGCAGCATTCGTTTTATTCCTTGCCCACTTGCCGTTGCGTCGAACTTTCATGGTGATCATTGGGCAACGTCTTCCATGTTATCTGCAACATAAATAAACTTTCTCCCCACAGTATTTCTGAAAACCCAAAAACAAACATAAAGAACATAATAATAATAACTGTTCTTACAATTATTCGTGTAAGTCTTGGTCGATTTAATGAGGGATGGAACAGGCCTAAGCCTTGTGACACCACAACTTGGTTTAAGAATCATGAAAGAAGGTTGTATATGTGGAAGAACCCTGGAGACACTGGAAGGTTTAAGATAGATTATGTAATGGTAAGACAGAGCTTTAGGAACCAGATTTTAAATTGTAAGACACTTAGAGGGGCATTTGTGGACTCTGACCACAATTTATTAGTTTTGAACTGTAGACTAAAACTGAAGAAAATGCAAAAAGGTGGGAATTTAAGGACATGGGACCTGGATAAACTGAAAGAACCAGAGGCTGTAGAGAGTTTCAGAGAGAGCATTAGGGAATGATTGACAAATACAGGGGAAAGAAGAAGAATGGGTAACTTTGAGAGATGAAATAGTGAAGGCAGCAGAGGATTAAGTAGGTAAAAAGACGAGGGCTAGTAGAAATCCATGGGTAACAGAAGAGATATTGAATTTCATTGATGAAATGAGAAAATTTAATAATACAGTAAATGAAGCCGGTGAAAAGGAATACAACCTGTCAAAAATGAGATCAACAGGAATGTAAAATGGCTGAACAGGAATGGCTAGAGGACAAATGTAAGGATGTAGAAGCATGTATCACTAGGGGTAAGACAGATACTGCCTACAGGAAAATTAAAGAGACCTTTGGAGAAAAGAGAACCAACTGTATGAATATCAAGAGCTCAGATGGAAAACCAGTCCTAAGCAAAGAAGGGGAAGGAGAAAGGTGGAAGGAGTATATAGAGGGTCTATACAAGGGCAATGTACTTGAGGGCAATATTCTGGAAATGGAAGAGGACATAGATGAAGAAGAAATGGGAGAGATGATACCGTGTGAAGAATTTGACCGAGTGCTGAATGACCTAACTCAAAACGAGGCCCCAGGAGTTGACAACATTCCATTAGTACTACTGATGGCCTTGGGAGAGCCAGCCATGACACAACTCTTCCATCTGATGAGCAAGATATATGTGACAGGTGAAATACCCTCAGACTTCAAGAAGAATATAATAATTCCTATCCCAAAGGAAGCAGGTGCTTACAGGCGTGAAAATCAGTTTAATAAGCCATGGTTGCAAAATACTAACATGAGTTCTTTGCAGATGAATGGAAAAGCTGGTAGAAGCCGACCTCGGGGAAGATCAGTTTGGATTCTGTAGAAATGCTGGAACATGCGAGGCAATATTGACTGTATGACTTATCTTAGAACATAGGTTAAGGAAAGGCAAATCTATGTTTCTAGAATTTGTAGACTTAGAGAAAGCTTTTCACAGTGATGACTGGAATACTCTCTTTCAAATTCTGAAGGTGGCATGGATAAAATACAGGGAGCAAAAGGCTAGTTACAATTTGTATGGAAACCAGATGGCACTTACAAGAGTCGAGGGGGATGAAAGGCAAGAATTGGTTGAGAAGGGGTGAGACAGGGTTGTAGCCTATCCAAAATGTTATTCAATCTGTATATTGAGCCAGCTGTAAAGGAAACAAAAGAAAAATTTGGACTAGGAATTAAAATGCATGGAGAAGAAATAAAACCTTTGAGTTTTACCAATGACATTGTAATTCTGTCAGAGACAGCAAAGGACTTGGAAGAGCAGCTGAATGGAATGGACAGTGTCTTGAAACATCAACAAAAGCAAAACAAGGATAATGGAATATAGTTGAATTAAATCAGGTGATTCTGTGGGAAATAGATTAGGAAATGAGACACTTAAAGTAGTAAATGAGTTTTGCTATTTGGGAAGCAAAATAACTGATGATGGTTGAAGCAGGGAGGATATAAAATGTATACTGGATATGGCAAGGAAAGCGTTTCTCAAGAAGAGAAATTTGTTAACATCGAGTATAGATCTAAGTATCAGGAAGCCGTTTCTGAAAGTATTTGTGTGGAGTGTAGCCATGTATGGAAGTGAAATATGGATGATAACTAGTTTAAAAAAGAGGAGAATAGGAGCTTTTGAAATGTGGTGCTACAGAAAAATGCTGAAGTTTAGATGGGTAGATCATGTAACTAATGAGGAGGTACTGAATAGAATTGGGGAGAAGAGGAGTTCATGGCACAGCTTGACTAGAAGGAGTGATCAGTTGTCAGCACACATTCTGAGGCATCAAGGGATCACCAATTTAGTATTAGAGGGAAGCATGGAGGGTAAAAATTGTAGAGGGAGACCAAGAGATGAATGCACTAAGTTCAGAAGGATGTAGGGTGCAGTAGTTATTTGGAGATTAAGAGGCTTGCACAGGGTAGAGTAGCATCAAACCAGTCGCTGGACTGAAGACCACCACCACAACAACAGTAAGGTTAGCTTGGTTGGTGATTTGCAAGCGGGGGCTAGTGTGATAGGAATGATGGTAGCCTCCTAACCTGTATTGTTAAGAAATCTTATGCCCAATGATTGGTCCACCACATAGAGATGGCTGCCAGTAGGGGAGGTAGCATTCACTGATTGTCGTTTCATAAAGTGCACTGTGGAGAGAGTGTGGAACAGGGTGGCTAAACCAATCTGTGAGCAGAGTTTGGGAATGCACAGGGAAGTCAGCCATTCTGTTCACATTGCCGAAGGTAATGTGGCACCAGCAGAGGACAGATGGTGTGGAGGATACCACGTGCTGCCTGCATTACATATTTTGGATTCCATGATGAGTCAGCTGAGTGCTTGGAAGAGACCTTAGCCATGCTTGGGAACTGTTGGGTGATAGGTGCAGGTAATGTGTGAATGTTCTTGTCAGGTGGCTAGTGCACTCTTGAAGTGCCATGCCTGCTCTTGCACATTTTTTGACAGCTGGTCGGGATGGAGGGTGCGGAGGAGGTTGTCAGTAGTAACAACTGTGCCCTCAACATGCCTTATGGAGCAGGCAAGTAGGTGCCTGTTGTAATGGTCGCGTAGTCATAGATATTGCTAATTGCTATAATCGCACTATTTCACTTTCATTTACGGAGCTTGTTAGCACTTGATGTTAGGTTGGCGCCATTAAAATGCATTGTGGTAATCACTGCTGCTTGCTGGATCGCTGCTGTGTCTCGATGCTGATGCTGGCTCTAAATCTGGTTGTCTAGGGTTAAAAACATGAGGGCCCATGTTTTTTATGTGCTTCTGATGATAAAGAACGAGCGAAACCAACAAATATGTAAACTTCAAATATTTATTACTCTGGTGGCCATCTTAATTCCATTGTCCACCAAAGACCATGACACAACACAAAGAAGTACTTCCTTTACATGTTCTTTGCATTGTTTATCCATCTCAAACAATAACACACAAACACACTTTACCAAAGTGACATTCCGACTGCGCCCCCGACCCTTCTTGCTGCTTGTATTTATAACATTGTCAAAGAACTACTAAAAAGAGATATAGTTTATAAGTCACGTGTACATCTGTTATCATAATTTGTGCAGATAAGTTATTAATTTGCATTGAGTGACGTAATTTAACATTGACGTCTCTAGTTTGCGTAAATAAGTAACATGAATTATTAAGAATTACATTGGTTTTCGTCTAAAATAGGATTGATTACGTGAAAACTGGGTGAAAACGCTCCTAGTGAACAAATATATTTCACTGGGTGATTTTTATTTAAGGAGATCCAAAATACGTAAGTTGGCCACTATTTTTTGTACTTCATATTAATTATTTAAGATCAGTGATCAAGTGATATTAACTTTTGTGTGGGTCAGTTATTCAGTATAATTTAATGGGTTGACTGTTTATGGAGACATGTTATGCAATCATTGTTAACATACACAATAACTTTTCTATAATCATAAATACTCGTTAAACTGGTTGAATTTGGAGGGTATCACATACTTCGGTAAAGTAAAGCCTTTAATAGGTTCCATTACACTGTGATGAAGGGTGCTGTAAGCCTGGTCTGCAAGCATAAATTACTCCAAAGAATCTGAAGTAAGAGAAGGAAGCTGAAGTTGCAGGTTGTATGATAACTTCACGAACCTCAAGGTCCATAACATGATGTTAAGCATGAACTGCACATTGAGCAGTACCAGTAACCATTGCCAGAGTTGGGATGGATTCCACAAACCCTAGCTTTCTTCATTGAAAATGTGGTGAATAACTTTGGCCAGAGGGCATGATTGATGCTAAAGTTATTGATGCTTTGGCAGCTGTCTATTTTCAGAGAGTAGAGAACGAGGTCACTGATAAGGTTTGTGTTGTCATGTAACAGATAGGTCACCGGGCAGATAATGTATGAGTTCTCACCTGTGATGCTGTGCAGGTCAAAAAGGTTGTCAACCAGGGTGAACCAAGTCTGAAGGCTGTCTTTCAGTGTGGGGAGGGGTGTGTGTTGGTTAGGGAACCTGATGGTGAGAACATTTTGTGTCAGAGAATACTGAATTGGTGCACTCTGAGGATTCAAGGGAGATGCACTGAGAGAGAAATCTCGACTGAGCGATGAGTGGTGTCCAAGACCAGAATCACCTGATGCCTTTGTGGGGGGTCAAGAAGGTGACCTCTTGGGTTTCACGATGTGGTAGACACATGAGCACAGTTGGTCAATGTGACAGGGACAACTGTGGTCATCAAATGCATCTGTGGAGGACTTTTGTACAATGGAGAGCGTGATGTGGTGCATCGTTCGAAGCCTCCAGAAGGGCAGGGCAAGATCATGCAACGCGGAGGTGCAGATGCATGGTAGGCCTCGGAGCTGGGTGCCAACACCATTGTATGCAGCATATTATCTATGCAGTGGGCCACAATATTCATTCTGAAACAACTGCATTCAGTAGTTTGTAAATCATGGTGTACCAAGTTCGATGTGACCTTGTGGAAACACTGCAGATGATGCTATTGTGAACTTCCATTGGTTAGGTGGCCCACTCATGTTGCATGAGGAAGGAAATGTTCTTGTTCAAATTTAATGGTAATGTGAGGTGGGTACTGCAGTCCACAGGTGAAATGAGATGAGAGATCACAGGGTTCACTGCATTGTACGACATATGGCTCATTGTGTGTAGTGTGCACACAGCACATAGTCACTGAAATAACAGGCAAAAAGGTGAAAACAAGACTGGGATCACCAATGTGGCAGTTCTCTTCTTTAGTTGTATGGCAAAGGAATAACAGTCACCAACACAATGTACATTGAATAACACTAATAAAATAACTGTAACACATGTGCACAAAGGGTGAACATTTGAGAGAAGAACCAGAAACAAAGACAAACACATCAGAGTTCCTAATCAAAGAGTCTATAAGTAAAACTAAAAGATGACATTTTTGTGGTAGATAATCACCATACCTCGAAAGTACATTGTGAAGATAAATAAATAGTGGCAGGTAACAATACGTTTGTTGTTTCATTTGAAATCAGATGTGAACTGTAATATAAAACCATCACTAATTTATTAGCCTCATAAAGTGACGCATAACTAAAAACATCGCTACAAGGTTATCAAATCAAACATTTTTGGAAGGTGACCACCAACAGCTATTAAGTAATGTATAAAATGCATGTTTGGCCATTATCTGTTTCTATTTTAAACCCAAATATGAACCAGTTTGAGCTCTTAGCTCTGTGTACGCCTAGTATTAATATGTTAGCTTCTAAAAGTCCTGTGTCATATACTGATAGTCATGACATTCTCTACACATTCTTTAAGTAATGACAAATGTGTTGCTTAAACCATCGTTACAATTATCCATGAAGATGGTCCATGAATGAAACTGGTTGATATTTGGGTTTAAAGTAAAAAGAGCTGATTGTCAAACATGGATTTTATAAGGTTTTAATATTAATGGACTGTAAAGTTAACATACAAGTCTATCAAATTATTAACACCTTTGTTATTTTAACACATACACTTTTCTGGTGGAAATAATGACATTCTACTGATCTAATAGGTTCCATAGTCTCTTTAGTGTCTGTGTCATTGTATGTGGGCTACTCTAGTGATACTTGTTTTGAGAAAATGTGTGGCAGATGTCCTAGGTAAGTTCCTAAGCTTACTGACACTTCTAGCCAGAATCCACTGCATTTAGTAATCAATTATTTCAATTTGTTTCTACCTGTCTGACTACTAGAGTCAGAAAAGTGAATCTGTTATGTGATACCGTTTAGATTGGTTTGATGTTGAACAATGCTTAAGGTAACTTCTGTTTTATCATTAATGTTCCTTTCATTCACTCTGTGTATTTGATTTATTTTGGAAAAGTGTATACTACTTGCTTTGACAGACGTTAGTATGAGGGGGCATTGGAAAATAAGTTTCCCCTCTCGACTGTGGGCAGAGCTGTGTGATATGGGTGAAAGACAACACAGCAGGTGAATGCGCACGTGCAAGACACCGATAAACCATTGGGTAGAGATCGACTGCAATCAAGCAGATGGCACTGTCACAGTGCCTGCGCAAAGCAGAGGCCAGCCGCTCAGTCTTTTCCCGGAGCTATGGAGAGAAGGTGCGTTTTGGAGTCACAGTCAAAGGCGGAAGTGAGAGCTGTTATCCGCTATGAATGGGCATGTGGAGTATCAGGCACAGAAATTCATAACTGCCTTGTTAAGGTGCATGGGTCAGGTGTGATGTTGAGGCAAATGGTGCGGAGATGGTGCCAGCAATTCAGTGATGGGTGACAGCACGTGCAGGACATACCGAGTCCTGGATGGATGCACACGACCACTACAGATGCAAATGTTAGGAAGGTGGATGACATGATTAAAGCGAACTGGCGTATCACCATCGATGGAGTAGCAGCAGAACTTGGAATCGGACATGAGTGAGCTCACAAAATCATCCACGACATTCTTCGATACAGGAAGATGTCAGCACAATGGGTGCCCCACCAACTGACCCCAGCACAGATGGAACAATGCATGGCATTCAGCCTGGAACAGCTCGTGCATTACCATGAATCTGGCAATGACCTTCTGTTTCATATTGTGATAGGGGATGAAACGTGGGTCCACCATTACATGCCCAAATCGAAGGCCGCATCCATGGAGTGGAAACATCTGTGATCACCTGTCCAAAAGAAGGTCTGCAGGTAAAGTGCTACTCACCATTTTCTGGGATGCCAAAGGAGATCTGCTGCTGGACTTTCTGGAGGATGCAGCCATCAATGCTGTACGGTACTGTGCTACTCTGTCAAAATTGAAAGAGGTGATCAGGAAAAAGCAGCCGGGCCTTCTCAGATATGGCGTTCTGCCGTTGGATGACAATGCAAGACCACACACGGCGACAGCAACACAAAACCAAATTGCAATTCTTGGTTTGCAGTGCCTACACCATCCTCCTTACAATCTGGATCTCACACCAAGTGACTTCCATTGTTTCCTGCTTTGAAGAAGACTCTCGGTGGAAGGCTCTTTGGCAGCAATGCTGACGTCAAACAAGCCGTTCAACGCTTCTTCCGTATGCAACACCCTGATTTTTTCCTGGAAGGCTTTTTGAAGCTTATAAAGCGGTATGACAAATGTCTCAATGTACTTGGAAATTTTTCTTTCACACACAACTCTGACCACAGTCGACAGGGGAAACTTATTTTCCAACTCCTCCACGTGTTTTACAGTTCTGTTAATAATCTAGCTACAGTTATCGATTAATTACAAGTTATTTTTTGTCCTAATTGTGAATCATTCCTTTTTATCCATTTGTTGTAGACTGTTTTGTTCTATGTTGAGATGTGGAGTTAGACAAATATGGAAAGTAATTAGAACAGATTTATATTCCTTGTCTATTGTGAGATTTTGGCAGACCCATTCGTACTTGTTGTAAACTCTCAATGACAGTCACTGTGTTCCCATTACACAGATTTTTTCCCCAATTATTAGCTTAGTTTGTTGTCAACAATATCTTATAGTTGATATTTGGCAATAATGACCAAATAAGATATTTATTACTCGTGTTGTGTCATTTGGCAATAATAACCAAATAAGATATTTATTACTCGTGTTGTGTCATTTGGCAATGATAACCAAATAAGTTATTTATTCCTGATGTTGCACCTCAATCAACAGTCAAACTGATCTTCTAACTAGTTATTAGAGGTACTATACCCTGGATTTTCTATATTAGTTGGCCCTGTTGTAGTCATGAGCCAGCTAAAGCTTTCAATTTTTATTGATGAGTGATTGAATTAGTGGTAACTGCTGTGTTAGAGAGGTGTGGCTGTTGCCACCTTGAGCAACAGAATATTTTGACATGATTCATTATTAAATCTTTTACCAACTGTCAAGTGATGGAGGATGTTACTTCATTTTTCACATGGGTGGTAGAATTGTATGATTGAGATAGTAAACACACAAAGGAACTGCAGCTCTAGTTAAAATGGAAAGCAGATCTAGTAATCGAAAAAATAAATACATAAGAATAATTGAAGATATGCATTTTTAAACCCAAAGATAGAGAGTTGTTGACTGAAAAGTGCACAACTACCAGAAGGGATATGCGAGAAGCATTCAGTAACTACCATACCCAATATTATCGCAGGACCTGACATACTAAGAAATTTTTGTCACATTTAAGGCTCCCATGTCACAAAAACCACTGTCCATGGACTTATGGACAAGAAGGGATTGGAAGAGAAAACAGCAAAATCAAAAACCGGGATGCTGAGTTCGTTCTTCAAATGTTCTTCCATGAAGGATTACGATGCAGTTGACATCATTCAATAGCTGTACCATCTGCAAAGATGAGTGACACACTAACAAGTGCAAGTGCTGTGGAAAAGAACCACTAAAACTCAAAACTCTATGAGGGCCCAATGGAGAACTTCTAAATGTCTATGCAGAATTTTCAAGTGGAGTAGGTACAGTTTTGAGCATAACTCACTGCAGGTTACAGTAGCAGAGAAATGTTCTCTGTGAGTGTCTAAGGGTGTAGATCACATTTACAAAAAGAAAGGAGAAGTGTTCCATAACTATTGTTTTACATTACTCATATTTATTTACAGCACTGATCATACAAAACCTAATAGTCAGAGGCATGATCAGTGCCATGGATGGAAGTAAGCAGGATGATTTGGCATTTCTAGATTTTCAGTATCACATTGATGCCTTTTAGAGGATATATATTCATAGGTAATGTTGAGGTAGGTCTCAGACCTGTCTTCACAGGCATAGTAATACACATTATCTTGAATAAAGAGTGATCTGGAGACTTGGAATTAAAATATGGTGTATGTGAGAGAAGTGTAATATGATCATTCTGCTCATATACTTGTAGTATTTTCGTTTAATAAAATTTTTGGTTGTATTCTGTTAGGTCCTGGAAAAATATCAAATTAGTATGAAGATTGGTAACTGGCTTTTAATTTAGAGAAATGTAGAGTTGTACACGTGATGAAAATGTGAGGATGAATTGTGAGTCCTGCTTGGTTAACTCAGGTGGTAGAGCAGTTAACTGCAAAAGGCAAATGTCCTGAGTGAAAGTCTTGGACCAGCACACAGTTTAATTTGTCAAGATACAGTCCTCTCACAAAGCAACGTGGTATTAACACTGTGTATGAAGTTGTAGGTAAAACAAGTCCATACGAAGGATTCTGGGACATTACAGTTTATCTGAAAAAGAAACTACAGACTTAACACTTGTAATGCCAATACTTGACTCCTACTAAAGTGTTTTTTTTCTCAGTCTCCTGACTGGTTTGATGTGGTCCGTCATGAATTTCTCTCCTGTGCCAACCTTTTCATCTCAGAATAGTACTTGCAACCTAAGTCTTAAGTCCTCAATTATTTGCTGGATGTATTCCAGTCTCTGTCTTCAACTACAGTTTTTGCTCTCTACATCTCCCTCTAGTACCATGGAAATCATTCCCTGATGTCTTAACAGGTATGCTATCATCCTGTCCCTTCTCCTTGTAAGCATTTTCCACATATTCCTTTCCTCTCTGATTCTGCACAGAACTTCCTCAATCCTTACCTTATCAGTCCACCTAATTTTCAACGTTCGTCTGTAGCACCACATATCAAATGCTTTGATTCTCTTCTGTTCCAGCTTTCCCACAGTCCATGTTTCACTACCAAACGTACACTCTCAGAAATTTCTTCCTCAAATTAAGGTCTACTTTTGATGCTAGTAGACTTCTCTTGGGCAGGAATGCCCATTTTTCCAGTGCTGGTCTGCTTTTGTTGTCCTCTTTGTTCTGTCCATCATAGGTTATTTTGCTGCCTAGATGGCAGAATCTCTTAACTTCATCTACTTTGTGATCACGAACCCTCACATTAAGTTTCTCACTGTTCTCATTTCTGCCACTTCTCATTACTTTCGTCTTTCTTCAATTTGCTCTCAGACCGTATTCTGTACTCATTAGATTGTTCATCTCATTCAGCAGATCATGTAATTCTTCTTCACTTTCACTCAGTATAGCAATGTCATCAGCGTATCATATAATTTTATCTTTTCATCTTGAATTTTAATTCCACTCCTGAAGCTTTCTTTTATTTCCTTCCTTGCATCTTTGATGTACAGATTGAACAGTGGGGGCGAAGGACTACATCCCTGTCTTACATCCTTTTTAATCTAAGCACTTCATTATTTGTCTCCCACTCTTATTATTCTCTCTTGCTTCTTGTACGTATCATATATAACTCAACTTTTCTTGTAGCTTATCCCTACTTTTCTGAGAATTCCGAACATGTTGCACCATTTTACATTGTGTAAAGCTTTTTCCAGGTTGACAAATCCTATGAATGTGTCTTGATTTTTCTTTAGTTTTGGCTTCCATTATCAACTGCAACATCACAATTGCCTCTCTGGTGCCTTTACCTTTCCTGTTTTTTCTTCTATCCCATCATCAAATGAGTCTACCCCCTCATAGAGGCCTTGAGTGTGTTCCTTCCACCTATCTGCCCTCACTCTCTCTCTCTCTCTCTCTCTCTCTCTCTCTCTCTCTCTCTCTCTCTCTCTCTCTCTCTCCCTCTTTCCTCTGAATTTAGCAGTGGAATTGCTGTTGCACTCTTCATGTTACCACCCTTGCTTTTAATTTCACTGAAGATTGTTTTGATTTTCTTACATGCTGAATCAGTTCTTCTGACAATCATTTCTCTTTTGATTTTTTGACATTTTTCATGCAGCCATTTCGTCTTAGGTTTCATGCACTTCCTATTTATTTCATACCTCAGTGACTTGTGTTTCTGTATTCCTGAGTTTTCCTGAACATTTTTGTACTTCCTTCTTTCATTGATCAACTGAAGTATTTCTTTTGTTACCCATGGTTTCTTTGCAGTTACCTTCTTTGTACCTACATTTTTCTTTCCCACTTTTGTGATTGCCCTTTCTAGAGATGTCCATTTCTCTTCAACTGTACTACCTACTAAGCTATTCCTTATTGCCGCATCTATAGCTTTAGAGAAATTAAAGTGTATCTCGTCATTCCTTAGTACTTCCATAACCCACTTCTTTGCATACTTCAACCTACTTTCCATCACACTGCATTGCGATGTAAGTCGATATCTGCTCCTGGGTATGCCCTACTGTCCCTACAGTACAGTATCTGATTCCAGAATCTCTGCCTGACCATGATGTAATCTAATTGAAAATTCCCATATCACCCAGTCTTTTCCAATTGTACTTCCTCCTCTTGCGATTAGTGAACAGAGTATTTGGTAGTACTAGCTGAAATATATTACAGAACTCAGTTAGCCTTTCCCCTTGTCATTCCTTATCCCAAGCTCATATTCTCATGTAACCTTTTCTTCTACTCATTCCCGTACAACTGCATTCCAGTCCCCCAAGACTATTAGATTTTCATTTCCCTTTACATGCTGTATTACCCTTTCAATATCCTCATGTACTTTCTCTGTCTCTTCATCTTCAGCTTGCGACATTGACTTGTATACCTGGACTGCAGTTATTGGTGTTGGTTTTGCTGTCAATTCTGATAAGAATAACCCTATCACTGAACTGTTCCCAGTAACACACTATCTGCCCTACCTTTCTACTCATAATGAACCCTACTCTCGTTACACCATTTTCTGTAGCTGTTGATATTACCCTATACTCATCTGACCAGAAATCCTTGCCTTCTTTCCAGTTCTCTTCACCGACCCCTGCGACATCTAGATTGAACCTTTGCATTTCCCTTTTCAGATTTTCTAGCTTCCCTACCACATTCATGCTTCTGACATTTATGCCCCAACTTGTAGAACATTATCTTTTTCTCATGGTCACCTCCTCCTTGGTAGTCCCCTCCCCGAGATCCAAATCTTTTGCCATTGGAGAGATTTTCATGACACTTTTTCAATTACAGGCCACATGCCTGTGGATACATGTCATGTGCTTTTAATGTAATAGTTCCCATTGCCTTTTGCATCCTCATGCCACTGATAATTGCTGATTCTTCCGCCTTTAGGGGCAGTTCCCCACTCCAAGGACAAGAGTGTCCTGAACCTCTGCCCGCTCTTCCACCCTCTTTGACAAGGCCACCGACAGAATTAAGGCGACTTCTTATGCCGGGGATCTTCGGCCGCCAATGCTGATTATTAATCAAAATTTAAGCAGTCACAGGTATCGAACCTGGGACCGAGAGCTTTTTTGATTGGTTATCAAAGACACTAGCCCTAGAACACAGGTGCATCTATGGAGTGTATGGGGTGTATTGTGGTCAGAGCGATAAGGGGTATGGATAGTAGACAAAGAAGGGTAGTGTGAATGGACACATGCTTATTTGAGAAGCACAAAATGTTGAAAAATCATAATAGGCAGCCAGTTGATGAAAGATGTGTAGCGATCTTACAGTAATAACCTGTACTTCCGTGCATACCTATGTATGTGTCTTTGCTATATTTACGATCTTTGGGTCTGCTTCGCCTAGAGAGTTGGAAAGAGTCGAGTGTTTACTCTTGTACTGTGAACGTTATCCGAATAAATCGTTATTGTGCTGTAAGAAGTTGGTTTATGGGACTCAATACCTACCAAAACTCTACAGATGCCATATGCCTTATAAGGTCATGCTTAGAAAACTACAAGAACAGGCTTTCTGGGCAGAAACTGTGAATGTTACATAGTTTCTCACATATTGATCCTGCTCAGATTGTGAAGCTGTAATCGTAGTAACAACTTGTACAGAAGCGTAAAAGTAGTCATTCTTATCATGCTTCATCCTTGAATGGGACAGGGAGAAATCTTGATACGCAGTTGATCATTAACACTGTAACATCATGAAGCTGGCATGCAACAAACTTCAAACTGGCATGGAATGTATTGCATGCTTGGATGTTCATATCAGTAGTGTATACTGGAGCTGTTGGTAAGACATGCAACATGCAGTTTATCAGTTGTATGTCTATCTGACATTGCTTACTTAGCATGATTTTATCTCTAATGAAACTCCACACTGGCGTACTCCTTGAGAAACATCTCAGTAACGCCGCGAAAGATGTGTTTCGAACTCACATCTGCTTTGCTATTGACGTGATGATGAATGAGGGCAGACGATTTTGTTCCTGTGCATTCCCCATAAAGGTCTGTGTTATTTTCATCTCAGAAAACGATTGTTCTACTGATGACGATGTCACTGGCAAGGTTAAAATCAGTTCACATAGTTTATAGAGTTTTGAATGTCCAGTGTGAAGTTCATTTTGATACAGGAAACTTTGTATTTCTTTCACAGGCTTGGCTTTAAGATGTGCTGATATAAACATAGCACTCACTTCAGACTTTAACCCAACGATACCAAAAACTCATCCCAAATAATGCCCTTAAGTTTTCAAGTGCCTCCTCAGGAAACGTCTGCAAAGCTTGAGAACTTGTTTGAGTCAAAGTTTCAGTAAGCTTTAAGTTAGACAGCGAATCAAAGCTGACGTTTAGCTGTGTAGCCTATCCAATATCTCATCATACATCCTCCTGTAGCCATACTTTACAGATGTTTCTGTGCAGTTTTCTTTTCTTCTCTCCCTTGGAGTATCACATACGCTTTCAGTCTTGTACCATATTTTCTCAAAGGCATCGTATCTCTTAGGGCTTGAGTGGACAGATTTATTACAAACACTTTCTATAACCACACCATTCCCACTATTACAATCACTCATTTAGTGAAACTGCTGGCTAAAATATTATTCAGGCACATTAAACACGATGCATTCGTCCGTCACTAAGCTCACTAACGCTCGCTGAATTCAAGGTAGCAGAAGAGGAAACGTGCTGAATGCAATTTTCCTATTGCGTGCATCTACCTATGTCACATGCGAGCTTGGCGTGACGTCCCATACGTGAATCAGGAGTCGAGACTACCACAGCGCCTTGCATACACGTTTCAAGAATTATTACAACGAAGCGTCCATACAGGCGGACCATCTATTGTGCAGCACTGAAACTAGCTATCGAATCAAAGGAAAGAAAATACAGACTGTGAAGCAGGTATTATATTATAATTATTGCTAATTGATTTATAACGAATATTGTGACCTAACGACTCATATACTTAATAGAGCATGAATTGCATGCCCCACATTTTGTGACATTTACAAGTTCCAAATCAGGTACGAATTATTTAGTTTCACCTGAGTGCTTTGGTAGTTAGCTTTTTGAATATCTGCGTAATACTAGACACAGTTTCTGCGTTTTTGTCAGGGTCTACAGTAGAGTTGCGCAGCACGTGCCGATAGTCCGTTTATCTGCATAGTTTAGTTTTCCGCGGTCTTTAGTATGGACAGAGACTGCAATTGTTGTGTGCGGTTGCAAGCCGAGTTGGTGACACTTTACTCTCAGCTTAAGGCTGTGATGGCTTCGGTTACACAGCTTGAGGCTGCAGTGGATGGGCACCACTGTTGTAGGCCGGCCGTGGGGATCCAACGGACGTCCAGCACGTCAGAGTCCTCCGATAGGTCCTCACTGGTGGCCAACCCAGTTACTGCTCGCACTGAGGCTGACCCCTCACCTGTGGTCGAGTGGGAGGTCGCTCCGGAGCGAAGCAGGCGGCGAAAGCCTTCCCAGGCGGCTGCATGTAAGGCCTCCCCGGTTTGTCTGACAAACAAGTTCCAGGTGCTGTCTGTGGCTGATGATGTCACCTGTCCTGTTTCAGAGGAAACCAGTCTGCCTGCAAGATCAAGGCAATCGCAGAGGGTGGGATTATTGGTAGTTGGGAGCTCCAATGTTAGGCGCGTTATGGGGCCACTTAGGGACTTGGCTGACAAGAAGGGTAAGAAAACCAATGTTTACTCCGTGTGCATACCGGGTGGAGTCATTCCAGATGTGGAAAGGGTCCTCCCGGATGACATGAAGAGCACAGGGTGCAGCCAACTCCAGGTGGTTGCTCACGTCGGTACCAATGATGTGTGTCACTTTGGATCAGAAGAGATTCTCTCTGGTTTCGAGCGGCTAACAGAAGTGGTAAAGGCTGCCAGTCTTGCTTGCAAGATGAAAGCAGAGCTGACTAATGGCAGCATAGTCGACAGGACCGATTGCGGACCTCTGGTACAGAGCCGAGTGGTGGGTCTGAATCAGAGGCTCAGACGGTTCTGCGACCGTGTAGACAGCAGATTCCTCGACTTGCGCTAAAGGGTGGTTGGGTTTCGGGTTCGGCTGCGTAGGTCAGGTGTCAACTATACGCAGGAGGCGGCTACATGGGTAGCAGGGGCTGTGTGGAGTGGACTGGGCGGTTTTTTGGGTTAGAGGGTCTCGGGAAAACCAAAGAAGGGCTTCAGTCACAAAGGGTGCACGCTGAACACAGGAAGAACATAGATACAGGAACCATAGGTATAACAGTTGTAAATTGTCGTAGCTGTGTTGGGAAACTACCAGAGCTACAAGCGCTTGTAGAAAGCAATGATGCTCAAATCGTTATAGGCACTGAAAGCTGGCTAAAGCCGGATGTAAGCTCAGCCGAAAGTTTTGCGTAGAACATAACTGTTCCGAAAGGATAGGCTGAACACGGTTGGCGGTGGCGTGTTTGTTGCTGTCAGAAGCAGTTTAACTTGTCGCGAAATTAAAGTCGATACTTCCCGTGAGTTAGTATGGGAAGAGGTAATTGTTGGCAACCGGAATAAAATAATAATTGGATCCTGTTACCGACCTCCGAAGTCAGTTGCTGAAAGGTTCAAAGAAAACTTGACTTTGATTTCAAACACGTACCCGACTCATACGATAATAGTTGGTGGTGACTTTAATTTATCCTCTATATGTTGGCGAAAATACATGTTTAATTTCGGAGGAACGCATAAAATATCATCCGAAATCGTGCTAAACGCATTCTCTGAAAATTATTTCGAGTAGTTAGTTCAGAAGCCCACGCGAATAGTAAACGATTGTGAAAACGCACTTGACCTTTTAGCAACAAATAATCCTGAGTTAATAACGAGCATCAAACCGATTCAGGGATTAGTGAACACAGGGTTGTCGTAGCGACATTGAATACTGTAATCCCCAAATCGTCAAAAAATAAGCGAAAAGTATACCTATTCAAAAAAGCAGATAGAAATTCACTTGACGCCTTCCTGAGAGCCAATCTCCACTCATTCCAAATTAATAGTATAAGTGTAGACCAGATGTTGTTTAAATTCAAAGAAATAGTATCGGCAGCAATTGAGAGATTTATACCAAATAAATTAACAAGCGACGGAGCTGATCCTTCTCGGTTCACAAAACGGGTTAGAACACTGTTGCAGAAACAACGAAACGAACATGCCAAATTTAAACAAACGCAAAATCCCCAAGATTGGCGATCTTTTACAGAAGCTCGAAATTTAGCGCGGACTTCAATGCGAGATGCCTAAACAGTTACCACAACGAAACTTTGTCTCGAAACCTGGCAGAAAATCCAAAGAGATTCTTGGCCATATGTGAAGTATGTTAGCGGCAAGAAACAATCAATGACTTCTCTGGGCGGTAGCAATGGAGATACTATCGAAGACAGTGTTGCTGAAGGAGTGTTACTAAACACAGCCTTCCGAAATGCCTTCACAAAAGAAGACTAAGTAATTATTCCAGAATTCGAATCAAGAACAACTGCCAACATGAATAACGTAGAAGTTAATATCCTCGGAGTAGTGAAGCAACTTAAATCACTTAATAAAAGCAAGTCTTCTGGTCCAGACTGTATACCAATTAGGTTCCTTTCGGAGTATGCTGATGCATTAGCTCCATACTTAAAAATCATATACAACCGTTCGCTCAACGAAAGATCCGTACCCAAAGACTGGAAAGTTGCCCAGGTCACACCAATATTCAAGAAAGGTAATAGGAGTAATCCACTAAATTACAGGCCCATGTCGTTAACGTCGATACGCAGCAGGATTTTAGAACATGTATTGTGTCGAACATTATGAATTCCCTCGAAGAAAATGGTCTACTGACAGACAGTCAACATGGGTTTAGAAAATACCGTTCCTGTGAATCATAACTAGCTCTTTATTCACATGAAGTATTGAGTGCTATTGACAAGGGATTTCAGATCGATTCCATATTCCTGGATTTCCGGAAGGCTTTTGACACTGTACTACACAAGGGGCTCGTAGTGAAATTGCGTGCTTATTGAATATCGTCTCAGTTATGTGACTGCATTTGTGATTTCCTGACATACAGGTCACAGTTCGTAGTAATTGACAGAAAGTCATCGACTAAAACAGAAGTGATTTCTGGCGTTCCCCAAGATACACTCATGGAAATTGAAATAAGAACACCGTGAATTCATTGTCCCAGGAAGGGGAAACTTTATTGACACATTCCTGGGGTCAGATACATCACATGATCACACTGACAGAAGCACAGGCACATAGACACAGGCAACAGAGCATGCACAATGTCGGCACTAGTACAGTGTATATCCACCTTTCGCAGCAATGCAGGCTGCTATTCTCCCATGGAGACGATCGTAGAGATGTTGGATGTAGTCCTGTGGAACGGCTTGCCATGTCATTTCCACCTGGCGCCTCAGTTGGACCAGCGTTCGTGCTGGACGTGCAGACCGCGTGAGACGACGCTTCATCCAGTCCCAAACGTGCTCAATGGGGGACAGATCCGGAGATCTTGCTGGCCAGGGTAGTTGACTTACACCTTCTCGAGCACGTTGGGTGGCACGGGATACATGCGGACGTGCATTGTCCTGTTGGAACAGCAAGTTCCCTTGCCGGTCTAGGAATGGTAGAACGATGGGTTCGATGACGGTTTGGATGTACCGTGCACTATTCAGTGTCCCCTCGACGATCACCAGTGGTGTACGGCCAGTGTAGGAGATCGCTCCCCACACCATGATGCCGGGTGTTGGCCCTGTGTGCCTCGGTCGTATGCAGTCCTGATTGTGGCGCTCACCTGCACGGCGCCAAACACGCATACGACCATCATTGGCACCAAGGCAGAAGCGACTCTCATCGCTGAAGACGACACGTCTCCATTCGTCCCTCCATTCACGCCTGTCGCGACACCACTGGAGGCGGGCTGCACGATGTTGGGGCGTGAGCGGAAGACGGCCTAACGGTGTGCGGGACCGTAGCCCAGCTTCATGGAGACGGTTGCGAATGGTCCTCGCCGATACCCCAGGAGCAACAGTGTCCCTAATTTGCTGGGAAGTGGCAGTGCGGTCCCCTACGGCACTGCGTAGGATCCTACGGTCTTGGCGTGCATCCGTGCGTCGGTGCGGTTCGGTCCCAGGTCGACGGGCACGTGCACCTTCCGCCGACCACTGGCGACAACATCGATGTACTGTGGAGACCTCACGCCCCACGTGTTGAGCAATTCGGCGGTACTTCCACCCGGCCTCCCGCATGCCCACTATACGACCTCGCTCAAAGTCCGTCAACTGCACATACGGTTCACGTCCACGCTGTCGCGGCATGCTACCAGTGTTAAAGACTGCGATGGAGCTCCGTATGCCACGGCAAACTGGCTGACACTGACGGCGGCGGTGCACAAATGCTGCGCAGCTAGCGCCATTCGACGGCCAACACCGCGGTTCCTGGTGTGTCCGCTGTGCCGTGCGTGTGATCATTGCTTGTACAGCCCTCTCGCAGTGTCCGGAGCAAGTATGGTGAGTCTGACACACCGGTGTCAATGTGTTCTTTTTTCCATTTCTAGGAGTGTATTTGCGCGTAAATACAGATTGGTGTGCGTCGGCTTCCTATATACTTCATGTCCCAAAGTGCCATCCTCTCTGCGCTGAACCAAAACATCCAAGAATGGAAGGCATCCCTCCTTTTCAATTTCCATTGTGAACTTTATTTGATCGTGGATGGAGTTCAGATGTCTTAAGAAGTCTTGCAAGTTGTCTTCACCATGGGGCCAAACTACAATTCGCGCATTATGCACGTCTCTGCTGCCGACCAACGTCTCTGGCGCATTTGCATCTGTGGCCGCATGCGCAGTCGCGCGGTACAAGAGTATAAAGGGATGAAGCGAGCACTGGAGCGGTCCCCCCCCCCCCCCGAGTCCTTTTGTACTCCCCTCCCCTGCCTTCCCCACTCCCTGGCACGTCTGCTCAGCACCCCCCACCCCTCTTATGGATCCTCATCTTCCATTGGCTCCTTTCCCCCCCTCCCCCTTCACTTTTCCTCGCCTTCCCCCCCTTTTTTTCCCGTCATCTGACCAGTTTCCCCCCACCCGCTATCAGGTGTGATATGTCATATTTGTGCCAACTTTTTAGTGCAGTGTTTAAGTGAGTGTTCAGTGTTGTGTGTCTTTCCACAGTGTTGCGAACAGAAATCATGCTGTCGCTGGGTGTGCATTTTATATCTCTTGCAAACAGAACCCGGACTGTCTCCGTGTTTTTTAATTGTCTGTCTATTATTTTTCTGCTTCCTGTGTATTTTATTAGCATCATCAACCCTGTGTTTTATGTTTTAAGCTCCAGAATTTTCTGCCATTTTACCTTTAAGTCACCGATTTTACCGCCAACTGTTATTATTTTTTTATTATCTTCATCTTTTTAAAACAAGTTCTGTAGGCTGAAGAACGGCGTTATAAGCTGCTGCCAGCCCGCCCCCTGTTTAGGGGGAATCGAAACTCAATAAAGGAAAAAAAAAGGACTGGAGCGGCAGTCTTGTGGCTCGCTCTGAAGATGGCTGAACGTTATACAGCCGAAATATTAGAAGAAGAAGGAGATTTCTTGTGGCTGCACACCCGAACATTAATGGAACCTGACTATTTTTGTCTTTCCTTAAGAGCCTTTTTTTTTTTTTTTTTTTTTTGAGGGGGTTGCGCAGCCCCCTTTGCCCATGGGTATGGGCACCCTTGGTTCTGTCTGCATTGTGTGTTATTGGGTGTTCACTAGCTAGTTAGTAACCTTTTGGGCTACTGTGTCCTGTTTCAAAGGAAGAATATCCCGTAATTTGAACTCGACAAGTCTACACGTGCTGTGCTGCGCAACGAAGTTCAGTGGAAGTATGTAATGGGATTGTGGATGTAGTAGAATCACGACAGAGCATGTTCGCACAGCTTGTTATGATATGGAACAGTACAGGTTTTTTATAAAACTACTGAATTCCATGTTATTGAACTGGTTACAAATGAAGCATGGACGTGGAACTGAATTTCGTCACGGGACGGAGTTCCATTTCCCACGCAAACGTTGCTTATATAGGTGTTTCTGTGTTTAACCTCCAGCCTGAAGTAGAAAATTGCTATCTAAAGAAAATACGACCTATCAACAACGTCTGGTGAAGTTAAAAGAATTAAAAATGAACGCTGGTCCAATCCATATAAGTTGCAAATCTTAGTGGCATGCAGTCGGTAGAAATGCAGATGAAAGCCTGTGTTCTCATAGTTACACATATCATGGTTACAGGATACAAGGTGCAGGTTTCATACTCAGGCCAAGTTTTTACGCGCTTTATACTTTAATAAAGCACTCACCTTTGTCGAAACTGCCATAAACGGGTTTTCATTTTTTTAAAAGAAGCTTCGCAGCAATGGTAGAAATTAACTTTAACAGAGATCGTAACCGAAAATCAAGCTTCCGACGAAATTCAGCCAAGTTCATCCGGAATTGCGAAAAAAATTTTCGCATTACACAACGAATAATTTCAGCCTTTAGTAAGCAAATCCGACGTAGAACACTCGATCCCTATAATCATTGCCTCGGTGACAGCTAATAAGAGACGACGAATGCAAGAAGGGAACAATTGACAGTTGTTTAAGGGGAGGTGGAACGCCGTATTCCGACAATGTTAAATTAGTGACTTGGCTTCCCTGTGTCTCAGGAGCCACTGTAGCCATTGACATGAAACTTTTACAGGAAATTAAACTGTATGTTCTGAGTCTACTGAACTACAATAATTGTATTTCAGCCACTGCTTTCGGAAATACATTTTTTTAATTACACGGTTAAAATTTTGTGTAATTTTTTGTACGTTATCCTAAATAATTTTAATTATACATAACATTATGTTCTTCTTTTAGTTCACTAGACTTAGGATATGTATGTTATTATTCCCTGAAAATTTGAATACTCTACTCGAAGTGGTTTCTGAGATTTAGGGGGAAATGCAACAGAAAATGTAAATTTTTAGGAACGGCTTCTAAAGTTTCAAGAGACTGTAACTCACTCAATAAATGCTAAATTTTTTAAATTTTTAGTCACTAAGAAACACCCTGCACCATGCTGTGTATCATCCTCTTCCTCTTTTTCCCAGTTTTTTCTTCTTTTCTTCTTTCTGGACTCCTTAGTAGCTAACTGTGCTGCATACTCTGGTTTATCAATGCGAACCTTGTCCATCCGTTCGAGTTCTCTGATGCAGTTTGCACCAGGATTAATTCCCATATGCTGTAGCACTTTCAACCTACCAATGTTGCCATCATTAAAAACAATAACAGCATCACTGACCCCCCACTTTAGTGTCTTCATTCCAACAAAAACATTTTTTGGTAAGCGAGTCGATATAAGATTATTGAACGACTCATTGGGATTTTTAAGGATTTTAAGACTGAACATGCAGACACTTCTTCGGTAATTCAGGATTTGTCAGGTCTCTGTAAATAGGTTTTATGATATCCATGACTGCTGCTGGGATGGAATGTTTATGGCTGTGTGAACTGTTGAGTACTGGGCATTGCATTATTGCACCAAGAATCGGGTCCAGGAGGACGAAGGTGGTTTACTGGTTTTTCGTCAGTTGACAGTCTGTGGAAGGAGGTACCCCATACTGCCTGCTTCGTTTTCAACAAATCCCCAGTATTATTTCTAATGGCCATCCCGTAATACTGCTGTAGTTCATCAATCATTTTGTCTGTCAGCCTGCCTCTTATGGTTTTACTATCAGAAAGTTTCTTGTCTCTCAAACTTTGTTTCAACTTCCTCAACCTGGCGCCCATCCTCTTCTGGACATGACCTTTATAACAGAGGAATCCACAGTTTTCTATACAAAAAATTACCGATTTCATTAGATCTTGAAGTATTGTACGTAAACATTTTAACATTTTCAACTGGTGTAGATTATATTTAAAGAAATAAAATAAAATACTTCCCATGTGAATTATATATATATACAGGGTGATTCAAAAAGAATACCACAACTTTAAAAATGTGTATTTAATGAAAGAAACATAATATAACCTTCTGTTATACATCATTACAAAGAGTATTTAAAAAGGTTTTTTTTTTCACTCAAAAACAAGTTCAGAGATGTTCAATATGGCCCCCTCCAGACACACGAGCAATATCAACCCGATACTCCAACTCGTTCCACACTCTCTGTAGCATGTCAGGCGTAACAGTTTGGATAGCTGCTGTTATTTCTCGTTTCAAATCATCAATGGTGGCTGGGAGAGGTGGCCGAAACACCATATCCTTAACATAACCCCATAAGAAAAAGTCGCAGGGGGCAAGATCAGGGCTTCTTGGAGGCCAGTGATGAAGTGCTCTGTCACGGGCTGCCTGGCGGCCGATCCATCGCCTCGGGTAGTTGACGTTCAGGTAGTTACGGACAGATAAGTGCCAATGTGGTGGCGCTCCATCCTGCTGAAATATGAATTGTTGTGCTTCTTGTTCGAGCTGAGGGAACAGCCAATTCTCTAACATCTCCAGATACTGTAGTCCAGTTACAGTAGCACCTTCGAAGAAAAAGGGACCAAAAACTTTATTGGCTGAAATGGCGAACAAATGTACAACTAAATGAAACTTTATAGCTCCCTTAATTCGCCGACAGATAGTGCTTAGCTCTGCCTTTTGTCGTTGCAGAGTTTTAAATTCCTAAAGTTGTGGTATTCTTTTTGAATCACCCTGTATATAAAATCTTTTTATTCGGAAAATTACAAATTTTATAATGAGATTAAAAGTACGAAAACATTTTTTTTCTTTATAACTACCCTTAAAAAGCAACTCGAGCAGGATGACTCCGTTGCTTGAAAAGGTAGTCAAAACAATCAGATTTGTATCCTCGGAAGGACTATTATGTCAGCTGCTTCTGAAATTAGAGACGTCATTTCAATATGGCTGATTCCCATGAAGAATTCGATAATTTCAGCCATCACTACATAATGAGAATAATAGAGGAAGAGAGCGTAATGAAAGTCGTTCGGCATATGATCACTGGCATTTCCGCTATGATAGAAGTGGATGAACAGTTAATGAAATCTTTCCACATCCAGCCTGGTATGCCACAGGGTAGTCCGATCTCTAATCTTCTCTATCTGCTGTCGCTGGAGTTGTTGCTGCCGTATTTTAACGAAGCACAATAAGGTATTGCAACGTTTAATCAACCGCTAGTTGTAAGAGCAAATGCTGATACAATCGCTTTTCTAATAAGACGCGAAGACGAGATAGTACCCATGAAACGAAAACACTGACAAATATAGTGCTATGTCGGTGTCGCAGCTCAGTGACGGAGACAGTAAAATTCGAAAGATCAGAGGATTCGACAACCTAGATGTACCGTAGGCATGAGATGTCGACAATCACAAAACGCTAGGCATCATTCTAGACAGATGTCTTCCTAAAGATGAAAGTAAAAAACTGGGAATCAGTAACAAACAAAATGGAAGGGACAGTTGTGGAAAATAACTAGCGCTCCGTCAACCAAAGTGAAAAAATTTGAATTGTTTCCAGTTCCAAAAATACGAGGCAACAGAATAACGTAGGTAATTAGCGGACACATCTGGAAGGGAAGCATGTAATTTCGCCGTTTAATATCCTTTGATAACTTGTACTGTATTGCTAATTCTGAATCTATAAGCTTTATTACTGAAACTATATTTAATATGTAATGGATGTAATAGTGTATTTATTTCTGAATGTATATAATTCATTGTAATTATAATGTAAATATTGTAAATTGCTGGATAATAGCCAAGGGAACTTTATTTAAATGTATCGATAGCAACGACGAAATGGCAGTAGCTGTGCCATTGTTTATCTTTGTGTATGGAGATTCTCTGTCGCGCTGCGAGCAGAGAAGAAGCAGAGCAGCCGGAGTCATGAAAGAGTGTGGAAGTGTTCCTTGGGCGCTCCTGCAGGCGCGGTGCTCAGCTATAATCGAGCCAGTGGGGGCGCATCTACTTCGTTAACCCGCCAGTATTGAGAGCACGTTAGGAGTGAACAGGCGGAGGAAGCTGCAATTATAACTATTGCCTGTTGCATAATTATCAGTGGCTCTGGAGACGACTCGTGGTTCTCAACCAGCAGCAAAACGGCAGCTGATCAGTATTGTCATCGGCTACATTCTTCGTCATCCGCACAGCTACAACATAGTAAGACTGTTAATTGACAAGAGTATAACTAATATTGTACAGGCATTACCCAGTGGCATCTCTTTCACGAACTTTGACAAAACTTTCTTGAATAATGATCTGCAATAATTGAAACTTGTAAGGGATTCGTGTTGTCATTGTCCTCATACATTATTACCAAGTAGAGCGCCTTTTCTTTCCAAGCAATCAGCGAGTGTCGTAAAAATATGAAAATTAAAGAAATAAGTGTCGAGTGACTAGGGCCTCCCGTCGGGTAGGCCGTTCGCCGGGTGCAAGTCTTTCGATTTGACGCCACTTCGGCGACTTGCGCGTCGATGGGGATGAAATGATGATGATTAGGACAACATAACACCCAGTCCCTGAAAGGAGAAAATCTCCGCCCCAGACGGGAATCGAACCCGGGTCTTGGTCGTTGCGGACGTCACAAAACATCCATTCAAGTTCGTTGGTTGATCCTTCCACTCAGTTTTTTTATTACAGAGGTCAACCGGCTTTCTGACCGAACACGCTGAGCTACCGTGCCGGCAATCACTCAGCTCCCGGGGGCGGACGTATGAAAATTGATATGTTTGCTAATGACCAGTTTCAGTCTAAATTTTGCCGCGTCAGGAACTGTTCATTCTTGTGTTGCATAACAGAGGTGTAACGGATTTGCAGTTTTGAGTATTAACTTAATTCACTTAAGGTAACGTAAAATTGCACTAACAAAACTTATAACTAAAGATACAGTACAAATTAAGAGTGTGCAATTTCATTTATTCTGTATTTAGCTTAGCGAGCGACTTCTTCTGACTTGGTCTGTGTTTTATTGTTCTTATGTTAAAAGTAAATCAGTTGCTCGTTTGCTTAAAGTAAATTCAAGTCAATCTTTCGATAATTAGTAATGAAGTGCTTGCCTTTTTCCAAATTTTGCATTTCGTTATGCTTGCCGACCATGTGGCCGAGCGGTTCTAGGCGCTTCAGTCCGGAACCGCGCTGCTGCTACGGTCGCAGGTTCGAATCCTGCCTCGGGCATGGATATGTGTGCTGTCTTTAGGTTAGTTAGGTTTAAGTAGTTCTAAGTCTAGGGGACTGATGACCTCAGATGTTGAGTCCCATAGTGCTCAGAGCTATTTTTTCGTTATGCTTAGGTTACTGAAAGTGGTTTTTTACGTAACAAAGTTTTGAGTTACAGTCAGTCATTTATTTAAGCAGCAACTTCATTTAACTTTACTCCCAAAATTTAGTATTTCAGATTAAGTGACCGCAAACTGAGTGCTTTCTGGTTAATTTATTTTCTCGTGAACTGTTGTGTTGTGTTGTGGGAAAGTGTGACAACCTTGTGTTGCCACGCCAGTGGTTATTTGCTAATTTCTCTTTGCCATTACCTTTCTTAGGATTTTGGATATTCATTGTCGTACTGGGCTGGCGAAAGTTTAGTTATTCTTTTTTGCTCAGTATTTTTTGTATTAAATATTACGTGGTACCCTTTTTCTCCCTGAGTAGTTCGTGAGTGATTGCATCGCATTCCGCCCATTTCAAAATTATTATCAGTATTTAGATTAGGGTTAGAATAGACTCTTCCTTCAGAGGGGTGTGATGTACACTTTCCTCCCACTTTCCGGTATTATTTTCCTTCGGTAACGATAGCCTTACTCACTGTGAACTTTCATTAGCATACGCGGTCAATTATATCGCACTCCAGCAGGCTGATTAGGAAGGGTAACGTTACAAGCGTATTCAAGCTTTCACATGATACGCTAGCGAAATCGAAGGATTCTGGTGGGCTCGAACTTGTTCGCGTCAACAGAAAACCAACGGCATTGTTCCACGAGAGGACAATAACACTGCTGAATGGAAATCCATATAGTAGCACGACGAAGCTTTTCCTAACCGTGCACCCCAGCAATTATGCAACCGCCGACGGATGTAAGAAAAATTAACTGCAAGCACTTGTCACTTGTCCGCTTCTGGAATCTGGCCGCAGGTTTTGGGTTCATTACAGGGTGCTCATCAGTTTATAAGAATGATTGTCTGGGACTATACTGAACTACAGATTTAACACTGCCGATAACGACGGAAATCAGTGGTTTTAGCAATCACTATGCAGCGTGTTTCCGTAAGAGAGTGCAAAAATGTAACAGGACATAGAGAACACCCCACTGAACAGTTTGAGGTAAGGAATCTGGGGTCGAAAAAGCCAGCTTTAGGAGATATGGAAGTAAACTTGTCTACCGCGTTGTGTAGCATTACTGTTTCCAGCTTATTTACGACTAACGTGCGTACAAGTTTACATGTTCTGTGCTGTTTACTTACATGTACGTTCTTTATTTCCTCCAAGAAAACAAGGAGGACGAGCGTGATTACCAGGAAGTCATCATGCAGGTTTTGTTTGCTTTACGTGTCCATAAGATGGCTCTGTTGTATCGTATTTACGTTGTCCCATGACAAAACGTGCAGTGAATCAACGACAGACTCATTCATTACTTATAAGGTGAAACCAAGACGTTGGGATAATGGATTTACTTCAAATTTTGTACACCTTTAGTAGCCCATTAAAACAACATATTGTGAAAGTAGTACGCTGCACTAATTGGGCAATTCCGAGAAAATCGCAAGAGAAGTTTTACGCGTCTATTACGTAACGGCTATATCTGTGCGTAGCTGCTGGACGTTAGAGTAATGGAAGGTCAAGTGGCGCCTGCACGGTAGCACAGTGTGGTGGGTAAGAGAGTTAGCTGCCCTCTGTTTTTTTTTTTTTTTTTAAAGAAGCTGATTTAATGGATCAACGATGAACTTGAACAAGCGTCATGGGACGTCCGCCCCGAACAAATAGAACGAACAATAATGAACAAAATGAGATAAAAAAAGGGGTTAGCATTTGAGCTTCGTGAGACAAGGGTATATGACGCTCCAACCGTCATTTTTGTAGTACCGGGTGATCAAAAAGTCAGTATAAATTTGAAAACTGAATAAATCACGGAATAATGTAGATAGAGAGGTACAAATTGTCACACATGCTTGGAATGACATGGGGTTTTATTAGAACCAAAAAAATACGAATGTTCAAAAAATATCCGACAGATGGCGCTTCATCTGATCAGAATAGCAATAATTAGCATAACAAAGTAAGACAAAGCAAAGATGATGTTCTTTACAGGAGATGCTCAATATGTCCACCATCATTTCTCAACAATAGCTGTAGTCGAGGAATAATGTTGTGAACAGCACTGTAAAGCATGTCCGGAGTTATGGTGAGGCATTGGCGTCGGATGTTGTCTTTCAGCATCCCTAGAGGTGTCGGTCGATCACGATACACTTGCGACTTCAGGTAACCCCAAAGCCAATAATCGCACGGACTGAGGTCTGGGGACCTGGGAGGCCAAGCATGTCGAAAGTGGCGACTGAGCACACGATCATCACCAAACGACACGCACAAGAGATCTTTCACGCGTCTAACAATATTTGTTGTTTTTTTTGTTCTAATAAAACCCCATGTCATTCCAAGCATGTGTGTCAATTTTTACCTCTCTATCTACATTATTCCGTGGTTTATTAAGCTTTCAAATTTATACTGACTTTTTGATCACCCGGTACAAGTGTATACTCAGTGACATTCAAAAAAATTGCATCTATACTGTTCGTTCTTGCTACGTTAGCAACGTCTCACCGCTACGCAGGTTGGCTGCCAAATGGGGCCTGCCTCTGTGTCTGCAGCTCGAAACGTCGAGGTTGAAAGTAGTTCCGGGTACCTTACTAGTTCGCTTGTGTAAGGGATTTCACAACTCACGACAGGCATACATTTTCAGAAAAATTCTATGCGTGCTTTCATTTACTTGTCGATAGTTGTAAGTATGTTTGTGCTAATAATTAAATTTAATTAAAAATAGTAAGTATTCAAATAACATGAAAATCACTAAAACTTCGTGTAAATACACATGGTTTTCTTTAATTATATTACCTCTCAAATGCCATATAAATTTAATAATAAGACAAGCGATGAAAACAGTATAGATCAAAAGTAAACTTTGGGCTGAGGTCGAAACGTCGCCCCATACACGTTAATCCTACCTAGCTCGAACGCTAACCACTTGACGACCATGAACTTGTTACATAAGGCACCTACGCAGCGATACGTCCGTTACACAATATACGCTTAAAACTTCTCTTGCAATTTTCTCGGAATTGCCCGAGTAGTGCACCTTACTACTTGCACATTATGTTGTTTTAATTGCCTACTTAAGGTGTACAAAATTTGAAGTACATCTGTAATCCCAGCGTTGTGGCCTCCCCTTGTCAGTGATATTCAGAGACGTACAGTACAATACGATGGAGCAGTACCGGTACAGTATTTCGTGGTCGCTGGACTGGAAGGGGAGGTCCTATTCCATGGCCTGCGGGGTCACCTGACCGGAATCCCCTTTATTATTACCTATGGGGATATCTAAAGTCACTTGAGTATGAGACCCCAGTGGATACGGAGATGGAATTAAATTGCCAGAATTGTAGCTGCCTGTGATGTGATTCGAAACACACCTCGGATATTTGTCAGTCTGCGTCAGAATCTTGTTCGCCGATGTCATGCTTGCATTGAGGTTGATGGCTGTCACTTTCAGCATATTGTGTGAATTACAGTACAAATGATAAGTTGATCGTGTCAGTGATGGTATTTGCAGTTAGCTAATGTAAATAAAAAAAGTACACAGTAATGTGACTTTATTCCTATTATCACCTTAAGCTAGCTTCTCCGACCCCAGGTTTCCTAACTCAAGTTGTTCAGTGGAGCATCCTCTATGTCCTGCTAATTTTTTGAACGCTCCTACGGAAACACACTGTGTGTCTTGGGCGTTTTGCTGTCGCGTTGACCACGGGGTTCAAAAATGGTTCAAATGCCTCTGAACACTATGGGACTTAACATCTGTGGTCATTAGTCCCCTAGAACTTAGAACTACTTAAACCTAACTAAACAAAGGACATCACACACATCCATGCCCGAGGCAGGATTGGAACCTGCGACCGTAGCGGTCACGCGGTTCCAAACAGAAGCGCCTAGAACCGCACGGCCACACCGGCCGGCTGACCACGGGGTACTCTGCGATTACTCGGTATGACGGCGATTTTGGCTCTCTTCTGTAGACAAAATGGTTGCGAACTTTTGCAGATCCGTCCAGAGAAATAGCGTCAGTCTTTTCGCCCGGGCGTTCTGGCGATTCCTCGGTATGACGGCGATTTCGGCTCTCTTCTGTAGGCAAAATGGTTGCGAACTTTTGCAGATCCGTCCAGAGAAATAGCGTCCTCAGTCACTCTCTCGCACAAAGACCGGTCCAACAGCTTGACGCGAAAATTCTTAACAGACGATACTAAGGGATATCTATCAGTCGCTTGAGATACGAGGGGTGTCCAGTAAGTAACGCAACATATTTTTTTCGGCCCATTTAGGTTGAAACATGCGAAATTCGTCGTGGGACATCGGGGAATATTCCCGGTTCATCTCCTGTAGTTTCAAGAAGTTCTAATAGGTGGTGGCGCTATACGTAGCCCTCAGAATACCGTCCGTAACGGGGAGCTGTCATGTAGTTTCTCTTGGCGGAAAACCAGAGCATCGTAGATGTTCTTAGGCGCTTGCAGGATCTCTGCGGAGATTTGGCAGTGAACAAAAGCACGGTGAGTCATTGGGCGAAGCGTCTGACATCATCGCAACAAGGTCTGTCCGATCTCCCGCGTGACGGCCGGCTGCACACAGCTGTGACTCATGCGGTGTTGTAATGTGCGGACACTCATTTGAGGAAATCGACGGATCACAATCAAACACCTCGGCGCGAAACCGGACGTCTCTGTTGGTAGTGCTGACAGACTCGCCCAGCAGTAGGGATACTCAGAGATGTGTCCGCTGCGTCCCCAGCCATCTAACAAAAGACTATAAAGAGCAATAAAGTACCATCTGTGTGGAGCTGGCTTCACGTTACGAGGCTGATCTTGACAATTTTTGATGCAGCAACACTTTGGCTCCGACGCCCACCAGTAGGGTGGTACCTTGCGGGCATACAGACTCTCTCAGTAAGGTGGTGTAAGGCCGTCGGATTGAACGGAGATTATATTACAAAATAGGGTTTTGTGGCTAAACAGTGAGGAATAATGGTATATTGGAATACTGAATAAAACCATCCTGCTTTCAGGAAAAAAATGTGTTGCATTATTTATTGAACGCCCCTCGTATAATAAGTTTTATGCAATTCTTCTCAAATATAGTTCTTGAGGGACGACACGTTTTCAAAATAAACGTAACAGCTGTGCCGAAAGTGGCAATTTTAGAATCTTGCC
The DNA here is from genome assembly GCF_021461395.2 of Schistocerca americana. NCBI lineage: Eukaryota > Metazoa > Arthropoda > Insecta > Orthoptera > Acrididae > Schistocerca > Schistocerca americana. Next base: position 312,944,733 of record NC_060122.1, read on the forward strand.
TCCTCTTGCGACAGTTTCTGAGGACGCAAATAACTAGAAGTTAAAACATATTAGAGTAATCTGTCTCCAGATCCAGTTACAGAGACACTAGCCTCTTTGGAGGCATCACTCCACAACAAGAGATTTTCAGTGTTATTGGCATAAGGTCAGGGACGATTCGAGAACATTTTTCCATACAGGCGATTTAGCATTTGGTGCGCACCCATCCTCCCCCCTTTTCCCTCGTGCCTTTTCCTCCGTGTCATTGTGATACGCAATATTTACAAATCTTGCAACTGTCCACCTCTGGTGCCGCTCCAAGCTTGGCGCACTAGGTGGGGGTTTTGTATCGTTTGGGCCTCAACTCTCTTAAGGGCGGGCATCATTGTAAACTACCACAAATATAGACGCTTTGACAGGGCGCTGGTCACTGAGGCTGACCACATACACTCCTGGAAATTGAAATAAGAACACCATGAATTCATTGTCCCAGGAAGGGGAAACTTTATTGACACATTCCTGGGGTCAGATACATCACATGATCACACTGACAGAACCACAGGCACATAGACACAGGCAACAGAGCATGCACAATGTCGGCACTAGTACAGTGTATATCCACCTTTCGCAGTAATGCAGGCTGCTATTCTCCCATGGAGACGATCGTAGAGATGCTGGATGTAGTCCTGTGGAACGGCTTGCCATGCCATTTCCACCTGGCGCCTCAGTTGGACCAGCGTTCGTGCTGGACGTGCAGACCGCGTGAGACGACGCTTCATCCAGTCCCAAACATGCTCAATGGGGGACAGATCCGGAGATCTTGCTGGCCAGGGTAGTTGACTTACACCTTCCAGAGCACGTTGGGTGGCACGGGATACATGCGGACGTGCATTGTCCTGTTGGAACAGCAAGTTCCCTTGTCGGTCTAGGAATGGTAGAACGATGGGTTCGATGACGGTTTGGATGCACCGTGCACTATTCAGTGTCCCCTCGACGATCACCAGTGGTGTACGGCCAGTGTAGGAGATCGCTCCCCACACCATGATGCCGGGTGTTGGCCCTGTGTGCCTCGGTCGTATGCAGTCCTGATGGTGGCGCTCACCTGCACGGCGCCAAACACGCATACGACCATCATTGGCACCAAGGCAGAAGCGACTCTCATCGCTGAAGACGACACGTCTCCATTCGTCCCTCCATTCACGCCTGTCGCGACACCACTGGAGGCGGGCTGCACGATGTTGGGGCGTGAGCGGAAGACGGCCTAACGGTGTGCGGGACCGTAGCCCAGCTTCATGGAGACGGTTGTGAATGGTCCTCGCCGATACCCCAGGAGCAACAGCGTCCCTAATTTGCTGGGAAGTGGCGGTGCGGTCCCCTACGGCACTGCGTAGGATCCTACGGTCTTGGCGTGCATCCGTGCGTCGCTGCGGTCCGGTCCCAGGTCGACGGGAACGTGCACCTTCCGCCGACCACTGGCGACAACATCGGTGTACTGTGGAGACCTCACGCCCCACGTGTTGAGCAATTCGGCGGTACGTCCACCCGGCCTCCCGCATGCCCACTATACGCCCTCGCTCAAAGTCCGTCAACTGCACATACGGTTCACGTCCACGCCGTCGCGGCATGCTACCAGTGTTAAAGACTGCGATGGAGCTCCGTATGCCACGGCAAACTGGCTGACACTGACGGCGGCGGTGCACAAATGCTGCGCAGCTAGCGCCATTCGACGGCCAACACCGCGGTTCCTGGTGTGTCCGCTGTGCCGTGCGTGTGATCATTGCTTGTACAGCCCTCTCGCAGTGTCCGGAGCAAGTATGGTGGGTCTGACACACCGGTGTCAATGTGTTCTTTTTTCCATTTCCAGGAGTGTATATTCCTCAGTTTACCGCTCAGGGGCGGTAGTTTTGTGAGAACTACCAACCAACTATTGACTAAAATTTCACTAGACTGCAGGAGAATCACAGTGCAGTCCTTTTGCCACGTATTTATTACAGAAGCTGATATTTCATGCATTGGAATTGTCGTGCTTTGCTCTTTTTTATATGGCTACTTTTTAAATAACTGTTTACGTATTGACCATCCATAAATCCACAAATAATATTACTTTTTATTCGAATAGAATTTTCCATATTTCACAGACGGATTTCTGTGTAGTTAGTGGCGCTAACCGGCGCCCTTCTCTTCCGTCCAGTATATTTTCTTCTCCATCCGATATGTCTCACCAAAACAGGATAATAGAGGAAGAATGTTTCGGAATATTATTTGATGAAATTTCTTCTAGTGGCAACACTGTTGAAAGTGATGACAATGACCCGATATTCACTACAGAGTGTGCAAGTTCTAGTCTACCGTCGTGTGTCGAGCAGTAGTGATGTTGAGGAAAACAGTGAAAGTGATGAGACAAGTGAAAACAATACGGTGCCGCTCGTTGTTTCATCAACACGTCACGATAAACTGAAGCCAAGAAACAAGTATTCGTCAAGTGCCATTATTTATTATACAAAGTGATGTGGATGCAGAAATAAAGAACAAATTGAACCTAAAGCTAGTTGACTTATTTTGTGAGGTTTTTTGTTGAAACACTTACAAGCCACCTAGTGTTTCAAATCAATTTGTATGCGACACAGACAGGAAAATCGTTTGTCCCCACCAACGAACATGAAATAAAAACTTTTATCGGAGTAAATATTTGCATAAGAATCATTAAAAAACCTAACTACAGAGATTACTGGAGCACTGATTCAGACCTTAGTGAAAGTTATATATCGAAGCTAGTGCCAATAAGAAAATTCAGTTGGTTACTGAGTAACTTGCACCACTATAATTCTGTGGCACCTGACAGAAACAGCCAGAATTATAAGAAACTTTACAGACTATGTGCATTGCTAGATCGTTTGATCAGGAAATTCTAAGACTGCTATACATCACATCAGAATCTCGCTGTTGATGTAACAATCGTTAAATTCGAGGCCAGATCATCTCTCAAACAGTACTTGAGAGATAAACCTATAAAGGAAGGGTACAAAGTGTGGATGTTATGTGATGTATCGTCATACAGCTCGAAAGTTGATATTTATACAGGAAAAGTTTCACAGTCTGAAGTAGTAGCGTTAGGAACGAAAGTGGTTCTAAATTTAACCAATGACCTCCATAGAAAGAGTCATTATTTTTATGGGCAATTGTTTTACGTCATATGATATGTTCACGGACCTAAAGTCCAACAAAATTAGAATTATATATGAATACCTTCAGTTGGTGACGAGCGTTGATATATATCAACGGGGACGAGTGAAAATGTGTGGCCCGATCGGGACTCGAACCCGGGATCTCCTGATTACATGGAAGACGCTCTGTCCATCTCAGCTACCGAGGGCATAGACCATAGAGGATAGTGCGACTGCAGAGACTATCTCGCGCACGGCTCCCGCGAGACCCATATTCTCTCCTCCTATTTCCACACACTACATTCGTAGTGTCCCTACCCAACACACTCATTACTCGTGGAAGACATTCTTACCAAGTCCCGTAAGAGTTCGGGTAATATGTGTGCATCCGCACAGAAGTAAAAGGTCATGGGCGGTATTGCCAGAACTATATACTTATGTGAATATGGTGTCAGTTCTTTCGGACTTGTCCGAAAGAACAGATACCATATCCATATAAGTATAAAGTCCAACAGTCTGTAAGCTTTTGGAACAATAAATTCCGGAAGGAAAAACATGCCCGAACTCAAGGAAGAAAAGGAACTTGAGAGAGGGATATTCGGTTATAGAATAAGCAATGACTGAATAGTCACCTTCATAGAGGATAATAAGGCAGTCAAGATGACTTTTACAGGTCATGCACCACCAGATGTGTGCATGGTAAGTCGAAGGAAGGAAGACGGAATCAATACCACTTGCCCTCTTGTGCTGAAAGATTACAATTCCAGCATTAACTACGTGGATGATTTTGATCGACTGAAGTCAGAGTATGCTACAGACAGAAGAGGCGAGAAATGGTGGATGAGATTCTTCTTTCACTCTGTAAACTGCTGTGTAACAATGCATTCATTATGCACAAGGAGATTGAAATGGAGCAGCTACCCAGTGGAGGCTTTCGTGGAGAGGTGTATAAAAGTTCGTTGGCTCCAAAAATAGTTTCAGTGGCTGTTGCTTCATCCTCTGTATACAAAAAGTAATTTATCATCTCAGATCAAGGCACACAAACCATGCGTAGATGAAAGTATTCGCCACGAAAGCAGTTAACATAAGCCCATTCACTCATCATCTAGATGTGCAATTTACAGTTGAAGGAAAGCTCCGGTCCAAACCGTGGGATGTGTTCAACGTGCAAAGTACGTTTGTGACTGAGAGTAGGCAAGAACTGTTTCAAGAGATAGCAAGAAAATTAAAAGAAGGCTATACCAAAGTTGAACCACCAACTATTGAACTTGAGTACTGTAATTGGTTGATGGTTAGCTGTGGTGACCGTATTTAGTGTTAATATTTTGTTGTTGTTAAGGTGGATTTTTACAAACCTACTGTAGAAAACAAATAATAAAACTGCAGTCTTACAAGTGGATCAAATTTGAAATATGTAAATTATTGCCGGCCGGCGTGGCCGAGCGGTTCTAGGCGCTACAGTCTGGAACCGCGCGACCGCTACGGTCGCAGGTTCGAATCCTGCCTCGGGCATGGATGTGTGTGATGTCCTTAGGTTACTTAGGTTTAAGTAGTTCTAAGTTCTAGGGGACTGATGACCTCAGAAGTTAAGTCCCATAGTGCTCAGAGCCATTTAAACCATTTTTTTGTAAATTATTGTTCACGTCCCTCTAGGGTAAGTCTTTGACATTTACTTGCCTCTCAAAGAGCTAAAGCGGTCCTACGGAGCACGGAAAAAGCCAACAATATAGAACGCGAGCAACAGACCGCCGTCTGGGAGACTGAGGACAAACATAATCCTTAACATACTGTATGTGTCTGACGCTACATCAGCGCCGTACAGGGTCGTTAAGAATACAATTCCAACAAACGAAAAGCTTCACAGGACAGTACTTAGTAACAGTGATAAAAGCCGTCATTTGGATTAATTGATGCCCTACTTCACCGTTCCTTGCACTGCTGACGAGGAGGTCCGAAACAAACTACACCACAGAAATCCTATTTACGCCCGACACCAAACTGTAGCCTACCACTAAAAATGGCACTGTAGTATAATTAATATTAGAGGGAATGATAACGCTACCAATTTCATTAGCTACTTGGAATTGAGACGATGGAAAATAAAAATGTTCGATACATTAAAACAAATATTCGGAAACATGTTGGGAATAAAATTTGAAGAACTTGGGATAGGATAACTTGTAGGAGGACTGAAACGAGGTAGGGAAAAGAAAAGCTTAAAAGAAGAATTTTAATTTTGAACACAAAAAATTAACGCTTAAGTAGGTTATATTTTTGCTGTATTTTTTTTACTTAAATTATTACTTTGAGAAAATTTTAACTAATGAAAATCTGTTTTTAGAGCACGTTACACGCCCATTTTTGATTAAGGTAAAGTTCAGCTAGAATACCTAATCTTCTGATATATCTATTTTAGAAGAAAATTTTGTTTGCCAAAGGAGTAAATCACAAGTCAAGAAATATACTAATTTATGAAATGTACTTTTTAGAGGAAAGCTTCCATTTCGTTTGTTTATGATTATAGCAACGAAGGAGAAACTGGTGAGGCAAGAGCATTAAGGAAGAAAGTGCTGCAGGTGGAAAAAAATTCACCGTCAAAATTTGGCCAGAAAGAGTGGAATTAAGTTCCTGATTACCAGGCATTGCATCAATATCCTGGGTTAGATCCAAAATTTTTCGCAGTGCCTCATGCTTTCGTGTGAACCTAGTGATCTTTCCTTCGGGTAGGGAAGTTAAGCTGGGCTCAGAAAAGCGGTTCGCGGACGGTCTACACAAGTTAAAAGGACCAGGAGAATAAGATGGGTGTGGCAGTATCAACAACCTTATTTCCAAGGTGTCAACCTTGCTTTCCCGACTTTTAAGGGGACTACCTTTTTGCTGCAGGAGCACTTTTCGTGACGGTACACTCTCTTCACTAACCGCCACCAATTACCTGCAAATTTCTGCAGCGTTTACACCCTCCACCTACAGAAATCACATCGTCCAGCTCTGTCCTTGATGCTCACATTCCATGTTGCCCACTCACGTAATGACAGTAGTTGGAAAGATGTACTATACTGTCCAGATACTCCACTTTTAGTGATCGTCTTGTCACCAAAAGTACTACATACAGAGTGTCAATTATTGAACTATACGAAAAAAACGTAAATTAGTTACAAACTACGGCTTGCATACATTTTATTCAACATGTATACCTCACTACAGATATTCGGATTTAGGTTATGACACGTTTGATATTCCTGCCATCATTGGCGATGATGCGGCACAGACGAATGGCGAAATTCTGCATGACCTGCTGAAGTGTCGGAACACTGATGCTGTCGATAACCTCTGAATGGCTGTTTTCAGCTCAGGAATAGTTTTGAGGTTATTGCTGTACACGCTTTCCTTAATGAAGCCCCACAGAAAAGGAGTCGCATCTGTTCGGATCCGGAAAGTTTGCCGGCCGAAGTGGCCGCGCGGTTCTGGCGCTGCAGTCTGGAGCCGCGAGACCGCTACGGTCGCAGGTTCGAATCCTGCCTCGGGCATGGATGTGTGTGATGTCCTTAGGTTAGTTAGGTTTAACTAGTTCTAAGTTCTAGGGGACTAATGACCTCAGCAGTTGAGTCCCATAGTGCTCAGAGCCATTTGAACCATTTTTTTGAACCGGAAAGTTTGGCGGCCAATAGAGGTCCATGCCAATGGCCTCTGGCAACCCCAGAACCAGAATGCGGTCCCCAAAGTGCTCCTCCAGGACATCAAACACTCTCCTTATAACGCTACCTCTACTATTGTAATTTAGTATGCTTTTACCTAAATAACAGAAAACCCTGTCTCTATGTTGCCTGGGATACTATACCCCAACAGAACAAATAGTCCTGTCAAGGGAAAAGCCACGTATAACCCTCTCACTAAAATTTAGTTCAGTTTCCAAATAAAGTACCCCATGGGAGGATAGTTCTGTTAATAGGAAAATCTAATCAACAGCGTTACCCTTTTTAAAGGATTTGACTGTGTGTTGTTTCTAATGGAAAAGTAAATCAGACTATTCAATATCTTACCCAGCGGTTAGAAAGAAACGCAGTTTGAATAGTATTATACTGAAGCTAGGACAACTCAGTTCGAAGTTCATTTAGTGGTTTAAAATATATACTAACGTTTGTCAGCGTATCCAGGCAATGAAACAATGAAGTTTTGGAAAAGCAGAGGTGGGAATATCGCCTATTTTCTTGTTACTGTTTAATTTGGTTCTTCAAGTAAATATTACTCCGCTTAAACAATATTCGACTGCACCCTTATACAGTAGGTTTTTAAAAGAGAAAAAGCCCAGTACATAACTTCAAGGAAGCTAAAAAAATAGGACGGGGGGGGAGGGGGGGGGGGAGGAGGGAATCTTTAGAAAAGCACTTTCCATAATCAACAAACTTCAAACTTAAATACTAAAATACTTATGTACTGGAGCACACACTTTTTATACTGAACATTTCACTTCGAGAAAACCTCTTTGTTAGTGGAATTTACTTTCAAAAGCTATTATTCTTTGAGCTAACTATGTATAGACATTTAACAGATTTTAGTAACTTGACTACACTCTGATTGAATTTTACGTCAGCAAATTTTTACTACAATACTTTGCAATAGTTAAGAAAACACAAAAACAATTTAAATGGTGCCTCTTTATATTAACTTGGCACTTCTGTAAAACAGCATACACGGATTAATCAAACACCAGTAACTCTAAGTTATCTAATGGTCTGAGACTCTGCATAGCATCTCTGTTAGTACTGTTGGCCACTTTAGCCCTTTGACAAACATCACATGACTTTAAACGTTCTGTAGCCTCTTTTAAAGCATTACTTCCAATTTTGACAACACTTGCAATTTTCTCAAGGCACTTTTCTGCCCCACAATGTCCATACGCCAAATGAAAGTAATCAATTAATTCTATTTCAAACTGTGATGGCCAACAGACTTGCCATCCATAACTGGTTTTCCCTTTTCTAATAAACAATATCCCTTTAAATAATTTGTAAAATTTTGGTATCTGTGGACAATTATTACTGTCAAATTTGACCTTCACTGATTTCCACACTTATCTTCGTTTTGGAATCTTCTAATATTTTTACATATATTGGCTATTCTTTTACTACCAGTATAATATTTTAAAAGTTCCATCCTCATTGTTTTGTTTCTCCCGCAATAAGTCTTTGTCTACCGTTACGTCTTTCCATGAAATGGCATTCGTCTCTTTACATTCTAAGTCAGGTGGTTCTTTCTTCTTTTCGATCGCAAAATCCTTCACGATCCTTCGTTGTTGCTGTTTACCAATCATTTCGTGTGGTGGTTCCTTTTCCTTAGGATCCGTTTATCTTCCTGATCCTGTTGTGACATTACTGCTTCTTCACAAGTCTCGTCACCTACAGATTTTTTCCTCTTGACTAACTTATTTTTCCTGTTTACTGTCCAGTTTCGGCAACTTTTCACACGAAATATCCTCATTCTCTGGTATTCTCATTTCTATCAGACAGAGTTTTTCAGTATGCCTTGTCTCCACGGATTCTGAACCACTAGAGGTCCATGCCAATGGCCTCTGGCAACCCCAGAACCAGAATGCGGTCTCCAAAGTGCTCCTCCAGGATATTTCTTCATTTTCATTTAAGTTGGCATCTTCGCTATCACTATCATATTCCAACACGAACATCCTTCTCAATTTCTATGAGAACTCTAGATCGTCACTAGTCTCGTAATTCATGCATTTCTGGATTTGTTCTATAGTAACGAGTTCCTCTTGGGTGTCTTTTGTAGCAGGCAGATTGTTTTCCTCAGTTGGTAATTCGTCTTCATCAGAACCGCCTTCCTTATCTTCCTTGACATCATCAGCTTGCACTTCATAAACATTACAATCTTTGTGGATTTCTGTAAATCGCACAAATTCGTTTGCTTCAGATCAGGCTTATATATGACAGAAACATTATCCGCAGATTCGTTGTCACGGAATGATTCTTCCGCAAAGTGTAAATCTGCATCTCCTACTTCGCGTCTACTTAACGACCGCTTCATTTTCCCTAACATTAGTGACACGCGTCCTGTGCTCGGAGCTTTTTGATTTAATTGTATTGACAGCTCACGTACTCTGTGCAGCTCCAGATAATAAACCTTTCTCCTTTACCTCTTTTCCTGTCGTAGTAACGCTATCTTCCTTTTCGTTACACTCCTTTATACCATCACAGATTACTCATCTGTATAAGTCAACTATCAATTCCAACTCTCCTCCATCTCAGTTATTGCGCATTGTCTATCCGTAGCCTCTGAATTGGTTACAGCGGGCGATGCCCCTACTGGCTTACTCACAGCTTCAGCTGATTGCACTGTGACGTCACTCTCCGTCTGCACTGCTATAGAATTAATTCTCGCTACGATGGTCCGCAGAAGTGGTTAGTTAGCGCACGAAATGCGTTCGTTGCTAGCCAACTGTGATTGACCTGCAGTACCATCTGTCGCAGCAGGCTATAGTGCCCGGCCTCTCATCTGCAACATACTGCAGCGTATCGAAACTTCTCTGTCTATGTCGAGAATATGTCTTGCGTTTGGGCCTCCTGGATCTTATTCCCGTGTCCTCCAACCCTCAACGTTCGCGTTATTTAGTTTAACTCCTCTCTATGGGAGTTATTTCACGGCCTATGTCATCTTCCGTGATCTTCCTCTTTGAACAGTATTAACATGAAACTGGTTATCGTTCTGCTTATCAATGCAGTTATTTCTATCGTTTCCTCCTTTCTGGTGGTTATTATTCTGACGAAAGTTGTTTTCTCGCCAGTGGTCTTCTTCAATCACTTTTTCTAAATACGCAAAAAAAAGTACGATGGTTACTGCCTACATATCTTTTGGAATCTTCTGGTAATTTCTTCCAGAGTTCCCATATGATCACGGAATCACTCCTTTGATTCCTTAAGTGAGCCAATCTCCTATACCATGACTCACAAAATTCTTTCATGTTCATTCAGCCTTTACGTTCAGGTATTCTCACTATTATAAACTGACGCCAGAGGCTATTTTGTATCTGGTCGGACCAATACTCGTCCAAGAATTTCGGTCTAAATTCACTGAATGTCATTGCTTCAGTACATAAGTTAATTGCCCATCGTATAGCATCTCCTGCTAAACCACTAATTACGATATTTGTTTTTTCCTGATCTTTGATATTTTCAGGAAATAGCCTTTCGCAATTCTTAACAAGATCCACAGGGGATAATCCACTGTGTTTTCAGTAAGGGTCGAATTTTTCTTCGCCCTCTATTACCATATAAATTGGTGTTCTGTTTACCACATAAGGGCCATTACACATAATCTTTCTTTCTAGGTTACTAACTTTTTCTTGTATACTGGAAGTGTTATTGCAACACTTTTCTTCGCAATGCTCTACTTTCCTTTCTAGGTGTTTCTCAGTATTTTGAACAGTCATTCTCAGTTGAGAAACCTGTTCTTTGCTCGCTTTCGTTGTTGCTCTCTTAACATCGGTACACTTTTCCTCAACCTTTGACTCCACCATAGGTTCTACCTGTTCCTGTATGTTCTCTACTTTGGTTTCAAACCTGTCATTAATGTCCACAATTTCTGCCTGTATATTACTAGTAGTTTCACCTAAATCTTTCACATTTTCCTTCTACATCTACATCTGCATACATACTCCGCAAGCCACCTGTCGGTGTGTGGCGGAGGGTACATTGAGTACCTCTATCGGTTCTCCCTTCTATTCCAGTCTAGTATTGTTCGTGGAAAGAAGGATTGTCGGTATGCCTCTGTGTGGGCTCTAATCGCTCTGATTTTATCCTCATGGTCTCTTCGCGAGATATACGTAGGAGGGATCAATATATTGCATGACTCTTCAGTGAAGATATGTTCTCGAAACTTCAACAAAAGCCCGTTTCGAGCTACTGAGCGTCTCTCCTGCAGAGTCTTCCACTGGAGTTTTATCTATCATCTCCGTAACGCTTTCGCGATTACTAAATGATCTTGTAACGAAGCGCGCTGCTCTCCGTTGGATCTTCTCTATCTCATCTATAATCCCTATCTGGTACGGATCCCACACTGCTGAGCATATTCAAGCAGTGGGCGAACAAGCGTACTGTAACCTACTTCCTTTGTTTTCGGATTGCATTTCCTTAGGATTCTTCCAATGAATCTCAGTCTGGCATCTGCTTTATCGACGATCAACTTTATATGATCATTCCATTTTAAATCACTCCTAATGCGTACTCCCAGATAATTTATGGAATTAACTGCTTCCAGTTGCTGATCTGCTATATTGTAGCTAAATGATACGGGATCTTTCTTCCTAAGTATTCGCAGCACATTACACTTGTCTACATTGAGATTCAATTGCCATTTCCTGCACCATGCGTCAATTCGCTGTAGATGCTCCTGCATTTCAGTACAATTTTCCATTGTTACAACCTCTTGATATACCACAGCATCATCCGCAAAAAGCGTCAGTGAACTTCCGATGTCATCCACAAGGTCATTTATGTATGTTGTGAATAGCAACGGTCCTACGACACTCCCCTGCGGCACACCTGAAATCACTCTTACTTCGGAAGACTTCTCTCCATTGAGAATGACATGGTGCCTTCTGTTATCTAGGAACTCTTCAATCCAATCACACAATTGGTCTGATAGCCTATATGCTCTTACTTTGTTCGTTAAACGACTCTGGGGAACTGTATCGAACGCCTTGCGGAAGTAAAGAACCATGGCATCTACCTGTGAACCCGTGTCTATGGCCCTCTGAGTCTCGTGGACGAATAGCGAAAGCTGGGTTTCATACGATCGTCTTTTTCGAAATCCATGCTGATTCCTACTGAGTAGATTTCTAGTCTCCAGAAAAGTCATTATACTCGAACATAATACGTGTTTCAAATTCAACAACTGATAGACATTAGATATTCTGCACATCTGTTCGACGTCCCTTCTTGAAAGCGGGGATGACCTGTGCCCTTTTCCAATCCTTTGGAACGCCACGCTCTTCTAGTGACCTACGGTACACCGCTGCAAGAAGGGGGGCAAGTTTCTTCGCGTACTCTGTGTAAAATCGAACTGGTATCCCATCAGGTCCAGCAGCCTTTCCTCTTTTGAGCGATTTTAATTGTTTCTCTATCCCTCTGTCGTCTATTTCGATATCTACCATTTTGTCATCTGTGCGACAATCTAGAGAAGGAACTACAGTGCAGTCTTCCTCCGTGAAACAGCTTTGGAAAATGGCATTTAGTATTTCGGCCTTCAGTCTGTCATCCTCTGTTTCAGTACCATTTTGGTCACAGAGTGTCTGGACATTTTGTTTTGATCCACCTACCGCTTTGACATAAGACCAAAATTTCTTAGGATTTTCTGCCAAGTCAGTACATAGAACTTTACTTTCGAATTCATTGAACGCCTCTCGCATAGCCCTTCTCACACTGCATTTCGCTTCGCGTAATTTTTGTTTGTCTGCAAGGCTTTGGCTATGTTTATGTTTGCTGTGAAGTTCCCTTTGCTTCCGCAGCAGTTTTCTAACTCGGTTGTTGTACCACGGTGGCTCTTTTCCATCTCTTACGATCTTGCTTGGCAGATACTCATCCAACACATATTGTCCGATGGTTTTGAACTTTGTCCACTGATCCTCAACACTATCTGTACTTGAGACAAAACTTTTGTGTTGAGCCATCAGGTACTCTGAAATCTGCTTTTTGTCACTTTTGCTAAACAGAAAAATCTTCCTACTTTTTTTAATATTTTAACTTACGGCTTAAATCATCGATGCAGTAACCGCTTTATGATCGCTGATTCCCTGTTCTGCGTTAACTGTTTCAAATAGTTCGAGTCTGTTTGTCACCAGAAGGTCTAATATGTTATCGCCACGAGTCGGTTCTCTGTTTAACTGCTCAAGGTAGTTTTCAGATAAAGCACTTAAAAAAATTTCGCTGGATTCTTTGTCCCTGCCACCCGTTATGAACGTTTGAGTCGCCCAGTCTATATCCGGCAAATTAAAATCTCCACCCAGAACTATAACATGGTGGGGAAATCTACTCGAAATATTTTCCAAATTATCCTTCAGGTGCTCAGCCACAACAGCTGCTGAGCCAGGGAGCCTATAGAGACATCCAATTACCATGTCTGAGCCTGCTTTAACCGTGACCTTCACCCAAATTATTTCACATTTCGGATCTCCGTCAATTTCCTTCGATACTATTGCAGTTCTTATCGCTATAAACACGCCTCCCCCTTCACTGTCCAGCCTGTCTCTGCGGTATACATTCCAATCTGAGTTTAGAATTTCATTGCTGTTTACATCTGGTTTCAGCCAACTGTCTGTCCCTAGTACTATGTGGGCATTGTGACCGTTTATTAATGAGAGCAGTTCTGGGACCTTTCTATAGACGCTCCTGCAGTTCGCTATTAGCAGATTAATATTGTTATTCCCTGTTGCATTTTGCCTACTCCTACCTTGCCGCGTCTCAGGAGGCGTCTTGTCGGGCATAGGGAGGGAATTCTCTAACCTAAAAACCCACATGTGCTCTCCACACGTACTACGCTACCCTTGTAGCCGCTTCCTGCGTGTAGTGCACGCCTGATCTATTCAGGGGGGCCCTACATTTCTCCACCCGATAGCGGAGGTCGAGAACGTTGCACCCCAGATCTCCGCAGAATCGTCTGAGCCTCTGGTTTAAGCCTTCCACTCGGCTCCAAACCAGAGGACCGCGATGTTAATAAGTTCCTCAGTCAGAAAATCTATTTTATTATTAACTTTCTCTGTCTTTTGGTTATTCCTTTCCATCTGTTCACTCTGTTTCTTAAGTTTTTCGTTTATACTGACAGTGTTTTTAGACTGTGTTTCCATTTTTTCAGATACACTTTTAGTAACCATAGCCTGTTCCTGACTAATTTTATTCTGACTTTCAAGTTTTTCATTTTGAGCCTGCAAGTTCTTGTTTTGTTGTAGCATTTGTTTGGTTAGAATTGAAGTGTCCTTGTTTTGTGCTATCAGCTGTGTATGCATATTTTGTACTAATACACAAAAATCAATCCGTTGTTGTTCACATTGTTGAATATTGTCTAACCCCTTGTCTTCCTCCTCTGAATCACTTCTTTCTTAATCTGAGATGGGCTTAACAGCATAGAAATCTCATTCCCCAAATCAATATTTTCTACCTGCTTTTCCATCAATAAAATCGATTACTCTTTGTCCTGCTCCTGATCACTGTTTACAGATGTGTCATCACTCTTATCCTCCTGCTTTAGTTTTCTATAGTGCATATACTTATCTGTATCTATTTTTAATAATTGCTTAAACCACATATATAACAATTTATACTGCTTTACAAATTCGTGCACCTTATACGTTTATACTTTTTCCAAAAGAATCCTACCTATCTGTAAAATGTATAACTGTGCTTAACTACTTATGGATTCTTAACTGCTGTAAAAGATCCCGCCACCAGGCGGCACGTATAACCCTACCACTACTATTGTAATTTAGTATGCTTGTACCTAAATGATATAAAACCCTGTCTCTTTGTTGCCCCGTATACTATACCCCAACAGAACCAATAGTCATCACGGGAAAAGCCACTATAACCTTCTCAATAAAATTTAGTTTTAGTTTCCAAATAAAGTACCCTATGGGAGGATAGTCCTGTTAATGGGAAAAGCTAATCAATAGAGTTACCCTTTTTACAGGATTTGACAGTGTGCTGTGTCTAATGGAAAAGTAAAACAGACTATTCAATTCTTTTCCTAATATCTTACCCAGCAGTTATAAAGAAAAGCAGTGTGATGAGTATTACATTGAAGGTAGGACAACTCAGTTCGAAGGTCATTTAGTGTTTTAAAATATGTACTAACGGTTGCCAGCCTATCCAGGCAATGAAACAGTGAAGTACTGGAAAAGCAGAAGTATGATTTTAGCCTATTTTCTTGCTACTGTTTAATCTGGTTCTTCAAATAATTATTACTCCACTTAAACAATATTGGACTACACCCTTATACATTGCGATTTTAAAAGAGAAAAAGCCCAGTAGATAACTTCAAGGAAGCTAAAAAAGTTTGGACAGGAGGAGCCTATAGAAAAGCACTTTCCATAATTAACAAACTTAAATGCTGAAATACTTATATAATAAAGCACACACTTTTTATACTGAACATTTCACTTCAAGAAAAGCTGTTTATTTCTGGAATTTACATTCAAAAGCTATTATTCTTTGAACTAACTCTGTATAGACATTAAACAGATTCTAGTAACTTGGCTAAACTTTGATTGAATTTTACATAAGCAAAATTTTACTATAACACTTTGCAATAGTTAAAAAAACACAAAAATAATTTAAATGGTGCCTCCTTATATTAACTTGGCACAGCAACAAGGCGCGTGCTGCACAGCTGCCGACGCCTGTCCATGTGTGGATGATACATTGCGGAAAAGTCTCAGGTTTATAGTTTCATACGTAAAACATACGTAAATAGATTAAGGAAAGGCAAACCTACACTTCTAGCATTTGTAGACTTAGAGAAAGATTTTGACAATGTTGACTGGAATACTCTCTTTCAAATTCTAAAGGTGGCAGGGGTAAAATACAGGGAGCGAAAGGCTATTTGCAATTTGTACAGAAACCAGATGGCAGTTATAAGAGTCGAGGGGCATAAAAGGGAAGCAGCGGTTGGGAAGGGAGTGAGACAGGGTTGTAGCCCGTCCCCGTTGTTATTCAATCTGTATATTGAGCAAGCAGTAAAGGAAACAAAGGAAAAGTTCGGAGTAGGTATTAAAATCCATGGAGAAGAAATAAAAACTTTGAGTTTCGCCGATGACATTGTAATTCTGTCAGAGACAGCAAAGGACTTGGAAGAGCAGTTGAACGGAATGGACCGTGTCTTGAAAGGAGGGTTTAAGATGAACATCAACAAAAGCAAAACGAGGATAGTGGAATGTAGTCGAATTAAGTCGGGTGATGCTGAGGAAATTAGATTAGGAAATGAGACACTTAAAGTAGTAAAGGAGTTTTGCTATTTGGGGAGCAAAATAACTGATGATGGTCGAAGCAGAGAGGATTTAAAATGTAGACTGGCAATGGCAAGGAAAGCGTTTCTGAAGAAGAGAAATTTGTTAACATCGAGTATAGATTTAAGTGTCAGGAAGTCATTTCTGAAAGTATTCGTATGGAGTGTAGCCATGTATGGAAGTGAAACATGGACAATAAATAGTTTGGAAAAGAAGATAATAGAAGCTTTTGAAATATGGTGCTACAGAAGAATGCTAAAGATTAGATGGGTAGATCACATAACTAATGAGGAGGTATTGAATAGAATTGGGGAGAAGAGGAATTTGTGGCACAACTTGACAAGAAGAAGGGACCGATTGGTAGGACATGTTCTGAGGCATCAAGGGATCACAAATTTAGCATTGGAGGGCAGCGTGGAGGGTAAAAATCGTAGAGGGAGACCAAGAGATGAATACACTAAACAGATTCAGAAGGATGTAGGTTGCAGTAAGTACTGGGAGATGAAGAAGCTTGCACAGGATAGAGTAGCATGGAAAGCTGCATCAAACCAGTCTCAGGACTGAAGGCAACAACAACAACACGTAAAACATCCGAAAAGATTCACGGCATGAGCCAGTTGATATGCTGATATCACGAGTGACTTCTGTGACTGTGATCTGACAATCATTCATGATTATTTCTTTCATTTTTTCCACAATTTAATCGGTTGAGGATGGGCTGTGACGTCCAAGGCACTTGTCATCTTCAACGTCTTCACCGCCTTCTTCTAAACTTTTATACGATCCGTAATCCCTCATTTACTCATAGGACTCTCACCAAAATCAATATTTAACAGTTCTAAAACATTTCTGTGGTGGATTCCGTTCTTATAGCAAATTTAACACCTATTTTCTGATCTCTCTTACAGAAAAGAAATAATCGCCGATACTACTAAAATTCACAACCTATACAAAATAGTTACGTGTTTGCACCTATTACTGTCCTTCAAAGTAGCTACCAGCGTTGTGTAGAACCTGTTTCCAGCCATGTGGAAGGCGTATTATACCTTTAGCAGAGACTGTTCTGTTGATGGTGCGAATGAAGCGGTCTACTGCCTGCCGAATCTCTAGAACAGATCTGAAGCGAATGCCACGACGTGGTTCCTTCATCTTCGGAATCAAATCAAAGTCACAAGGACTTAAGTCCGGGTAGTATGGTGGATGGTGCAGTACTTCCCAGTCCCATCGACCGAACAGAGCAGCCACAGCTTGCTCTGTATGCGGCCACACATTGTCGTGCAGATTGATGGTTGGGTTGCGCCGAAAGTGTCACCACTTCTTTCGCAAAGCTGGTCGTAGGTGATGCACCAAAAACGAACTGTAATACTGTGCACTGACTGTCTGCTGTGGAGGAAGGTAATGCGTTAGGATAACACCATCACGGTCGTACACGAGAATCACCATAACTTTAGACCGCTCCATTCGCACCATCAACAGAACAGGCTCTGCTAACGGTATACTACGCCTTCCACATCGCTGGCAACGGGTTCTACACAACGCTGGTGACTACTTTGGAGGACAGTAACAGATGCGAACATGTAACTTTTGTGTCGGTTGTGAAAAATAGTTGCCACTATTTAAGTTCCATACCTCGTACATTTAATCCTTTTGAAAGCTGACCACACGCTAAATATCCCATGTGCTAACACTGTACTGAAACTTTTCAGACGTGTTTACCTACATCATAACCAATCGGACCTGTAAAACATGTGAAATTGGAAAAGTTCCTTATTTTTTTAATACACCTCGAATATCTTCGACCATCGCTAGTACCCCAAAAGACAGCCTTCATCAGTAAATTATACACAAGTAAAGAAAATCACGGTCCCACTAAACCCTTCTGCGAAAAGAGTTATTTTTAATAATGAAAGCAGGTTTACTGTCTGTAGATCCGATGGGAGGCACAATCTGACGTAAAAGAAGTCTTGCGATACCTCATAACTCGTGTCGGACCTTCTTTCGTCCAGCGTAGCGCAGCAACTGTAAGTGGCGTGGGAGTCTCCTGCAGAAATAATGAGCCATGCTGTCTCTATAGCCGTCCATAATTGAGAAAGTGTTGCCTGTGCAGGAATTTGTGCGCGAACTCTCGATTATATCCCATAAATGTTCGATGGGATCCATGTCGGCCGATGTAGGTGGCCAACCCATCCTCTCGAACTGTCCAGAATGTTTTTCAAACCAACAGAGAACACCTGTGTCCCAGTGACATGGCGCATTACCATCCATAAACGTTCCATCGTTGCATGGTAACATGGCGTCCATGAATGGTCTCCTAGTAGCCGAACTTCCTGACCAGTCCATTCCATGTAAACACAGCCCACGCCATTATGGAGCAACCGCCAGATTGCACAGAGCCGTGTTGACAACTTGGGTCCATAGTTTCGTTGGGTCTGCCAGCACACTCGAATCCTACCAGCAGTTCCTACCAACCGAAATCGGAACTCATCTGACTGGGTCACTGTTTTCGAGTCGTCTAGGATCCAACCGATATGGTCACGAGCCCACGAGACGCGCTGTAGGCGTTGTACCATTGGCAAAGCACTCCCAACGATCGACTGCTGCCATAGCCCAACTCGAAGGCGCGAGAAAAAATTAAGTTTGGATTGGCAACAAACAATGTAAGGTGGCTTTTTTGTAATGTTCATTGTTTAGGACTCTCACCTGGGCAAAGTTGTATTCTGTAGCATTTCTGTCTGTTGTACTGTCGCGAACAGAAAGCTGGACGACACGTCGTCGCCACGTCAAAAGAGGAGGTTCGGCAGACGCTTCGGGTTGTGTGGGGAAGGAGACCAGACAGCGAGGTCATCGGTCTCATCGGATTAGGGAAGCATGGGAAGGAAGCCGGCCGTGCCCTTTCAAAGGAACCATCCCAACATTTACCTGGAGCGATTTAGGGAAATCACGGAAAACCTAAATCAGGATGGCCGGACGCGGGATTGAACCGTCGTCCTCCCGAATGCGAGTGCAGTGTCTAACCACTGCGCCACCTCGCTCGGTGGGTAGATGCTGCTGTGCATGTCTACCACCAGACGGAGCAGCGATATACGAATGTTTGTTCAGCAAACCCGCTTTCTATTTATGGCAGTACCTATTGTATTTTATTTGTGCGATCCCCATTAGGAATGATTAGGAAGGAGGATCGGTAGATGCGATGTACATATACAGAGGAACTAATGAGTACAAGTTCAGAAAAACTGGACGAGGTATTCAAGAGAAAGGGCTTTACAAATTGAACAAGCCTATAATGTGTTGGCCCAACTCTGGTTCTGTTATTCGTCTTGACACCGATTGACAGAGGTACTGAATGTCCTCCAGAGGGATATCGTGCCAAATTATGTCCAACTGGCGCGTTAGATGGTCAAAATCCCGAATTACGTTCCCTGCCCATAATGTTCTCAAGGTCATCAACTGGGGAGAGATCTGGCGAACTTGCTGGCCAAGGTAAGGTGTGGCAAGCACCAAGACAAGCGGTAAAAACTCTCGTCTTGTGCGGGCGGGAATTATCTTGCTGAAATGTAAGCTCAGGATAGATTGGCACGAAGGGTAAAAAAAAAGTTGCGTAGAATATCGTCGACGTACCGCTGTACTGTAACGGTGCTGCAGATGACAACCAAAGGCGTCCTGCTATGAAAAGAAATGACATCCCCGACGATTACCACGGGTTGTCGGGCCGTGTGGCTGGCGATAATCAGGTTGGTATCCCACTGCTGTCTGAAGTGTCTCCAAAAACGCCTTCGGCCTGGAATCTCATTGACTAGAGCAGAAATATCTTTAGTGATGACTCCCGTTTCTAACTGAGCCACGATTACCAGCGAAGATGTGCCTGGAGACGGCCTGGACGGCAGATGGATACCAACCTGACTCTCGACCGCGATAAGGGCCGACAAGCAGAATTTATGGTGTGGGCTGCCATTTCTTTGGACAGCAGGATCCCTTTGCTTGTCATCTGCGGCACCCTTACAGCACAGTGGTACGACGTCGATATTCTACGCCTCGTTTTGGTGCCCATGATGCCAAGTCATCTTGGGCTTACATTCCAGCAAGATAATGCCTGCTTGCATACGGCGAGAGTTTCTACTGTTTGTCTTCGTGCTTCCCAAATCTTACCTTGGCCAGCAAGGTAGCCGGATCTCTCAGTAATTGAGGAAGTTTGGAACATTGTGGACAAGGCCCTCAAGCTAGCTCGGGATTTTGACTACCTAACGCGCCAATTAGTCATAATTTGGCACTGTATCCCCCAGGAGGACATCCAACAACTCTATAAATCACCACCAAGCCGAATACCAGCTAATATAAAGGTGAGATGTGGACCAACACATCACCGACTTGCTCAATTTCTGAAGTTCTTTCTCTTGAATATATTATCCAATTTTTCTGAAACTGTAATTATTTTTCTGTCACTTCTACTGATTTCCGTTTCAGACGGACAATTCCTACGTGATTCGTCTTTTTTTTTTTTAAGTGTGCGTAACACTGTAATTCTATGTCACATATGTAGTATACATGTAGAATAAATGTTTATTATTGTAATTAAATATTGTGGAAGAATATTTAATTGAATTTTTAAATGATTTCTAAATGTCCTGAGAATATATTGTACCCGTTTATGTTTTGGAAAGAACATCGACTGCCATTCAGACGAATAAAAACGGGAAGATATGAAGAGTGACATGGGAAAAACAAGAGGCGGGGTAGTCCCACTGTTGCAAAAAGGACGTAGGGAGGCAAAAGGAAAAGACGTGCGGGTGTGTGGTCGGAAAGAGGCTGGCGTTGAGGTAATACGATAGATCACGGACAAGTTTGGTGCAACACAATGGATGAAATAAGAATTGTAGCCTATCCCCGATATATTCAATCTGTATATGGAACATACAGTAAAGGAAATCAAGGAAAAATTTAGAGTAGGGAGTAAAGTTGAGGGAGAAAAATAAAAACTTAAACGTTTGCGGATGAAATTGTGATTCTGCCAGAGATCGCAAATGACATGGAAGAGCAGATGAACGGAATGAACAGCGTCTTGAAAGGAGGATATAAGATGAGCATCAACAAAAGCAGAATGAAAAGTAGTGTAATTAAATCAGGTGATGATGAGGGATTAGACTAGGAAACGAGACAAAGTAGTAGACGAGTTTTGCTATTTGCGCAGAAAAATAACTGATGATAGCCGTAGTAGAGAGAATATAAAATGTAGAATGGCAATGACAAGAAAAGCATTTAAGAAGAAGAGCAGTTTGTTAACATCGAATATAAATTTAAGTGTTAGGAGGTCTTACCTGTAGTATTTGTCTGGAGTGTAGCCTGCATGGAAGTGAAATATGGACGATAAACATTTTAAGTAAAAAGAGAGTAGAAGCTTTCGAAATGATGTGCTACAGAAGAATATTTAAGATTAGATGGGTAGATCACGTAACTAATGAGGATGTACTGAACAGAATTTGGGAGAAAAGAAATTTGTGGCACAGCTTGACCAAATGAAGGGGTCGGTTGATAGGACACATTTTGAGGCATCAAGAGATCACCAATTTGGCACTAGAGGAACGTGTGGGGGGTAAAAATCGTAGAGGCAGACCAAGAGATGAATACAGTAAGCAGATTCAGAAGGATGTATATTCGGAGATGAAGAGGCTCGCACAGGATATAGGAGGATGGAGAGCTGCGTCAAACCAGTCTTCGGACTGAAGACCACAATAACAAGAACAACAACACAACCTCCGATGGTCTTTATTTGTGTGGCAAAGACTCACAGAGCTGTACACATGGCTCCATAATACACACATAAAAAAAAGTGTTGCATCACCTCGATTGAGAGTTTCGGAACCTATACAGAAAATTGGAACAGACATCAACATAAACATCATTTCCGCCCTTTTTTGGTCATGAAAACCACACATTGCATGTTGTATCACCATACAGCGAGACCTTCAGAGGTGGTGGTCCAGATTACCATATTCACCGGTACCTCTAATACCCAGTAGCACGTCCTCTTGCAATGACTCATGCCTGTATTCGTCGTGGCACACCATCCACAAGTTCATCAAGGCACTGTTGTTCCAGAGTGTCCCACTCCCCAACGGCGTTTCGACGTAGATCGCTCAGAGTGCTTGGTGGGTCACGTCCTCCATAAACAGCCCTTTTCAGCCATCCCAGGCATGTTCGATAGGGTTCGTGTCTGGAGAACATGCTGGCCAGTCTAGTCGATCGATGACGTTATCCTGAAGGAAGTCACTCACAAGATGTGCACGATGGATGCACGAATTGTCATCCACGAAGACGAATGGCTCACCAGTATGCTGCCGATATGGTTGCACTATCGGCCGGAGGATGGCATTCACGTATCGTACAGCCGTTATGGCGTCTTCCACGACCACCAGCGGCGTACGTCGGCCCTACATAATGCTACCCCGAAACAGAAGGAAATCTCTCCACCTTGCTGCACTCGCTGGACAGTGTGTCTAAGGCGTTCAGCCTGGCAGGGTTGCCACCAAACTCGTCTGAAACGATTGTCTGGTTGAAGGCATATGCGACATTCATCGGTGCAGAGAACGTGATGCCAATTCTGAACGGTCCATTCGGCACATTGCTGGGCTCATCTGTACCGCGCTGCGTGGTGTCGTGGTTGCAAAGACGGACCTCGCCATGGACGACAGGCGTGAAGTTGCGTATCATGCAGCCTACTGCGCCCAGTTTGAGTCGTAACACGACGTCGTTTGACTCCACGAAAAGCAGTATTCAACATCGTGGCGTTGCTGTCAGGGTTCCTCCGAGCCGTAATCCGTAGATAGCAGTCATCCATTGCAGTAGTAGCGCTTGGGCGGCCTGAGCGAGGCATGCCATCGACAGTTGCTGTCTCTCTGTATCTCCTCCATGTCCGCACAACATCGCTTTGGTTCACTCCGCGACGCCTGGACACTTCCCTTGTTGAGAGCCCTTCCTGGCACAAAGTAACAATGCGGACGCGATTGAACCGCGGTATTGACCATCTAGGCATGGTTGAATTACAGACGACACGAGCCGTGTACCTCCTTTTTGGTGGAATGACTGGAACTGATCGGCTGTCGGACCCCCCTCCGTCTAGCAGGCGCTGCTCATGGATGGCTGTTTACATCTTGGGCGGGTTTGGTGACATCTCTGAACAGTGAAAGGGACTGTGTTCAAAATGGTTCAAATGGCTCTGAGCACTATGGGACTTAACTTCTGAGGTCATCAGTCCCCTAGAACTTAGAACTACTTAAACCTAACTAACCTTAGGACATCACATACATCCATGCCCGGGGCAGGATTCGAACCTGCGACCGTAGCGGTCGCGCGGTTCCAGACTGTAGCGCCTAGAACCGCTCGGCCACCCCGGCCGGCGAAAGGGACTGTGTCTGTCATACAATATCCACAGTCAACGTCTATCTTCAGGAGTTCTGGGAGCCTTGGTGATGCAAAACTGTTTTTGATGTGTGTATCTTACTAAATTTTGAACTGGAAACAAGAGCCTGAATTCGGTGAAAAGTGCTACTGTGAGATGGATGTGGGAAGGGGGTGCACGACGTTAACAAAGATTTTCGCCTCGCCACAAGATTTCAGCCTCATTGAGAACTGTAAGAACAAATGGCATTATGAACCTGACTATATTGGATGTGAAAGTTCAGTTACGTGTGCGTAGGCTGTGATTGATCTTATTCATGTTACCTGCATTGGGCTCCTTTTTCATATACTGTTGAGGAACCTTAGTGTCATGGCAGTGAGAAATACCTGAGAATGAACTAAAATTAATGAGAAGTAATTTTCATTTAATATTCATGAAATCTGTCGAAGCTAATTTTCAGTAAGGTATGAGCCAGAAATTAATTTTTTTGATTAATACTTGGCAGTGAATACCTTAAGTTCAGTTTCAAAACAGAGTCTTAAAGGTTATTAAGTTTTATCAAAGATAGACTCTGGAACTACATTAGCATTAGTGTCATATACTCGTTTTTATTCGATGGTAATCCTTGCACGTGTATGTGCTGCGATGTATCAACGTTGTGAATGTTATGTTCCAGTTACACATCCAGGGTACTATTAGGGAATACAATGATAAAGGATAAGTATTTTGAAAAAGTGATCGTTGCTGTGAGGACGCGGTAGAATGTTTTTCATTACTAGCGCAAAATTGATGGATCAAATCACAAAATTGATGGTTACGAAGATTCCAGTAAGACACTGGTCTTTCTGTTTATGTTCAGCATTATTACAAAAGAATCATTAAATACAAACTGAAAGCTTGTAAAATAATGCTAAGTAGCCAAGCAGTGAATATTAGAATATGTTGAAATTGAAATGGCAAGCGCTCACATTATTGCCATAATTTACGTAACTGAAGTTGCATAACCATTAAGCCGCACCACTCTCGCATTTTATCGCATACGTAACTGTACTACGGATTTCATTCTTTAGTGTTGAAACTGTGGGAAACCTATGGGAACTAATTACATCGATCTTGTTTGAAAAGAATTTCCAGGCTTATTCAAGTACTCAAGTAACATGACCACAGTCAAATTCACGAAGTTGTAGTGAGATTGTACAAGTAATGACACAGGACGTATTAGTAATGCAGGCTATCCCTATGACAGCATAATTCTTTACACCTTGAACAACTTTAGTCGTCTTTTAATCCACACATTTTACAAAAAAAGTGTGTGTGTTTATGTGTACGTATTCCACACCTCCTAGACCACTGCACTGATTTTAATCTAATCTTAGATCTAATCTAATCTAACGAAAATTGGTACACATGTACCTTACTGTCAGGCAACAATAACTGCGAGGTAACAATCGCCTATCTATCAAAGAGGTGAGGGTGAAAAGGAAGCGTAGTCCGTGATGCATGAGTTTCCAGACTTCATTCAACAGTATTTGGGAATGAGAGCACTTAGTGACTTGCACCGAACTTAACACATAATTTCAAACCTTTACGAAACTTTTTTCGTTGAAACCCCTTACAAAACAATGAAAAGAACAATGTTTATCAGTTAACACAATGTTTTTGGTAGCAACTGTTACTTTACTACTTTTGTGAAACTCATGAAACTAAAAAAGCTTATGATGCCGGATATGTTCTTCTTCTGATATTTGGATTGCCATTTCATCATAAAATGCAAAAAAAAAGTAGATTTAATTATTTGCTAGTTAACAAGTCGCTCTAACTTTAAAATGTCTTTGGAACGACTTTGAAGTACATGATCTGATAAAAGAAATTTGAATATCGACATACGTAGAAACGACATTATTTTTCGGTCCCCTTAACATACACTGGACTTTATAATTCTGTTAGAGACAGCAAAGGAGTTGGAAGAGCAGTTGAACGGAATGGACAGAGTCTTGAAGGGAGGATATAAGATGAAGATCAACAAAAGCAAAACGAGGATAATGGAATGTAGTCGAATTAAGTCGGGTGATGCTGAGGGATTTAGATTAGGAAATGAGACACTTAAAGTAGTAAAGGAGTTTTGCTATTTGGGGAGCAAAATAACTGATGATGGTCGAAGCAGAGAGGATTTAAAATGTAGACTAGCAATGGCAAGGAAAGCGTTTCTGAAGAAGAGAAATTTGTTAACATCGAGTATAGATTTAAGTGTCAGGAAGTCGTTTCTGAAAGTATTTGTATGGAGTGTAGCCATGTACGGAAGTGAAACATGGACGATAAATAGTTTGGACAGGAAGAGAATAGAAGCTTTCGAAATGTGGTGCTACAGAAGAATGCTGAAGATTAGATGGGTAGATCACATAACTAATGAGGAGGTATTGCACAGAATTGGGGAGAAGAGGAGTTTGTGGCACAACTTGACTAGAACAAGGGATCGGTTGGTAGGACATGTTCTGAGGCATCAAGAGATCACAAATTTAGCGTTGGAGGGCAGTGTGGAGGGTAAAAATCGTAGAGGGAGACCAAGAGATGAACACACTAAACACATTCAGAAGGATGTAGGTTGCAGTAAGTACTGGGAGATGAAGAAACTTGCACAGGATAGGGTAGCATGGAGAGCTGCATCAAATCAGTCTCAGGATTGAAGACCACAACAACAACAACAACAAAGTAGTAAAGGAGTTTTGCTATTTGGGGAGCAAAATAACTGATGATGGTCGAAGTAGAGAGGATATAAAATGTGGACTGGCAATGGCAAGGAAAGCGTTTCTGAAGAAGAGAAATTTAACATCGAGCATAGATTTAAATGTCAGGAAGTCGTTTCTGAAAGTGTTTGTATGGAGTGTAGCCATGTATGGAAGTGAAACATGGACGATAAATAGTTTGGACAAGAAGAGAATAGAAGCCTTTGAAATGTGGTGCTACAGAAGAATGCTGAAGATTAGATGGGTAGATCACGTAACTAATGAGGAAGTATTGAATAGGATTGGGGAGAAGAGGAGTTTGTGGCACAACTTGACAAGAAGAAGGGATCGGTTGGTAGGACATGTTCTGAGGCATCAAGGGATCACCAATTTAGTATTGGAGGGCAGCGTGGAGGGTAAAAATCGTAGAGGGAGACCAAGAGATGAATACACTAAACAGATTCAGAAGGATGTAGGCTGCAGTACGTATTGGCAGATGAAGAAGCTTGCACAGGATAGAGTAGCATGGAGAGCTGCATCAAACCAGTCTATGGACTGAAGACCACAACAACAACAACAACATAAGAATAGTTCATCCGAAACCCCGTAATTGTCTCCCACTACGACGCGTAAGTTAAAAATTTGGCTCAAAGGTACCCACAACCCTCTTTTCTAAAGGTGCAAAAGCGTGGCGACTTGCGATGCCCGCCTCGTGCTCTGCAACGCTTCAAACGGCGAGGTCTCGACACATGAGGAAAGAAAAGCTACAGCTCAGAAGTTCATGTGGGGTGTAAGGTGGGTTAGTGATGTCACGTCGACACCAAATTTCACCACAGTTATGCCCCCACGTAGTCCTTAGAATAGGGCTAGATCATCCGCGGCGGGGTGGGGGATGGGGGGGTGGGGATGGGGGGTGTTGTCAGCTGTGTCGAACGTTGTCAAGATCGACGTCCTGTTGCTCTTCGCGCTGCACACTGTCGTTTTCGACCACGAAATGTGATGGTAAACAACGCCCTAAGGAAAGGCGGGGTTTCATTGACATCCTTTCATCTACATCTACATCTACATCCATACTCCGCAAGCCACCTGACGGTGTGTGGCGGAGGGTACCTTGAATATCTCTATCGGTTCTCCCTTCTATTCCAATCTCGCATTGTTCGTGGAAAGAAGGACTGTCGTTATGCCTCGGTGTGGGCTCTAATCTCTCTGATTTTATCCTCATGGTCTCTTCGCGAGATATACGTAGGAGGGAGCAATATACTGCTTGACTCTTCAGTGAAGGTATGTTCTCGAAACATAAGAAAAGCCCGTACCGAACTACTGAGCGTCTCTCCTGCAGAGTCTTCCACTGGAGTTTTATCTATCATCTCCGTAACGCTTTCGCGATTACTAAATGATCTTGTAACGAAGCGCGCTGCTCTCCGTTGGATCTTCTCTATCTCTTATATCAACCCTATCTGGTACGGATCCCACACTGCTGAGCAGTATTCAAGCAGCGGGCGAACAAGCGTACGGTAACCTACTTCCTTTGTTTTCGGATTGCATTTCCTTAGGATTCTTCCAATGAATCTCAGTCTGGCATCTGCTTTACCGACGATCAACTTCATATGATCATTCCATTTTAAATCACTCCTAATGCGTACTCTCAGATAATTTATGGCATTAACTGTTTCCAGTTGCTGACCTGCTATATTGTAGCTAAATGATACGGGATCTTTCTTTCTATGTATTCGCAGCACATTACACTTGTCTACATTGAGATTCAATTGCCATTCCCTGCACCATGCGTCAATTCGCTGCAGATGCTCCTGCATTTCAGTACAATTTTCCATTGTTACAACCTCTCGATATACCACAGCATCATCCGCAAAAAGCCTCAGTGAACTTCCGATGTCATCCACAACGTCATTTATGTATATTGTGAATAGCAACGGTCCTACGACACTCCCCTGCGGCACACCTGAAATCACTCTTACTTCGGAAGACTTCTCTCCATTGAGAATGACATGCTGCGTTCTGTTATCTAGGAACTCTTCAATCCAATCACACAATTGGTCTGATAGTCCATATGCTCATACTTTTTTCATTAAATGACTGTGGGGAACTGTATCGAACGCCTTGCGGAAGTCAAGAAACACGGCATCTACCTGTGAACCCGTGTCTATGGCCCTCTGAGTCTCGTGAACGAATAGCGCGAGCTGGGTTTCACACGACCGTCATTTTCTAAACCCATGCTGATTCCAACAGAGTAGATTTCTAGTCTCCAGTAAAGTCATTATACTCGAACATAATACGTGTTTCAAAATTCTACAACTGATCGACGTTAGAGATATAGGTCTATAGTTCTGCACATCTGTTCGACGTCCCTTCTTGAAAACGGGGATGACCTGTGCCCTTTTCCAATCCTTTGGAACGCTACGCTCTTCTAGAGACCTACGGTACACCGCTGCAAGAAGGGGCCTTTTCATGTTGATTCTGAGCGGCTGTGCAACTGAAATGTTTTCCTCAGTCACCCATACGAAATCGCAAAGGCGTCAGAAGAAGAGGGTGAAATGTGATTAGATGGAGCGCGACGACTTGCCTATCGTGGGACACGCTCACGTTGGCGTTGAGCGGAACTGTGATGAAATTTGGAGCCAGTGTGAAATCATTAACTCGTATTACACCCCATGAACTCCTGAGCTGTGGCCCTTTTTTCGTATGTGTCTACACCTTGGATTTTGAAGCGTTGGCGAGTGCAAGGTTGACATTGCAGGGCGCCACGCTCTTCCGCCATTACAGAGGAGAGCTTTAGGCACCTTTGAGTCAAATCTCAAACTTACCAGGCTCAATCGGAGACAACTACGTGGTTTCGGATAAGTGATGTATTTTTTGTGCAGTGTATGCTACTCCAGTCACAAACTTTTGAGACTGAAGCCTGGAGTGTAGGCAGCCAGAAGAACGTCGATGTCCCACGAGATGCCACATAACACGGCGTATGCATTTTTTTTATTGGCTTC
The DNA here is from genome assembly GCF_021461395.2 of Schistocerca americana. Classification (NCBI taxonomy): domain Eukaryota; kingdom Metazoa; phylum Arthropoda; class Insecta; order Orthoptera; family Acrididae; genus Schistocerca; species Schistocerca americana. Next base: position 312,973,997 of record NC_060122.1, read on the forward strand.
TGGCCTGTTTTAAATTTTTTCATTGGCTTTTGCGCTGAAGGCCATACATCCACGGCGTACGCTGTTGGCCGCTACGCACGTCTGCCGACGTCCATATAGCTACTGGAAGCACCGCTGAAACATGTTTGCGGCAAGATCCCATACGGTTTCTCTTATTGCAGTCATGATCTCTTCGGCCGATATGAAATTTACACCCATTTCGGACTGCTTTCATGCGGGGATAGGGACAAAAATCGCGTGTTGCGGGACCCTGTGAGCTCGGAGGTTATGACAAAATAGTGACCAATTACCTTGGGAGTTCCTCTTGAACGAGGACAGAGCGATGTGCAGATGTGTTGATGTGTAGCAACAGCTATTTCTTCGCACGCCAAAGCGCACAAAAAATATCTAGTAAACATGGGTTCTAAAACGCATACCTTAAAGCTATGAGCTCTTCTTCATCTTCGATTCTGTGAAACAAATCTCTTCTAGTACAAGCACTTTGCTTTCCATATTTTGACATGTGGTAGTATGGACCAAAACAAGAAAAAATTTCAAGTACGTAAGGGCTCTAACGTGCAGACCTTAACATCTATGACCACTTATTCAGTAGATGAGATGTGTTTCACAGTAGGGAAGATAAACAAGTGCTCTTAGCTCGTAAGTTACGCATTTTAGAGCCCACGGCTAGACATCTTTTTCTAATGTTAGTCGATAATACCAGCTCTGAGAGTTTGTCGGTGGAGTTTTTGTTCACCCTATTTGCGCTATGGAACATGAAATTAGGCTATATAAACGGAATGTATCAAAAAGACTCATCCGATTTGGCAGGCCTAAATTTCTGAAACTAATATTCATATACAGTGAATTTTGTTTTTTGATGAACGAGAAACACAAAAAGTTTTTTTTTTCATACCTATTCATTGGTGTTCAATATACCCCCCCTTGAGATGTACAGTATATGTCAATGTGGTATTCAAAATGTTCCCACACTACAGCAGGCTTGTCTTGAATTACAGCTTCCACAAATGCTGTTATGCGATGTCTCGGTACATTCACTGTTGTTCGTAACAGAGGCACATAAACGGAATCTTTTATAAACCCCCACATGAAATAATCACATACAGTCAGGTCCGGTGACTTAGGGGGGCAGTAATGTAAGGCTGAATCATTAGGTCCAGTGCGGCCGATCCATCGCTCAGTAATCATTTGATTTAAAAATTCCCGCACTTCCAGATGCCGGTGTGGTGGTACCCCATCTTGTTGGTAAATGGTGTCTCCAACTGTGAGAAAACAAAGTTCTCAAGAATATCAAGATAGGTGCTTCCTGTAGCAGTGTTTTCGACAAAGAAAAATGGTTCATACACCTTTCCCGTGAAACTGCACAAAACAAATTAAATTTTCACGAGTTCCTCTCATGTTGTACAACTTCATGTGGTTGTTCTGTAACCCATTTTCTCACATTATGACGGTTCACCTTCACATTTAAATGGAATGTTGCCTCGTGACTAAACACTAAGCGTGGAAGAAAACTGCCATGCTCTGCCGTGCGAAGAACGAAATTGCAGAACTCCACACGTTGTTGTTTGTTATCTTCACGAAGAACTTGCAGTAGCTGAATTTTGTGTGGTTTCACGTGTAAACGTCGTCGCAGCACACGCCAGACCGACATCGGCGTTATGTTAAGCTGTCGAGCTGCACGGCGAGCGGATTTCTGCTGACTCCTTGTGAAACTATGGTGGATGATTTCGACGTCTGCGTCAGACACTCGGGGACGGCACGGAGATTTGCCTTTACACAAACTACCTGTTTCTCAGAATTGTTCATGCAATTAATTAACAATTAAGTTAGTCAATCAGGCTGTTGCGCACACAAATTCAAGCGGTCCGCCAGAGGCGGAAACGCCAACGGGTTCCTCGTTTGGTTTCTTAAAACTGATCAAGAAAGCGAGTCAAATATTGGACGTGGGACGGTAGTAAGGATCGAACCCGAGCCAAAGGCTGAGCAGTCAAGTGCGTTATCACCTAAGCTATGAGAACATCTTACACTAATTGTATCTGGCAGGCCGCCTGAATTAGAACACGCAACGGCCTGATTAGATAACTTCAGTGTTAATTAACTCGGAAACGGCGCAACGTATCGAATTTTTTTCTTAACAATTACTGCTCAGCGCAAGCTGCACTGCAACACCCTTAAAAGCTTTTCCGACTGTTTTGACCACCTTGTATGTACGAGATGGATGAAATGAAGCTGCCCTGTGAAAAATTTGTGAGACTGATGCAATATTGACCCTTGTTAATGGCCAGGAAAACTGCCCATCGCAGAAAATGCTGGAAAAGGTGATTTCGATGCACCAGTCAATTGCTCTCATATTTATGCGCGTGTGCATCTCCTGCATGCTCTGTTCTGGATACTGTGGTGTGTTGTTAAGTGTGGTTGAGTGGGAGAAGGCGTGTTTAGTGACTAGTTGAATGCAATACACAATGGTGCTCGCTACGCAATCAGGTCACAAGTCACGGGGTAGTGATATGCATATATCCAGATCGTGGTAGTATTGTGTATACAAAGTATAAAAGGGCACTACGTTGGCGGAGCTGTCATTTGTACTTAGGTGATTCATGTGATCAGATTTCCGACATGATTACGGCCGGACGACGGAAGTTAATAGATTTTGAACGCGGTTTGGTAGATGGTGTTAGTAGCATGGTGTACTCTATTTCGGAAGTCTTTAGGGAATTCAATATTCCGAGAATCACAGTGTCAAGATTGTGCCAAGAGTACCAAATTTCTGTCATTTTCTCTCAGTACGGGCAACGTAGTGGCCGACAGCCTTCACGTAACGACCGAGAGCAGCAGCGTTTGCGTAGATCTTTCAGTGCTAACAGTCGCTCAACACTGCTAAAACGGCCGCAGATTTCAATGCTGGGCCATCAACAAGTGTCAGCTTGCGAACCATTCAACGAAACATCATCGATATGGGCTTTTGGAGCCAAAGGCCCACTCGTGTACCTTTTATCACTGCACGACGCAAAGCTTTACGCCTCTCCTGGGCCTGTCAACACCGACTGGAAACATGTTGCCTGGTCGGACGGGTCTCGTTTCAAATTGTATCGACCGGATGGACGTGTAAGGGTATGGAGACGAGCTCATGAATCCATGGACACTGCATGTCAGTTGGGGACTGTTCAAGCTGGTGGAGGCTTTGTAATGGTGTGAGGCGTGTGAAGTTGGAGTGATATGGGACCCCTGATACGTCTAGATACGACTCTGACAGGTGACACGTACGTAAGCATCCTGTCTGATCACCTGCATCGATTCGAGTCCATTGTGCATTCCGGCGGACTTTGCCTATTCCAGTAGAACAATGCGACATCCCAAAGGTCTAGAATTGCTGCAGTGTGGCTCCAGGAACACTCTTCTGAGTTTAAACACTTCCGCTGGCCACCAAACTCCCTAGGCATTAACATTATTGGACATATCTGGGATGCCTTGCGACGTGCTGTTCAGAAGAGATCCCCACCCCATCGTACTCTTACGGATTTATGGACAGCCCTGCAGGATTCATGGTGTCAGTTCCCTCGAACACTACTTCAGACATTAGTCGAGCCCATGCCGCTTCGTGTTGCGGCACTTCTGCGTGCTCGCGGGGGCCCTACACGATATTCGGCAGACGTACCAGTTTCTTTCGCTCTTCGGTGAATGACTCGCCGTGTTAGTGCGCTAAAATAGTTTCATAAACAAAATTTGTACAGTAGGTCTGAGACGTCTTTGTATGTTTTACTAGTTATTCTGTAACGTTTTGACAGTGTGCTTCACATCTCCAGAGCGAACTGGCCAACAACATTGTTTTGTCAAATGGGGTTGCATAAAACGCCTTCGGTAGGAACACCTAAATCATCGTATATATGTCTGTGTCATATATATATATATATATATATATATATATATATATATATATATATATATATATATATATTGTATGTTTGTGTCAGAGCTTTCGTAGAGGCATTGCCATTACAGCAGAAGTTCTAGAGGAATCCTAGATTTTGTAAGGAACTAGCATCTGTCACTATACGTTTTCCTCTGTAAAAGCTGAGTTATTAAGACTTTTGCAGAAATGCAGTATCCGTATACAGCACTGTAGTGAGCAATTTAGTGTAGGGATAGAGGCCCTTACGTGCGTGAAACTGGTCACATGGCATTACACCTACATATACGTACAGTGTGTGGCGGAAGATACTCTGGTACCACTATTTGATATTCCCTCCGCTGTTCCATTCGCGAATGGCACTTAAGAAGCATGATTATCAGTAAGCCTCCGTGTTAGACCTAATTTTTCGGATGTTCTTGTTCTGATCATTTCGCGTCTCGTGTCTGGGAGTAAGTAATATATTGCTCGACTCTTCCCGGAACATACTCTTTGGGATTTTCAATAGTAAAGCTCTCCGTGATGTGCAACGTCTCTTATGTAGCTCCGCCCCTGGGTTTTGTTGAACATCTCCGTAACGCTATCGGGCCGATTAAATTGTCTCATGACGAAAGGCGTCTTTCTTTGTTGCATCTTTTTATCTCTTTTATCGATGCAACCGGGTAAGGGTCCCAATATGATGGAATTTACTCAAGAATCGGTCGTGCAAGTGTTTTGTAAGCCACTTCTTCGGTGGGTGAATTATATTTCCTTAAGATTTTTCCTATGGATCTTAGCCTAGCATCCGCTTTTCCTACCATTTCTTTTATAGAGTCATTCCACTTTAATTCGCTACGGATGGTTACTTCCAGAGTTATTGAGCCAGCGAGTTGTCGCCAGTAGTGTAATTGTACAGCAGTGAATTTCTTCTTTGTATATGCAATACGTTATATTTGCTTTAAATTCAGTGTCAACTGCCTTTCTTCAATCTTCAGAAAGACTTCCCGCAATTGAATACAGTTTTCTGGCGTTGCTACCTTCTTATAGAAAATTATTGAGGAAACTCAGCCTCATGCTTACACAGCCTATAAAACTAAAAATCTTGGTTTATAGCCAGTACTTAAATCTTTAGTTAAATAAAGAACTTTTCCGTATTTGCAGTCATCCAAATTGACTGGTTTGCATATGTAGAATATTAAGTGACTGTTAGAAAATGCAACATAGCTTTCGTTTCGTTAGCTGTTTTCTTTCTATCGTCCGTTCAGGCTCATTAGCATTAAGTTACGGTGATGAAGCTGTTATTGTCGAGTGTCTCAAGTAGACGTATATCGGTACATATCGAGTAATCGACTCGCTCGACACACGGAAATGAAAACATCTCTGCGACCGTGCGCAGTCAGTATGACTGCGAATTTCCTTACGAGGGGCTGCAGGGCTGCACGTGTTGGCAAGAGCTTGGAGTAGTGAATTTGCAGTGACCGGTTACGTTCCTTCAAATTCGTTTTTTCAAAGTACTTTAATATGTTCTTACAAAACTACGCTATATTTGTTGGTATATTTGGTGAAGGTGGAGAAGATTGCGAATTTCAGTACAACGAAGAAGCTTCTGAAACGCACGAGTGAGCAGTTGTTGTGCACGTTACTGTAATACTGATTCTTCACGTGGCATTGATGTCTAAAAAGCCGCAATCGGAAGACGAACAAGACTATTCGCGAGAAAGGAAATGGAAACCGAGCACCAACCTGTGACAAGAAATAAGTGAAGGAGGCAGCGTTTTAAGAAATTACGTGGGATTTGTGTCGTCTGGGTCGACAACGACGCAACTTGTTCTGCCCGTGACAGAGGTTCCAGTAGCTGCTTCCACTGCTCATCGTGCGATGGCTTATGCTGCCGTGGCCACAGTCACGTTTTGCAAAGGGCAGGTAAGTCATGAAAAAGAACCTCTGCAACAAAAACAGTCTGACTGTGCTGCTATGTGTAATTTCAGCATAAAGCTTAAAATATCTCTTAGAATATTGCTCTCCATGACTATCGGTAACCTCGTGCGTACGTCACTGTCATTAAAGTTGAATGCGATGGGTTAACTGAACCTACAGATAGCGGATGGTGGTTTTGTTCCGTGACGTAATGCTTTTGTGACACGTGACGTCATACATGTACAAACAGGAGGAGCGCAGAACACTGACAATATTTTTTTTGGATCTATATTACTTTTTGGGACGTTTGTTGTGGTAACATACTGATCTATAACGTCGACGAATTTCTATGTGAGTTTTACAAATGACTGTCGTGAATTTGTGAAGCGGTATCGAAGGCTCCAGTTGATTCCGATAAGGTCTCTTTGGTAGAAAGAAAACTAAATTAAATAGGAAGAAATCTGCGCAGGAGCATTCAGATTGGAATTACTAAGTAGAATGAAGCATCGTGAACTGGAAGCTTATATTTCCATTTAAAGCGTCACTCGAGGTGGTGGCTCTACGGCAGAAGAATCATAAATAGATGTCGATATAAAGTTTGGTTTGTGAAAAAAGTGTTACAGTTGTCGATTGTAAGTTAAATTTGTTCTGTTTCCGACGAAAAAGTGTTTTCTTCGCACTCCATATCAACTATGTATCATCTACGGATTCGGTCAAGGTTATATTTATCACCGTATATATTGGTCACGACATCTTGGTAGATGATTGTTGCAGTGTCTGCGTGTTTATGGGTTGCATTTTTTCATATGACTTGTCAAGTCAATGGCAGCACGGCATCTTTTGCCGCAATTGTCACAAGTGTATCTGGCTGCTGAGGCAGGAGCAGTGGTAGCATTGCGAAGCTTTTTCTGCCTCAATCTGTCTAACAAGCCTTCATCATGCTTTGACGTCCCACATGATATATCATCACGGCACTCTGGTCTCATGCTAGCCCGTGCCTCCCATCTGTTTGTGTCGATTCCAAAGCTCTCCATATCTCGTTTACAGGAGCCCTTGAACCTCAATACAGGACGTCCTACAGGTCTTTTGGCTACAGAGATCTCTCCAAGCATCACCTCACATGGTAATCTGTCAGGATACATACGGTGGACGTGTCCCAGCCAGCGGAGTCATCTCTGCTCCAAGATATCTGAAATACTGTTGCGGTTAGTTTTAGATAGCACTGCTTCGTTGGTTACTCGGTCCTTCCATGTTACTCCGTGGAAGGATCTCAGGCACTGCATATGGAAAGCATTAGGGGGACGTTCTTGTTTGGCATAGGTAGTCCATGTTCCCGATACATACAAAAGGATGCTGAGGACGCAAGTTTGATATACAAGAATTTTGGTGGTCAAAGAGAGTTTGTTGTTTTTCCAAACACGTGTAGAGAGTTTGCCAAAAGTTGTCGCAGCTCTTCCAATGGAAGCATGAATTTCCTTGTCAACAGACATGTTCGATTCTATAGTAGATCCAAGATAGCAGAAGATATCTATGACTTGCAGAGTAGTGCCATCTAGTGTGATATTCGGCTTTGTGTTAGCACCTTGAACCATAATTACGGTCTTACTGCTGTTTACACTCATCGAGAATACGTGGCATGCGTGAATAAATATTGATACTAGCTCTTGCAGCTCTTCTGCGGAGTTCGCAACAATTGCAGCATCATCAGCATACAGGAGTTCACGAGCGACTATGTCGTAGCGCTTTGTCTTTCTCTTCAGAAGACTGACATTGAAAAGCTTTCCATCTTTCCTAGTATGCAGATGTACTCCAACATTGCAATTCTCGAAAGCCACTTGGAGCAGACCCGAGAGGAAAATTCAAAAAAGTGTAGGTGCCAACACACAGCCTTGTCTTACGCCACAGTTCATACTGAATGGTTTAGATGTGCTGCCATCGAAGATTACGGAACCATGCATATTGTCGTGAAAAGATCTTATTAAAGACAGCAAAGTTGGGGGACATCCAATTTTTTCCAATATGCTGTAGAGTCCCTCTCTACTGACGGTGTCAAAGGCTTTGTTGAGGTCAACAAAAGCCACATATAACGGCACTCTGTGTTCGCGGCACTTCTCTTGTAGTTGGCGCAAGGTGAATATCATGTCACTTGTGGATCTGCCAGTTCGAAATCCACACTGTGACTCAGGGTAGATCCGAGCACCCAAGGTTTCCAGTCTCTTCAGGATTATCCTTGCAGCCGGCCGCGGTGGCCGTGCGGTTCTGGCGCTGCAGTCCGGAACCGCGAGGCTGCTACGGTCGCAGGTTCGAATCCTGCCTCGGGCATGGGTGTTGTGATGTCCTTAGGTTAGTTAGGTTTAAGTAGTTCTAAGTTCTAGGGGACTTATGACCCAAGATGTTGAGTCCCATAGTGCTCAGAGCCATATGAACCATTTGATTATCCTTGCATACGCCTTTCCAGCAATGCTCAAGAGAGATATTCCTCTATAGTTGTTACAATTACCTCTGCCGCCTTTTTCCTTATAGATTGTTACTATATTTGCATCTCGCATGTGTTGAGGTACTGTGCCTTCTTCCCAGCACTGCAGTAGGATTTGATACAATATCGGCAAAACGCAGTCAAGTTTGATGATTTCTGCTGGTAAGTTATCACGGCCTGTACTCTTGCCTAGCTTTCGACTTTTAAGTGTTAGTTTTAATTCATCAACAGTGGGAGGATCATCAAGCTCAGACATAACAGGGTAAATTGGTAAAGTACCCAAAGCTTCTGAAGAAACGTTGACCTCTTCTGAGTATAATTTAACATAGAGCTGCATCCATCTAGCTGCTGGTTTTTATTGTTGATTGGGTCTCCATTTAGATCTTTTATTGCAGCGAACTTCCTGCTTGTTGGTCCAATGGCCTTTTTGATGCCTTGATACATGCCACTATAATCTCCTTTGTCTCGGCAGATCTGAATAGTTTTACAAAGGTTGGCCCAATATCTATTTGCGCAATGGCGAGAAACTCGTTGCAGATCTGCTTTGCTGGCCTTGTATTCACCTATTGCTCGTTGGTCTTTAGGATTATTCATAACCTGTATATGAGCATTACGTTTCTTGTCTATATATGGACGCAGCTCACTTTCACATTCAGTAAACCAGTCACTTTGCGTCCTACCCTGCTTCACCGTAATTATTATGTAATTGCACTACTATTTAAAGACAAGATGCGGTTTCCGAAAATACTCGAAAACTTTTGTGAGCGATTACCTTCAAATTATTACATGGTGCTCTGATAAACATTCTGACGGACATGGGCTGCGTATTATTTTAACCAACAGTGTAGAACTTGTCTGTTTAAATGGACTGCAAAAAAGAAATTGTTAAGCAGTGCTGTGAAGATGCGTGTTTTCGTTTTCTCCCTCGCAGTCATGGTTGCAGACACAAAATCGCTCTTACAGTACGTTACGGAAGCCAGTTCATAGATGTTTGCCGTTGATGGGATCGTGTATATGATTGGAGTTCATCCAGCCGGCGTCAGTTAAGGCCTGAAGGTGGTGTACTGAGTCACCAGAACTGGTAACAATATAATAAGATAACAGCAAAACGACAGCTGCAGGTGTTTCGTTTTATTACGTAAGTGAACGGCCAAAGTCCCGCAGACCATCAGTCACAAGCATGGACATACAAAAACTTACATACCAGGAATACAACATATCGATATTTAAGAATTAATATTATCGACGCTCGTCTTTTCGAAGAAAGTACGAAATACCGATAGAGAAAATATCGATGTACCGGCCTATAAAAATATCGGCTGCACACTGACCATTTTAGAGCTGTATATATAAATATTCATTCGTTATTAGTATTCTGTACATCAACAAGCTAGTAGCCTGCTTATTCCCCACAGAGCAAGAAATGAAAGGAAAACGGTGCACGCTAACGCTTGCCGATAATAACGTTGCTAACAATGGTAACTGCATGTAAGTGGCACAATAAAAGGTGTTCAGTGGGTCCCGTCGTTCGGTATCGTCACATATCGGATTTGCCCAGTATCAGTGGCATGTATCAAGGCATCAAAAAGGCCATTGGACCAACAAGCAGGAAGTTCGCTGCAATAAAAGATCTAAATGGAGACCCAATCAACAATAAAAACCAGCAGCTAGATGGATGCAGCTCTATGTTAAATTATACTCAGAAGAGGTCAACGTTTCTTCCCAGTTTTTTCATTTCTGCAAACGTCAGTGACCTAGCAGTTTTAGTGTCAAAAACTGCTTGGTGAAGGTGAACATTGCAGTTTCTGTTGGTATCGCCGAGCGCTGACTAAGTCAACATTTCCCCTCAAACGTTTCTGCCCACCCCAATGACCAAACTCGTCATTTAGGTTTTTGTTCATAATTTTCAGCAACTGTTCTTGAAGAACATTTGAGGAAACATGTGAAGAAACAGCGTGCTTTGTGCAACCTGTACTTGCTTCCCACAGTAAAAGAGAAAGAGCGAGGACTGGATGTGATGAAAGCTCAAAAAGTAGTAAGACTCCTTCACACAGTTAAAGTGAAATTATGTTCTACTACAATTCCAAAAGAACAGTTTCAAATACTTACCGATAATTGCGAAAAAATAATGTAAAGTAAAGATATCTGCACTCGATATCGTCATTTCACTATCGATATTTCGCGGAGGCATGAGTCGCCGAAAATATATTTTTGGGAAAAATTGATCATCGATATTTCATCAACGGCCAGTCACGGAATCTGGGGGGTGACGAGTTCTGTTGTGTTTAAACTATCATACAAGATGTTGAAACTCATCCATCACAAATTTTCACTTTTTCCGCTATCGCCTCGATTGTGATACGCCGGACTTCGAGCACCAGAATTCACATCTCTTGCTACTCTTCACAGAGAGATGGTCTGCTGTTTTGTTCTTCCTCATGGAGACTTGTTTTGCCACAATGGAATCATCTGTACCACCTAACCACTTGTGGAAAGAGAGGATATCGGTACGGTAGGAACTTCTTCCAGTCACTCGACGTAGTTAAGGTAATGAATACTTTATTCACAAGGACCACTTTACACACGTATACATCGAACTATCGGTCAGAACACGCTCTCTCTCCTTTCTCTCGATCCAAAGATTGTTGACCACGGGTGAGCCGGCAACGTTCGAGTCCCCTGTAGAGATCGACATACACACACACTGTGTCATATGATCGTGCATTGTTGCCGTGCACCTCCACCAACTCACCACGCATTTTTGTAGCATTACAGGAAACGAATTACCACACAATACTCAGCTTTATTAATGGCTTTCCTGGAGGCGTCTATGGCACTGTGTACTAGGTTCAAATGGTTCAGATGGCTCTGAGCACCATGGGATTTAACATCTGAGGTCATCAGCCCCCTAGAACTTAGAACTACTTAAACCTAACTAACCTAAGGACGTCACACACATCCATGCCCGAGGCAGAATTCGAACCTGCGACCGAAGTAGTCGTGCGATTCCAGACTGAAGCGCCTAGAACCGCTCGCCACCTCGGCCGGCTGTGTACTAGGACATGTTACCTGAAGTGCAAATATATATATATATATATATATATATATATATATATATATATATATATATATGTAACATTATTTCTTTTAGTTCAGAAATAAAACTTTTACTACGATTTGCAACAACCGGCAGTAAAGACAGGTGCTTCTGTTTCATGTATCGCATCACTTCAGTGCGGCTGTTTTTTGAGACAGACACCCAAATGAAGGAAGCAGAGAAAACTTCGTAAATTCTCGGGACTACCGTGGTTCACGAAGAAAAAAAAAGTCCTGCAGTGGATGTGATAAGCTTTATTCGCCGCGATCAGACAGGAGGGTCTGAGCGTTTTCCGAGGAATTCTTTTTTGCGACAAGCAGCTTTTGATTCTGTTATAGAAGGATTTAGTCACAATCTCGAGAATGCGATCTGGTTCATGGTCTTAGAAATAATTTAAAATTAAGAAACACTAAATCCACTAGCAAAAACAGATTTTAAACGTCATTGGCAGCATCAAAACGTTCTCTGAAACATGACAATGCTTCACAGCTGGCTAATTCCACAACGCCCTTTTATTAATTGTTACGCCCTGTTTCGGTTGTATGCCGTTATCAGACTTCTAAAATGTATACCAGAGTGCAAAAGTAAATTTTTACGAATTAAAGAAACCGAATCTATAAATGTGGTAAAGAATGGTATGGGAGTTAGTACTTCTTACCTCACGTAAGAGTCAGCAAGTTGCTGTTTTGTGAGAAATATTCAGTGTTCTGCGTAGAGCTCTGAACGGACAGAGGGCATATGATATTTCCAGTAGATGGTTCTACTTGTGAGCATGATCATCCATATGCGTGCCGTTTGAAAATATTTTGAAGATTCATGACCAGTAATCAGAGTTACAACACTATCACGATATCTAAAACGCTGTGCGTAAAATACTGTAGGCAGTAGTCGCAACAAAAGAACAAGAATTTAGTACTGACCCATACAAGTGAGCAGACGTTAGTCCATTGACATTGTTATATAATTTTTTTTCTATTTTAGGGCTCTTCATAGGAAGCTGGGTGTAATATTAAATATAATATATTAAACGTGGTTTGTAAAATACTGCAGATATCCATGACAACGAAAGAGTAACAAGTTAACGTCGACCAATATAACTGAACAGACATTAGTTCACTGATATTTTTATATAAATTTTGTCCATTTTAGGACTCTTTATGGAAAGCTGTGCGCTATTCACAAAGCTTTGTAGTGATGACAGTTGCTTACTCATAGCACACGTAAGTCATATCAATTCCCATACTACTAAATTTGCATATTGCAACAAAATATCTAAGGAAAAAAGGTAAGCTATTACACAACATCATGCCTCAAAAATCGCTGAGTGCGATTTGCGCGTAATACTGAGAAACACCAACACGAAGAAACACGCAATAAGCCTCTTAGGATGCGGAGATATCTAAAAGATGTACAGGGTGATAGTAAAGTTACTCATATCTGTAGCTGATGCCATCAAACTTGAGTGGCCCATCATCGATTACTTCATCATACGAGAATTACGATAACAAGGAAAGTACTTCAAGGAATCAATAGACCTTTTAAGCACTTTTTCGAGTGCTTATTTGTTTAGAAACTGAAAAATGTCATTTTTTCTTCTCTGATATCAGCCTTTGGTAGCTGCATAAGGTCATAAGTGCCTCTATTGCTAATATCGGAACATAAGAAATAACATTATATACCGTATCTCATCATTTGATAACTATAATTTTTTGCGAGTAGAGAACCAGGGATTTACTCGTGTTAGAGAATTCCTCCCGCTCTTACTATTGCTTTCTCAGGTTCAAGCTAGGGTTTGGAAAAACCGACCGGTTGAACGCCATACCGGTATTTTAATTCTAAATAACCGTTTTTAACGGTATTATTTTGGTCTCTGTTGATCAGCTAATTTTGGATATTTGCTAATAACTAAGTAAAAAAATTAAATATAGATTAACTGTAGCAGCAGTGCTCAAATTTTTAATTTTTAGCTGCGCGGTTAGAGGCACCATGTCACGGATTGCGCTGCCCTTCTCGTCGGAGGTTCGAGTCCTCCCTCGGGCATGGGTGTGCGTGTGTTGTTCTTAGCGTTAGTTAGTTTAAGTAGCGTGCAAGTCTAGGGACAGATGACCTCAGCAGTTTGGTCCCGTAGGAATCCACACACAGACACACACATTTAATTTTTAAAGAATCCTTTTTTCCAAAGAAGTATTTTTTATTCGTAAAATATGCATTGATTTGAAACATTGCGTTATAATAAAAATGAAAAAGGGTCAGTGGTATTTTAATAACAATGTCAAAAGAAACAAGCAACAAACACATTACATGAGAATTGCTACAGCATAACAGAGACTATAATATGAAGGGGTGAGAATGACATAATCCAAAGCCACAAAATGTAAATTTTTTAGGGGAGCATTTTAAAACTTCGAATAAATCCATAAATCATATTTCAACTTTTCGGGTTTTTTGACAAAACTAGTTTATTTCTCTAATGTGTTAATATACATGTTTTGCACAGTTATATTGTGAACAAAGTTAAACATTATTAATAAAAATATATTTTATCGCTGGGTGACACAACATTGGGCTTTGGCCTGTCTCATACTAAATATACACAAGGTTTACAAAAATTTGTACATCAATATACAACATAACTTATAATGATAGTCACTACAGTGTTTCACACAATATAGCCAATATCTATCACCTCTGTTTCATTTTCATCACTTTGTTCCTTTGATTCACTCAGACTGTTGAAGTATACCTTCGAAACAACTGTTACGTATGGCATTAATGACATAACATCTTTGAGTTTTTGTCACAAATTGGAATGGGCTTTAAGTATTTCCTTGACAGCTGGAACAGATTACACCCCTGATGTGCTCATCCTTTTTTAGTGATATTTACAGTTCTGAATTCTTCAAATTCAATGTACTGATAATTCACTTCTAAATGTGATGGCATTCCTTCATCGAACCGAAAAGCTGTCGCTTCAGAAAGTCGGAACTTAGATCCATGCACTTGCGGCATCTTAATATTGCCCAGAAGGTAATTATTTTGGCAATTGAAATCACCCATATCTAAAAAAGAATTGAATATTTGTTCTACACATTCATGAATTTTGCTCCAACACTTGTTTTTACATTTACATCCAGGACCAAGAATTTTAGTACCAACAATTTGTCCTGTTTTATCTCTCTGCCATAATTTCTACGACGTTTACATTTTTCCCTTTTCCAATTGCTCATATTTCTCCTATTTTTTCTGTCTTTAGGTTCTGTAGCAGGTGATACTTCAGGAGACCTTTCACATTCATCAGCATCCTAAGCCAAATAAAGTATTCTGAATGAGAAAGACCAAAGCCTCCTTAACACATATACCAAACGTTAACATATTATACAAATGGGCTTATAATATTTAAATTATTACCAATAACGCAGTAATTAATAGGTGAAGTAAAATTGTTCATGATTCACATGTACATATTTGAATTAGCGAGTATATAACGGTTATAATTACGCAATAATAATTCACTGTGATATAGACGTAAGCCTCAATGTTTTAAATGTTTAAAAAAGTAAGTATTTTAAACTTGCCATGTCATTTTCAGATGAAAATTCAGCAGAGGGACAATAATTGCTGCCACTGGATGAAAAATCGTCTTCAGAACTAGCCATTTCTGTATCAGAATCTTCTTTTTCGCTTATGGATGGAAGAAGCCTCTTCTTTGGAAGCGCCATTGTGCTATGGCTTTGGGTTGTTTCAGACGCGAGAAAGACTGCTTCCTCACAGTATGAGAACAGCAAGTGTGAACTGCTCTGCTATCTAGTGAGGGAAAGTTAAAATATTTACGCAGTAGCTTCCTCTGTTGAGTAGAAGTTGAACTAACACAAAAAACATATTTTGAGAAAAGTGTGGCTTTGGGCTATATCATTTTCACCCCTTCATGTCTCTGTTGCCGTGTGTCGTGATTTACGGTATGCGTGAATGTGCGGCGTGCAAGACTTGCCCCCATCCGGGCGAGTGGATAGGATTGGACGTGAATGTATGCATTTAACCATACCCTGTGAGGGGCACACCACGTGTACGCCTGCCACGAGATCCATACCGATTCAGGGCTGTGTTAGTGCAAAGGGGACGATGGTAGTCACAGTGCAGCGTCGGGTGTTCGTTGTGGAAAGTTCCGTGACAACCAAGTCGTAGAAACGGTGTGGTCAGTTGTTTGCTGAGAAGTTTTATAATGTCAAAGCGTCAGAAAAGAGTTCTGTGCAACGCTTAGTGCGAAAATGGCGTCAGACAGGATCTGTTTTATCCAAAAAACATTCCGCACAGCAGAAAATGTGGCTACAGTTGACCAGAAAATATTTCAGAGCTCTACGAAATAAATCCGACGCCTGTTACAAGAGCGCAAGAGACCGGCATATCACGTCAATCATGCGGACAAATACTCCACCTGGACCTATACATGTTTCCCTACAAAGTGTTTGTTGTTCATACATTAAAACCGGCAGATGTTCCTCAGCGCCTCCAATTTTGTAAGTTTTTGTTCACTGAGATAGCAATGGATGGCTTGGACATGGATCTGTTCTTTATGTCTGATGAAGTCTGATTTCACCTGAGTGGTTACGTCGAGTCACAGAATTACAGGTTCTGGGCAGCGGAGAATCCGCATAACTTCCACGAAACACCATTACATTCTCAGAAGGTTGCACGTCGCATTGCTGGTCCCATTTTCTTTCATCAGACTCTGACTTCGGCGCGTTACAGTGCCAACATTTTCAAAACTATTTATGGCAGCATTAACGGAGGAGTAAAAGACCTACAGTTACTTCCAACGGGATGGAGCAACTGCCCATACAGCCGGTCGAACCTTGGAGCACGTGTACACAGTCTTCACTCCTGAGAGAGTTGTCAGCAGAGCTCAGTCCGGTCGCAGCCTTAGCTGGCCACCCAATTCACCTGAAAAGTCAGTGAGCGATTACTTTGTGTGGAGAGCCCTCATAGACTTCCAAGAAATGCAGCAGAACGTTTCGAATAAGACTGCAGAAATTCCAGCAGTCCTATTTCGATCCGTCTTCAGCAATTTGCTGACCAGGGCCCAAAAGTGCCAAGAGGTGGATGGTGGTCTACATCTACATCTACATGGATACTCTGCAAATCGCATTTAAGTGCCTGGCAGAAGGTTCATCGAACCACCTTCACAATTCTCTATTATACCAGTCTCGTATAGCGCGCGGAAAGAATGAACACCTATATCTTTCCGTAGGAGTTCTGATTTCCCTTAGTTTACCTATATAGGTCGGTGTCAACAAAATATTTGCGCATTCGGGGGAGAAAGTTGGTGCTAGGAATTTCGTGATAAGATTCCGTCGCAACGAAAAACGCCTTTCTTTTAATTGTTTCCAGCCCAAATCCTGTATTATTTCTGTGACACTCTCTCCCATATTTCGCGATAACACAAAACGTGCTGCCTTTCTTTGAACTTTTTCGATGTACTCCGTCAGTCCTATCTGGTAAGGATCCCACATCGCGCAGCAGTATTCTAAAAGGGGACGGGCAAGCGTAATGTAGGCAGTCTCCTTAGTAGGTGTGTTACATTTTCTAAGTGTCCTGCCAATAAAACGCAGTCTTTGGTTAGCCTTTCCCACAACATTTTCTATGCGTTCCTTCCAATTTAAGTTGTTCGTAATTGTAATACCTAGGTATTTAGCTGAATATACGGCTTTCAGATTAGACTGATTTATCGTGTAACCGAAATTTAACGAATTCCTTTTAGCACTCACGTGAATGACCTCACAGTTTTCGTTATTTAGGGTCAATTGCCACTTTTAGCACCATTCAGATATATTTTCTAAATCGTATTGCAGTTTTTGATCTCCTGATGATTTTATTAGTCTATAAACGACAGCGTCATTTGCAAACAACCAAAGACGGCTGCTCAGATTGTCTCCCAAATCGTTTCTACATCTACATCTACATTTATACTCCGCAAGCCACCCAACGGTGTGTGGCGGAGGGCACTTTACGTGCCACTGTCATTACCTCCCTTTCCTGTTCCAGTCGCGTATGGTTCGCGGGAAGAACGACTGTCTGAAAGCCTCCGTGCGCGCTCTAATCTCTCTAATTTTACATTCGTGATCTCCTCGGGAGGTATAAGTAGGGGGAAGCAATATATTCGATACCTCATTCAGAAACGCACCCTCTCGAAACCTGGCGAGCAAGCTACACCGCGATGCAGAGCGCCTCTCTTGCAGAGTCTGCCAATTGAGTTTATTAAACATCTCCGTAACGCTATCACGGTTACCAAATAACCCTGTGACGAAACGCGCCGCTCTTCTTTGGATCTTCTCTATCTCCTCCGTCAAACCGATCTGGTACGGATCCCACACTGATGAGCAATACTCAAGTATAGGTCGAACGAGTGTTTTGTAAGCCACCTCCTTTGTTGATGGACTACATTTTCTAAGCACTCTCCCAATGAATCTCAACCTGGTACCCGCCTTACCAACAATTAATTTTATATGATCATTCCACTTCAAATCGTTCCGCACGCATACTCCCAGATATTTTACAGAAGTAACTGCTACCAGTGTTTGTTCCGCTATCATATAATCATACAATAAAGGATCCTTCTTTCTATGTATTCGCAATACATTACATTTGTCTGTGTTAAGGGTCAGTTGCCACTCCCTGCACCAAGTGCCTATCCGCTGCAGATCTTCCTGCATTTCGCTACAATTCTCTAATGCTGCAACTTCTCTGTATACTACAGCATCATCCGCGAAAAGCCGCATGGAACTTCCGACACTATCTACTAGGTCATTTATATATATTGTGAAAAGCAATGGTCCCATAACACTCCCCTGTGGCACGCCAGAGGTTACTTTAACGTCTGTAGACGTCTCTCCATTGATAACAACATGCTGTGTTCTGTTTGCTAAAAACTCTTCAATCCAGCCACACAGCTGGTCTGATATTCCGTAGGCTCTTACTTTGTTTATCAGGCGACAGTGCGGAACTATATCGAACGCCTTCCGGAAGTCAAGAAAAATAGCATATACCTGGGAGCCTGTATCTAATATTTTCTGGGTCTCATGAACAAATAAGGCGAGTTGGGTCTCACACGATCGCTGTTCCCGGAATCCATGTTGATTCCTACATAGTAGATTCTGGGTTTCCAAAAACGACATGATACTCGAGCAAAAAACATGTTCTAAAATTCTACAACAGATCGACGTCAGAGATATAGGTCTATAGTTTTGCGCATCTGCTCGACGACCCTTCTTGAAGGCTGGGACTATCTGTGCTCTTTTCCAATCATTTGGAACCCTCCGTTCCTCTAGAGACTTGCGGTACACGGCTGTTAGAAGGGGGGCAAGTTCTTTCGCGTACTCTGTGTAGAATCGAATTGGTATCCCGTCAGGTCCAGTGGACTTTCCTCTATTGAGTGATTCCAGTTGCTTTTCTATTCCTTGGACACTTATTTCGATGTCAGCCATTTTTTCGTTTGTGCGAGGATTTAGAGAAGGAACTGCAGTGCTGTCTTCCTCTGTGAAACAGCTTTGGAAAAAGGTGTTTAGTATTTCAGCTTTACGCGTGTCATCCTCTGTTTCAATGTCATCATCATCCCGTAGTGTCTGGATATACTGTTTCGAGCCACTTACTGATTTAACGTACGACCAGAACTTCCTAGGATTTTCTGTCAAGTCGGTACATAGAATTTTACTTTAGAATTCACTGAACGCTTCACGCATAGCCCTCCTTACGCTAACTTTGACATCGTTTAGCTTCTGTTTGTCTGAGAGGTTTTGGCTGCGTTTAAACTTGGAGTGGAGCTCTCTTTGCTTTCGCAGTAGTTTCCTAACTTTGTTGTTGTACCACGGTGGGTTTTTCCCGTCCCTCACAGTTTTACTCGGCACGTACCTGTCTAAATAAGATAGGAACAGCAAAGGGCTTATAACATTACCTTGGGGAACGCCAGAAATCACTTCTGTTTTAGTCGATGACTTTCCGTCAATTACTACTAACTGTTACCTCTCTGACAGGAAATCACAAATTCAGTCACATAACTGAGAAGATATTCCATAAGCACGCAATTTCACTACGAGCCGCTTGTGTGGTACAGTGTCAAAAGCCTTCCAGAAATCCAGAAATACGGAATCGATCTGAATTCCCTTTTCAATAGCACTTAGCACTTCATGTGAATAAAGAGCTAGTTGTGTTTCACAGGAACGATGTTTTCTAAACCCATGTTGACTGTGTGTCAATAAACCGTTTTCTTCGAGGTAATTCATAATGTGCGAACACAATATATGTTCTAAAATCCTGCTGCGTATCGACGTTAACGATATGGGCCTGTAATTTAGTAGATTTCTCCTACTGCCTTTCTTGAATATTGGTGTGACCTGTGCAACTTTTCTATCTTTTGGTACGGATCTTTCGGCGAGCGAACTGTTGTATATGATTGTTAAGTAGGGAGCTAATGCTGTAGCATACTCCAAAAGGAACCTAATTGGTATACAGTCTGGACCAGAAGACTTGCTTTTATTAAGTGATTTGAGTTGCTTCACTACTCCGAGGATATTTACTTCTACGTTACTCATGTTGGCAGCTGTTCTCGATTCGAATTCTGGAATACTTACTTCGTCTCACATACGACCAGAATCTCTTGGGATTTTCTGGCATGTTTCGAGACAGAGTTTCGTTGTGGAAACTATTACAGGCGTCTCGCATTGAACTCTGCGCTAAATTTCGATTTTCTGTAAAGGTTCGCCAATCTTGGGGATTTTGCGTCTGTTTAAAGTTGGCATGTTTGTTTCGTTGTATCTGCAACAGTGTTCTAACCCGTTTTGTGTACCAAGGAGGATCAGCTCCCGTTTGTTAATTTATGTGGTATAAAACTCTCAATTACTGCCGATACTGTTTCTTTGAATTTAAGCCACATCTGATCTACACTTCTATTACTTTCAACATCTGCTGTTGTCAGTTTAGTACTGTATTTCCTTTCCTGTATATGTTTTTTTGTACCCTGGACTCTTCTCCGGGCCACTTTTATTTGCCCACCCTGTACATTTATTACAGGAAAAACTAGCAATAAAAAAAATCGAAAATCGGTTGATTTAGGAACGGGTTATTTTGAGCGGTTTTAACCGTTAGGTTGAACTACCGTGGAAAAGAACCGATATAACCGAAAACCAGCTAGTTCATCGATAACCACCATCGCTAGTGCAACCTGGAAACGAAGACTGCTTTTTCTTCGAGTGCGCTTGTTGTTTCTGGTAGACTGGATGGGATTGGTGGAGCAGACATATTACGACCACTGGACACCGCGACAGTGAATAGCGCCTCGTGGTGCTGGGTGCAATTGGCGTGATAAGGAAAGTTTGTTAGCGTGGCTGAGTCGAATGGGAAAGCATCTTAGAGACGACACGGGCCCCACGAGGGGAAATCCACTGACATCGCAACATTTTATGGCACGGCGCCTGGGCGAGAGCATTTCAGAAACGGTGAAGCTGGTCAGGTGTTCGCGTGCTGGTGTCTTGAACGTCTATGGAAAGTAAAAGGCGGTTAACCAAAACACAGGATTTGATGCTAAGAAAAATCGAATTTATTTATTTGAAAGAAGCAAACAAAACACGCCATTATCCTCAGGAGCTGGTGAGGTTTAAACGTGAAACACAATATCGGGCATATGAAGCTCCCCCTCTCCCTTTGTCTTCCCACCTTCCCGCCCTACTAGCCCAATACGCGATCGCTCTGTCCATGAAACTAACAATCACCAGCTCACAAATTTCCCCATCAATTACTTGTTTGAGGTCCAACAGATTACTGAGTTAGTTCTGGTAAATTCATGACTCAGCGTACCCTCGATAGGAAAAAATCACAAGGTGTCAGCTCACAAGATCGAGGTGGGTAGGTCTGGTCTCATAGTAACGAGTTTAGTCTGTCTGGGAACTTTTCACGCAACAGAGCAATTGTGTCTCCTGAAATGTGGCAAGTTTCGCCGTCTTATTGGAACCATAAATTCTCTGTGTTCAATTGATACTGACGGGGCTAAAGCAAAGTAGTGAGTATCGCACGATAACGAACTCCATTCACCGTGACAGCCCATCCTTCCTCATTTTCAAAAAAGTAATGATCGATGAAGCCCGCACCAAACAGTAACTCGCTGAGGATCCGTGTCTTTTTCGTGATTTACTCTTGGGTTCTCTGATGTCATGCTTGTACGCAATGTCGTGAAATTCATCTGAAAAAATTAAGTGCTTTGTGAAACCATTGCTGTCTCGTCCCTTTTTCAGGATCCATTGCTCGAATTGCCGTCGTTTTCAGTGATCCGCTGCTTTAAGTTCCTGTGTTACCTAACTATGTACGGGTGTAAGTGCAATCTTTTGTTAAGAGAATCCGTGGATTGTTGCTGTACATATGCGCATTTCTTGAGGACGACGGCGGAACGATTTTCTCGAACTCACAGTAACAGAAGCACGCTCAGCAACATTTAGCTCACTTCGAGGTCGTCCAGGGCTTTTGATGTCTACTGTTGAAGCAGTTTTTTTCGAATTTCCTGATCAACGTAGTAACAATGAATTCAATCGGTGCATTGTTGTGACTAACAACAGTACACAGTTTCCGAACTTTCACCATTCCTGTTGTGATATTTCACAACCAACAATACGCTGTTCCGAACAGTATGTTTGCCGATACTTCACAAACGCTGGCCTAGAAAAGACGTTCCATATGAGAACATAACCTCTATTATCGTTGATAACAAAGCATGCAAAAACAATGTTGCCAGCCACGTTAAATAAAAATAACGCCCTTTTCAACCTGGGCGTTCTTTGTGAGACACTGTATTCACTGAGGTGAAAAGTGTTGCGATAGCGATACGCACATATCCAGACAGCAGTAGTACCGCGTACAGGTGTAAAAGGGCAGTGCATTGACGGAGCTGTCATTTGTACTCAGATGATTCATGTGAAACATTTTCCGACGTGACTGTGGCCGGACGACGAGGATTAACTGACTTTGAACGCTGAATGGTAGTTAAAACTAGACGCACGAGACATCCCATTTCGGATATCGTTAGGAAATTCAACATCCCGATATCCACAGTGTGAAGAGTGTGCCGAGAATACCAAGTTTCAGACGTTACCTGTCACCATGGACAACGCAGTGATCGATGGCCTTGATTTAATAACCGAGAGCAGCGGCTTTTGCGTAGAGTTGTCAGTGCTAATAGAGAAGCAACACTGCGTGAAATAATCGCTGAAATAAATGTAAGACGTAGAAGGAACATATCCATTGGGACAGTGCGGTAAAATTTGACGTTGATGGGCTATGCTAGCAGACGACCAACGTGGGTGCATTTGCTAACAGCACGACATCGCCTGCAGCGCCTCTCCTGCACTCGTGAGCGTATTGTTTGGACCCTAGACGATTGGAGAACGGTGGCCTGGTTATATTAGTCCCAATTCCAGTTGTCAAGAGCTGATGCCATGGTTCGAGTGTGGCCCAGATCCCACGAAGCCATGGAGTTGTCAAGAGGTCACTGTGCAAGCTGGTGGTGGCTCCATAACGGTGTGGGCTGTGTTTGCATTAAATGGACTGGGTCCTGTAGTCCAAATGAACCGATCATTGACTGTTAGTGGTTATTTTCGGCTACTTGGAGACAACAAAGTTGGAATTTTTGTGGATCACAATACGCCACGACATTCGGGCACAATTATTCGCGATTGGTTTGAAGAATATTGTGGACATTTCAAGCGAATGATTTGGCCACCCAGACCGCCCGACATGAGTCCCAGGGAACATTCTTGAGACATGATCAGGAGGTGTCCGCCCCTATAAGCTGACTGGTCAGCACGACGAAATGTCATGCCTAACGGCCCAGGTTCGATTCCCGGCTGGGTCGGAGAATTTCTCCGCTCAGTGACAGGGTTTTGTGTTGTCCTTATCATCATCAGTCGGAGAATTTCTCCGCTCAGTGACTGGGTGTTGTGTTGTCCTTATCATCATCATTTCATCCTCATCGACACGCAAGTCGCCGAAGTGGCGTCAACTCGAAAGACTTGCACCAGGCGAACGGTCTACCCGACGGGCGACCCTAGCCACACGGCACAAAATACTGGACTGGCAAAACTTTCGCAGTTATGGTTATAGAGGCAGCTTGGCTCAGTATTTCTAAAAGGGAGTTTCAACGACATATTGTGTCCATGCCACGTAGAGATGCTGCACTACACCGGGAGAAAAGAGGTCGGACACGATTTGGGACATATCCAATGACTTTTGTCACCTCAGTGTAGTTGAAGGGCGGTGAGACTACGAGTAGGAGATAATGTTTTGGAGGTCCACCCCTCATCACACGACATCGACAGAGGCTTGCCCGCTCTGTAAAGCAGGACTGGTAGCGTTCTGCGGCGGGTCTGACGATAGAACGCAATGCCAATACAAGCACAAGTATATCGGAGCACACGTCCACTACACATTGTTGAACACGGGGCTCCAACACAGACATCTGTCACGTGTATGTTGATCCATCGACATCGACTGTTAGGACTACAATGGCCACAGGAACATCGTGATTGGCCCCTGGATCAACGAAAACGTGTCGCCTGGCAGGATGAATCACGCTTGTTGTTACACCAGATCGACGGTCGTGTCCTGATACGCAGTCAGTGGACGGCTGCACGAAACATCAATCACGCCACGCACGCAGACTGGTGAGGGCAAGTACTATGCTACGGAGTACATTTACCTGAGCTCCCAAGTGACCTTTGGCAGTAATCGAAGGCACCACAAGTACTGTGGACTACGTGAACATCCTTTCCTGTTTGATGTCTCCACCGACGGCGATGGCATCTTCCACCAAAATAACTGCCCGTGTCATACACCCGAATCGTGCTACAAGGATTTGAAGAGCATGATAGTGAGCTCACGTTGATGTCTTGGCCACCAAATTCGCATGGTCTGAAGCCTGTAAGTTGGACCTGGAAAGCTATTTGGCACCATTTCCACGTCCACAAACATCGATATCACCGTGTGGAACAACTGCGCAGCCATAGATTTAATTCCTATGCATATGTTACACCTCTTTGCCGCCTACCAACGTCTCTGGCGCCTTATGTATCTTTGTCGCATACGCAGTGGTTCAGTACTCAGGTTTAAAAGGACGGAGCAAGTGCTGGAGCGTCAGTCACCTCCGCTCACTCTGAAGATGGCTGGACGGTATTCAGCCGAAATATTAGAAGAAGAAGCTGAATTTATGCGGCTGCACGCCCGAAACTTTATGGAACATCGGCCTGCAGTTAGCGAAAATTGCGTGACTCGTGCGTAGACGTCTGATGTCCGTATAACGCGGGAAACTTAGACGGATTTGTCGAATCCACGCCACGCATACTCGCTGCTGCATTGTGTTCCAAAGGTAGAGTACCACGCTATTAATCAAGTTGTCACAATGTTTTGGCTCGTCAGAGCATTCACCTAGCAAAATTGGTACATTTTGCAGATGATACTAGTGTTGTAAGAAATACCATTAAAGAGAAAGCAACATAAGAGTTAGTAAACGATATTTTCCAAAAAAATTATTAAGTGTTTGTCTGGAAACGGACTCCCCAAATTTTGAAAAACACACTATATTCAGTTCTGTACAATAAATAGAATCATACCAACTCATTGATAAAAACTGGAAGTGAAAAAAACATATTTCTGAGCTTCTCAAATTATAATTTCAGCTACTTTTGGTCTTGGTATAACTGGTGCTCTTGGAAACAAACTATCAACCTCCTGACATATTTTGCGTATTTTCACTCAGTGGTGTCGCATGGAATAATTTTCTGGGGTAACACATCACTTAGAAAGAAAATACTGATTGCACAAAAGTGAACAATAGGACTAATATGTGGTGTTCACTCACGGAAGTCATGTAGGTACCTCTTCAAGGAGCTAGGTGTTTCAACTGCGCCGTCACACTACATATTTTCGCTAGTGAAATTCGTCGTAAAAAATGCAACACAATTTGAGAAGAACAGTGATGTACATACCTGCAACATTAGAGGGAAAAATGATCCTCAGAGATTTCAGTAAGCAGCAATAAATATTTTCAACCATTTATCCAATACCATAAAATGTCTGATATGTAGCGAACCAAGTTTTAAATATAAGTTAAAATCATTTCTCTTGGAGAACTTCTTCTATTCTATTGCCGAATTTCTACTTAAAAAGTGGTTGCCAGTAAGAAAAACCTGCTTTTAACTGTAGTTGCACGAATAGGAATAAAATGATAATGTGTTCATTAATGCTAACACTAATCATGTAAACATATCCTGCAAACTCACTCGTTCCGCACAGTTTCGATAAAAGAATCGTTCAAATGATTCGTGGAACATGTAACTAACTAAATAAATTCTTTGCTGACAACCTGCTACTTATTATATTCACCAGCTCACAGAAGAAAAAAGGATGTTCGGATGGAACATTCCTTCGCCGAAGATGTTGCTAGAAAAAGAACACAAACTGGCATTACGGAAGGATGTGAGATCAGCGGTATCCTTTCAAAAGGAATCATTCCACCACTTGTGTTAAATAGTTTAGAGAAACCACGGAAATCTAAATCTGGATGGTCATGTTGGGATTTCAGGAGAAGTTCTCACGGAACGAGTCCAGTGAATGACCTCTGCGTCTCCTAACTCATTACCGACCTAAATGGATTACGTTTTTCAGATATTTGGTATGATGATGAAAATGGATTAAGTTTTTCAGATATTTGGTGTGATGATGAAATGAAGAGATCGTATGGAATTGATGGCCGGGAGTCCCCGCCTGGGGAAATTCGGCCGCCGAGTCGTAATTTTTTTCAGTTTACGCCGCATTGGGCGACTTGTGTGTAGATGATGATAAAATGATGACAACACCCAGTCCCTTCTTCTCTCTCTCTGTCTTTCTGCGAGTTTTCTGCACCATGCGGCGTCTCTCGCATCCAAGTTTCCATCACCTTCTATCATGTCGGTCCTCTTCTTGCACGGCCGTGTCCTGCTTTGCAGGCCTCACTCCATCGTTCCTGTGTAGCTGGTGTCTTCCTCTTCTGTATCGTGGAGGTCTCCAGTGTGATATTTTAGGGAGTCGTCTTCCCTCTGGTATTCTTCTAAGATGTCCATACCACGTTAGCCGCTTATTTTCAGTTGTCTGTTTTTTCTAACTCCCATTTGTTCTCGTAGTACTTCATTTCTTGTTTTGACTTTTCTTGTTACTTCACTACTTCGTCTCTAAAACCCCATTTTCCATTGGATTTGATTTCTTCTCACTGTCCCTGGAGACTTCTCACAATTCTGGACCATACGGATCAATACTCTCAACTATAGTTTTATGTATCCTCCTTTTCAAATTTTTTGACGTCGTTTTATTCCAAATAATGGAGTGTAACTGAGTAACTGTCACCTTTCCCTTCCCTAGTCTGTGCTTTATTTCCTCGCTGCTTTCACCTTTATCCGATATATTGTTCCTAAATACTTATATGAACGGCTACACATCACTGTAGATCTGTCATCCATAACAGGATCCCTTCTTATACCTCTGACAACCAAGTAGGAAGTCTTTGTAAAGTTAATTTCCGTGCCGCACTGCTCATATTGTTCTTTAAGCTTTCTTTACATATAAGACACATCTTATTCTTCCTCGGCGAATGTGACCTGATAGTCGCCGAAATTTAGGGAGAATTTGATGTCATGACCTATTCTAATCCCATTTTTTACACTTCCTTTCCTAATTTTTCAGAGCTACATTCAAAAATATTTTAAAGAGGGTAGGCCCTAAACAGCATATTTGTCTGTTCTTTTCTAACCTTAAGTTCTGTGATAGCTACCTCCCTAACTTTAACTCGACAAGTATTATCTGAATACAGCTTTGTAATGGCTTATACTTAGCATGTATGAGTGTTCTGGTCTTCCTTTGCTTCCCACATCCTAGAAAGCGGCACACTATCATAGGCCTTCAAGAGAGGACAAGTCACTCTCACACTTATTTTTATATTCAAGACTACTCTTTAATGTTGTTGTTACACCGCAGACATCATTTTCTGTGATACGACAGGAAGTTGCCAACATGAACAGGCGTTGATGGGACAGTGTACATTGTTAATGCATGGGGGATGTTTATGATAGCTCTCCTTCGAATAGTATTTTCTGGAGTTGAGAAAAAGCAGGCAGTTTGGTAATTTAACACTAAATCGTGCATTGGACATTCAGGGCATGGCAGTCATGTGCAGCTGTTAGAGAGAGGACCATCTTAAGCCACTTACTGGGGACAGAATGCTGGTCCCGAGTTCGTGGTGAAGTCCTAACTGTACCCACAGTTTGAACCTCAATCATCTTAGACAATTCACTGTGCTGAGGACAATCTTATTCGTAGCAGGCCTTGGCCGCGCTGGATTAGCCGAGCGGTCTTAGGCGCTGCAATCATGGACTGTGCGGCTGGTCCCGGCGGAGGTTCGAGTCCTCCCTCGGGCATGGGTGTGTGTGTTTGTCCTTAGGATAATTTAGGTTAAGTAGTGTGTAAGCTTAGGGACTGATGACCTTAGCAGTTAAGTCCCATAAGATTTCACACCATTTGAACATTTTCGTACCAGGCCTTAACGTTTGATCTTGGTACGGCCAGCGAACAGCAGTGTCAGAGGCTGAAATCTGCTGAGATTTCAGAGCTCTGTTAGAGAGTAATAGCTATATGTGTGAAAGATTGCCTGCCGCAATTTTGCGTATTTCGTGCAACACGGTAGCGAATTACAGGCATCGCACGTCGCTACTCTGTTGGCCCTTGCACCACGACTGACACCTGAGACATCGCTACGGGTCGAGAAAGGGGTGTAATATTGCTGCTCCAGCTTATTAGGACAAACAGAATCACAGTCCTGCCACTTGCTCTCATCTGCACCAGCGTACTGTAACTTCTGTGTAGAATAAATCCATCAAATGCTATTCAAATGTTCGCATGTGTGTGAATTCCTAAGGGACCAAACTGCTGATGTCATCGGTCCCTAGACTTACGCACTACTTAGACTAACTTAAACTAACTTATGCTAAGAACAAAACACACAAACACCCATGCCCGAGGGAGGGCTCGAACCTCCGGTGGGAGGTGCCGCGCAATCCGTGACATGGCGCCTCTAACCACGCGGCCACTCTGCGTGGCAAAGGCTATTCAGCATTAGATAATTTCAGATTGCGTTGTGCTTGTTTTGAACCAGGGTAAATAGATTACAAAGACTGATAAGAGTCTTTGCCCACCAAGCGCCACCCAGTGGAGTGCCAGAATTTGTTGCTTCTATTTATGTCGCCATCAGTTCGTGATTTATTCGTCATCTCGCTTATCTTGTGTTGTTTGTCCTATTTTAGGATTAATAAACACCTGCCATTTTCATAAAAGATTCAACACCCGTTGGTATGTTAATCACCCGTCACTAACTGAGTACATTAATGACAGGCCCACCATATTATTAATTTTTCTCAGCAGTCAATGTTTATTTAAGATCCTGATGAAAGTTATAATCTCCAATGCACGCTAGAAATAGCCACCACTGTCAGAGGCCAGATTTAATTTAGCAGGTGCATGGCCAGTTAGACAAGTGGGAGGCTCACAAGTTTAGGTGATTACTGTCAGGGTGTAAACCTGAAGTCGCCAGTAGTCTTTCAAATGTAACCGCAACACCACTGTAGTCTCGCACCTTCTGCAAGTCTATAAAAACCATGTTTGCCTCCGAGTTATGTGCCAGTATCTTTGTCAGTCACTTGTGTAATGCTGCAGATATTACCGATTCAAGACCTTCCTGCCTGAAAGCCAGACTATTCTTCTACTTCATCAATATCTCTCTCATTTCTAGCTTTAACTATCTTACCATACAATCTTGATATAGAACTGAGAACTGTGATGCCTCGATAATTTGCGCAGTCATCCTTGCTTCCCTTTTTAATTATGTTTGTGACGAGCTCCTCTTTAATCTCAACAGGAATTTCCTGTCCACTAAGACAGTGCTTAAAAAGCTTTACGAGATGTTCGAGTAACACGTTTCGCCTGGCCTTGCGAAATTCTATGCATACAGCTGTAGGACCTAGTGCTTTGATATTTTTGAATTTCTTAACTGGTATGCTTTGCTTTCGCTGTTGTTATCTACTGGATTTCTGTATCATGTTCGTTGCCTGTAAAGGAGGATATATCCTGAAATCCGGATCGAAGTTCTTTAAACAGTTCTTCATAGTATGTATTCCATCTATCTAGGCTTATCAGCTGTCATTTGTTCTTCGCTTTTTATCATCTTACATGCATCTTTGGACTTTGAACTCCCTTTGCAGTTGCTTTTTTCACCCCTCCCTTAGTCTTAGAAACCTACTAATCTAGTTCTATCATCAGTCACTGAGCGGAAACACTCTCCGACCCGGCCGGAAATGGAACCCGGGTGTGGGGTCCGCTGCATGGCAGTCAGACACACTGACCACTTTTTAAAAAAAATTTTTTTTTACCCAACGGCACTTAACAACAGTGATCAGATGAAAATCGATGTATCCACCTTTTTATTTTTTTAAGTAGTGGACCGGGAGGGGGTGCTCAGGGGGCAGAGTGGGTAGTGGTCGAAACCCAAGGCCTGGCCACAGTGTCCTTCTCACCATACAGGAAAGTGGGAGACACAGGAAATAACAGAAGTGGAAGGGCTTGTTTTTTTTATTTGTTTTCATTTTTTGCTGTAATTTTTACTATTATTATGAAAGTATGTGGATCATACGTCACCCACATAGAAAAAAAATAAAGACTGGGCAAAGGAAAAGGAAGAGAAAAAATATATCTATAATCGGAGTATTTACGGCGCCCTCTCCCATCGGCGGAGGTCGGAGGTAGACTCGATTATATGCGGCTTATGCTCAGACACCGCCAGAGGGGAGGTAGGTGCCCTAAGCTCCAGGCATCCCCCAACTGAGTGAAGGTCAAACCAAGACTCCTTGAAGATCGTTGGGGAATAATGTTCGGTAACATGATGTGTGCTCGAGCGCTACATGGGCTATTTGTAAATAGGCCCTGAAGTCGAGGCGGGATTTAGATCCCTCGCGGAATGGGTAGCCGACAACCCATCCCTTGACCCACGTAACGGCATGATATTTGGCGGCGGTAACATGTTTGTCTTCCGGGTAAAATAGGTTCGTGGTTAGATCGTGTCTGGTGCCACTCGGAGCTACCACTCAGCTAAGGAGGCAGGCAGATATTTGGTGTAACAGAAAGATATGGCCAAATACTGATCACACATTTCCCACATGCTGAAGTCGCAAATAAGCTCACCAGAGAACATGTTAGCCACCCCCTTCAAACAGCACACTTTTCCCTTTGGAGCACTGTAGATGGTGCAGAACTGTCGAGTTCAAAGGTGTAGATATTAGGAGGAATGGTTATGAAAGATGTATGCACATGAGAAATGATAGTATGTTTGGTACACTTAACAGTCTGTTTGGAATGTTTGCCACTATGATAATCTTTGGATGGCTGAACACGTGAGAGATACGCATTCTTTGCCTACCAGAGGCTGTAGTACTGAGTAGAGCTCAGGGGAGCGAAGGATTCGGAGGCAACTGCAGGCTGCACAGAAAGAGAGAGTGAGAGAGAAGGGGAGAGAGAGAGAGAGAGAGAGAGAGAGAGAGAGAGAGAGAGAGAGAGAGTGAGAGAGTGAGAGAGTGTTTTGAGTCGCAGCAAAGTGTGGAGCTTGGATGGCGGACGTGCCGCGCAGAGAGAGGACTTTTATTTCAGGTGCTCCCTGATATGTAGCTGGAGATGGATACTTTTTAAGAGGATCGTGCAGAGAGGTGGTTCATTTGGAAAAAGGTAATTTGGTTAAGTTTATTTTGCTGCAAGCACTAGCCGATTAATTATTGTAGTGTCAAGATTTCATAGTGTCTCACAATATCTACGTGTTAGTATCCAGGGTGAATTATCAGTCATGTGTTCAGTATTCTGATTAGTATATGACAATGCTGAGAAAAGTTATTGTACACGCTAGTTCGAATTTCTTTTCTGTCTCATTGAATACAGACTGAGTGGAGCCGAGTTATCCGTTGTAGGGTATAAACGAACTTTTGAGAGAAAATTAGGACCAGTATTTGTTTGCGAAAGCTCACATAAATTCAGTAGATGTGTTTTATAACA
Organism: Schistocerca americana; assembly: GCF_021461395.2. NCBI lineage: Eukaryota > Metazoa > Arthropoda > Insecta > Orthoptera > Acrididae > Schistocerca > Schistocerca americana. The sequence goes on from NC_060122.1 coordinate 313,005,518, forward strand.
GGATGCGGTTCATTACGCAACTGTTAGACATTGTGTGTGATTGTTTGATGCAAATGCCATTCTGGGTACTATTGATAACCATTATTTATATTCAGTCTCATCTACAGGTAGTCAGATGCAATGTATGAAGTTACAACATAACGGAGGATAGGACAAACAACTTGGGTATGAAATATTTTTATTTTTTTCCCCATAACCGTCACTGTTGCGATAATAGTCATTTCTTCCTGGCAACTAATTTCGGACCATCACGTCCTTTTTGAAACCATAGTGTTAAACGTAAGTGTAATCATACGATGCACCAATGCACATATGAGTAACAAATGATCAAATTCATCGTTAGAAATCATTACGTGGGTACAAAATGTTAAACATCATATGCATATTATGCTCATATGAAGTTTAACATACTGTATTCATTTAATGATCTCTAACGACGAATATGAACATATATTACTGATATGTGCACTGGCGGGTTTTATGATTCCGCTTACAAACTAAGGCTACGGTTTTAAACTGGACGTGATGGACCGAAACTAGTCGCCGGAAAGAAATGACTGTTATCACAACTGCGACGGATTTTGGAAGTATATAAAAAAGATGTTTAGTTTAATTGGTAACACAAGCATCACAAGTCATTTGCACACTTACATACGTGTTCAAGAGTAGGGTAGCTGTGGCTATTCTAGATCAGAATCTGTAATCTGAATCTTAAAAGGTAGGGGAAGGCGGGGCAAGATGGGGAAGCTATCTTTAAACCCTTAAAAAAGGGACAAAAATAAACAAATTCAAGTAGGTATGATTATCATTTGTTTACCTAACCATTGAATTACAGTAGCATGCAATGAAATCTGCAAACTTGTTACATTTAGTTAGAAATATCTCGATTTGAAACATAAACTACAAATTCCCCCTCTTGCTCCGTATGCGGGGAAAGATGGGGAACTAGCATGAATTCACATCTAAAGCTTAAATAAGGACTGGAATAACGAAATCATGTGACGATAAGGTTTCGAAACATGGTTCTGAGAATTGTAGAATCAGGTATTACGTTTTGTTTAGGCCTCTTACTTTCACATAGTACACAAGTGTGGACAGCCTCGTCATCGTCACTTTGTATCCCTGCACAAGCGTCGTGGGCCCAGCGTCCGCAGCTAATACGTCGTATCCAGCCTCCTTCAGAGAAGCCATAGCAGTGTAAACAGTCTTCACTCTCTTCCTCGTTGTCATTCGACCTCAGTTTATTATCCCTTGAGTGGTTAAGACGTGAGTAACGTTCGTCACTTTTTCGTTGTCATTATGTCCTTTTGGTGCTATCTCAGGTTTATTAAACGTCTTTGAGAAGAGTTTTCATTTACATTCAGCACGTTTTGGGACTCCTTTTCGTTTAATTTCTTCAGATAGTTCACTCCTATAAGGAGATTCGATTAAAACAACGGGTTTTCCACGCCTGTTAGATGGTTTCCTTTTGGTTTTTTTATCCACCTTTAGAATAGCTAACACCATTCAGGGGTGAAACCTGAAAGTTAGACGAAACAGAGGCTTGATCATCAGTTGTTAATTGTTCAGGTGTTTTACGTCTTGACAACATCTCTGGTATTTGGTCATCCGTTTCTGTAACTTCAGATGTGTGAGCTTGATGAACGTCTGTAGTTGAACAGGGAAGGTAATCACTTTCTTGAAGCACATTTCTGTTTACAGGCCAAATGCCTGTTTTCCGAAACCCGTTCACTGCTGTGGACATTGTAGCTGAATGAATGAAGGCTTTGCCGAATAAACTTGTGATCTGATGCAGCGTAACAACTTCTTCAGGATGGGTGCGAAACCACGATCTTACTTCATCTTCGTAAAATTTACTGTGAGGTTTCATAAATTCCACGTCCAATGGTTGAAGACGGTGTGAGCAGTGTGGTGGCAAACACAGCAAGACAATCCCATTTTCGCGGGCCACATCCATCATTTTGTGGCCGTCCAATATGAGAAGTATTGGTCTTTCCTTTGACGCTCCAGTAAATGCAATAAACTTCTTAAACCAAGTCAAAAATAGTTCTTTCGTCATCCAACCAGTTTCTTGGACTTCTGCCCAGGCACCAGGGGGCAGGCCAGTCTCAAACGCTTGTTGCATTCGTTTTCGAGGATAAATTAACATAGGTGGTACGTAGAATACCGACGCTGAAACACAGATTTCTGCAGTCACAGTCTGGCCTCTTTCTGCTGAAGTAATTACTCCCACCTGTCTGCGCCCTTTCAAAGCAACCACCTTTGTGTGACCTTTTGGAATGACTGTTAAACCAGTCTCATCGCAATTGAAAGTTCTGTCTCCCGTAAACGTGAATGTGTCTAATTGACTTTCTAACAGATCGAAAAACCTATCTACAGCAACTCGATTAAACCCCATTGCTCGTGCGATTGATGTGGCCTCTGGTTTTCGTATTGTTAAGGTAGGATTTCGTGCATAAACCCATTTAACCAATCTCTTCCAGCAGATTTGGCTGCAGTATTAATTGGATGTTTGATGTTGTTTCGTTCAGCTAGCTGAAAAGCAAGTCCACAAAGTTCTTTAAGTGTTAGGCCAAAATACTGTCCTTCCATCGTGCCAGGATTAGCACGTTTCTTTGCCACATGTCGTTCAATTGTTTTCTGTGGCATGTTGAACTGTTTAGCAGCCCTGAAAGAACCGATATAACCTTCTATAACAGCATTTACAGCGCCTTCCATTGACTCCAATGACCAATCTTGCCTAGACGTTTGTCCCCGATACTTGCGAACCATCTGAAATAAAACACGTGGAACATACTATTGAGTCAGATCATTCCTGGTAATCTATATTATCTAGTAAATACCATATTTCCAATAGTCAGTCGTTAAAGCATAGCAAGAATACTGACTTTGCACGTTTTGTGTATTTTTATTCACCATATAGCCTAAGGCATACTTTGTAATTAATTAGGAAACGTTGGAATAACGAATACCATTCTATTTACAGTTGTATTCAACGTATAATGTACGTGTTCAAAACCCGCAGCGAGGTAAACACATGAGACGACAATAACGTAATGGCTGGACAAATATAGGGGCAAGACGGGGAAGCTCCACATCTTGCCCCACCCCGTCTTGCCCCCTACCATGCTGTCAGGTTATGTTACGCCTACATGAACACTGTTTAGTGAACATTGACTACTGACACAGCTGTTTACTGTTAATAAGACATACTATTCAGTGCTATATATACAGTCTGGACAAATGTTCACGAAAGACGTTTTAGGACCTCGAAAGGTGTAAAACATTGCAAATCAGTATAACAATTGTACGTACCTTGCAAAGCTCACAGAAACCGCCGCGAGACTAAGGTTCAGCAATGTCAACACACTGGGACCTGTGTATTGATGATGTTGACGTAGCTATCCACAGATGGCATCACTCTAACTGTAGCTTATAGCCCTTCTCCGTCTTACCCCATCTCCCATCTTGCCCCACCTTCCCCTACTTGCTTTCAAATTACTAGCGAAAGGTTTGGCACAGGCTGTTTCCATTTAACAGGTTTCAGGCTATGAATTTCAATGTGATCTTTTAGAGCTGACGTAAGTCATAGAAAAGAACTAGTGTGTAAAAAAAAAGTGGCATTTGGTAATACGGGATCAGCGTAGTAAAATGGGCTGACGTGGGGATGTGACAGAATGGCATAAAGGAGCCAGCGAGGTCCGGCGTGCCTATGACCAAATCGTAAATGAAGCTGCGCCATTTGTTGGTGTATCGACGCAGACTCTGTACTCCAACGTACCTGTGTAACAGGGTATAAAACTAGTGGTCGTAGAAAACACTCCAACCGATAGCGCCGGTGGGCGGTCTCACGCCTTCTCAAAGAAAAACTATTTCAAGATCAATAGAAGGAGGGGCGTTCAATAAGCAATACATTACAACTTTTTCTGAAAACTGGTCGATTTTAGTGGCCATATTATTTCCCACTCCTATGCTACAAAGTCCTATTTTTCAACATGGTCTCCGTTCAATGCGACGGCCTTACGAAACCTTACTGGGAGGGACTGCATGCCTTCATGGAGCCAACCTCTTGCTACATCAATAATCTCCCCTTCATCCACGTACTACTTCCTGCGGGTGAATCCTTCATTGGGCAAAACAAATATAAGTCGGAAGGTGCGAGACCCGGGCTGTAGGGTGGATGAGGAAGAACAGCCCAATGAAGTTTTGAAAGCTCCTATCGGTTGCGCAGACTTGTGTGAGGCCTTGCATTGTCATGGAGAAGGAGAAAATAAGTTGCATTTTTGAGGCGACGAGCACGCTGAAGTCATTTCTTCAATTTCCGAGGGAAGCGCAATACACTATAGAGTCTATCATTCCACCACGAGGAAGCACATCAACCAGAATAGCGCGTGCAGTCCCAGAAGACTACCGCCATGAGTTTTCCCACTGAGGGTGCGGCTTTGAGGCTTTTCTTTGGAGGAGAGATGGTGCGGCGTCACTCTATGGATCGCCGTTTCTTTCCGACCGAAGTGATGAACCCATGTTTCATCGCCTGTGACGATATTCGACAAAAAATTGTCACGATGAGCCTTATAACGTGCAAGCAATTCCTCACAAATCGTCCTTCGTTGCGCTTTATGGTCTTTTTTTAGGCGGCGAGGAACTCAGAGGGCACACGCCTTGAGTACGCCAACTGGTTGACGAGTCTGTCAGCACTACCAATAGAGACGTCAAGTTGAATGTCCACACGTTCCAATATTACAGGTGTCACGGCTGTGTTCGGCCGGCCGGCACGCGAGATATCAGACAGGTTTGCGCAACCTTCTTGTGTTGTTGACTGGCGCCTCGGTCAACGACTCACCGTGCTTTTGTTCACTGTCTCTGTAGACATTGTGCAAGGATCTATGAATATCTGCGATGTTTTAGTTTTCTTCTAAAAGAAACTCAATGACAGATAATTTTTTGGAATGCACCTCTGTTACAGAGCCGGCCGCTGTGACCGAGCGGTTCTAGACGCTTCAGTCCGGAACCGCGCGATTGCTACTGTCACAGGTTCGAATCGTGCCTCGGGCATGGATGTGTGCTATGTCCTTAGGTTAGTTAGGTTTAAGTAGTTCTAAGTTCTAGGGGACTGCCGCGCGAGATTAGCGGAGCGGTCTGGGGCGCTATTGTCATGGACTGAGCGGCTGGTCCCGGCGGATGTTCGAGGCCTCCCTCGGGCATGGGTGTGTGTGTGTTTGTCCTTAGGATAATTTAGGTTAAGTAGTGTGTAAGCTCAGGAACTGATGACCTTAGCAGTTAAGTCTCATAAGATTTCACACGCATTTGAACATTTTTTTTTTTTTTTTTTTTCCTAGGGGACTGAAGACCTCAGATGTTAAGTCCCATGGTGCTCAGAGCCATTTGACTACCATGTTACAGGCGTCATTTTGAAAGCTACATACAGCGAACTTCTTGACACTGAAGCGCGAATATTCCACGACACCTCACAACAAATTCCGCATTTTTTCAACCGAAATTGGCCGAATAACTCGAAATGTCTGGAGAGTCTAATTCAGGACGGAGGAGGTTCCGCGAAGTTTAGGTGGTGTTTTACATATCGTGACTAGGACGCAATCATTCACGACGCAATAAGTATGCTGGAGCCAATCCCGTCTACCAAGATGACAGTAGATCGCCCACTGTGGCAGAGCGGTTCTTGGCGCTTCAATCCGGAATCGCGCTGCTGCTACGGTCGCAGGTTCGATCCTGCCTCGTGAATGGATGTGTGTGCTGTCCTTAGATTAGTTAGGTTTAAGTAGTTGGGGACTGATGACCTCAGGTGTTAAGACCCATAGTGCTCAGAGCCATCAGATGTGATCACCAGGGTCACGCAAAAGTTCCTGATGGGGAGAACACTCAAGCGCCGCGTAGCACCACGATCGGTCCGCTACGTTAGCCGTTCTTAATTTCATAGAAAACTGCTGGCTGTATTCGGAAAAGCGAGAGAAACGTTGAAATCAACAGTCCCGTGTTTTGGTAGCTCTAAGTGTTTTAGTCATCGAGTGGCTTGAGCAGGAAATGGCATCACTAAAGAAATTTGTGGATCTTCTTCGTCGCCGAACTCAGTCCATCAGCAAGGCTAGTGGCGATATTACCCGACGTTAGCATGATGTCTCCTGGGGTGTCTAATCTATTGTCCTTTTGTGCTTATGTCATATACAGACACGGACTTCCATGTTACGATTCATTTTCCACTACTCTTTGTTGTAAGTAATTAGAATCAAACTGGATGAGAAGTAACAGCATAACACTCTCTTTCTTATATGAACTGTTCAAAATACTATCAAATAGCGTTGGTGCACATTGACGTGTCAGCCCGCCGACGCATAGATTTCCAGCTGCGCTGATGTAGGCCTGCACCTGGAGTATTGCTTACCAACGCATATCCTTCCACATTACGGACACAAAAACTCTCTGCATCTTGAACTGAATCTCAATTCACAAGAAGTTTCAAATGCCCCCAAGAAGAAAAATCTAATTGCTTTAGAATCCGGGGGACATAGAGACCAGAGGCTCATTTTATACCTTTGTCACAGAATCTGTTACTTAGAATCCGGCGGGCATTAACTCTGAAACGAGGATAAATTCTATCGTCCTGAAGTACATGCTTTCGTGGCGGTGATAAAGTTACGTATTCTTTGCAGGTGTTGTATTCTCAAAGAATGCATTGTTAATTCATCCATTGATCTGGGTGAGAAAAAATGAGGTTGTGACAAATATTAGCATCTGAGACATCAAGGTTTCAGAGGCAGTGAGGTCAGGACATGGTGCCACTACTTTCAAAAGGCCACACTTGGGTGTTCAAGATTGGGTAAAGTTGACCTACACCCCGTCGTAGTGCGGGGCAGTTTAGGTGTCTACAGCAAAGCATGTCTTCTACAAAAGTAAAGTGATGTTACTAATAGAGGTAATGGAGCTGAAAAAGTGCACACTCCATCCAGCAGTACGTTGAGGTAGATCTGTTAATATTATTTTGTTGCTTGTTTTCTTTGCTTCTAATTTAACATATGTTTTTCTGTTTTTGTATTTATGGAACACTAACTGTTACGTCGCAGTTTGGAATCATGGTCTTCAGTTTTATTTTCCTTGTGATGCTCTCTCACTTGACCTTATCCTACGCCCTACTCGGGACTTGATAATGTGAAGTTCTTGAGAAACATGCCCAGTAATTCTGAGAAATTGCATTCCAGCGACCGTGGCCACTCCTGGAACAAGCTTACTATCCGGTTCAGCTGAGGCTGAGTTCCTGTGAGTCAGTGCGTACCACGTTGTTCTTGGTAATGGTAGCTGCGCCACTGCTGGCACTGCTCTGCCCTCTGGTGTAAAGCTGCTTCCACTCGTATAGGCGCCTCGTCTCATAGCCATGGTCATCTTCGCCGTACAATAAAGTCACAACTGTGGAAGGCAGCGAAAGTCTCTTAGTTGAAGACGACTTTTCGCTCCGACATTTGTTTCCTTTCAACCATCGATTTGTTGCTTGCCTGACACTGTTAACGCTGGAGCCTCCCCATCCTAATCGGGGCGATACGGTCAATCGGTCAATAGTCGTGCACTGGTCCACGGTTCTCTCCGTGTAGTGATTTGTTTTTCTACTTCTGACTGCTCAATGTTTGGTACGTATTAAAATTTATCTTTGAGTTAGCACTTTGGACGAGGGAATTTGGAGAGTTTTATCGCGCATTTCCATGTTTGTGTTTGGTTATTTGGGGAGGTTATAGACACAGACTGACACGTAATGACTGTCTGCAAATCCTCAGAAGTATTGTAATCCCCGTGACATAGTACTCGTTAAGGCCTGTGCTATGGTAAGTGAACGGGATTCACCTTATGAGAAAGGATTTTCACATAAATATCGACCGTGTGTGCCTGAATGGTGGCAAATCAGACTTGCATCCACTCTGTAATAACAATGATCCGTCAAGTAAGTTCGAAATGCAATTACACGTCAGGATGGATCAAAAGCAACCCAGAAGAAGCTACCAATGTCATAATAATACGGTCGCCAGCCTAATTAGGCATTAACTGAGTCTCTTCCCTGTACAAATTGGTATATATTCATGCGAAACAAGTTGTAACACTGCATAATATAGTAGAATTTTAGAACCAGAAAATCTAGTGAACTGATAGTTTCACGATCTGTATTGATAAGGAAAACCATGAATACATAACACTACACTATAATGTTTACTACAAAACTTTATACTGTCTATCAGTCTGTTTAAAATCGGACATAGGTTACCCAAGAAATTGTACTTTCATGCCACACACAAAATGTCAATTTTGATAAAGATAAACACTGATAAATTTTGACTTTTATATTGACTTTAACTTTTGCTGGTCAAACCAATTTAGAACACTTCAAAATTCAAGTGAATTAGGGGGGGGGGGGGGGGAGACCCTGAAACTGTTATGATCGCTGTATTTAAAAAAATGGTTATTGAATTTATTATTCGTTCAAGATTTCCAGTATATAAGTTACTACTCTTTTCATATTATTTACTGCTCATTTAAATGCATTTAAATCTGTCTCGAAATAATAAACTTCATTACTAAATCAATACTAAAGTTATCTTTCAACTTCGTTAGACCTTCGCTATTGATTTACTAGTTCATTAACAAAACATTTCTTTAACCACCATTCTAATATAGCTAGGCGTGCAAATAATTATTATTAACACACTTTTTAATTTTCATTTCGGGACATTCGGATTGCACAACGTTTGGAAAGGACCCTCTCTAGGATAGTTGTGAGGATGATTAAATGATGGAAAGGTTCTGGTAAAATTTAGGTTATTATTGCACCAGACAAACACAGTTCACTCTCTGATCCATACGAATACAGTACTAAAAGTTTCAACCTGCTAGTATCGATGCGGCGGTTGGAGGGCGGCACTCTGGCGAGGCACAGAGCACGCGTACAACTACAGCTATGGCTCTTGACGTATCGGCACTTTAATTCTTCTTAGCGTCGCAATACTTTTCCATTTAGTGCCTATGAAATTTTGCCATACTGTGTGGGCGTTGGAGCGGCATACCCGAGGCTCAGTGAAGCTATGTCTTTCAGGAGAGCCTCCTCGCTCCGGAAGGTGTTGCTCAAACCAGTGCCAAACTCCAACTACCACTACTGAGCACGTTGTGCCGTGCAGTGCCCGCCCGCATTTTCCCGCGCTCGCCTGCCATCCACCTTTCACCGCTCCCTGACAGGCCGGGTATTCACCCGAGGATGTGCATTCTACATATCCTAACATATTGCCAACGTATGGACCAGACGCACAGTTACAATTTGAAACACCTTACAACAGTTTCAACATTTGTTACATTTCAATTCTATTACAATATTACTTGACATTTGACATGAATATTAATATTCACATTGAAACTTATTTACAGTTTTCTTAACATAATGGCATTAAACAAAAAGAAATGAAATCAGAACATCAGTGACACAGGTTTATCGTAAAACCAGATAAACAGAATTACTTATATGTACAGTAGTATAGAGTCGTTATTGTTACAGTATGTACGACCTGAAAATAGCAATGACAAACCTCAATAAAATAAAAAGCCTTCGTTCGTAGTTCTGGCTAATACATTGAAATAATGTAGCAAGCGAAGTGCTGGGAGTGCTAAGGTCCCAAGTTACAATCTGAACATGACACGTCACCGAGAAAAAGACTTTATTTAATAAAAAATTAGATTTCCTTTTTTCCTTATAAATACATGAACTTGGACAATTACCATTAAATGTAAGCAAACAAGCCAAATACATAGAGTAAATGAAACTTGAGGTTCTTGCAATTGAGCCGGCCGAAGTGGCCGAGCGGTTCTAGGCGCTTCAGTCTGGAACCGCGCGACCGCTACGGTCGCAGGTTCGAATCCTGCCTCGGGCACGGATGTGTGTGATGTCCTTAGGTTAGTTCGGTTTAAGTAGTTCTAATGACCTCAGAAGTTAAGTCCCATAGTGCTCAGAGCCATTTGAACCATTTTCTTGCAATTGATATTTGAAAGAACTTTCACGATGGCAATTAAATGTAAGAAGAAAAGCAAAACATTAATAACTGAAAACTGAGCAATTTTCAGTTGGTGTCTGGAAGCACTAGTTAGTATGAACCTTCTATCAAAACAGCTTCAAACTGGCGCTGATTGAAATCCAGGCCTTGCTACAACACATCAAGAAGGTTTCAGTTAACACATATTCCAAATAAGAAGCTACACCAGTAGTCAGCACGTCATCTGAAACCTATAAGCTCAACAAATGAAAAGAAGAAACATACAACAGTAAAATATAATCTTAGGTAAATCAAGATAATATTATTTATACTCCTTAGGGAAAATGGAAGTGACTCAGGGAGATTGCATAAAAGAATGTATAAATAAAATTTAAACAACAACGTCTGCAAGGCTTCCAATACAACAACAAGCTGTTAGATTATTCCTCAGTACAAAATTAAATCAGACAAAGGCAGCAAGTATATTGATAAATTAAAAGCCAGGCTTAAACCAACTAAACCTAAATGACTGTACTTTTAGCAATTTAGATTAGCTAACGGTAAAGGTTTTAAATAAAATCAAAGTAGCTTCAACCTAAAAATTAACCAGCAGAAGAACTCTCCTGTCGGAGCGCAAAAAAAAAGCCCTGAAAGAAAGGTGGGAAACCAGCCGCCTCCATCCCCATTCCGTCTTTCTCACCAAAAATTTTGGCATGGGAAGAATTCTCGCGCTCTTTCAACATGGGACATTGTAAATACTTTCACCAAGACTCTCTTTGTAGTGAAGTCTTCATTTTTAGCATCTCCCTCACACTGCCACTGTCTATATAGGTCTCTTTCCTACTGTCTCGTTTTTCTCCCACTGGAACTTTCTATAGCCTGTCTCTCCCAAAGTCACTGTCTTCATCCCTTTCTCTCGCGTTTTCTAACCCCTGTGTTCTTCTCTGCCACTTGTATTGTCTCTTTATCCCAGTGCCACTTTCTTTGTTCTATTATTTTTCTCTCCCGTAGTCACTATCTCTTCTTTCTTGCTTAAGTCTACTGTGTTTCTCTTCGACCACCATTATCTCTTTTCCACTCACTGCCTTGGGGCTGGTTCCTATAGACCAGGAAACTTTAATACGTGGGGGGATGGGGGCAAAGATGGTAAACGTTTCTGTGTGTGTATGGGGGGGAGGGAGGGAGGTGGTGGTGGGGGGAGGGGGACTGACTCCCAAAAGCCTATATATGGTCTCTGATCATCTCCTTTTTCATTTCCGCTGCCTCCTCTATTTTTTGCTACCACTGCTGCTATCGCCACCTGTCTCTCATTGACCATCACTAACTCCTTTTTTTTCTTCTCCCATTGGCATGGTCTCCTCTCTCTTCAACCATGACTCTGCTACTCTCTTTCATCACAAAAAACGGGAATATGTTCGCATTGCCAAAATTTTTGGTGAGGAAAGCGAAATGAGGGTTGATGCAGCTGGTTCAACACCTTTCTTGCACAGTCTTGTAAAGAGGAGCATATCTGCTGTTTCTGTGCTCTGACAAAAGCATTTTTCAGCTGGTTCCCTTCTTTTCTGTGTAACAGCAGGGTGTGCTGCTTATATAACATGTAGTCCGTTGTTCAGTAAAGTATTAACAGTTTTTTGTATACTATTAAATGAAGCAACAAGTTTACTGTTATTCGTACACTTCGACGCATTTACATACTTTCGCGTATATAAACAATAAAGAAGTGCGCATAATATAAGGTTCACACAAAATCGTTTCCGATCTACGCAGATTCACTTTACACTACTTAAAAATGCTGAACACTTTTAGGCTACACCTGTAGTACACCAAAAAATGCGATGTTTGATTTGATAGTGTAAAGAATTTCATCGTGGTTGTTGTTGTCTTGAATCCGAAGACTGTTTTCATACAGCTCTCCGTGCTATTCGATCCTGTGCAAGCCTATCGATCTCCAAGCAACTATTGCAGCGTACATCCTTCTGAATCTTCTTACTGTGTTCTACTCTTGGTCTCCCTCTACAATTTTTGCCCTCCGCACATCCCTCCAATATTAAATTGTTGATCCCCTGACATCTCAGAGTATGTTCTATCAACGATCGCTTCTTCTAGTCAACTGTGCCACAAATTTCTCTTCTCCCCAATTCTATTCAGTATCTCTTCATTAGTTGCGTGATGTACCGATCTAATCTTCAACATTCTTCTGTAGCACCACATTTCCAAAGCCTCTACTCTCTTTTTGCCTAAAATGTTTATCGTCCATGTTTCACTTCCCTACATGGCTACATTCCTTACAAATGCTTCCAGAAAATACTTCCTAACACGTACATCTATTTTCGATGTTAACAAATTTCTCTTTTCCAGAAACACTTTCCTTGCCATTGCCAGTCTACATATTACATCCTCTACTTCGGCCATAATTAGTTATTTTGGTGCCCAAATAACAAAACTCATCTACTACGTTAAGTGTCTCGTTTCCTAATCTAATTCCCTCAGCATCACCTGATTTAATTCGACTACATCCCATTATCCTTGTTTTGCTTTTCTTGATGTTCATCTCATATCCTCCTTTCAAGAAACTGCTTATTCCGTTCATCTACTCTTCCAAGTCCTTTCGCTGTGTCTTACTGAATTCCAGTGTCATGAAATTTCGTATGGCAAAATAATTTTTTGTGAGGTGCTTACGCCGCCAGGTGGCACCACCGAATAATTTCCAGGTCAAGACAGGCTGTACAGGCGTAAAGTGCCCATTACACAGAGACAGCGAGTCGAAAAGTTTTGTTGGAGAAAAAATAGCGATTAAACAATAGTTTGGTGACTTTAGAACCCTTTCGATGATCCCAGAATCCTTGTCATGCGTTGACTACGTCAGTTAAAACTAATAAAACTACATTTACGCATCAGGCCGGATATTACATGCACATTTTACGTGCTTGCGTACGTTAACTTTGAACCTCTGTATCTCGGCAACGGATAATGGCATCGAAAGGAGTTACAAGGCACCACAAGAACATCATCTTAATAGCGCATGTTAAAAATTTTGTGGATTTTCCCACAGTAGTTACTTTTGGTACTCAAAGACCATGGTTTTGCGATTTTCTCTCAGGAAAGGCTCATGAACAAACTTTGGTTTTATAAGCCACCTAGCCGGCCGCTGTGACCGAGCGGTTTTAGGCGCTTCAGTCCTGAACCGTGCTGCTCTTACGGTCGCAGGTTCGAATCCTGCCTCGGGCATGGATGTGTGTGATGTCTTTAGATTAGTTAGGTTTAAGTAGTTCTAGGTCTAGGGGACTAATGACCTCAGATCTTAAGTCCCATAGTGCTTAGAGCCATTTGAATCGTTTGAATAAGCCGCCTAAGACCCACTCTGGACCACAACTAAAGCAGAAGAACCAACCGATTTGTTCAGTTTGCCTGGGTTGGAGGAAGCGTGTAACGTTTAAATTTTGTTCTTGTACTGCAGGATAGCTACAGTATCCCTGTCTTTCCGATAGGTTTACAAATGGCCGTTAGGCCAAGGTTGCCCAAAATTCTTGGCCTCTTATCTCTGTGATCAATAGAACTCCACATATGGCTCCGTGAAAAGTCGTATTTTCGCTTGTGACTTTTTGGAATATGTTGTCCCTTTGACTCAGCGGATAGCTCCCAATGTTCGTATGGTCTACACACTACTGTGCTCAGTCAAGCAAGTCTAACGGACGTCAATGCCTGCGGTTCAGTAATTCCACTTTTCCTGGTAGCCATAAGTAGCAAATTAAGTCCCAGGCCCGCCATCCACCAAATCCGAGAGACGAGCTTCTAGGGCGCATAAGTTGTCGGGCTAGCGCTATCCACCTGGCTCGAAATATAATTCAATTCCAGCAATTGCTCATAGCCTCCACGTCCCACAGCACTGCCAGCACTTGCCCTTGGATAGCTATTCTCCAGCTACCGGCGGTAAGCGACTCAGAGCGAGGTAATGCAGGCCATCGTTAAGTCAGTGCGGCTGAGCAAGCGAGACGTGAAGCAAGCCGTTGCTTAGCTACAGGGAAAGATAATATATTGCGCTTTTGATTGTATATGGGAACAGCGTACGGGTGGTACCAAGCTACACATATTGAAAAGGAGGAGCGATTCTGGAGGCTTGGATGTGACGAAGCCGTCTTTGTTCCTTTACGAGCTGCTTTGGTTAGTAAGTAGCTTTCATCGAAGAGAGAAAGCAAAGTAACACTGAAACCCTGCTTATAATTGAAATAGCTGCTTCATCTGTTGCATGTGTGCTGCAGAGCGTTACGCTTGCCGTCCCAAGCGCAAAAACAGTGCGGAAAATTTCAACTCAGTTCAAAATCAAGCGTGACGTACAACCACTATCCTCTAGTCTCACACACATACGCCAACACTCATGAGATCTGACTGACATATATGTAAACAGAAAGGTGTTACTTTTCACTGTTTCTGTTCCATATATCTCTGTAGTTTTTCACATTCAGAAATAAAAACACATCGGAATACTCTTGAACTATTGACAGTAAACGTTAAGCATCAAATAACGAAAATCCGTTAGGTGGCCTGAAGCGATGATTTAGATTTCTACGCCGTAGACACCTTGAAACGTAACTTAAAACCGAGTTAATTGTCCCAGGTAGCAAGAATTCGAAGTGTCAGAGCTAATTTTGTCGCCATAGGTATAGCGTCTGTGTATGCTCCTTCGCTGTTTGTAGCCTAACATGACGAACTGTTACATCTGAAAATCGATTTTGAGATCAACGTCCGGTGGTTTGTATACAGATGTGACTGTAGAGCCTTTGATTTACAAAGTTAAGATTTCAATATCATTTGCTTCAGCAAAGCAAATGTGCCTTTCATTTAAGGAACAGGGAAGCTAATCGTGAGCTACATATTGCATGGTCAGGCATCCAACTCCAGCATCATCACGCACCTAAATACTTGGGAGTCACTCTCGATAGAACTATGACATTCAAAACTCACTGCAAGAACACCAAAATGAAAATCTCCGCTCGAAACAACCTAATTCGCAACCTAGCGGGGACACAGTGGGGATCACATCCACAAACTATTCGCTGTTCTGCAATGCACTGTGCCTTTCTACTGCTGAATTTGCTTCTCCAGTCTGGTACAGGTCATCTCATGCCAGACAAGTAGACATTGCTCTCAACGAAACCAGCAGGTTGATCACAGGTTGCTTAAGACCTACCCCAACTGATAAGCTCAACTGCCTGGCTGGAATAGCGCCACCATGGATACGCAGAACAGTGGCTGTCAACAAGGAGAGACTGAAAGTGGAACAGGACAGTGCTCATCCACTTCACGGACATAATCCACCACAGCAACGGCTGAGATGGCGAAAGAGCTTCCTGAGAACATCCGAGAAGCTCACCATTTCACCAGAGAAGGCAAGGCTGGAGTTATGGAAGAAGTCGACGCCTCACCTGCAGACGCCGGAAGCTGAAGAACTACCACCTGGACACAACGAGAGCTGGCTGTGGCTGGTGTGGAAATCTTTAAACAGATTACGATCAGGAGTTGGACGATCCAGAGACAACCTGAAGAGATGGGGCTTCATAACAGAAGATACGTCCTGTGATTGTGGACAAGAACAAACCACAAGCCACATGCTCCAGTGCCTTTTGTGCCCTACATCCTGCACGAAGATTGATCTCCTGCAAGCCACTCCAAGCGCCTTGGAGGTTGCAAAGTACTGGGCACATGTAATATAAATACAATTTGTGTATATATATGTACATATTTATTGCTGTGTATGACTACTGTAAATTTGTATGTTTCTGATTCGAGATTAATAATAATCTGAAAATCGTACACAGTTGTTTAACCGAATAGTCCATGTCATTTTTCTCTCTTCCACCATGCTCACACATGCATTACGCATGTAATAATTACAATACTTGGGTTTCTCTCTACGATTTCGTCTCTTTCTCAGAAATCACCGACCGCGACGATCGTTGCTGCCACCAAGCAGGACATGCTCTTCATTGAAACAGCGTACGTCGTTCTATGTGAGTACAGGGAGTGGACAAAAACACCAGCAGCACAGCACATTACATTCAAAACAGCTTCCAGTCGTCTGTTGTTGTTATGGTCTTCAGTCCTGAGACTGGTTTGATACAGCTCTCCATGCTAATCTATCCTGTGTAAGCTGCTTCATCTCCCAGTACATACTGCAGCCTACATCCTTCTGAATCTGCTTGGTGTATTCATCTCTTGATCTCCCTCTACGATTTTTAGCCTCGACGCTGCTCTCCAATACTAAACTGGTGATCCCATGATGCCTCAGAACATGTTCTACCAACCGATCCCTCCTTCAAGTCAAGTTGCGCCACAAACTCCTTCCCAATTCTGTGCAATACCTCCTCATTAGTTATGTGATCTACCAATCTAATCTTCTGCATTCTTCTGTAGCACCACATTTCAAAAGCTTCTATTCTCTTCTTGTCCAAACTATTTATCGTCCATGTTTCACTTCCAAACATGGCCACACTGCACACAAATACCTTCAGAAACGACTTCCTGACACTTAAATCTATACCGGATTTTAACAAATTTCTCTTCTTCGGAAACGTTTTCCTTGCCATTGCCAGTCTACATTTTATATCCTCTCTACTTCGACCATCATCAGTTATTTTGCTCCGCAAATAGCAAAACTCCTTTACTACTTTAAGTGTCTCATTTCCTAATCTAATTCCCTCAGCATCACCCGACTTAATTCGAGTACATTCCATTATCCTCATTTTGCTGTTGTTGATGTTCATCTTATATCCTCCTTTCAAGACACTGTCCATTCCGTTCAACTGCTGTCTCTGACAGAATTACAATGTCATCGGCGAACCTCAAAGTTTTTATTTCTTCTCCATGGATTTTAATACCTATTCCGAATTTTTCTTTTGTTTCCTTTACTGCTTGCTCAATATACAGATTGAATAACATCGGGGAGAGGCTACAACCCTGTCTCACTCCCTTCCCAACCACTGCTTCCCTTTCATGTCCCTCGACTCTTATAACAGTCATCTGGTTGCTGCACAAATTGTAAATAGCCTTTTGCTCCCTGTATTTTACCCCTGCCACCTTCAGAATTTGAAAGAGAGTATTCCAATCAACATTGTCAAAAGCTTTCTCTAAGTCTACAAATGCTAGAAGCGTACGTTTGCGTTTTCTTAATCTAGCTTCTAAGATAAGCCGTAGGGTCAGTATTGCCTCACGTGTTCCAACATTTCTACGGGATCCAAACTGATGTTCCCCGAGGTCGACTTCTACCAGTTTTTACATTCGTCTGTAAAGAATTCGCCTTAGTATTTTGCTGCCGTGACTTATTAAACTGATAGTTCGGTAATTTTCACATCTCTCAACACCTGCTTTCTTTGGGATTGGACGTCTATGAATGAATAGATACAGTTCCAGTGTGGTTTTCAAAGGAATCTCACACTATTACTCCTGCTAAATAGCGGCAAGTTCAAGTAACGAAGAGGGGAGGGGTCGATAGTGATCACATTTCCTTCTATCCAAGGTAGACCACAAACGCTCAATAATATTGAGATTCGGTGATTGTGCTCGCCAGAGGAGGTGCGACAGTCCTTCCTCGTGCCCACAAAACCAGTCCTGGACAGCGTGTGCTGTGTGAACTGGGTCCCTGTTATCTTGGAACGCAGCATCACCACTTGGGATCAAATACTGTGCCATGGGATACATCTGATCACCCAAAACGGTCACATAGTCGTTGGCTGCTGCGTGACTTTGCACTGTAATCATGGGGGCCCATGGAATACCACGATATGGTTGCGCAAATCATCACTGAGAGCACGCATATTTCTCTTTTGGGTCGTAAACACGGCCAGATTTTGTAAACAGTGTCAAAAAAGGACTCATTCAGCCAAATGACTTTCTTCGTTGCTCTATAGTTCAGGTTTGGTGCCTTCCTCACCATGTTTTCCTGTTACGGGAAGGTGCACGTGTGGTCTTGGAGTTCCAGCTCGTTCTGCAGTTCCCTGCTTCTGAAGCTCCCTTACTGTTGCTTTGGTGCTGACAGGGTTCGCGAATTGGGACGTTAATTTCTGAAGTGACTTTTGCAGCCATGGTTCCCTTATTTTTGGTCACAATCCTCTTCAATGACTGTCTGCTACGCTTACTCAACACAGACTTTCGCTCGCCTCGTGACTTGTACACGATGTTTTTCGCTTTCTCTGTATGCGGTATAAATCTTCGATACCGTGTCTCTTGAAACATCAAATACTTCGGGTAGCTTGTTTGGCACCCACCATTCGAGCACCAAAAATTTGCCCACATTCGAGCTCAGTTAGCTCCGACATAATGTGTTCACGAATGCACGGAACACTGTTTTAACCACGACTGACAATTGCAACGTATTGAGGGCATTGCACAGGTGCCGTTCGTGATCAGATACAACAGCGCCACCTCCAGACTTGGCTATCATCTGCATTTGTGTTGAAGCATGCATTTTTCGCGTGTTTCTGTATTTCTGTCCGCTTGCTTAGCTGAGTTGTTACGTGCTTGCCTCCTATGCAGTTGGCCGGGTCGGGTTGGAGATTTTCTCCGCTCGTGGACTGGATGTTGTGTTGTCCTCATCATCATTCCATCCTCATCACCAGCCCAATCTGGAATCGATTGAAATAAGACTTGCACTCGGCGTTCGAACTTCCCCGGATGGGGCCTCCCAGCCAACGATGCCACACGCTCATTGTTTTTCTATATTAATGTCCAACCCCTGTACTTGAAACTGTAACTTCGACTGGCATAATTGTCCCCGGTATCAAGAATTTGAAATGTCAGAGCTGACCATAGCGTCCCCTGATATAGTGTCTGTGTATAGTGTATTTTTCTTTGCTGTTTGTGGGCTAACAAGATCAAATATTAACATAGAAATGACGAGGACAGTGATTAAAGAGAATACCCCTTGTCATCTTTATCTCTTCCACCAAGCTCACACACGCATTACCCAAAGGGTAACAATTATCCCAGCACTTCCGCTCGTCTCTGTCTCAAAATATTCCGACTGCGGCGACAGATGCTGCTAGCAAAGAGAGCATACTGTTCACTGGAATAATGTGCGTCGTTCTAAGTGTGAATCACACATGCGCACATGCTGAGAAAGAGGGCTGCACTTACGCACGCTCGTTTGTCTTCTTGCTTGTGAAAACAAACACAGGCGCAAGCGTAGCTATATCCCCGTATACGTATATAATCTATATTCTCACATACATTTGGCTTCCCATTGCACTAAGGATGCTTCAAGCAGAACCTTACACGAAAACGACTTTAACTGCTTATACAACGTGCCAACTGGACGTTCGTGACTGTAAGTAGATATGATGTGTCGAGGATTTACTCATGTCCGTGGTGTCAATTATATACGGCTCTAGCTCTAGAGCCGTTGTAGCTATCAGAGATGGCGCCTCTGAATACTGAATTTCGCACCCTCTGTACCTCCCAATCAACATTAAATGCAATCATTATTATTCCTACTAAGCCCCATACATTCAATAAGTGGAATATCATAATTTAATAACCTCCCTGCTGCTGCAATTCATATCGTCAGCAGTGTACATTATTACAACTGTAGTCTGTACTTACCGTAATTAGGTTAGATGATACAGGTATTGGCCAAAAATATGGGAACACTGACAAATACACGCTTGAACGCAAATGCAGATGCTAGCCAAGGCTCCAGGTTGTGCTGTTGCATTTGACTATGAATGGTACCTGCCCACTGTCTTCAATACCTCGTAAGTTCAAAATGGTTCAAATATCTCTGAGCACTATGGGATTTAACTGCTGTGGTCATCAGTCCCCTAGGCTTAGAACTACTTAAACCTAACTAACGTAAGGAAATCACACACATCCATGCCCGAGGCCGGATTCGAACCTGAGACCGTAGCGGTCGGGCGGTTCCAGACTGTAGCGCCTAGAACCGCTCGGCCTCACCGGCCGGCACCTCGTAAGTGTGTCGTGGTCAGAACAGTGTTCTGTGAGGTTGTGAGTGCATTATGTTGGAGCTAAGTGAATTCGAAAGTGGAAAAATTGTTGTTGCTGGTATAGTGAGTGCTTATTAAAAAGATACTCCAGAAGTTTTATGTTTCAAATCGTATCAAAGGTTTATCGCATACAAGGAAAACGGGAAAACAGCAAAAAACTCACAATGCGGACGAAAGTGTCTGTTGCGAGACAGACCGTCATTGAAGACGCCTGTGACGAGAAGTAAGATGGTTGGTTGGTTGGTTGTTTTGGGGAAGGAGACCAGACATCGAGGTCATCGGTCTCATAGGATTAGGGAAGGAGGGGGAAGGAAGTCGGCCGTGCCCTTTGAAAGGAACCATCCCGGCATTTGCCTGGAGCGATTTAGGGAAATCACGGAAAACCTAAATCAGGATGGCCGGACGCGGGATTGAACCGTCGTCCTCCCGAACGCGAGTCCAGTGTCTAACCACTGCGCCACCTCGCTCGGTGAGAAGTAAGAGAACGATAGCTTATAATAAAGGTACTCCAAGAGTTTGATGTATCAAACCGTATCGAAGACCGCAAACAAGGAAAGCGGAAAAAAATAAAAAATAAACTCACAATGTGTACGAAAGTGTCTTGCGAGACAGACCATTGAGGACGACTGTGACTTAAAAAACCACAGCTGCGAGAGCCGTAAGTCCTGAACGACGGAGCAATGGAAGAAAGTCATTTGGTCTTGTTTTCAAACTGTTTCTAAATTCTAACCGAGTTTGCTACCCAAGAGCGAAACATGGCGGGGCTTCCGTGATGATTTGGGCAGCTATATCGTGGTATTCTATGCGCCCAATGGCTACTCTGCAAGGTAGGTCGCGTTACTGTTAAGAATTATGTGAGTGTATTGGGTAATCAGGACCATCCCACGGTACAATGTTTGTTCACCTATGGTGATGCTTTGTTCCAAGATGATAGGGCCTGTGTTCACACAGTTCGCATCGTCCAAGACTGGCTTTTGTGAACACGAGGACGAAGTGTCGTATCTCTACTTGCCATCAGATCTCAACGTTACTGAGTCTCTGTGTTCTGAGACGGGTGCGTGATCGCTATCCATCTCCATCATCGTTTCCTGCCCTTTCCACTACTTTGCAAGGAGAATGTTATAAGATCCCCTTCAAAACCATAAAGCACGTGTTCTTATACATTCCAAGACGATTGAAACCAATTTTGAGTACCAGCAGGTTTCCTACACCGTATTACACATGGTGATGCGTCGTGTTTTTGGTGTTCCCGTATATTTGTCCGAATCCTATATATACACAGCTGGCCATTAAAATTGCTACACCACGAAGATGACGTGCTACAGACGCGAAATTTAACCGACAGGAAGAAGATGCTGTGATATGCAAATGATTAGCTTTTCAGAGCATTCACACAAGATTGGCACCGGTGGCGACACATACAACGTGCTGACATGAGGAAAGTTTCCAACCGATTTCTCATACACAAACAGCAGTTGACCGGCGTTGCCTGGTGAAACGTTGTTGTGATGTCTCGTGTACGAAGGAGAAATGCGTACCATCACGTTTCCGACTTTGATAAAGGTCGGATTGTGGCCTATCGCGATTGCGGTTTATCGTATCGTGGCATTGCTACTCGTGATGGTCGAGATCCAATGACTGTTAGCAGAATATGGAATTGGTGGGTTCAGGAGGGTAATACGGAACGCCGTGCTGGATCCAAACGGCCTCGTATCACTAGCAGTCGAGATGACAGGTATCCTGTGCGCATGGCTGTAACGGATCGTGCAACCACGTGTCGATCCCTGGGTGAACAGATGGGGACGTTTGCAAGACAACAACCATCTGCACGAACCGTTCGACGTTTGCAGCAGCATGGACTATCAGCTCGGAGACTATGGCTGCGGTTACCCTTGACACTGCATCACAGACAGGAGCGCCTGCGATGGTGTACTCAACGACGAACCTGGGTGCACGAACGGCAAAACGTAATTTTTTCTGATTAATCCAGGTTCTGTTTATAGCACCATGATGGTCGCATCTGTGTTTGGCGACATCGCAGAGAACGCACATTGGAAGCGTGTATTCGTCATCGCCATACTGGCGTATCACCCGCCGTGATGGTATGGGGTACCATTGGTTACACGTCTCGGTCACCTCTTGTTCGCATTGACGGCAAGTTGAAAGGTGGACGTTACATTTCAGATGTGTTACGACCCGTGGCTCTACCCTTCATTCGATCCCTACGAATCCCTACATTTCAGTAGGATAATGCACCACTGCATGTTGCAGGTCATGTACGGGCCTTTCTGGATATAGAAAGTGTTCGACTGCTGCCCTGGTCAGCACATTCTCCAGATCTCTCACCAATTGAAAACGTCTGGTCAATGGTAGCGGAGTAACTGGCTCGTCACAATAAGCCAGTCACTACTCTTGATGACCTGTGGTATCGTGTTGTAGCTGCATGGGCAGCTGTACCTGTACACGCCATCCAAGCTCTGTTTGACAATGCCCAGGCATATCAAGGCCGTTGTTACGTCCAGAGGTGGTTGTTCTGGGTACTGATTTCTCAGGATCTATGCACCCAAACTGCGTGAAAATGTAATCACATGTCAGTTCTAGTATAATATATTTGTCCAGTGAATACCTGTTTATCATCTGCATTTCTTCTCGGTGTAGCAATTTTAATGGCCAGTGGTGTATCTCATACTACGCCGCGTGGAGTGGCCGCGTGGTTTGAGGCGCCATGTCACGGACTGAGCGGCCCCTCCCGCCGGAGATTAGAGTCTCTCCTTGGGCATGAGTGTGTGTCTTATTCTTAGCATAAGTTAGTCCAAGTTAGTTTAAGTATTGCGTAAGTCTAGGGATCGATGAGCTCAGCAGTTTGGTCCCTTAGGAATTCAAACACATTTGCACATTTTTTTTTATACTGCAGGGTGGGCGTAAGGAAATGGACCTGCAAAATGTTTGTTCGTTTGACTTGCAAAGCTAAAAGCCGTTCCGGTTTTATTCGACATATCTGTTGAAGTAAGTGCACAAGTGAAGGATTGTCTGTGGAGAAGTGACAAAATCCTGAAGCCAGTTACATATAAAAGCCGGGTCTAGAATTATTTTCCGGATTAGGTTTATTTTGCCACCCTGTATGTTATACATGTGCAGCATTTATCACAGAACAGAAATGCTAACCTGCAGGGGAATGCATAGAGTCAAGGTTTGCCGAGGTATGCGTTACACGTGGTAGTACTGATCGCTCCAGCTTCTGATTTGTTGAATGTTGGAATATTCGTCCCCGATACCATGCATATATGGCTGAATGTTGTCTTGTAGGAGGAAATTGTCGCCTGTTGTACAGACTGCGCTGATTTTTTTGCATGTGATAATAGCATGTTCAACTATTTTGTTGTGTCCTTGGTTGCCCAAATTACAACCGTTATTATTATTTTTCCCTAATTTATGGAAACCAACAAGCTTGAAAGGCAGATAAATAGTCAAGATGCAAATTAATTTAATCAGAAAGAAGCGCATGAAATGCTGTGTATACATCTACACTGAAGAGCCAAAGAAACTGTTACACGCGCCTAATGTCTTGTAGGTCCTCCGCGAGCACATGGAAGTGCCGCAACACGACGTGGCTTATGTACTCGACTAATGTCTCAAGTAGTGCTGAGGGGAACTGACACCATGAATCTTACAGGGCTGTGTATAAATCATTAAGAGTAGGAGGGGATGGAGATCTGTTCTGAATAGCGCGTTGCAAGGCATCGCAGATATGTTCAGTAATGTTTGGTGGCAAGCGGAAGTGTTTAAACTCAGAAGAATGTCCCTGGAGCCACAGTAGCAATTCTGAACGCGTGTGGTGTCATATTGGTCCTGTTGGAATTTCCCAAGCTCGTCAGAATGCGCGGTAGACATGAATGGATGCCGGTGATCAGAAAGAATGCTTACGTACGTGTCACCTGTCGGAGTCGCATCTAGACCTATCGGGGGTCCCAAATCACGCCAAATGCACGCGCCCCACACCATTACAGAGCCTCTACCAGCTTGAACAGTCCCCTGCTGGCATGCAGGGTCCATGAATTCATGAGGTTGTCGCCATACCTGTACACGTCCAGCCGCTCGATACAATTTGAAGCGAGACTCGTCCGACCAGGCAACATGTTTCCAGTCATCAACAGTCCAATGTCGGTGTTCACGGGCCCAGGTGAGGCGTTAAGCTTTGTGTCATGCAGTCATCAAGGGTGAACGAGTGGGCCTTTGGCTCCAAAAGCCCATATCGATTATGTTGCGTTGAATGGTTCGCACACTGACACTTCTTGATGGCTCAGCACTGAAATCTGCAACAACTTGCGGAAGATTGCACTTCCGTCACGTTGTACGGTTCTTTACAGTCGTCGTAGGCCTTGTTGTTGCACGATCTATTTTCCGGCCGCAATGATGTCGGCGATTTGATATTTTACCGGATTCCTGATATTCATGGTACACTCGTGAAATGCTCGTACGGGAAAATCCTAGCTTCATCGCTACCTCGGAGATGCTGTATCCCATCGCTCGTGCGCCAATTATAACACCACGTTCAAACTCACTTAAATCTTGATAACCTACCATTGTAGCAGCAGTAACCGATCTAACAACTGCACCAGCCACTTGTTCTGTTATACAGGCGTTGCCAACCGCAGCGCCATATTCTGCCTGTTTACGTAACTCTGTATTTGAATACGCATGCTTATACCAGTTTCTTTGCCGCTCCAGTCTAGAAATGTCAGTTTTTCTAATTATATTCTGCCAACAGTCCAAGTGATGTTTCCCACCAAAAAACGCCTTGAACATTTCTGATCTTGTCTGTGATATGCAAGATATTGTTATCGATATTTGGTCGTCACAGACACCGATACGTGCTCTACGGGTCGCAATTCTGATAAGATTACCCTCAAGTTTGTTGTGTAAACGAAAGTGTTTGTAATAGCCGAAAATTGAGTCATAGTGGGTGTAAACATGCTACTTGAGGCTTTGTCAGTGTAATAAGCGTCTATTGGCTGCGCTTTTATCAAACTTCAGGAAAGCCTACGTTTCTTAGAAGACAGCTCACAGGCTCTCGAGTGATACGAGGATGACGTCTGCCCCAGGGCTTCATTTTGTTCTATTGGTAACTGTATGAGGCCTTGGGAACTGAAAACAACATTAATGCGATAGAGTATTTGCTTTAGACTGCACGTGTCTTGAAGAATTAAAAACTCATAAATGTGATACGTCGTTATTTACGATATTTCATGACGGCAGTGTTATTTAGTTGTTACTGAGTTTTCCGAACATGTTGCAGAAACCACTCACGTTGCACAGAGGGGGATGTGACGATTTAAAGGTAGCCGCCTTCATGTGCTGAGAATTGGCTGTTTCATACTTTTCTCAAGGAACCAAAATCATCCATATTTGATTGGTGGTCATGGACGCCAAGGAACTAGTTCGACTCAAAAAGAAATTATTGCTAAATGCCCTTGTCAATGCCGTAATTCTTATTGTTGCTGTTGAAATTTTACATATTGTAAGTAGGCTGTTTAGGTTCTTATATTGGTAACGCCACCGCCACGTAGCGCTCTGTATGAAAATCACTGGCTATGCTGCGTGCAGTCTGTCGCTGGTTTGCATTGTTGTCTGCCATTGTAGTGTTGGGCAGCGGCAGCTGGATGTTAACAGCGCGTAGCGTTGCGCAGTTGGAGGTGAGCCGCCACCAGTGGTGGATGTGGGGAGAGAGATGGCGGAATTTTGAGAGCTGATGAGCTGGACGTGTGTCCATCAGAGACAGTACATTTGTAAGACTGGATGTCATGAACTGCTATATATATTATGACTTTTGAACACTATTAAGGTAAATACATTGTTTGTTCTCTAACAAAATCTTTCATTTGCTAACTATGCCTATCAGTAGTTAGTGCCTTCAGTAGTTTGAATCTTTTATTTAGCTGGCAGTAGTGGCGCTCGCTGTATTGCGGTAGTTCGAGTAACGAAGATTTTTGTGAGTAAGTGATTTGTGAAAGGTATAGGTTATTGTTACTCAGGGCCATTCTTTTGTAGGGATTATTAAAAGTCAGATTGCTTTGCGCTAAAAATATTGTGTATCTGTTTGAAAATCAAATAATGTAAGAGATTTATCAGCACAGTAATTCACTAATTTTTCTAAGGGGACGTTTCATATGTCGACCCTTAGCCGAGGAGACCTCACTGGAATCTTCTGATTTTTTCTTGTACTTTGTGTAATTAGTGTAGCTATTGTTTATTGGTAGCACGTAATTATAGAGAGAATTTCCTTTGTATTTGTAGTTTTTCATTATTGTACAGTAAAACAGTTGTGGCATGCATGTAGATTTGCACCAAGTATTTCGCAGCTGCACTTGCAATTAAGTAGATATTATTTTCAGTGCTATGTTAATGTGTTTTCTTATTTTGCTCTTCAAATTGTGCTTTTCTGTGTTATCGTGTGAAATACGTGATAATTATGGCGTGTGAAAGTAAACTCCAAAGTAAACTGAGAAATAATAGTGACGACGAGCGTAGCTTATCAGCACCACTGTGTAGTGGATTAACAGACATTCAAAGTAGTCATTTGGTAATTGTGCATAGGGAAGTGGAGCGAGCGGCAAATAATAGCGTAGACAGTGAAACAAATAGTGAACACGGAAGCATTATCGATCGATCGGTCGGCAACAGCTCGCCTCAGGATTCCGAAATGACAGGACGCAATCTTGCAAATACTGTAGATTCAGGTTTTGCGTCCTCGCCGTTTTCTCAAATAAGTCAAGACACATTTTCTGCTTTTCAAAATGCGAATATTGCCGGTTCAAATGCACTGCCGAATAGCACTGAGGAACATGTTTCAGACATCAGTGCATTGTTATTACAATTAATGCACCAAATGAGACAAAAGCTTCAACAGTTAGACACAATGGAACAAAATCTTCAAAAGTTAGACACAATGGAACAACGCCAGAGACAAACACAGCAACAGTTAGACGCAATGGAACAAAATCTTCACACCATGCTTGAACAAACACGTGAAGATTTAACTACTGAGTTACATAACATCGAATCGAAATGTCAAAAAGTCTGTAATGACGTAAAAACAAAAATTTATGAGCATTTACAACCTATTTTTTCGCGGAATGAAAATACATTACAGAATCACGAAGCAGCCATAAAAGAACTGCAAACTATTGTTCATGAAAATCATGAGACCTTGCAAGCTAAAATTGACTCAGTTGCATCTACCGATTCGGTTACGCAACTTGCAAAAACTCAGGAAAACTTAAAGGACACAGTAGATACGATTTCAACACAAATGGACACTCTGAAACTTGGTTCAGAAAAACACACTGAGGAAATAAGTACACTATCGGAGAAAGTCGCCGAACTTTTGGATCAGTTCACTAACTTATCTACAAAGGTAGATGATGATCTGAATGACACAAGACCTGTAGCCATCACTGACACAGAGAAGTATGAACAAATTAAGAAATTCAAACAAAATCAGAATCAAATTAATACGCAGCACAAAAGAGAAATCCGGGAAGTACAAGATCAGTTGGCACAAGTAATACAAAAATTACGTATTTCAGAGGACACTTGCGCTCCAACAAGGGAACAGGGACTTATAAATACGGAAAAGCCGCAAAATAATAACACAGGGCATTTCGGAAATTATGAAAGAAATTGGCAAGGTGCACCGAATTTTGAGATGGAAGCGCCGACACGACGTAACAATGACCGATATGCGACTCGCCGACACGATGATTTTGACTATAAGCTGTTCATTACTACACATAAATTCAAAACATTTAAGAAGTCTGGCAACGAACGACATTCATCCACAAGCGTGGCTCCATCAGTTCTCTCATTGTTGGTCATTAGAGAACAGATTAGAATTTATGTGTGGGTATTAAGAGAATGAACCAGCTGCGATCGATCATTCACGATTGTCACAGTGAAGGAGAATTTTATCATGCCTTCCTCTCAGCATATTGGTCTCAAGCTACACAAGACCGAGTAAAACATAGCATCATAATGATGAAACATTTCGAACAATCGGAATTTTCTAGTCTTGTCAAATATTTCGAAGACATGTTACATAAGAATCAGTACCTGTGAAACCCATACAGCCCCTCAGAACTCATCCGCATTTGCTTAATCAAATTGCCTGAACATTTACGACATATTATTTTGGCAGGACGTTGCAAAGACGACATTGAAGCTTTTCAGGGACTGTTACAAGAATTGAAAATTGACACCGACAATCGCGGAACGCGAAAACAGGAGCACAACAATTACAGGTCTCATCCATCACAAATCCGCGATGACCGAAATAATAAATGGACAGGACAAGGCTATTCTTACTATGTAAATCGTGACCAAAACAGACACCACTTGCAGGGAAAGATCACCTCTCCGCGGTAATGACTATCACAGAGACAATCAGAGAAACAGACAATATGGAAACCAAAATAATTATTATCAAGGGAGACAGAATAGCGTCAGACGCAACGGTCCACCGCGCAGTTCCGATTCCGGGAGAAATTCTCCACCAGGTAACGGACAAGAAAGAAACTATGGAATCTACCGACATGACGACAGACGATATAATCGTAACGACTGACCTGAATTGCATCAGAACTGGGCGGATTTCAAACAGGGCAGGAACCTCTCGACAAGGTGAATTTGTAGAAGTTAGGTCTCCTAATCCCAATAACGACACGCGCCAACAAAGAGACAGACAATCACTCGTGCCGCAGGCAGCTACGTGCGCCGGCTGGCTCAGCGAAAAATAGCATAGATTCTAAACTTGAGAAAAATTTTAGCATTCCTTACCGAAGTATACAACATAATTGCTTTGAAGTTGAAACTCTGCGCACTAGGAAGAGTAAAGGATTACACTACATTTCACATGTAAAACCGTTTATTGAGAGATAATCTGTTTTTTTAACTTAGTCCTTGCTATAAAATTTTTTCACTTCACCTTACTGGTACTCTTTGTCACACTTAGAAACTGTTAACATGCAACAATGTTTGAAGTTAACTATCCAGTCAAGAACCTAGGGAACTGTTTTAGACAGTAATTACGAATGCATTGTTATAGCGAACAGATGACACAGTGTTATTGTGTGTGTACATTCTTGCTTGTTAATTGCACGATTATGTAACGACTATAAGGCTTACATACTTAGAACATATACAGGTACTGCTAATGAGATTTTAATGCAACATTTTGGTTTACTTGAAAATACATTCTTTATTTGAAGTTCTCTCTGTGTGATTAAAGATGACTTAGCATTTCGTTTCTTTGACAGCTACATGATTATATCACGATGCTACTAATGTGTGACACAATTTACATTGTTGATTTTGTGCTGTATCTGCTTTATATCTGCACAGTTTTTCTGAATTCTTCTGGAAAGTAAAACATGTTTTAGTAGTAACTTTGTGATATAGCTACAATAAGACAGCCTTTTTTGTAGCACAACAATACGTTACAGTGTAGTACTTTCTTGATCATGGTACTGTACGTAATAACTACGATATCTATACACATAGCATTTATTATGAGGTAAGTACATTGACTTCCAATGAACTTTGCATACGGACGACGATAATTACGACACTTGGCACATTTTTTTACCCTTAAGTAATGACAAAGATTATGTTACAACAAGACGCACAATATAGCGCTGCAGGACACGCATTTGAGTGATTAATTTTGTACTTAAAACGTTTATTTTTAAAGATTTTTGAATTACAAAGATACTAAGGTTTTCCGTGATACATTCCATTCCATTTCTGTAATCTGTAACATCCGAGGGTATAATTACATTAATCCTCAGGGGGTTACACGCCCACTTTGTGTATCATGTGTCTGGCAAGCACAAGGAGCCCTAGCTAATATGATATTGGCTTATACAACTTTACACATCGGTACCATATTCCTCTAACACATAAATTAATTACACAGTTATCTGATCATTTAACTGAGAGAGACAAACATGTTTTTTTACTACTTCAGTGACAGATGTTTACGCAATTACACCGTTGGTTTACGCAATTACACAATTGGATAACATCACACTTATGAAATTGTATTTTGTCTGTACTTTGTGATCTGTTCACATTTTTTCGGAACCATTGTGATACTATGAGAGCTTTGAATGATGTATTTGGTATGGGATCATGATTTTTAAAGTACGTTTGATGTAGATGCCACTATTGAAACGAGCAGAGAATTTTCTTTAGGTTTTGATATTATTGCAGGAAGCTACAACGATTTTGAGATTTGACTGAGGTGTTATGTGTTATTATTATGACGACCATGTGTCTTTTGCTGTTGAGGTATGTGTATGATCAATAAGCTGATGCTATATGAGGAGTTTGATTATGCTATGTATTTATTATGATGAAATATTGAAGAAGTGTATATGTATATGTGTAATAAGGTAAGGAATAACGAATAGTGGTTAGTGACTCTGGTTTGTGAAAAGGATGTTGGAAACCAAGAATCGTACTTTAAGAGTTATGAAATGTGTATATATGCGTGAATGTATCACAATGCCTGCGAAAAAGTTTTGGACACTGTTATATTTATATAATTTTGTTTCTACACATTTGTAAAGCAAATTCTCGACCTGTGAATTTTTTATATGAGACTGTCACTGCTGTGGTAAATATTTCGGTAAGAAAGGTAAGTGACCGTGACGTAATGCGTTTTGGGCGCCCAGCTGATCGATAGTCGCCTGAAAATAAGAAAGCCATTAGGTGGAGAAAAAAAAGGCCATTATCCTAGCTATTGACATTTCTTTGTAGAAAGCGTCACAAATACGACAAGCTAGAACTTGAAAACATATGATTACACTGAGGAGCTCTTAATTTATGATATTTACTAAAATGCCTAATGAAATGATGAGAAACATTTTACATCTATTGTCTTTCTAGTTGAGAGATTTTTTTGACTTTGGAGACGCCGTTTGCCTAGTGAATGACGTTTCACACATTGCTTTGTGTATATTTGCTCATTTCGTTTAATATCTAGTTTCTATTTGCACTGCAGCATTGGTTTTATAAAATAAAATTAAATGCCTTTGCTAATGTGAATACTTTCTGTCAACAGATCTATTAAATAATAATTTTATGATCCACATTCTTCGAAAGAGGAAAGAACAATAAGAAGGGGTTAATAACAGTAACTGCAAACATAATTTTCTTTTCAACTACTTGGTAATTTTTTTGGTAGAATAACTTGTTGTGGTGCACCACTTTAAGGACATAGACATTAAGATGTGAATAGACGTTTCTCTTATCTGCATTGTTGTCTTTAGTGTAATATTTTTCTGCTTGAGCTTTGCCATGTTTAGGTATAAGTTATAGCATTTGCTGCTGCTGTTTGCCAGGCATAGCGTTACTGAATTTGACTTTGTATTACTCTGCTAAGCCAGTTTTACTACAGATTTATTTTTCTTGTTGCTACACATTGGCTCATATTCGTTGTAATGTTGCTTTTGCTGTGCTAATTTAGATATACTGCTGCTTGCTTTGCCAATTTGCATTTTTTGTTATTGCTGTTTGTGTTAATTGTTTTGTACTGCTGCATTGCCTCGTCCCTTAGTATATATATCTGAGCTCAGTAGATTTAAGTTAGCTTAAGATGGGGTAGACTATATAAGAAACTAACTGTGGAGAATAGGGAAAGAATGCATTGAGAAGTTATATGAAAAAGATTTGGGCCAAAATGAGTATTGTACACCGAGAAATAATTATTTTGAAAGAAATATGAATAGAATACAGAAAGCAGGTGTAGATAAGACTTTTTGGGAATAATGATGAATGAAGGGAGATCTCCAAGAAGTAAAGAAAGTTTTGTTTGCAAAATACTGCAGTAAAACAAACCCTGTCCTTTCCTTTTGTATGATTTCACTATGTGTTTGTGTACCCTTATGTATTAGTGTTCTTCCTGTCTTTATATGTTTAGCTGATAAGAGTTATGTTGCAGAATTTTTCTAATAATATGTTATTTACTTTGTAAAGATGTTTAGACATTATTTATTCTGTTTTGTTTTAATGCTCATGTGTGAAGTTGATGTTTCAAAAGTTATTCTGATCTCTTTATGTATGTACTATGTCACAATTCTTGTAACACTGATGTACATGTTTATTTCTATTCTTTTATAAAGCCTGTTTTACTACAAATGTTATCTGTATTGTTATGTACTTTAATGATGTATTTTGTACCTTTGTTATTGTATTCTCATGTTATAAAATTGTAATGGACACCAGTTCATCAAAATAAGTAACTTGTAAGCATACATTTCACTGCACACATTTCTGTTGGTCATAGTATATGCACAATATGTGAAAAAAAAAGAGAGGACTGTTAGCGCTTGCACGTGTGTTAATAATTCAGCAAGGGACTGGTTAATAGAATTGCTGGTTCTAAGGTCATTTAAAAAAAAAATTTTGTGAGTGCACAAGTGGTGGTTCATGGACTTGCTATATTGTCCGCAAGACTCTTCGGTGGTGATTGTGCACCTGCACAGTCGCAACAGATGGCTGCTGGCCATCTCTATGAGGACTATGGTGGGTCTGCATCTTGATGGCCCACGAATGCCATTATTTCTACAAGGACTGCAGTGGGTCTGCATCTCTGGTGGCCCACCAATACTGTAATCTCTACCGGGACTACAGTGGGTCTGCTCTGTGATGACCTACCTACCAATATTCTTCAAAACTTCGGCTGACTCTGCTGTGGGTTTGCTCTGTTGTGGCCCATTACCTGTTTGCATGTCAAGAGTCAGCACTTTTTCGTTGGAAGGACAACACTACTTCTTCAAGACTGCATGGAAATCCACTACGTCCATGTGCATTTTCTTTTACTAATGAGACTCAGCTGGATGTTAACAGCGCGTAGCGTTGCGCAGTTGGAGGTGAGCCGCCAGCAGTGGTGGATGTGGGAAGAGAGATGGCGGAATTTTGAGAGCGGATGATCTGGATGTGTGTCCATCAGAGACAGTACATTTGTAAGACTGGATGTCATGAACTGCTATATATATTATGACTTTTGAACACTATTAAGGTAAATACATTGTTTGTTCTCTAACAAAATCTTTCATTTGCTAACTATGCCTATTAGTAGTTAGTGCCTTCAGTAGTTTGAATCTTTTATTTAGCTGGCAGTAGTGGCGCTCGCTGTATTGCAGTAGTTCGAGTAACGAAGATTTTTGTGAGGTAAGCGATTTGTGAAAGGTATAGGTTATTGTTACTCAGGGTCATTCTTTTGTAGGGTTTATTAAAAGTCAGATTGCGTTGCGCTAAAAATATTGTGTCAGTTTAGTGTTGATCAGAATAAGTAAAGAGCGAAATTTCTGAGTATGTTCAAATAACGTAAGGGGTTAACCAGCATAGTAATTCATAAATTTTTCTTATGGGACGCTTCAGTATCTGTAGAAAAAATATCAGATCCAGCACTGCATTACAATCTTAGCACTTGAATTACTTGATTTCGGGATGACACAAGTTGGATGTTTTCATATGGTAACCAATGATGACAGTATACAGGGTATTTGAAAAATGCTATTACAGGCTTCTAGTGGTCGTTGGGGGGACTTCGTAGATAAAGTTTTGACAGGGAACCAATGACTCGATATGTGTGGTTTGGATATACACTGATCACCCAGAAAATCATGACTACCGACCTACTATTGATGTAAACCCATCCAGACCATAGCAGCGTCACCTGTCGAGGAAAGAGTTTTAGTCACACACACGCACGGAGCATGTGGTATCAGTGAGCGTGCTATTCGTGTGTAGAAAGGGGAAGGCGCGCGATCTGAGTTTGACCGAGGGAGATTGTGATGGCCCAGAGGCTTGCACGAGCATTTCGTCGGAAACAGAACGACCTGTCGGCTGTTCAAGGAGTGCTGTAGTGAGTGAGTGTCTTCAGACCTTGGCGAAACCGAGGTGAAATCACGTCCAGACGTTGTGGGGCTGGGTAGCCACCCCTCTTTACAGATGTTGGTCGTTGTAGGTGGGCATACTGGTAAAACAGGACAGTCAGCGACTGTGTTGGAACTAACTTGAGGTTTCAATGCTGGGCAGCGACCTGTCGGCTGTTCAAGGAGTGCTGTAGTGAGTGTCTTCAAACCTTGGCGAAACCGAGGTGAAATCACGTCCAGACGTTGTGGGGCTGGGTAACCACCTCTCTTTACAGATGTTGGACGTTGTAGGTGGGCGTACTGGTAAAACAGGACAGTCAGCGACTGTGTCGGAACTAACTTCAGGCTTCAATGCTGGGCAGCGTACAAGTGTCTGAACACAAAGTGCACCGAACACTCCTAACGATGGGCCTCCGCTGCCGACGATGCCAATGTTAATACCACGACATTGGCAACTATGACTGAAATGGGTACGTGACCATCGGCAGTGGACATTGACGCAGCGCCAGAGCATTCCATGGTCTGATGAATCCCGATACCTTCTTCATCATACCCATGGGAGGGCGTCCTCTTCAACGGAACAGCTCCTGGGGACCTGTATTGCGGGACGGAGTCAAGCTGGCGGTGGCTCCAAAATACTTTAGGAAACATGAAAGTGGGTATCGATGGGTCCAGTGGAGTTCGTACAATGCACCATTGGCCAAGGAGTATCGTACACTGGTTGCGTACTGCGTAAACCCCTTCACGACGATCATGTTCCCCGACGGCGGTGGCATTTTTCAGCAAGATAATGCGCAGCTTCATAAGGTCAGGAATGGTTCGAGGAACACAGTGATGAGTTCCAATTCATGTGCTGCCCTGACAACTCACCAGATCTGAACATGATCGAACACATCTGGGATGCGATTGAACGTCGAGCCAGAGCTCAACGCTCCCCCCCCCCCCCCCCTTCCCCCTGCCCGGCATTTACGGCAATTAGATGACTTGTGTGTGCAAATGTGGTGCCCTCCAGCGACCTACCAAAGCCCCATTGCTTCCATGCCATGACACGTCGCCGCTGTTATCCGTGCCAAAGATGGACATACTGGCTATTATTTAGGTGGTCATAATGTTCTGGCCAATCATTGTGAAATAAGTTTGAATATCGGATCACTTTCAAATCTCCCACTCCACGGTACACACCCAAGCTGAGAAGAGGGTGCCCTCGTCTCTCCCTGTTGTAATTGTGACCTAACGTAACACTTGCGTCCGACTACAACAATGGTTGCGAGAACTTGGTGTGTTCGAAACTAGGACGGTCGACTGTGGTGCTCCGTGGACGCGCTACACTCTCGACTTTGAAGATGAAGTCCTTCATAAGTAGAAGGGAACCGGAGGACAAGTACTCGAAACACTGCCCGTGCCATATCTACCTACAGCACGCTGGTCAGAGCTCACTGTCTCTGCTGTGTGCGTACCTTGATGCGGGAGATTTGAAAGTGATCCGATCCTCAGACTGATTTTACATCCAAAAGGTATATTTCCAGAAATGGGTTCCTTATCAACTTTATGTACTAAGTCCCCTCTACAATCGTAGAGGCCAGTAATAGGAACTTGGAATCTGCATACCAGTATAACGCCTGGGTATGTCTTACTAAACACCGAATGTAATGTTGGTGTGTGATGTACTGTTAAACACTCACTGAAGAGATTAATCAAATGCGTCAGTCATGGGAGATGTATGGCTGATTACAATACAAAGAAAAGAAAACCAGACGTACGGTATGGTGGCGTTAACGTCACATGTTCAGAAAATAAGTTAGTGATCCTTACTGATTACAGATGATTATTTATTTTAGTCACATTAGCCGGCCGCGGTGGTCTCGCTGTTCTAGGCGCGCCGTCCGGAACCGTACGACTGCTACGGTCGCAGGTTCGAATCCTGCCTCGGGCATGGATGTGTGTGATGTCCTTAGGCTAGTTAGGTTTAAGTAGTTCTAAGTTCTAGGGGACTAATGACCACAGCAGTTGAGTCCCATAGTGCTCAGAGCCATTTGAACCATTTTTTAGTCACATTAAAATGATGTTGATGCAGCCATATACGGATACGAAGTTACACTGCGACTAAGCTGAAAAGATCTGAAAATGACCGAAACCGTAAATCGCCTATATTAAATCACAGTTGTGAAGGGTCAGTGTCAGTGTCAGCTAGACCGTCAGCGACAGCGCACCGCTAGTTCCTTCTACTACTGCCGGGCGCGGTGGTCTCGCGGTTCTAGGCGCGCAGTCCGGAACCGTGCGACTGCTACGGTCGCAGGTTCGAATCCTGCCTCGGGCATGGATGTGCGTGATGTCCTTAGGTTAGTTAGGTTTAAGTAGTTCTAAGTTCTAGGGGACTGGTGACCACAGCAGTTGAGTCCCATAGTGCTCAGAGCCATTTGAACCATTTTTTGCTACTACTAAGGCGAGTACACTGTTCGCTTGTTACATATTTTTACGAGCTTCAAACAGGTGGAGTGCAGTAATGGATAGCAACTGTGATTGTTGTGTACAGATGCGAGCTGAGCTGGCGACCCTTCACTCACAGCTTCAGGCTGCGTTGGCTTCCATCACACAGCTTGAGGCTGCTGCCAAGGGGCGTCACTGTGGGGGATCGCACGCGGGGCTGCGAGGGACGTCGAGCATGTCCCACGTGTCCTCCGATCGGTCCACTGCTGTGACGTCCCGGGTACTGCCTGCACTGAGGCTGACCCCTCACCCGTGGTCGAGTGGGGGATCATTCTAAAATCTGGCAGGCAGCGAAACACTTTCCGTGGGGCCGATCGTAGGGCCTCCCCGGTTCGTTTGACGAACAGGTTTCGGGCGTTATCTGTGGCTGACGTTGTCTCTGAGACGGATGCAGTCGTCCACCCCGTCCCAGAGGAAGCTTCTCGCCCCGAAAGGTGTGGGTATTCACAGGGGGAGGATTTGCTGGTAGTTGGGAGCTCCAACGTTAGGCGCGTAATGGGGCCCTCTAGGAACATGGCTGCCAAGGAGGGGAGAGAAGCCAGTGTGCACTCCGTGTACATTCCGGGGGGGGAGTCATTCTGGATGTGAAAAGGGTGCTTCAGGATGCCATGAAGAGTACAGGGTGCAGCCAACTGCAGGTGGTGGCTCATGTCGGTACCAATGACGTGTGTCGCTTTGGATCGGAGTAGATTCTGTCTGGTTTAGGGCGGGAAGCGGAAATGGTAAAGACTGCGAGTCTTGCTTCCGAGATTAAGGCGGAGCTCACCATCTGCAGCACCGTCGATAGAAACGACTGTGGTCCTTTGGTGCAGAGCCGAGTGGAGGGTCTGAATCAGAGGTGCAGGCGGCTCTGTGACTGTGTAGGCTGCAGATTCCTTGACTTGCGCCATCGGGTGGTGGGTTTCCGGGTTCCGCTTAATACGTCAGGAGTCCACTACACACAGGAGGTGGCTACACGGGTAGTGGGGGCTGTGTGGAAGGAACTGGGCGGTTTTTTAGATTAGAGGATCTCAGAGAACCACAGAAGGGGCGTCCGTCAGAAATCAGGCAGGTAAAACACAGTAAGGTAGTTGTAGAAACGATTGGTAGTGCTGTTGTAAATTGTCGTAGCTGTGTTGGAGAAAAACCAGACCTCCAAGCCCTAACAGAAAGCACTGAAGCTCAAACAGTTGTAGGTACAGAGAGCCGGAAATAAGTTCAGCCGAAATTTTTTCAAACGATCAGAAAGGATAGATTAAATACAATTGATGGTGGAGTATTTATTGCTGTCAGGGGTAGTTTGCCTTGTAGCGAAACTGAAGTAGATAGTATATGTGAAATAGTATGGGTATAGGTTATACCTGACAATCGGACTAAACTATTAATTGGATCCTCGACTCAGAAGACATAGTCGCTGAACAGTTCAAAGAAAACTTGAGTCTCATTTCAAATAAGTACCCCACTCATACAATTATAGTCGGTGGTGACTTCAATCTACCCTCGATATGCTGGAAAAATTATACGTATAAAGCCGGCGGCAGGCATAAAACATCATCCGAAATTATACTGAATGCTTTCTCAGAACATTATTTTGAACAATTAGTTCATGAGCCCACTCGAAGCGTAAATCGTTGCGAAAGCATACTTGACCTTTCAGCAACAAATAATCCTGGACAAATAGTGAGTGTTGTGACGAATACAGGGATTAGCGACCACAAGGCAGTTGCTGCTAGGCTGAATACCGTAACACCTACAACCATCAAAAAGAAACGCAAAGTATATCTATTTAAAAAAGCTGATAAAATTGCTCTTAACGCCTTTTCAAGAGACAGTCTTCATTCCTTCCGATCTGATCATGTAAGTGTAGAAAAGTTGTGGAATGTTTTCAAAGAGATAGTATCAACAGCAGTTGAGAGATATATATCTCATAAATTAATAAGTCATGGTAGTACACAAAACAGGTCAGATCGTTGTTGCAGAAGCAACGATAAAAGCATGCCAAATTTAAAAGAACGCAAAATCCCCAAGATTGGCAAAGTTTTACAGAAATTCAAAATATGGTACGTACTTCAATGCGAGGTGCTTTTAATAATTTCCACAACTAAATTCTGTCTCGAAATCTGGCAGAAAACCCAAAGAGATTCTGGTCATACATAAGGCACACCAGTGGCAAGACGCAATCAATACCTTCACTGCACGATAACAACGGTGAAGTCACTGATGACAGTGCCACTAAAGCAGAGTTATTAAACACGGTTTTCCGAAACTCCTTCACCAAAGAAGACGAAGTAAATATTCCTGAATTCCAATCAAGAACAACTGCCAAGCTGAGAAAGATAGAAGTAGATATCCTCCGGTCCAGATTGTATGCCAGTCAGGTTCCTCTCAGAGTATGCTGATAAAATAGCTCCATATTTAGCAATTATATACAACCACTAGCTCACAGAAAGATACGTACCTAAAGACTGGAAAATTGCTCAAGTCACACCAATACCCAAAATGGGAAGTAAGAGTAATCCGCTGAATTAAGGGCCTATATCACTGACGTCGATTTGCAGTAGGGTTTTAAAACATATACCGTATTCGAAAATTATGAAGTACCTCGAAGAAAAAGATTTATTGACATATAGTCCGCAAGAATTCAGAAAATATCGTTCTTGTGAAGCACAACTAGTTCTTTATACTCATGAGGTAATAAGTGCTATCGACAGGGAATGTCAAATTGATTCCGTATTTTTAGATTTCCAGAAGGCTTTCGACACCGTTCCTCACAAGCGTCTTCTAATAAAACTGCGTGCCTACGGAGTATCGCCTCAGTTGTGCGACTGGATTCGTGATTTCCTGTTACAAAGGTCACAGTTCGTAGTAATAGACGGAAAGTTATCGAGTAAAACAGAAGTAATATCCGGCGTTCCCCAAGGAAGTGTTATAGGCCCTCTACTGTTCCTGATCCATATTAACGACATAGGAGACAATCTGAGTAGCCGTCTTAGATTGTTTGCAGATGGTGCTGTCATTTACCGTCTTGTAAAGTCATCAGAGGATCAAAACGACTTGCAAAATGGTTTAGATAAGATATCTGTATGGTGCGAAAAGTGGCAATTGACCCTGAATAAAGAAAAAGTGCGAAGTTATTCACGTGAGTACTAAAAGAAATCAGCTTAATTTCGATTACGCGATAAGTTACACAAATCTGAGGGCTGTAAATTCAACTAAATACTTAGGGATTACAATTACAAATAACCTAAATTGGAACGATCACATAGATAATATTGTGGGTAGAGCAAACCAAAGACTGCAATTCATTGGCAGAACACTTAGAAGGTGCAACATGTCTACCTAAGAGACTGCTTACACTACGCTTGTCCGCCCTGTTCTGGAGTACTGCTGTGCGGTGTGGGATCCGTATCACGTGGGACTGACGGAAGACATCGAAAAAGTACAAAGAAGGGCAACTCGTTTTGTATTATCGCGAAATAGGGGAGACAGTGTCACAGACATGATACGTGAATTGTAGTGGCAATCATTAAAACAAAGGCGTTTTTCGTTGCGACGGGATCTTCTCATGAAATTTCAATCACCAGTTTTCTCCTACGATTGCTAAAACATTCTGTTGGCACCTACCTACATCGTGAGAAATGATCATCACGATAAAATAAGAGAAATCAGGGCTCGCACGGAAAAATTTAGTGCTCGTTTTTCCCGCGTGCCGTTCGAGAGTGGAACGGTAGAGAGACAGCATGAAGGTGGTTCATTGAACCATCTGCCAGGCACTTTATTGTGAATAGCAGAGTAATCACGTAGATGTAGATGTATAATCAGCTACAACTTTCCGAACGTTGCCGATCTCTCCAGCGACAATGTATCTCCTCTTACGTTACTGATTACACTTTAGAGTCTGAGAAGCAGGTTTCTTTTGGTATTAGTAAATTAAAAACGGTTCGACTACTCTCTGTCACATTCTCTTTCCAGCCCCGTATTCCTGCGACTGCTGGGCAGTCAGTTCCGGCGAGATTGTGCACCAGCACTCTCACCTGAAGATGGCGGCCAGTTGGACCGCGGAAATATTGTGTCATGAAGACGTTATGATCCGGCTGCATACCCGAGAAGAATATTAGCCCGGAAGTGTTTACTGATGGAGAGAGGTTCATAGTTACCCTACTTGTACACGTAAAATGCTCACAAAAAACCAGTGTGAGACGAGAACGTCGTTTATAAAGTGAAGTAGCACGGAGAAATATGCTGTAAAGTGTCTCCTCTATCCTGAATGAGATTTTCACTCTGCAGTGAAGTGTGCGCTGATATGAAACTTCCTGGCAGATTAAAACTGTGTGCCGGACCGAGACTCGAACTCGGGACCTTTGCCTTTCGCGGGCAAGTGCTCTACCAACTGAACTACCCAAGCACGACTCACGCCCCGTCCTCACAGCATTTCTTTCAGGAGTTCTACACTCCTGGAAATTGAAATAAGAACACCGTGAATTCATTGTCCCAGGAAGGGGAAACTTTATTGACACATTCCTGGGGTCAGATACATCACATGATCACACTGACAGAACCACAGGCACATATACACAGGCAACAGAGCATGCACGATGTCGGCACTAGTACAGTTTATATCCACCTTTCGCACAATGCAGGCTGCTATTCTCCCATGGAGACGATCGTAGAGATGCTGGATGTAGTCCTGTGGAACGGCTTGCCATGCCATTTCCACCTGGCGCCTCAGTTGGACCAGCGTTCGTGCTGGACGTGCAGACCGCGTGAGACGACGCTTCATCCAGTCCCAAACATGCTCAATGGGGGACAGATCCGGAGATCTTGCTGGCCAGGGTAGTTGACTTACACCTTCTAGAGCACGTTGGGTGGCACGGGATACATGCGGACGTGCATTGTCCTGTGGGAACAGCAAGTTCCCTTGCCGGTCTAGGAATGGTAGAAAGATGGGTTCGATGACGGTTTGGATGTACCGTGCACTATTCAGTGTCCCCTCGACGATCACCAGTGGTGTACGGCCAGTGTAGGAGATCGCTCCCCACACCATGATGCCGGGTGTTGGCCCTGTGTGCCTCGGTCGTATGCAGTCCTGATTGTGGCGCTCACCTGCACGGCGCCAAACACGCATACGACCATCATTGGCACCAAGGCAGAAGCGACTCTCATCGCTGAAGACGACACGTCTCCATTCGTCCCTCCATTCACGCCTGTCGCGACACCACTGGAGGCGGGCTGCACGATGTTGGGGCGTGAGCGGAAGACGGCCTAACGGTGTGCGATACCGTAGCCCAGCTTCATGGAGACGGTTGCGAATGGTCCTCGCCGATACCCCAGGAGCAACAGTGTCCCTAATTTGCTGGGAAGTGGCGGTGCGGTCCCCTACGGCACTGCGTAGGATCCTACGGTCTTGGCGTGCATCCGTGCGTCGCTGCGGTCCGGTCCCAGGTCGACGGGCACGTGCACCTTCCGCCGACCACTGGCGACAACATCGATGTACTGTGGAGACCTCACGCCCCACGTGTTGAGCAATTCGGCGGTACGTCCACCCGGCCTCCCGCATGCCCACTATACACCCTCGCTCAAAGTCCGTCAACTGCACATACGGTTCACGTCCACGCTGTCGCGGCATGCTACCAGTGTTAAAGACTGCGATGGAGCTCCGTACGCCACGGCAAACTGGCTGACACTGACGGCGGCGGTTCACAAATGCTGCGCAGCTAGCGCCATTCGACGGCCAACTCCGCGGTTCCTGGTGTGTCCGCTGTGCCGTGCGTGTGATTATTGCTTGTACAGCCCTCTCGCAGTGTCCGCAGCAAGTATGATGAGTCTGACACACCGGTGTCAATGTGTTCTTTTTTCCATTTCCAGGAGTGTAGTTCTGCAGGGTTCGCAGGAGAGCTTCTGTAATGTTTGGAAGGTAGGAGACGAGATACTGGCAGAAGTAAAGCTATGAGGACGGGGCGTGAGTCGTGCTTGGGTAGCTCAGTTGGTAGAGCACTTGCCCGCGAAAGGCAAAGGTCCCGAGTTCGAGTCTCGGTTCGGCACACAGTTTTAATCTGCCAGGAAGTTTCTTTGTCTCCTCTATCATTTGAGAACCACAAGTTGTAGTGCAAAAGCACATAAAAAATTGTTTTCGACGTATATCCGGTCTGAGATGTAAAATTAGTTTCACATAAGTAAACTGTCTAAATTTTACTGACCAATACATTTATTTTCATATCAGTTACATGCCCTGCTGCAACAGGGAAAAGAAGGGAACCTTCGGAAAAATGCGGATAACTCCTGTTTATTTAAAAGACTCTGATTGAAAAGTGGGATACCAGCCGCCTCGTTCTACCTTCCACAGCATCTTTGAAAATTTTTTGAAAAATTTTAACATGCGAACATATTCGCACTTTTGTATGCTCAAGAGAAGACGATTGTAGCAGTGGCAAAGAGACGGACGAACGGACGAGTAATAAATATTGGAAGATAATAGGCAATGGATGTCTTATACAGGGTGTTACAAAAAGGTACGGCCAAACTTTCAGGAAACATTCCTCACACACAATTAAAGAAAGGATGTTATGTGGACATGTGTCCGGAAACGCTTAATTTCCATGTTAGAGCTCATTTTAGTTTCGTTCTTCCACCTACGCTCAATGGAGCACGTTATAATGATTTCATACGGGATACTCTACCTGTGCTGCTAGAACATGTGCCTTTACAAATACGACACAACATGTGGTTCATGCAAGATGGAGCTCCTGCACATTTCAGTCGAAGTGTTCGTACGCTTCTCAACAACGGATT
Organism: Schistocerca americana; assembly: GCF_021461395.2. NCBI lineage: Eukaryota > Metazoa > Arthropoda > Insecta > Orthoptera > Acrididae > Schistocerca > Schistocerca americana. The sequence continues at coordinate 313,048,718 of NC_060122.1, forward strand.
CGGTGACCGATGGATTGGTAGAGGCGGACCAATTCCATGGCCTCCATGCTCTCCTGACCTCAACCCTCTTGACTTTCATTTATGAGGGCATTTGAAAGCTCTTGTCTACGCAACCCCGGTACCAAATGTAGAGACTCTTCGTGCTCGTATTGTGTTCGGCTGTGATACAATACGCCATTCTCCAGGGCTGTATCAGCGCATCAGGGATTCCATGCAACGGAGAGTGGATGCATGTATCCTCGCTAACGGAGGACATTTTGAACATTTCCTGTAACAAAATGTTTGAAGTCACGCTGGTACGTTCTGTTGCTGTGTATTTCCATTCCATGATTAATGTGATTTGAAGAGAAGTAATAAAATAAGCTCTAACATGAAAAGTAAGCGTTTCCGAACACATGACCACATAACATATTTTCTTTCTTTGTGTGTGAGGAATGTTTCCTGAAAGTTTGGCCGTACCTTTTTGTAACACCCTGTATAAAGAGCAAAGGAGAAAATGGCAGTGTGAGAGAATTAGAGAGACACAGTGGGAGTAGAACATAGTTGACAGTGACAGAACAGTGTTAAGAAAAGAGTGATGGAGATAGTGCCAGAGCGGGGGGAATAAAGAGAAGGGAAAGTGAAAGTGGGTGAGAGACAAAGTTTATTACAACGAGAAAGAGAGAGATACTGACAATAAGAAGAGACAGCAGCAGTGGGAAGGAAGTAATGAATAACAGCAGTAAGAGAGAGCAAGAGGGTGACAGTGACAGTGAGAGGAGATGGTAGTAGTAGAATAGAACGAAGGGGACTGTCTCTGTGACTCAGGAGACAATGTCAGAGAGACACAATGAGACCATAACACTGAGTTGGGCTGAATGAGTGAGTGAGAAAGGACATTTGGAAGTGGATGGCGTAATGAGTTGAGCTTGTAGGAATTTGAGATTAATTTCATGTTAAGAAAAGAGAGAATATGTTCGAAGGCCAAAATTTTTGGGTGCTGAGGAAGGTAGACTGAGACAGTTGGTAACCACTTTCCGGTCAGTCTTTTAAGTGAACAGGAACGTATTCGCATTTTTTTGTGCCTCAATAGGAGCGTTTTGCCGCTGGTACCGACATGTTCGAATATGACGGCATTTGAGGCGAATTAGCTACAGTGGACAGTTTGGATGTGAGACTGTGAATCCTGACTGGAGGAACTATGTTCCACAGCGTTAAGAGTTGAGTAACAAATAATTTCAGTCCGAAGGTGGTACAAGTACCGAGTGAACTCATCACTATCCCCTAAAAGGTTACATGTTCATCACTCACAGCACGCGTGCTAGTTTAAGGTGCGTTACTGAACCTTTGTACCAAGAAATCCTCCAAGACGGGTGTTCTCACATCATTTGTCCCATCGCCGACGTACGTAGGAAGAAGACCTCCACTTGTGGTAAGTATCGACATAATGCATCCTATTAGGAATCCGGTACTAGTATATTCTTCGAGTGGCGATTATATTACTCTCGTGAGCCTAACTTACATGTCAGACAGATCAAACATTCCGTAGTTTACGCTGCATCATTAATCACACGTGTAGAAGAAGTAACAATGTCATCGGTAAAATATCACACACTGAAGAGCAGATTGGTATCCCTGTACATGATGTAGAAATGGTATCAGGTGCCATGTGACTATCTGCCGTTGATGTATATCATAGTAGTAACCAGTTGGTTGTATGGAATCAGTGTAGTAATAAGGGTCGATGTGGAGACATGACAGAATGGCAAAAAGTAGCTAACATGGCCGGACGTGCCCATGACCATATCGAGCAAGGTGCCCGATTGGTTGCTGTTATCAACAAAGATTGTGTAACTTTCCTACAAGTAATAGTTTGCCATCAATTGTCAACACAATCGGTTTTCGTTACCGCCACCGAATACACGCCATCTCAATCAGTTTCTGAGTGATATTTAGGGCTAATATGCCGTGGTCGATGTATAAAACTTTCTCCAAACGCTTCCTCTACGACTGCGGGAGACAGCTTCAGAGGTAAAGTGGCGAACTGCAACCAGAACTCGAGGGAGCGCCGAGTACATGGACAGTGTAGAGGGCACCAAAGTCCACGTGACGTTGGCTCCTAATGCCAATAATCTCGACTGAAAGCAATCGATCGTCATTCTTATGCTGCAATGTTGACATCCAAATTTTATCTAATTTAACACCTTCCTCTTTCCTGTTAGAACTGTTACGGTGTTTATAAACCTCAATAGCGTCTCTATACATCGCACATGATAGTCCAATGTTTTCGATGTGGCACTAGTCTCAGTGAATTTTATTTTATGAGCACCCTCTTGGTAAAGATGTTCCGCTACGCCGATTTATCCTTATGCCCCAGGCGGTAGTTCCTCTTGTGTTCAACCAGACGGGTGTTAACACTTCTATTTGTGGTACCAATACAAACCAGTCCACAACTACAAGGAATTTTATATACACCCGGTGTAGTCAAAGGATGTCGCATATCTTTTGCCGATCTTAAACATTCTTTTATCTTCCACACCATTCTTGCCCATCACTTTCTCAGTGTGATCTGTAAACGTACTGATGAACGGAAGGAAAACTTCGTCTTTGGGTGGCCGTCGTTCCTCGTCGAACCTGATTCCCTCCGTAGGGCGAAGTGCTCGATCTATCTTCTTGATAGAATAACCATTCTTCTTGCAAGTCGACCCTAGATTTTCAAGTTAATCTTTTAAATAAGTTTCTTTCACAAATTTTGTGCGTCCTGTCTAGCAAGGTTTTAATCACACGTCTTTTTTGTTTGGGATGGTGGTTCGAATCTTTTCTGTAAGCCTCAGTTGGCTATTATTCTCCATCTCCATAGTAACTTGTATTTTCAGATTGATACTGGCTGTGTGTCCAGCGTACGAAAGTATCATCCAAATAGCGGTAGCACCAGGTCGGTCTTTTACTTGCAGTCTGCAACGCCTGTTATTCATAGTTTCCACAGCCAAACTAATTGGTTCAAATGGCTCTGAGGACTATGGGACTTAACATCTGAGCTCATCAGTCCCCTAGAACTTAGAAATACTTAAACATAACTAACCTAAGGACATCATACACATCCATGCCTGAGGCAGGATCCGAACCTGCGACCGTAGCGGTCGCGCGGTTCCAGACTAAAGGGCCTAAAACCGCTCGGTCACATCGGCCGGCCCGAACTAAGAGGATTGCCCACAGCAACCCCGTCTATCTATTCATAAAAATCATTATTGAACTGAAAATAGTTGCAGTTAGTCTCTTTACCACTGAAGATGTCTCCAGCAATCGGAGAGGAAACGTTAGGAGGAAGTTTTATACATCAACCACAGCCCGAAGTTTTAATCAATATCAGTACCAGCTGTGAAAGCTTACAATGTATGCTCAATTCTGTAGCCGCGTGGGATTAGCCGAGCGATCTAAGGCGCTGCAGTCATGGACTGTGCGGCTGGTCCCGGTGGAAGTTCGAGTCCTCCCTCGGGCATGGGTGTGTGTGTTTTTCCTTAGGATAATTTAGGTTAATTAGTGTGTAAGTTTAGGGACTGAAGACCCCTAAGTTTAAAAAAATCAATTCTGTACCTAGTTATCAACAGCGAACAGCAAAGTTGATCTTTGGGTCTGTTTGTGAGGTGTCCAGGAAGCAGTCTTTGAGTACCGGCCGAGATGACCAACCGTACCGCAGCCCGCCTTGCGGCATTCAGTATTACGAGCCTGAAGAAGCATCTCTGAGACCTGGCGTAGTTGGAGTAAAGCCCGCTTCGCACACATCAGTGTTACGACAATGCCGTGACCAGCCCGTCGCTGTACCGGCCGTGATACCACAGTGACGCCTAATCACAATGGTCAGTGTTTCTTCCGGCGTGTGGCAGTACACTTGAGCGGCTGGTTTGGCAAAGTTCTCGGACGATGATCTCATGCTGATTGCTATGATTCATCTTGAATAAGAGAACAAGCAAGTGATAAAAACGAAAGTGGGTTCATAAGGCGCGAAAAAATAGAGCAGCAGAAGGGGAATTTGTCATTCTGTACAGTGGACTGATGGACGATGGAGCAAAGAATATTTCAGAATTTCAGAAAATTTATTCAACTTGCTACTGAACAAGTTGGAAGTTCATCTGAAAAAGCGAAACACACACTGGAGATAAGCCGTCACACCAACAGAACGACTCGCCATTTGCTTGAGGTGGCCGAAACTGGAACTAAAATTTTTCCAGCGTAAATCTGCTCCGCATTATGCATTGACATACCTACGAAGTTTCGTTGCCATTTGATAATTGCTATCTTCACCGCACCTGTGAGCAGCGACACTTTAATTATAACTACTCTGTATGACGTCTGTGTTACGCATCTGTGGGTTAGCATATACATTTATCAAACTGTATTCAAGTTTCATTGCCTTGCGGTTCTAGGCGCTACAGTCTGGAACCGCGTGACCGCTACGGTCGCAGGTTCGAATCCTGCCTCGGGCATGGATGTGTGTGATGTCCTTAGGTTAGTTAGGTTTAAGTCGTTCTAAGTTCTAGGGGACTGATGACCACAGCAGTGAAGTCCCATAGAGCTCAGAGCCATTTGAACCATCAAGTTTCATTTGTAAACGAGACCTTGTACAGAACACATGTGCGAACCATTCTTGAGTACTGGTACAGTATTTGGGATCCCCACCAGTTCGGATTAAAGGAAGACACCGAAACAATTCAGGGGAGAGCTACTAGATTTTACAGGTAGTGTCGACCAGCACGTAAACGTTTATGCCGCCAAGCATAGATATTTATCGGCGCATGCGCCTCAGGATGTGTGTTCCTGATTCCCATGCTCTCGACTGTCCCTCAGTTGGCATGTAACTCTTAACATGGTTTAGCATTGTATGGGATTGATTTCACTGATGTGACAAGCCCTCGATTTTAGGGGCCTTAACTCTTACAAATGAATGTACAGGTCATTGCCAACACATTTCATTAGGAGATGTTTCATCGCTTTACTGACTATTTGCTAATGTGAAGTTTGTAGGTACTACTATTCCTGTGTTGGCATATATCTTGTTGTTTGTGACATGTCTGCACTTGTTGTAGGTGGTAGTTCCTGTATGATATGTAATATTGGTCCATGATGTCATGATTGTAAGTTATTTTGTCACTCTATATGCAGATTTGTTGTCCTTCTGAAGAAGACAGGTTTAAGTCCTATGAAACCATCTTTAAGGTTAACTGAATATCACCATTTATTGCGACAGGTTGGCTGTCTTATTCACCTACATTAGGGACAGATTCCCTCTAGTAGTAAGATATGGTAATTTCAGAGATACTGCTAGCCACAAATGTCGTTTTCGTAAATTAGAATCGTTTCGGCCAATCATTGTGGTAATTGTTTATATGTAACATAATCATTACTTGAACCCTTAGTTATAAATCACTAAAGGAATTCAGATGACATTATGACAATTCAGTGAGGCAAATAACGCGCACGCGCGTGCGTGCGTGCGTGCGTGCGTGCGTGCGTGTGTGTGTGTGTGTGTGTGTGTGTTGAAGGATAACATTAAATAATTTTATTTTATCAGAAAACATCAAATAATTTTATTTTATCAGAAACATTTACTTTGTAGACATTAAGGTAGCTGTCTTCTACTGTTTATTACCTCATAACATCTGGGAAACCGAATCCTTCGTCTCGTAAGCGGTTTCTTGAAAATTTCAACAAGTGAAATATTAAAGAATACCCATACTCTCTTGTCACAATCGTCATAGTTGAGAAGTACGTTTTATTTGTGGATAACCCGAACTGATTCCATATTTTGAAATTTTTGGCTACCATGTCGTAAGTAACAGCTACAATGCATTGTTCAGCTCCTTAAGGATTTTTTAAATTTTTTTACTAACGTTTCTAAGAGCTCTTTAGTCAACGTGAC